>NC_090853.1:2582500-3782500 GCF_024217435.2 Syngnathus scovelli
AAAAAACCCTTAAAAAACAATTGTTTGTGTTTTTTATTTATTTTTTATTTTGACTTACTGTTAGAAAGTGTAACTTATTTTAGGCTACATTAACATTATGGCTAAAAACATTTGTATTTAGCTTCCTCACCCTTGATTGAAACTACTCTTGGTTTAGGTAACGCCATCATAAGAGAAACTTTAGGAAAAGTGACGTGTTCAGCGTCATCAAGTCAACACACACACCCATTTATTTAATTACAGTAAACAATGAACCCCTGCATGCAGAAAGTCATCAAATTACCGCCAGTGATTTTTCACACGTTGCCGGCAAGCAGATTGGCTTGCACCGACTTCTCTTAAATAGATGTAGATGAGATGTAATGATGTGTCGGAAAAGTCATTATGAACGTAATTGGCCAACTTTGTACTCCTCTCTATTCTTACAATCCACTAATTAAGTGTCTTCTAAGTAATTCTTTATCTCTTTCTCAACACAACTTGCATTTTATTGGCAATTTGAAAATAAGTGAAGCGCTAGAAACGTAAATGCACTCGCGTGCGAAAAGAAGCTGACCTTTTCTACCAAAGCACAATTTTCACATTTGTTGAAAGGCGTCCATTTTGTCCAAAAGCAAAAAGCACGTGGCAAAGTCTAGTGAAAATGCTCGACTCCAATCCCCCCGCGGCGCCTATTTTTTATTATTTTTTTACTTACCAGGTGACGGGCGTGTATCCGGCAGCGATTTAATTAAAATATGTAACTTTTAATTACCTAACTAATTAATTTGATAAGTAAAAACGGAGTGGGACTGATAAATGATGGCGGTGCTTCAAGGCTACCCCGCCAAAAGACAACACTTCTTATAATTCAAAATAATGACTAAATAAAGGCACCGCCATTTTTTTTTTTGGGGCCTCCACACGTGGCAGATAATGGCAGCATTTGAAATGAAAAGGAAATGAATTATGCATCCACAATAGTAAATACGATGGGGAGATTAGGCAATAAGACGATAAGAAATGTGCTTATTGTGTCAGGGTGCTGCCTGTGAAGCGGAACAGCAAGCCCAAATTGGCAAAGTGCTCGAGCAGTTGAGTCACCTTGGTGCTGCGAGGTGGGTGCTCGCTCCTCATGGTTGCTCCAGGGTGACGCTCCAAGCTTTCTTTGCCCCTTGTAGTAATTACACCTTTTCTCCTGGAGACGCTTAACCTTTCGCTTTTTAATTGTTTTGCTAATTCGGAGCCCCGACAAACGTGCACTTGAACCTTTCCTTCTTTGTCTCTCAAAACAAACCTCATACTTTGAATATTCAGCAGTCAATCCTCATTCCAAAAAAAAAAAAGTCACTTCAAACTGTTGCTGTTTGTATACTTTTGAGATGATTGTTGGCATGTCGACTTAATTTGAAATCTTTCATGGCAAACAAGGCAGATTTGTTTGTGGCAGGACCTGCTCGCTCTTCTTCTCTTGGTGTTTTGGCTTTCATCAGCAGAGTCTGCCATCTAGTGGTGATCACTGTCATTGAAGATGATGAATAGCTGGATACAAGAAAAATTGCATTTTGAGATAATTGTGCCAGTGTGGTTCTTCTAACACATCACGTGCTTGTCATTATGACACAAGAACTTTATGAAGTGACTCGTTATTTTTAACCGCAGTTAAATTTAGCAGCTGCTTTAAAGGAAGCTTGTCATCGTTGACTATAGCCAACAGTGAAAAAGAAAAAAAAAATCATAAATGTTTTTTTTTTTCCATCAAACGCATTTCCTTTGGTGTGATTGAAGATGGACGTGTTCTCCTCATGTTGCTTTTCAAACTGACAGTGTTGAAAATATGCGGACGTGGTCATGCGTGAGGAAGGAAGGCCTCATCATGAAAGACGCGTGTGTAGACGTGTTTCCCATGACACCATGACTGACATGGACAGACTCACCGAGCTCATGTTAGAGTTTTGACAAATTGACAGACTTTTTTTCTCTTATTTTCTTTTTCTCCAGGACAGAAAATGAGACCTGCATGTTGGCCGACAGGTGCTGCTGCTTCGAGTCAAGCCGGGCCAGGAAAAGGTCAACAACTTCTTTCTATTTTTAATGGGAACACTTGAACTGGGCAGACCACATACTCCTCCTTGTGCTTCCTGTGAGTACAAAAAATACAAATAAATACTAATTTCGCCCAAATAACCCTGACCCTGTCAAACAAAATCAATAAAAATTGAATATTGTATTCTGGTCAGAATAATTTTGCCCAAATATTTCTTACTGAAGATGAAAAGCATCACCACAACAAGAACATACGACATATTCTTTATTAAGACAAGTACTCATCAGGTTGTGTGTAATTTTTTTTTTCCTTTTGTAAAAATGTTGGTGAACCAATACAAAAGATGCATGGCCAGACGACAATCAAAAGTGTTCGCTACATTAAAGAAAAAAAAAAAAGAAGACAACGTTAAAGCATTTTTTGTGGGTAGCAAAACACAAAGCAGCTCCTCGTCCTCCTTCCCCTCTTGGACATGTTACAGGAAATACATGTACATCATATCTTGTATGCAAAACATTCACAACCGAACATACGAGAGGAAGAAGTTTGAGAAACATCGACTGTACACGTGGTGCTGGTCCGCTTGATGGCCAAGTCTACTCTGGCATTTTTGTGGTTGCTCAACAAAGTAGTGACAAATCCATCTACATCCATTTGAATAGCTGCTGTTGCACTAAAAATAGTTACACTATATACTTAGTAGGCTGGCAGGGCAGGGAGGGCTTTTTTAAATTTTTTTTTTTTTTTACAATACATTTGCATTCTACCTGAGATGCAAAAACACAACTATTAACACTCATGAACCTGAGAGAGTGAACACAAAAACTAATCATCATAAGGAGAAACATCAAAAATCAAATAGGATTAGCGCAATGGGGGTATTTTTATATATAATAAATTTTTAAAATATTTTAAAATTCATTTGTCATTCAATATAATGTTATGACAATTAGGGTTATTTTGAAAAAAACAAAATCTGTGAATAATGATACAATATTAAAATGGGTAAATGTCCTGTATGCCTACATTAAGATGAGTTTTGTCAAAAATATTGATTTCAATTTCAGTTTTGAAATGTTTTATCATGGTCTCTTATTATTATTATTTACAAAATCCTAAAAAAACAGCCATTTTAAACATACATAGGTGGTTTCATTTTTATATGTACTCGTTCCTTCCGATTGGCTGCTTGTTTTAACCTCATCCACAGAAGTCATCCCCATAAATAAGAAATGCTGCTTCAATGAACATTTGGAATCACCAAATTTAATAATACATAGTAAATACAACATCTGGGACCGAGCATCCGAGCTTTTGTACAACATGAACGCCAGGGTCCAAAACGGCGCAGCAGGAAGCGACAACGTGGACCAACATCGCGTCGAACCAGTTAAAAAGAGGACACAAATGTACAAGATAACACTTTAACGCAGAGGTGGGGAACCATTGTCCTATCAGGGCCCCTCTTTAAATTCTCATTTAATTTAGAAATAATTTATTAAATCCAAATTTCATGACAATAACAATATTTTTGAGCAGGAAATAAAAAGTCAAATGACACAGAAGTTGTAAATGTGAAAATAAAATGGTGATATCAAATAAGTGTTTTATGAGACAAAAATTGTAATTTTGTTATTTTACAAAATGAAATCAGTCATTTTCTGAGAATAGTCTAAGCAACAAAAACAAAATTGATTGAACAATTTTGAGCCAAATCTTTTTACAGCAGGTTCTCGATTGTACAGGTTTGTCTCATTAAGTGGCTAAAAGAGAAAAAGAAAAGAATATAAATATTTTAAAAAAAAACTGATACAAATAGTGTGGGCTAGGTTACCCACCCGTGCTTTAAAGTATCCGACCACCTGTATGCCTCCACGTCAAACAAGGCACTACATCAAGTCCTTCGTTCTTTTATTTACGCGTGATTGATCAGGAGGTGACTTTAAGGCGGTGGTTATCCGATAAACTGGATGTTTTTGAATAGCAACTATCTGGGACTGTGTTTTGGGTTTCTGTTGCTAGGTAAGAAAACAAAGGCTTTTGAGTGAAGTTTTGAGGCTGTTGGGCGACAAGTCAGGGGAGAGAAAAAAAAAAGTAACAACTTGATAGAGCAGTCGGCCGTTCAAGACCAATCAATGGTGGCCTAAGGGGAACGATACTTCAAGAGATGTCTTTTTACTGCTTATAGATGACTGCAAGTCAAGAAATAGACATACTGTAACACTCTTTGCACATTAATTTTACATTGGAAGGTATTTAATTTATTAACAGCTAAGAATCTAATGAAAGCATATGGCTGTGCTCATATCTTGGGGAAAAAAATAAAACTAATTACACTGCTTCTATCCAAGTAGAAGCTAGCTGGGAGGTTGATAAAACAGGAAATGGATTAAAATAGTCACTTTTATCAAATATGTACAAATAAAGAATAAAAGGCAGGTAAAAGTCCAGTAAACTGTCAAAATTTTAATAGTTGAGCTGAACTTTAGCATCACGTTAGCGTTTAGCCTCATGCGGTATGTTTCTGTTTCTTCTGTTTTGATGCTAAACAAAGCTAAGCAAGTTCAGCTTTTTGTCCATATAGGGCAAAATCTAAATAAAATACTCAATAACATTTGAGTTTTGCACTTTTGATATTTATATAAAAACAAATTATAGCTTTGTATCCCATTGGAAGCTGTCTCGCAAGTTCAGCACAAAGCAGGAAACAGGTTTAAAATGGGCATCTTTTTATCGCATATGTAAAAATAAGGAACACAATAATAATTAATTAATCAAGTATTTAATGCTCAGCTCTGGAATGAGTTAGTTTTACACTAATTGTTTAAATATTTTAGCTAAACATCCTCGCGAATCTTAATGCTAGCTATTCTTTATGCCAACACTAGACAAGAAACTCTTCAATAACAATATTTCTTTTTGTCCATCAATCTTTTGTGTAAATAAAACAATATAAATAATAATGATTAAAGGTGAAGGCTCTTTAAAAAATAAAACACACAATACACACATGGGGCTAGCCACGTTTAGCTTAAACAGGGTTCAAAATTGTGAATTTTTCTTTATGCTAAATAAAGCTAATTAAGTGACCCAAGGCAAACTAAATGCATTATTTGGGACCGTGTGTTTTTATCAGGCAGATCAATATGATTCAAATGATTAAATTTTGTGACCATTGCCTTAAAAATATCCAAGGAAAGAAGAAATAAAAATACGCTTATAAGATTAAAATGTTCCTCTTTAGTTAGCATGAATGCCCACGCCAAAAACATTCAACTCAACCGACAGCTACTCAATAATGAACATTTGATCCGCTATCATGTGACGGAACTTTACACCAATGCTAACCTCTAAAGATAAACTGCTGCCATGACATCTATACTGACACACAGACCGGCAAGTTTTAATTGGAAAAAGCCACTTTATCAGGCACACGGTGCCTTCAAAACGGCGGCCCGCCTTCTGTTTTGAAAGTCAAGTTGTAAAATTACAAGAATAGAGTCATCATTTAGCCAGTGAACATCTAAATTCCCACACTGACAAACGCACTACATCTCTGGAGAACCTGCTAATAAAAATGGCTAAAACAGTACTATATACACACGTTTGTTAAAAACGTCTGGTTAGATGTCCACAGCGCATAACGTACACCCTCTTGACATATTTCGGTAATTAATAACTCAAAATTGCTTCCTAAAATGATGTCCCTTTCTTGTAAAAATGATCTTTTTATTCATATAACTGATTTTTCTCCTCATACAAATACAAAGTTTTACATATTTAATTGTAAAATAATAAACCACTTTTATGCCCCCAAAAATCCAATTTATCGATCGCCTTGATAATTTGACTTAATTCAGCAGTAACCAATTTCTCATTTTGTCAATTCACTGCAATAATAATTTGATTTATATTCTCATAATATGAGGACTTACATAATTGATTGGATTTTTTATCAAATGCGACACTTGCCTTTGTGAAATTTTCATTCCTGTGATAAAATTGTGTTTTTGTCTGTCACCATTTTGACTTTACTGCCCCAATAATTTGACTTATTCTCATAAAATTATGACATATAACGTACCACTTTTTAATGGAAAATTGTCTTGCGTACTTTAAATAGTAAAATAGTCTCATATCAACAACAATCTGGATTCAGACTTCAAAACTCCCCATATTTTGTATTTGGCGTTTTGAGGGCCCATGTCAACCTTCATCCAGCTTTGATCAAGTGTCCCTAATAAAGTGGCTATTTAGTTCAACTTTTTTTTAGTTTTTTTTCCTTTTCTTTCTTTTGTCTGACATCCACGTGTAAACCAACGGCATCAAATGTACATGTTAGTGATTGAGAGATGAAATCTCAATAATCGCTCAACTCTTAAAGGGGACATATTACCAAAAAAAAAAAAGACTTTTATACAAATAGTCGGGTCTCTGGAATGCTTGTCTAAAATGTGTCTGGAAGGAAGCTATTTTGGTTGGACTGTGATGTCACAGTGTTTGGAGACCTGCCCAAAGTGATTGGTTTCCGATCAAAACAAGCAACAGATTTGATCAGCGAACTCTTTTAAAGTGGTATAAAAAACAAAACAAAACAAAAACTTAATATGTCTCCTTTAAGATTACTGCAGAATAAAAAGGGGTGATGACCTTCTTTGTGCTCGGTGGCACAGACTAACACGCACTCGCACACACACACACACACACACACACACACACACAAACGGGCCACTTTCATATTGCAAGCAAACATCCAAACCAACAAGCACGTGAGTGGGAGGGACGGCGGGGAAGAAAACAAACCAAAATAGAACAAGGCACAAAATAGTCTGTAAAAGAAAGAGAGTGTACAGAAGTTTCAGGCCCCAGCAGTCCAGGAAGGTTTTGAGATAGGACACTCGGCCTCTTCTCAAGATGAGGCCACGCCAGTCCGAATTTTGCTTCCTCCCTAATCCCCCCCCAACCCCAACATACAACGATCTAATCAAAGTTACGCTGCCATAGCACCACCAGCCTTCCTTCCAAACTTTAGATGTAATACTCCTTCTTCTCGTCCGTGTTGTTATGTCCTCCCTCGGCGTTGATGATGGCCGTGTCGGCGTCGGCGGCGTCGTCCGCCCCTTTGGCTTCGTGCGTGAAGTAAGTGCCTGCGCGAGCGCAAAGCAAAAGAAAAAAAACACTCGACAATCCTATCAGACGGCAACAAAAAGACGCGCCGATGAGTTCATGGTCAAGTGGTTTCAGCCGCGCTTTACCTTTGTGCCTGGCAAAGTATCGACCGAGAACAATGAGCGCGCAGAGGATGGCGAACATCACCACGGCAACCACGCCGCCGATGACGGCGTGGTCAAGTTTGGGTGGCGTGCCTTCACCCGCTCGGGAGTCTGAAAACATAAATATCGATCTCAACTCGAGCGATCCAAATATGATTGACTTGGATAAAGATGTTTCACAAAAATAGAACATTTATCGTTTTGGAATGACCAACGTAATTGGTGCTACACTGTCCAAATACTTTTGAGCTACCGCATCAAATCATTGTTGAATTATTAAGAACCGACTCCAATTAAAGCGGAACATTTGCAAGCTTTTAATAACAGCTTAGAGTGTTTTATTACACCGTGGGCGAAATAAAACTTGTGGCTTCCGAATATTTTGTTGATGGTAACAGCTATTAAATGATTTGAGTGTCTAGATAAACAAATTTTCTCTCCAGGCGTCGTCACTTGACCTCACCGCAAAGGAAGTTGATGTTGTTTATTGAAGAGGGGGGGCGTACCACCATTTGGTGAATCCGAAACGGTTTAACTAAAAAGGCCACAAATAAACGATGAAACATTTTGTTCTTACTTAACGAGCGACACAGAGCAACTGGATAATTGCACGGCGCAGTCTTTTTTTGTTTTTTTTTCTCCGCTTGTGCTTCTTTTCAGAACCTCAAGTGCACTCCAGTTGCATACGAGACCACGCTTCTTCACGCAGTACTTTAAAGAAATGTCGTGTTACAAAGACGAGAACTGCTCTTATGTCTCGTTAAATGAGCAGCCTAAAGTTATGCAATCATAGATTATTAAGGCCCCAATGTATAGAGATGATATAGATTTTTAATATTGATAGTGGACCAATCAGGACACCTGTAGCGTGCTAACACATTCATTCATTCATTCATTCATTTAATAGTAAGTAACTGTTTGTGTTATTCCCTTAAAATATTATTAGACCAGCCAGGATACCTGTTATGTTAGCGCTAGCATCGTTGCTGTTGTGCTAACATGTTTATTTATTTGTTTTTTATTTAATAGTGAGTTACTGTAGTTTTTGTATTATTCCCTTAAAATATTAGACCAGCCAGAACACCTGTTATGTTAGCGCTAGCATCGTTGCTGACATTTATTTATCCGTGTATTTATTCATCAGAGTAGCAAATTGAAACATTTCTATTCGCTCCCGAAAATTCCGTCTGTTGTTCTATCGACCAAAATAGTCTACACCAAATTTGGGTGAGAGTTCACATGAAATAAAAAATATTGTGCTTGATAAGGGGCCATTTGTGGAGCTCCACCCATCTTTGAAAGAACAAGGCCCGGTAACTTCGGAAGCCTTTACAAAATGGCACCGAGGCCTTTATCAAGCGTCGACGATGGGAGCGATGGAGGAGCAATGGTCGCTCGGGGTGGGAGGGGGAAAGGGCGGCGTGGTCCTTTGCCGCATGAGAGAGCAGCTCAATTTGCCACCAATCTCACTAGTCATGATCTCGACGTGAACAATTCCGCTCCAAGACGCCGGCAGAGTGACAATGGTGGACCAATATCTCAGAGGTCCTTCTTTTAATTTAAAAAGAAAAATAATGGCGCTGTGAGTCGGTTATTACAGCATTTTGCTCGGATATTTATCAGCGGATTACATTGGCGATAGCAGACTTTTTTTTTTTTTTTTTTTCACCGTTTGTTGATCACCTGCAACTGTTCCAAACAGATTCCCAGCAGGCTTTTGGAAAAAAAAAAGTTTTGGGAAAAACTCGGAGGATAAATAGACAAATAAATAAATAAATAAATAAATAATATATAAATAATAATAAATAATAAAAAAATATTAAAATATTACCTAAAGATGTGACCAGCTTTTACTCACGGACAGTATTGTGATTAAAGTAATATATTCTGTAACAATACTTTGGATGGTGAGAACTTTTGAAATAGGTTGCCGTTAGATTGATGTTAATCTGTGGAAGGAGAACTGCATCAAAAAGTAAGCGGGGTAATTATAATAAAGAATAGGAATAACATGTGAGGCATTCACTCAACAAAAAAAAATATGCACTCCTTCAAAGTGTAAATATAGTCAAAGCCCTGACCTGCTGACTACCTACTGCAACCGCCAACAAAATTATTTTAAAAATTTCAAGTCTACTTGATCCTTTAAACGGATGTTAATGACATTCTCAAGTAAAAAAAAAAATCACATTCCATGATTTGAGGCCAGGCCTTATCTGTAAATGAATCATCTGAAATCATTTCCATCTTACACCTGGTAGGTGTGTCCCAGGTCTGGACGGGAGAGTACACATAAATGAATAAGCTTGTTCTGCCACAGTCCCAACTGCTGGATTTAATAAAACACTGGTCTGCAAAGGAAAAAAAAAAAAAAAAAAAGGCATAATCCAATCATGCTCACTATGCTGTTTCCGTGGCAACTAGTGGTAGATTGCACATCGAAAGAGAAGGGAGAGTTTGCAGGATTGAAAATCAGAAGCACCCAAAAATGTCATCATTTCCGCTTGCTAAATTGGCAAATATATCTGCCTCCCCCCCAGAAAAAAAAGTCCCCGTGGCGCCACCTGCAGGACTTAACTGCTCCAGCATCATGTGCTGTAAAAACTCTGTACGGCTATCCTTAAAAAGTGTAATTTGTCATCAGCGTGAGCAGTCAAACTAATTAACAAGCGTTTTTGTGGACTTTGGTTCCGCATGAGCACCCCACCCGTCTCTCCAAACCAACCACGTGGTGAGGCGCAGTGTGTTTACTGTGGCGGGGGATGCCAGGAAGCACGGCCAAGTCCCTGAGGAGAGGCAAAAGCTGCACTTTAATGAACATCCACGCCGTAAAAAAAAAAAAAAAAAAAACTCGTGCACAATCCTGTCTGGAGCCAGCAAAAACTCCACTGACCCTCCTCCGCTGCTTTCCTTCTCCTCTTCCTCCCTCCCTGCCCTCACCTTGCCCCCCTGCCGTCTTTCATTTGACACATCCGCCTGAAAACATGCCTCTGCACACCTAGGGAGAGTTATTTTAACAGGTGGAGAAAAAAAAAAAAAAAAAAAAAAAAACAGCTCGGTGTATGCTTCCAGAATGAGGCAAAAGAAAAATAGATGTTAGAAGACCCACATAAAAACATTCAGCACAGTGTGCCGAAGCTTCATGTTAAAAAAAAATATATATATAAATATATACATGTATATATAAATATAACAATAATTACCAAATATATATATATATATATATATATATATATATATATATATATATATATATATATATATATATATATATATATATATGAGAATAAAATAAATCAAAATTAGATTCAACGCTTGTTAATACGCTTCAGTCGGCGGTTCGAAATGTGCGCCCGGTGTCGACAAGGCAGGATTCTGTCAGGATCAAGAACGAGATCCCCGGGAAAGGTTCAATAAATAGACGTGCGTGCGATACATATCCCACAATGTGTCACATTCAAATGTCATATATTATTACAACAGACAGCCGGCCGCTCTGTCCTGGCTCCCTCTTGTAATAAGCACAATTTGATGATGTCTGTAATGCGGCCGCTTGTCCGTGTTGTCAGCCAGCTAGCTTTCGGTGCGGGAGCGCAGACATGCCCGCGAAGGAATCTTGACAGGATGTGAGCAGGCCGCGGGGATTTATGGCGGTGGTGTGGGGGGGATAAAGGGGATTTGCTAGTAATGCCCGCGTCTGGGTGATGGAGAAAGCAGCTCTGCGCCACGTACGTACATTTCCGTGTCACCTCTCTCTCTTGGCTTTATACATGTATGTTTTTCCTCCCGTCATCCAATTAACAGATGGGTTCTTAACACTAAATCTAACATGTATATGATTCCTGCTGAGGGTGGCTGTAATTCCTGGAGTGACTTTTCCTGAGCTGTGAATGCCATAGAAATACACTTGGAAAAAATATTATTAAATTAAAAAAAATTGAAATTAAAAACAAAAAATTATAGTAATAAGATATTATATAGTATTATATAAATAATATTATCTGAATTAAAATTAATCAAAATAAAAAATATATATAAAGATGCTAGTAATATTAATATAATATATATATTAATATAATAAGATAAATATTTCTGGAATCCTTCACTCGGTTAAGAATTAACTTCCAGGGGGTCAATAGCTATTTGGGCGAGCGGAATTGAAAAACCTACCGCGTTTTTGTGTTTGTTTTGACGGTGAAAGAAGCCAAATGAGATGAGGAGCGAGTGTACGATGGGTAACCTTTAACCAAATCATCTGCGGAGCCTCGTACTCAATTGCCGCAACATTGGACTTTCATTGCTGCCGGCTTGCCCGCTGAATAGATTTTGAGTGGCCTTTGTAACGACCAAGGATAATTTAACGACATACAAATGTTGTGATTTAAAAAAGGGGAAGGAAAAAAAAATTCAAGGTCTAATGGTGACAAATACAACCGTGAATGAAGGAACACCATGTCGATGAACTCTAAAGTTAATTGTGCTTGTACGAAAAAAAATCCTCATGTTATTCATGCCAAGAGATCAAGGCCAAACTGTATTTTTTCCTTCTTCAAATAGTACGTGAAATTAAAAAATGTGGACCAGGGAATCCTTTAGGCTTCATACAAAATCTTTAATGTGCACTTTTTGTAATTAGCAGCAAATGCTTTATGAGAAACCAACATTAGCGTAATGAAGCTCCACTTGAGGCTGGGCTGGCACTCCCAACCTGCTACTCTCTGGGGACCAATTAAAAATATGAAAAAAAACCCACTTTCATTATTACCCAAAGATAAATAAAACAAATTTGAACTGGGATCACACTATACAAAGGTGTGAAAGGAGTAAGAAAAATAATTATCATTTCGAAACGATTCCTTAATTCTTCCAATGAAAAGACGCACGGGACTTTTTAGTTGACGGCGCTGGTGGAAAAAACATTTCATAGTCATGAAAACCTGTTCAGAGTGGACTCCTCGCACTCCATCTGGTGCGTGATTCTGACACGTGTAAAGAAGAAGAAGACCCCCCCCCCCCTCAGTGCTACTAGTGCGAGTAAACAGAGGAAAACAAGCCACAGACTCCGCTAACGATTCAAAAGGAGCGAGAGAGAAAAAAAAACACACAAGTTCACCCAAGCGAGCGATATATTAGTTGCAGCTAGCGTGCGACGTGATTCTGCCCTCCCTTAAAAAATGCTGGCATTAGACATTTACCTTCAAATAACAAATACTCGCACAAAAAAGTTACAGTGACCCATGTAGACACATTCCTAATCTGTGAAAAAATTAGCAATTATTTTTACCACTTTTTTCATGCATGTGTGCACTACACTGCCCCCAAGAGGGCAAAGCATGAACAGCAGTTTTTTTATTGCTATTATTTTAAAGTGTTATTTTTCTTGACATTATTTTATTTTCTGCTTGTTGTTTAAATGCTACATTTTGCTAACCCTGATTTCGAATCGTCAGTTTAATATCAATCGAAATAGGCGTGATTATTCCCTCCATCATGACCTCAGAAAACCCGCAAGCCGTCCGTTCTTACAGATGAGACTAGAACAAGGGAGGCGATCTCCCGAGCTGCCAGTCGGAGGGAACGTCATCTGTTCAATCAACCCGACAACCTAATTCCTTGTTCCGTATAGAGGTGGACTGGCCAAGAGCACTGAGAGTGTCTAGTAAGGGCTTAGCCGGGATCTGATGTCCCCCGCCTCGGATCATCTCTGAGCATCTGACGGCTTGGGAGAATGATCTCACCCTGCACCCCGGCCAAAGATTCTGGGTATTTTCTACCATCGTCAAACAGTGTCTTTCAAAAATAATTTCCTCATTTTTTAGAATAATTTATAAAATAATAATTTGTATTTCGAGCGCCATTCAGACATGCTCCTGCTTTAGTTGAATAAAAAATAAACATCAGCTTCTGATGTCACGGACTAGGCCACGCCCCCTTAAAGGTACACGCACAAGTGCTTACGCTGGATGCGCTATTTCTCCTGTGCAATTAATTCTGTTATTTTCACACTTTCCCGTTAATTACGCAAATCCGGTGGAGCAATTGTGTCTTATATTCCAAATTATTTTCGACGGCATTCCCTCAGGACGACTCTATAGAAAATGCACAATTGTATTCAACCTTGACGCGGCACAGCGACTTGACAACATTTAGCAAAATCTTATGTTTAATATGAAACTTATTGCAAGAAAACTTTCAAACACATGAAACAAGGAGCACGCTTTTGAACGGTTGACTTATCTCTCCCTCGAGAGGTTTGGCACACGCGTGCGAAAACACCCTTTGAGACCTGACAATTTCAACTCTGTTGAAACTTTTCACAAACATGAAACAACACGGCAGACGTTTATTGTGCCGTTTGCTCCCGCGTCGCAGCGACAAGAAAGAAAGGGGCCTCGTCACCCAGATTCAAAGTCGAGCGCAGACGACACAACAACTGACACTTGACACCGACTAAAAGGCCTCTTTGTGCGCGACATGCTGCTTCATCTCTTTGCGGCCGTACGTGCGACAATTACAAATACGCCGTACATTCTGGGCGGGCTGTGATTACAAACCGAGCTGGATCTCCGCCATGGCTGTTTAATGAAAATGGTGCTTTATGTTACAGCAAGTTGAACTATTTTTTTTGCAGTGTTATGCCGATGAAGGCGCTGCAAAGCAATCTAGCCGCAACCAGCTTAGCGTGGCCTCTGTGACAGGACGTTCGGAGGAGGAGGCTCAATTACATCCTCCCGGCACGCGTTGCATAAATTGCGCTAAATCCCCGCTTTCATGATGTTACAAGTTAACTGGGAAAAGTGCAGAGTAATGCACTGGTGGAGTATTAAGGATTAAGTTTGTATTATCACTTTAAGAGAAAAGCGAAAAGAAGCTGTTTGGAAAAGGCCGGTATGAAGAAAATGAATAAATAAAATGTCATTGGATGAATTTTGAATTTCCCAAATATCATATTTTAGGGGTTGCGACATAAAACAGTTAATGGGTATATTCGTCCTTTGAAACGACATCAGTTGAGTCTCCCGCTGCGACTGATAAACTGACCTGTTCTTTAAGCATATTTCCCCCCTTTTTTTTTTGCGCAAATGTCACATTGTGGCATATCCAAATGCCACCTCCCTGGGCGTCCTCTTCGCCGCGCGTAGCTTTGACGGCACGTTTAAAACGCTGCTATCGAGTAGCATTCAAAGCCAAATCAAACGCACATTGTGCCGAGTAGGGTGCACGTCTATTTGTCTTTCATTGACTTAAATGATTATTGGTGTTTTATTTTTTTCTTGGCCTCGCAAAAAAAAAAAAAAAAAGTGAGCTGTACATGTAAAGGCTTTTCTCATATGATGGCTGGCCGGGGGTGGCGAGATACAGCTGTAGATGCTGATAAGATAACAAAGTGCGGGCCTCAAACACACAACTGGGGGTGCACTGACGGCACCCTGCATCCTGTCCTCAATGTCACCCATCAACGACTATCAGATGAGAACTGCCTGTCCACAAATAATCATACACACTCACACACACACACATCTGGTATATAAAGGGGCACGGAGGTGATGGGGGAGCTGTACAGTACCTTGCGTGTTGACTGGATTGGTGGTGGGTGTGGGGATAGTAGTGGGAGCATCTAGACGAAAAGAGTAAAGAAAAAACAAAAAATAAAGACCACGTATAAGAAATGAGAAAGACAAGAGTAAAGAAGGCCATTAATGACGACCAATGTCAGGGAAAAAAAGCTAGGCTAGGCTAGGCTAAGACAGGTTGATAGAAGGATTGACTCCAATATTAAAATGTTACCTGGAAAGTTAAATATTGTATAATGATGACTAGAATGAAATCACATCTTCCCTAATTTTAGCAAGCTGTTTTTCCCATTGTAATTACGTTAGCAACTCCAAATTCCAAACCATAGAGGAACATAATACACAAGTTAATCCATTCATTAAATCCCCGACAACCCGTACGTGACAAAAACAAGACAAGTCACAATGAAAACTCATTCCGGAGACAAAGCTTATGTTCCGGCTAATAATAGTGTCAACTTTAAATCAATGCTAATTATCTAGCGTTACCAGATTAGCTCCGAGGACGGCACGAAAACAGGTTTACCCAAAACAATGGAGGACGTCGTGGCTTTCTGTGCAACTTTTGCGCTCGTCAGCTAGCTTCACGCACAATAGCAGCACGTAATGAGCCGTCTTATAGTCTAATAGATTTCAGTGTCGTGCTATTTTCTGCTGAGAAAATGTACATTTCCTCATCCAAGGCATACTGTTTGTATAGTAGCAGAATTGCACGCTGATGGGAATGCCATAAACCATGGCAGAAAATCATTACTAGTAGCAAGTTATGCGAAATTGTATTGTAGAACTGGACGGTATCTTACTGAGAGCTGCAATATTTTCACGCTTGTAAAAAAAAAAAAAAAAGGAAATACCTAGCAGTATGAAAAATAAGGCAATTTAAAGCCTTAGCAATGTAGAGAAGTATCATCAAAAAGTGGAATATATTCAGTTGCTGGATGTTCCTCGCAATTCTCATTGGCATATATTCTTTATCCTCTGAAATGAATGACTAATGCAGCTCCGTGTATTGAATATCCGAGTTAACAATACATAATAACGATCGGTTCAACGTTGCCATTTGCTACGCTGAATAATTACGGCAAAGTGATGAAGAAACCACCGAGGTGATCTCAATCGGGGACTGCCGGCGTCGATTAGGGCCCGTCGCTAACCGGCAAACATCATTATGGGAAAAAAGACGCTCGTCGGAGGGCAAGCGAGGTAAGCGGCGGTGCCGAGGGGGGTTCGCGTGGTACCTCATCAGGAGGATATATTGTGGCACTGAGGGAGGCAAAGATAGCGCGACCCCTTGCTGTGGGAGAGTCGCAGCGGGGGGAAATTGGCTGGCCGTCTCCCTGCGCTGTTACTGTCTGCATTCCATCAAAAGGCAGCAGCAGGGGAGCGCGCACTTCCAAACTAATGATAAAACATCAAGGACGATGTAATGCCGCCGCCGGCGATGCGGTGCGCGGTGGCGGGGAAGGTATCGTGGGATCATGGCGAGATTCCCCTCTGACAGCATTTGAAAAGGAGGGTGGGCTCCATTCCACTCCCGGTGACCGAAGGCGGTCTGATAGCAGAAATGTCAACGTGTGGAAAAAGGGGAAATTGGCCATTCAGGGGTTGGAGGGTCTTCACAAAGGCCGTGATAGGATGTGGCACATATAATATCAAGGCAAACAGGAATTCTCCATGGTCAATTTTCCAAGCCGGATGACTTGGGGGTCTGTGCATTATGAGTGTATTTTGAGGATGAGGCTATATTTTCAAGCGCTAAGGAAAAGATAGAATTCAAGTCAAACAAACCTGTGAAATTTGTTTATATCCAGCAGTGCTTGGATTTGTTTTCTTTTGAATCTATCCCTTAAACAGGTTTTGAAATACAACCATTAAGGCATCAAAATTTGTTTAAAAAAATTACACGCATAATATTACAACTACTACTTCTACTAATAATTTGAGATTCATGATTGATGGACAACTAATTTTACTTCCTATTAACCTACCTACCTGAACGGTGTCCCACAGGGATCAATCCTCAGACTTCTAACATTATCATAATTTTGAAAACATTTCATTACCCAATAATGACTAAACTGCTTCTAGATGTTTTCTAGTATACCTCTGACCTATATAAGCCTTTCCCTATCGAGGTTTGGTGACTGAGTCGCTGATTCTATCCATCCATTTATCCATCCATACATCGGCTGTGTTGACACTTTTTCCACATGATGAAAATCGTAACACCCTTGAGCGCTGTCTGCACATCCAACGTAAATATACAGCCAATCTTTGACTTTTGCTCCGTGGAGGATTTACAGGTCAAATAAGTCAGCGTTGGGATAAACAGTGAGCAAAGGCAGTATAGATGTGAATTATAGGAGGAGAGAGCGGGAGGGAGGGAGGGAGGGAGGGAGGGAGGGAGGATGCTGTCTGGCTCTTCCTTCATTTACTGCAGAACAGCAGGACAAATGTTCACACACAATACAACGGGATTTGATTTGATGGGAATTTACATCGACACACACACACACACACATCTGACTTGGCAAGCGCGGAATGAAAGGTCATCACTTCTTATAAAATTGTGTTGAGCAGAGGGACTGGCAGTCACGCAGCATTGGAAGCCAGCGCGGAGAAAGGCAGTTACTTGTATCCTCACAAGGCTCATTTGTGTTCTCGGTACGGCAGAAAAATAGCAAAAATACGACTGCCTTTATGATTTCATATGCTTGAACAGAAAGAAACAGGTTTAACAGTATTTTTTTAAATTTATTTGATATTTTTTAAATATATGGTGTCACACAGGGATCAATACTAGGGCATGTTATTTTAGCAAAACAATGGAAATCGATAAATTTTTCTCCGTACTTATCTCTTGACGAGTTCAGATGGAACAAAGAATTTCTCAGAATGCTGGCCATAAGGGATAAGTTCTACTCGAGGGCCAAATTGCAGCCAAAGAGACAAAAGCTGTCCAAATGGAAGCCTGGCAGCACTGAGCATATTGACGATATTGGCAAAGTGGCTTGAGTGTCTGGTAACCCCAAAACGGAGCTTGGTGGAAAATAATTGGGTAAATGGCTGAAAGAAGGCACTTGAAAGCAAAAGACAACAAAAAGACTTAAAAATGTCAATTTGACCAGACATGATAATGAAATTAATGGCCGACACGCCTAGTGGCGTTTGCAAATAGCGAGACAAGGCAGGACAAGGTTATCACGCCAGGGCCAATCCGCAGTGCGCAGACACACTAATTAAGCCGATGTAGCGGGCGTGATTACTTTGGGACAACAAAGCCTTGCACGGACCACAACATGATTTGGGATGGCATTAAATCCTGCGTAAAAGAGGAGTGGGAGTCGCAGACATAATTATAAGCGCTTATGAACACCTTTTTACCAATCTCCTGTGTCTCATTAGAACCCGGCTGAAGCTGCACCGCGGCTGACATTCGCAAGCACACCAGAGAAAAACGCCGTTTAATGGAAATTGTTAAAATATGTGCAGAGCGAGTCGCTAATTGAAGAAACAACAGGGCAAAGAGGATGCAGATAGTAAAAGGAAAAAAAAAAAAGGTGTTTGGATGAAGACCACCTGCATTTAATGGCCATGCAACAGACACTTTAAGCAGATATTTTGTGTAATTTAAGAAAGAAAATAAACATTTGAAAAAACACCTACAGTTGTATTTCGTAGGCGTAAAAAGCAGGATTACAGTGGTATTCAATATTTGACAATAAAAAAAATAAATTGCTGAATGACTTCATTTTTTTACTCTCAAAATTACGTTTCAAATGAAATGTTGCGCCATCTAGTGGTCAACCTAATGGTATTCAATATTTTACAACAAAAACAAGTTTTGCTGAATGACTTCCTTTTTTTCTTCTTTCAAAATTACGTTTCAAACTAAATATCTAGTGGTCAGCAGCAGAATTACTCCTAATATAAGACAATATTTGACAATAAAAACAAAAATTTGCTGAATGACTTCATTTTTTTACTCTACTTTCACAATTACGTTTCAAATGAAATGTTGTGCCATCTAGCGGTCAGCAGTAGAATTACACCTAATGATATTCAATATTTTACAACAAAAACAAGTTTTGCTGAATGACTTCCTTTTTTTTTCTTCTTTCAAAATTACGTTTCAAACTAAACATCTAGTGGTCAGCAGCAGAATTACACCTAATATAAAACAATGTTAGACTGAAAATTTGCGTTATCTATGTTCCCCAAAAAAACTGTAAAATAGCAAAAATGCAAACCTGGGTTACTCTATATTACATTTGACTCAGTAATTTGCTCCCTCTGCATCTTTACATTAACTGTAATGTCCAACGCAGGGACCCAGAAGGCAGCTTTGCCAACTTCTCAGCAGGATTAACTTCTCAAACAGCACAAATGATCTCAGAGAGTAATTACCGGAATACTGAATGCTTTTCACCTGAGAGATTTGGATTAGTCAAACACTATTGTATGGCTGTGTGTGTGCGTGGAGGAGGCCGGGTTGCGTGAGATCTGCCTGGTACCCACCTCGCTCTCCACATTCACCCAAAAAAAAAAGAAAAAAAGAAAAGCAAAGTGACAACAGCATTCACGCTGATTCATTCACAACTCCAGAAGGTCATTTCATAGAAACATTTGTAAAGTCAGTGGAATACTTTGGTTGGCTCAAGTCCTTCACAGCCATTTAGCTATATTTCTTTTTTTTTAAAAACATACTACACTTCCCAAAAAAAATTCTAACTAAAAAAAACTTTTCTATGTTGCTACATTGCGTCAATTTGAGTCAGACCTTTTCACCAAGGCGGCTCTCGCAAATTTTGCTTTAACTTCTTTCAGTCCACTAATCCATTCAAATTGATTCCCACTCTGTCGACTCCAAGTCCCGCTACGACCAAGAAGAAGAGCGCCACAGAAAATGGGAGAAAGCAAATATATTGTAATCCGACCAACTATGAATTCCTTTTTTCAAGGACATTAGCGAGTGAGTCCTTACAGACACTGACGAGTTTCTTACAAGCTCCTTCGCTAAAAAGCTGCCAGCGACACAATTGGTGAGACGACTCAGACGAGTTGGGGGGGGGGGGGACCTTTTCATTTATGTGCACAAATGCACATTCTCAACAGCTGTCATCGTAATTTGCCGGTGGGCCAGATAAACAAACCGCAACATTGTTGCTTTTTGACAATGGCTGTCAAGTTGACTTAAATGAGCGCAAATCAAAACAATCACATTGTCGTGAAAGCACCAATCAGATCTCATAAAAGGCAACAAAAAGGCTCCTTCTCGAAAAACAGGTTTTGCTTTTAAGGCCACGCGGCGCCTTCTCCTCACGTTTTGTTGTTTGAATACGAGTGGCATGCCTGACGTCTAAATCTAACAATCTTCTTGACATGAGGGGAAAAAAAATAAAAAATTATATATCAACTACGGCCATCTACGTTCATAGACATTAATAAAATAACTGTTGAGCCTATTTGAACACTGTTGCTAACCAAAACAGCAGCACCAAAGCGCATAATGCCGCTAAAAAGCCATTTAGCAAGTAATCCATTACTTAGAACCTTAAAGTTTCGATTTGAAATATGAGTTTGCGACTCCATTCCTGGAACTTTTATGACACAACTTCGTGCGGCGCTACTCACCGTACACGTAGAGGACGTAGTCGTCGTAGGCCTCGCCCACCGTGTTAGAGGCCACGCAGCGATACGTGCCGTTGAAGGATTTGTTGAGGTTCTCGATGAAGAGGTCCGAGCCGGTGACCACGGCGTGGGGCGGCAGGTCCTCCTCCACCCTCAGCCAGTTGATCCGACGAGGGCTGCGAAGACACGGGCAAATTCAGGAAATACAATCCGATAGATGATGACTTTGAAATTTAGGCTCCGCCCCTCGTCCGGTGCACTCACTGTGGTTTTCCTCCCAAAACGCACGTCAGATCGAGATTGTCGCCCTCTCGAGTTAATCCTTGGGGATACGTCACTAAAATCTTCACTTCGGGTTTATCTGAGAAATAAAAAAATATTTTATTGACTTGTATCGTTGACTCTTAACAAGGCCGGCCCCTTTTGACTGCCTCGCCAAAACTCAAATCAAATTATGATTGCACTCAAAACGTTGGAAAGGGAGCAAAGGCAAAAATAGCCAGGAGTGAAAGGTGGCGGCGGATGAAAAGGATTATCCTATGTGCACATTTGACATCTACTCAGCCTATAGTAGCTTACAGCAAAAAATGATTTCTCTCCCGTTATCAACGCATGGCAAAGATTAGCAAAATGTCAAGCACTCGCAGTCGAGCTTTCTGTTTTTCCTTGAAAGGTCAGACGAAGAAAGTGGACCAAAATGAATATTCCGCAGCGCTTACAATAGGGTGACTTAACCTTTAGGGTGCGTGGCGCCAGTCGGATTTATCAGTCACACCTAATCAGATAACCCGCCTTGGGCTATCAACGGCACCACCTTGTTGGTTATAAATAGTCTTTTTGCGGAAAGCTGAACGCTTACCCCGAATGGCCAGTAGCAATTTAGCTAATTAGTGGAAAGAAAGTCACTTATGGCAGTTAGGGCTGCAGCTATGGAATATTATAAAAAATAATTGGTTTTGCACATTTATTAATCAAGTTGATTAAAAAAAAAAAAAACAAAAAAAAACTTTGCTTGGCAACAGGTGGATTCTTTTCCAACTTTGGGGACAGAGGATTTTTTTTTGGGACTTGACAGGTGATACTCACATAGCACTTCCAGGTTCCTCTGAGCGAGCAGGTCGTTGGCGGCCGGGTGCTCGACGACGCAATCCACCGGCATGCCGTCGTCCTCTTTGCTGACGAGGAACCGAACGCGACTGATGACGGTAAACATTCGGTCGTACGTCTCTTCCACCGTTGTTTCGCCTGGAAAGAAGATCAGCATAGCGTTTTTGGGTTGGGCAAGCTGGCAGTAATCTGCCCTCCGCTCAGCCCCGTGGAGTTGTCAGAGAGGGGAGGGGGGAGAGGGGGGGGGTTCATTTGGAGAGCAATACAATGCCACCGGGGGCAGCGCATTAACCGCAGTGCTGAGTGTGACGCTTTACTCGCGCTTAATGAAGTGGGGAAATAATTACGCCACCCCACTTTGACCTGAGTCGCACTTTCATTCCAGCCCCGGTCCCCCCCCCCCCCAAAAAAAATAAAAGATGCCGACGCACACTTACAATATGGACGGATATTAATGTAACCCAAGACCTGCTCTGGACTTCATCGGCTGGTGGTGCGCTCGGGGGGCGATTACGAGCCAATACGACTTGTAACGGATTTCAATCGACTTTTTTCTGCTACATCGCAGAGCTCACAGTACGGCATTAATTGCGCACACAGTTTTAGTCTGATTATGTGCAAAAAAAACGTAGTTAGTCGAACAATCACATATTGTCAGGCCATTGTTAAATGATTGAAAATGCCAAATATAAAAAAATAAAAACTATATAAATATATGAAAATATAAATAAAATATATAAATAAAATATAAACATATAAAATAAATATATAAAAATATAAAATAAATATATAAAATATAAATAAAATATAAAAAACATATTTAAAAAATATAAAAAGAATACAGCAAAATATGCAATATGAGATTTATAAAATTTATATCATTGGAAATAGTTACATTAAAAATAATAACGTCAATATTGCAGCGCTACAAATATTGTGAGTGTACTTTCCCTGGCATTAGTTCAGAAACAAAAAGTCTGGTGCCATCTAGTATGCGGCTTTAAATTTTAAAACATAAAAAAGTGCTAGGAAGTTTTCTGAGATGAGTTTTGAAGATGAGGGTCAGAGAGTGTACTTATCAATGTTGAGGCGTGTCAATTATCAATGTCATTCGTGCGCAGATGAAGAATAAAAAAAAATAAATGATAAAAAAAAGAAGCACAAATCAAACCGTGGCGGGGACTTGAATTTCAATGCGGACCCGATTTGAGTGTCAAGGCGCCGACGTCTAATCAAAACACACTTGTGAGCATCAACCACTGATCAATCCCGGCGCAATCAAGCGTAACCTCTGCCAGGGTGACACTTGTCGCTGTCAAACGCCGCCTGAACAGAAGATTGAATTAGGAAATCAGACGGCCTCTCAGATGACGCGTATGCAAAACAACGTTGCGCTAATAAATAAAACAGCAATCTGCCCAACAAACCAAGCTTCTTCACTTCGTATTTTTGTTTGTTTGCACAAACTTTTCAACTTTTCTAATATTCCAAAGCCGCAACTCGTCAGAGCTCTTCCAAGTTCTCTCCTGTGACATCACAATAACGCTGAAGAAAAAATGCGCTGACCATCTCTGATGTAGCTCCGACGAGTCAACCGTTTCCTTGTTCCTCGCCCAAACTAAATACATTTTCTGAACTCATTCACTACCATTGACGACTATACACGTCAAAGATCCATATGAACTGGGTTATCGCTAACATTAAGGCCGCACACTCTACTTTTGCCTTACTGGTACTTCTAAGGCCGCTTACTGATTCCCATTTTCCCCAATGAGCAAAACATTGAGACAGTTTACAATTTCATCTTCGGCGGGCGCTTTCATATAACCACTCGCAAATTATAAACATTATTCAGACAACGGAATCAATTCCGTAAAAGACCAGCAGCAGACAAGCTCGTTTCCACATTATTGAAATCATTCTGCTGCTGTAATTTATGTTAATTTTGCCCCCCTTGTGTGCTGATTCTCTCTCTCTCGGGCCAGAAACTGCCAATGGCAATTCTGCCAGCTTGATTATTGATTGCAAAACCAAATCTGCCATTAATGCTTAAATCAGCCAGTAGATTTCTTTTTCATGCTTAGCCTGCTGGAATAAAATATAACACACACACAAAAAAAGATTCACTATACAATACATGGTCGCCTTGTTTTTTTTTCAAAAGACAAACATGATTTTTTTTTTTTTTTTTTTTAAAAAGCCTGACAATACTTTTTTTATACATAGGTGTTTTTTTTTTTTTTAAACATTTCAATACTTTTGAACATGCAATCTCCACACAGAAAGGCTGGTCAGCGAAAACAAAAACAAAAATTAATATACAGTAGCCGAACAATAACAGTCGACAAATAATGGTTAAAAAAAAAAAAAAAATTTGAAAACAAGCCAGCAGAATATAGTGGCCCACCGTATCGAACGCCAAAATTTGATCCAACCAGAGTCTCCGGTGTCCGGACTCTGTGCTATTACCTTCTATGTCCCTCACGTACGGAATTCTTCATCAATTCCTCATAAACAAAGATGGAGTCGCCGAGGGAACACTGGAGGTGGCGATGACATTTCCCATCCGATTGGTCCCTGTCTAAATATTTCATCTCATGACAAGCCCAATGAAACCTCTCGATTCTAATACACACCGAATTTGACCAAAAAAAAAAAAAGCCTGCACAGATCCACTCCGGGTAAATACAAAAATGAATTTCCTCCCCTTGCTGTACCATAATGAAAAATTGATGACCCTTAATCATAACTGAGAGGCAATAAGGATTATTCCACACACCCCCAGGTCACACCTCTGTGTAAGATGCGGAAATGAAGATGAAAGGCACAAATATGAATTCATAACAGTGATGGTGAGTTTGGCTGCGTATAGATTCCTTCAAGGCAACACAATAGATTCACGGCCGTGAAATTCCATCAGCATTCAACTTGTTTAACAGAGCCGTGAGAGTAAATATTTTGGTCATTTGAAATCACGGCACGAGCCGCGAAGCCTGATGATTTATGAGAAACATTCAGCGACATGAAGCTCTTAACGCACGGCTTAATCACAGAGTTCCTCTGCTGAGCAAGCAAAAAAATCATAAATAAGCAACAGGAATGACTCTCGGGGGAGGAAAAGCTGTAGATGAGGCCAAACAATCCAAAAGATGGTTAAAAAAAAAAAAAATCTTGGTACTCGCTTGTCTGTGGCAGGCAAGAGGGCAGGAAGTCATGTCGAGACTTGAATTTGGACCTACCTGTCATTTCCTCATCTCCTTTCATCCATCTGATGGAGGCCGCTGGCTTGCTGCCGCTGGCCGTGCAGGTGAGCTCCGTCTCGTTGCCCTCGCTGACCACGTCCTCGCGGCTCTCGATGATCGGGCTGCCCGGGGGCACTGGTGCGGAAAAAATAAAAATGAAAAATGGCCCCAATAATGAGGACCCACAAGTTTATATATATATATTTTTTCAGATTGATTTTTGAAGCGGATTTTTTTGATTTTGAAATATTTTAGTACTTTATATTTCTTTTTTTTATTTATTAGTTTTTATACTGTATGCATAATTAAAAAAAAAATCGTGTTTTCCAGAAATATCGAATTGTGACTTCAGCAATTGTGTTTAACTTGCAAACTCTCCAAATTTAAATAACACGATGCCTACTACAATAAGATTCTATCAAAAGTTCCGAGTCGCAACTTTATTGTAAGTTCTCTCTCGAGTCTCCTTGTGGCCCAAACAAGTTTGAAAAGTTTCCTCCATTCGCTTTTGAACGCTGGAGCGGAGCTGACAGAAAAGGATGAATAAGTCGAGATTTAAATATGAAATAACTTATTCTCGCATCGGGCCAAATAACTCCTCCACGCGCAGAAAGCAGGATACTCTTTGCTTATTTGGCGAATTAGTCATCGGGCTGAACTCTGGTTCCCTGAAAGCCCAAAAGTCAGAGGGGGAGCTCATTGCAAGGACCCTTCAATGGAAGCATCAGTTTAGGAGAAAAAGCGCCGCCACTGTCAGCCTCCATTGTACGAGTCAAGCAATTACTTGAAAGTGCTTTTAATTCCTTTCAATCCCCGCCGGGATGTTGGCGTGTATAATAAAGCTTAACTAGAGTCATTTTAACGCAAAAGCATCAGAGTGAAGGCACAGCTGACTCTCAAAGGGGCGAATGGTTTGGGAACAGCCAAGTCAACATTCACTGGAATTCACACAGTCAACACAGCTGCCATGGCCCACGCGGCAGACGCCATGGCTTCCAGCATCTGCTCCTTTTTCGTGCACCGAGGGTCTCTAATTGGCTGACATTTTGTTTCGGCTGCTAAAGATGACGGGATCAAAGATGACGACTACCAATAATGCGGCGAGAGTTCAAAAAAAAAAAAAAAAGTGGGGGAATGGGAGGGAGCACATAAGTGGATAAGAAGTCAGATGAAGTGGGGGGAAAAAAAAGGGTGGGAACATATGCTTTAAACTTCAAAAATTAAATAATAATAATAATACATAAATATTAATTAAAAAATGTTTGGTAGAATAAAAGGGTGGGAATGTATATTTTAGACGTCAAAAGTTAAAAAAAATATATAATAAATAAATACATAAAAAAAATTGGGAGAATGAAAGGGTGCGAACGTATACTTTGAAATTCAAAAGTAAAAAAAAATATATGTATAATAAATAAAAATAAATAAAAAAAAGTTTGGTAGAATGAAAGGGGGTGAACGTATACTTTAAACTTCAAAAGTTAAAAAATATATATACATATAATAAATAAATAAATAAATAAATAAATAAAGTGGGAACGTATACTTTGAAATTCAAAAGTAAAAAAAAAAAAGTATAATAAATAAAAAATAAATTTAAAAAAAGTTTGGTAGAATGAAAGGGGGAACGTATACTTTAAACTTCAAAAGTATATACACATATATATAATAATAAATACATAAATAAATAAAGTTTAGTAGAATGAAAGGGTGAGAATGTATACTTTAGACTTTAAAAGTAAAAAACACAAAGAAACCCCAAAGTGAGTCACATGTCCGTCGTGTGCCTTCTACCCACCCAGGACGGTGATGTCGGCGTAGGCCTCCTGAGGCGGATCGGTATAGAGCTGGCACACGTAGCGTCCTTCGTCCGAGAGCGACACATTGGACAGGGACACCCGCAGTTCGTTGTCGGAGAAATTCACCAGCTGGAACCGGCTGTCCTTCAGGGCTGCGGCGGGACACAAACGACAATATGAGGGGAAGAGTCCTCCGGAAAAAAAGAATCCAAAGCGACGCGGTTGGACGAAGACAAAAGAGGAAGCGGCAGAAAATGAGATAGGGAGGAGTGCGAGGAGCTTTGCGAGCTCTCTCTTTAATTGAGTCAAAGAAAAGTGGGCTTCAAAGTGATTCATTCGAGTTGATTTATAAAGTAGCTTCACAGTCGGCGGAGCACTCGCCAAGACGGCAAAGTGCGGCGAGCGCTCGTGAGGACTCCTAACAAGCCGGCAACTCTTAAAACAGTGCCGCTGCTCCTTGTCACGGATGAATGCGTTACACTCCAATTGTAAAAGTACAGAATACATTAACCGAGATATTAAAATCGTCAAAATATCTTTTAAGACAACAGTATTTTTTTTTTCCCGATTCTTAGCCCGGGTAAAAATGTTTTAGAAAAATTTGCCTGAGGCATGTTTTCATGACGGACATAATTTAATGGCAATAGCAGACAGACTGGATTAAATTCTCGTTAAGGTCGGCCGATTTCATCTTTTCACATAAACATCTTTGGCTGATTTGATGAGTACCCCGACCTCGCCTCCTTTCCCGGGTCCCGCGCGGGAAGCTAGCCAACTCCTTTTACCGCCGCCGCTTAAAACGCACGGGGACGTATTTGGTATTCCCATCAGGCTCTGCGGTTATTATCACGATCATTACTCGGGGTCTCGGGGCAGCATCAACATGAAATCCCATCTCCTCCCCCGATATAATTTGAGAGCTCTCGTGAAGGACTCAGAGGGGAACAATGGCGCTGGTGTAAGTTGGAGAGTCACAACACCTGTTAGGGAGGGAAAGCCTGACACCCCCCCCGAGACGCCAGGCGGAGATTAAACAACATCGACGACGCGAGAGCTAAAGTGCTTATGAGTGCACTTTAAAAATTGATGTTCCTGCCATCAGGCTGTATTAGAACGTGGAAAATCATAAACAGTATCATAACATTAACTGCTAGTTAGCATTTTCAAAATGTAAACTGTCCTTAAAAAGACATTCTAATTTAATGTTTGGGCTAATTTTGAAATGCCAAATAAGCATATCCTGTTAGTGACTGCTTTGGAAATCTCATATAATATTTTGCTTTAAATGTTATTAAAAAACATCCGGCAAACTGGAATGGTGTCCCGCATGGATCTCTACTAGGACCCCTTATTTTTTTAATTTTATTATTACAACATCAGTTGTTTGTTTCGCCGTCAATCTGTCTCTTTATCTACGTATCTTTTCTTCTAAATTTGTCCTCTTTGTTAAAAAAAAAAACAAAACACGTTTCTAACCTATTTTTCCGTGTGTCAATCACACCTTAGCATCTAATTGACTTACTTTGCGGTCACATTTGAAAGAAGATTGGGACTAGCTTTTCATCCATTTAAAATCCACCTTTTTCAAAGTCAGTCGCCTCCAGAAGCGCGTCGTAGTGCATAAATAAGAGTGCCGCCTCATCCACAGAAACCCTCGGATAAACCCTCATTTTTCCCATCACAGATGTCAGCTCTGCCAAATTGCATGTCATTTCGCATAGATCTCGCCTCGTCTCGACAACAGCGTCCCGGCCTCAACCTGTAAGGTAATTTTTATTTACTGGCAGCAGTATGAATGTGTTTATTCGCTCCTTAGTGGCGGGGGTGAAGACACCATCATGATCTCGTATCTGTCTTCCTGTGTGGCCGCCGTGTCGCTGCCGCTGGCGCGCACTTGCACGCCGCCATTTTTCACTGTCCGGCCGCCATGTTTGACAGCTAACATCGTGAATGACTAGGGGATCGAAGTGGGTGATCATTCGGTAGCCGAAAGCGCCTCGTTGTGGGCCACGAGTGCACGCGTGTGAGAAAACTTTGCTGGGTTTTGTGGAAGAGTTAAAAATGGAGAATCTACTGCACCCTCTGAAGATATATTCAAATCCCACAATGCTTTGGGGAAAAAAAAAAAGGGACGAGTTTTTTTTTTTTTTTTTACTAGCAAACTAACAGCTGGGCTGCGGTACAGAAGGACACGTTCTCCATCACCTTGAAGGCTGGCTCGTATCCTCGACAAAAACGAGCGAAAGAAGCGCAACTGGGGGGGGGGCTAGCAAAAAGTAGACGAGGCCCATATGCTCATGCATAATCATAACGTTCAATCTCCTAATCTAAGAGATTATCGTAAAATCGAACATTGACAAGGACACAAAAGTATTCCCATTATGGCCCGACGGAGAATTATCTCATATTAATCTCGCGCGCTTCCTGAGCTTAATGACTTGTGCTAAAGTGGCAAACGTCAAGGACAGATGGAAATCACGTTTTGCGAACGTACGACGCAAAAAAGGCGGGCTGGGCCACGCAAGCTTTCCAGCTGCTCACATTACGAGATGCTCCCTAATTTGGAAACGATTTGCGACGATGCGATGTGACTAAAACGGCGTGGCCTGTCGAGTCGTTTCAGATCCGTACACAAATCCCGGCGAAATTCTCGGCAATTAATCGAGTTGTCTGTAACGAAGGCACAAACTGAGCTCAAGGCCAACGAGGCCGACCTTTCAACGATCCGCCGTTGAAAGCATCGCTAATATTTCTGCATATATGCGCCCCGAGTAAGAATATGGAAGAATTTTTCATAAAGCTAAGATAACCTTTCACGAGAAATTAATAAGTACGAGGCTCTGACTCATGTCCTCCTATGGCAACCTCCTGTAGAAACCAGTAATCGCTTAAGAGACTTGTCCTCATCATTTCAGCCGTTCTGCTGTCATTGATTTAAATATTCTTTAATATTTATTAATTTATTATTATATTCATTATTATTATTATTTCTCTTTTTTATTATTATTTATTATATATATTTATTAAATATTTAATAATTACAGCAGAGTTCCTTGTCATATTAATATTTATGAATTAATTATATTTATTTATTATTAATATTATTTATGATCATTTGACTTTATTATTATTAGTTATTATATATATTTTTTAATGAAATATTTAATCATTACTTACGTCTGACATCCCTGAAGTAGATGGTCTGCCTGTTGGGGTTGAGCAGTTGGATGACCGAGTCGTCGTTATTCTTCACTCTGCAGCTGATGGTGGCCATCTCGCCCTCCACCACCGAAACGTTGTCCGTCGCCAGGTTCTGACCTTCCACTTCAACACACACACACGCACACAAACACACACGTTACCGTCTGGACATTTACTGCCTCACAAATATTTGCGCTTCTTTCGTCAACACCAGGCAACAATGCCACACAATGGCACGCTACACAAACAGGCTTTGTGTAGATTGTGCAGCCCAAGTCTAATCCGTTTAATATAAGACTGCCATGTTTGCCACTATTGATCCCCCTCCCAGTCCGCGTCCCCCGGATCCGAGTGGCGGGCCCCTGTGAGTCAGCGCCAGATGGGCTTGCAAGCTTGGCTACCCACGAAGGGAAGCTGGAGAGCAGCAGCTAGGAGACAAGGGAACGTAGCAGCTAGGAGACAAGGGAACATGAAGAGTAAGGGGTGGAAAAATTTTATTGATAGGGCATCGGGTGTTCCACTCCATAAATCAATGTTCCCCATCTGATATAGTGCGAAAATGTTAAAATTTCATGATTCTGCTCCATTTTAAATGTTGACTGATTCTGACAAGGATTTTATTTCTGATTTAGTTCTTTTATATTTACTTTTATATATATTATTTAGTCCACTTACTGCTATAAAACTGAACTTTCCCCACATAATCATCTATTGTGACAAATAATTGAGCACACGATATTTCCTTCCGGGGTATCGATTGACACATGTTATCTTCAAAATGGCGAGCTGGATGGCGATGATGGGCTAAGCTTTATCAGAGCCTTCCATCTGAGCGCCCATGTGACCAATGTGTGCTCAGTTTGCCGCCGTCTATCTCCTGGCATGGCAAAGAGCTTCCGAAAGGATCTCGGTACACAAGCGCTCTTCCGAGACATAGCCCGGGCTCTTGTTGTCGTAACTCACACCCCAAAAAAAAAAAAAAAAATCCTTTTTGTTCTTCCTTTCCTGTTTTCGTGGAGAGAATTTAAAGTCACCTTGTGTTATTTTTACCCGAGCTTGGAATACATTAGAAAGTCTCAGATTCACACCAGTGGAGGCGCAACGCTATCAGCTGCAGACGCAGGCGCAAACATCAAAAGCGCATTTACATGCCCGAGTCGTCATGCAAAAAAACCCTCGATTGCTTTGTGACATTTACAAAGTGGGGAGGAATAATAAAAGGGAAAAATAAAAAGGGGGGGGCCGTGCGTTTGTTTCACCTCCGAAGAGATAATGGGAACAGACAGGCAAACTAACATGATTCACCGTGAACTCCCGCAATAAGAAATTAACCTCCTGTGAGGGAAAAAAAAATAAAAAATCTCCTCGGACCAATTGTCTGATATAACGAGCTTCCCTGTTTGATTCGGGACAAAAGCGAGGTAGTGTTTGAAAACAGGCAAAATGTCAGCAGATAATGGAGGGGATAACGTCAACTTGGACACTAGAATCCAGACGATGAGCTCTTTAACGCCTCCGATTCACATTTCAGACGTCAGCAATATTTACATAATATTAATAGCAAACCGTCAGCCGAGGCCCAATGTGCCCTTTAAGCGAATTGTCCCGAATAAACGTTAGCGTTTTGCTAACTGAGTAAAATACGATACGTGAGCTCTCAAAGCTTGCGAAATAAAATCAAATACGATACGAATACGATAAAAAATTAAGCAGATGCTAATTGACAGTTGCAATGCAGCAGAATGAAAATCTGCATGAATTTCCCATTTCTAGATTCTACAAGTTGAAAATATCTGGCAGCGCGAGGCAAGCTTACTCTCCGCTCGCCGTGATCCGGCCGGCAGAGAAAAGTAACTGTAAATAAATCCTCGACAGCCCTGAGCAATATTGGTGGCGCTCCAGCATCCTTCTCATCTTCGGCTCATCTCCAATTCAAAACACACATAAATAACACGGCCGTGATTAGCAATCCCATCAAAGTGAAAACGGGCCACTTTGTGCAACATGGAGGGCTCTGGCGATTGGAGTAAACATTTTCAATTGCCTCAGCATCCCGCTCATGATTGGGTGCAAATGAGGAGAGACACTCATTAATCCCGGATGGTGGGCGCTGGTGGGTGGGTGGGGGGAGATTTGGGCACAGACGACTGGCTGATAAATGCACACTCATTCCAGCAGCTGTCTGGAAGAGTAAAGTGCCTGTAGCTCTACACATGGCCGCCTGCCTCTTGCCGCATCACAACATGGCGAGCGAGGCCGACGCGCAGCCAAAGAGGATGCGCAATCTGCCATGGAGGGCTCTGCCACTCAAAACGGAGCAAAGACCAAATTATTTCGGCTCAAGTGGAGACGATTCCAAGATCGGCAAGGTAAAAAGCTTCGGCCGACTGTTCATTAATGAGTGGATCCAATTTGGTCGAATGTACAGGAAGTCAAACATAAACCCTCCTGGGTGGTAAACGTGACCAAATATTAGCAGTCCACCTAACCGACGGGAAATGTGGCAGAAAAGGACGCCATTTTGTTCTGCCAATTCTTGCTTTTCATCGGACAGCGCAACTAAACCAGGCCAATTTCAGCTAACGTTTAGCTAACGGCGCTCTCTTTGATTCTTTGTTATTGTGGTAACATCAAAAGAAGAACAGGCCAGCGTCCAACTGCCTGAGTCAGCACGTCGGCTAGCAACAAGCGCCACTACAGAACATCATTAACAATAAAACTTTTCTGTCTTTTTTTTTTCTCCCCGCTGCGTCGCTTTACACGGCGCAGTCATTAGAGCTTGAACCTCATGATGAAACGCTTCTTCACAACTGCAACGGGGATTTGGGTCTTATAGGGTTTAATTAGAACTTCTGGAACCTTTGCATGAGGAGCTTTCAAAAGGTGTCAGACTGACTAATTTGACCAACTTGATTCTCTGTGTGTACAATCCTTGTTTAATGATTGGCTAACACATAAGTGGGTGAAAAAAAGCTACTCGTCAAGCTAAAAAAATCTCACATCGTGAAGAAAACCAAAGAAAAAGAAATCACACATGAGTTCTGAAAGTCTGTAAAAAGCGTCAATTATAAGTTTAAGGGGAAGGAGAAAACTTGAAATGATTAGCACCTATAAAATGTCATGAACTACAACGACGTCCTAATCAGAGAAGAAAAGTCACTTTTATCTTTATCATAATAACCAGAGGGAGTCGGCAGCTAAAGCTACTCACAAAGTTTTCCAAGTCTCGAGTGTTTTGTAGCACAACCGCCATGTTTGTTTGATTTACCAATTCGACAATCGATGTCTTTAACTGGCGAAATCTTTCTTTTCAACTTTAAAAACTTATGTCAAAGATTTTCTATTACAAACAGATGCTCTTGTATTGCTGAAATGATCCACGAATGACAGAGGGCTTACTCTGACTATTTTTATCTTTATGATTTTGACAGTTTGTACTAGGAAATTGACAATAAACGTAATCTTATTTATGAATTTTTAATAATGTATTAATTCGCAGATTGTGAAATATTATGAAATGCGTCTTTCCCAGAAAACATGACAGGCATTCTCCTACGTTACACACGTTGACAAAATTGTTGGTGTTAAAAGAAAAACGCATAGTGTTAACAATAAAAAAAAAAAAAAAAGAATAACTCGAACTGGAATAACTCATTGAACAAGCCTGTGATGAAAATAATGGTTGCCTCCACCTAGAAAAGCACCAATGGTGACTCGTGAGAATCAACTGCAAACCCATTAAACAGCTGAGTGCTTTTGTGACTTTATTGACTTTGTGAGAAGATGAAGAAGAAAAAAAATCAAGCCTACCTCTCTATATATACTATATATGAATCTCAGAACAACAAATGAATGGGGAAACTAATTAACCTTATAAAGACAAAGAAATGTTGACTTGGGAGATTTAAAAAAATGATAGCAACTCCATCTGTGTGTACTTTCTCCTCCTTCCTCAATAAATAAAAAAAAAAGATCTGATGATAATAAGCAGAAATGAGCAGTCACGTACAACCGAGGAGCGGCGAGCAAAAAAAGCAAAAGTAGTACCTGTGATGGTTTCAGCAGCTCCTGATGCGGCAGGCCGGGAAGAAAAGAAGAGAAGAAAGACAGTTTAGGAGCAGAAAGCAAGCAAGAAAGCAAGAAGAAAGATTTATTGCATGGCCAATTATAGAAATCATTTACAATAAAAATGTCATGTTGTTTGTTTCGTAAATGCTAGTCACTGGTTGCTAGGAAGACTTTCAATCAATGAAAAAATGCAATACGCCAGTTTAGCTTTTGGCTTTTTGAACGACTAACTACTGTATTGGCTGATGGCGTATGACCCCCCCACCCCCCCACCTTCCATCATGTGCGATAGATGCAGCCGTGCAGCACAAATGTTGAGCAAACTGCTTGTCTCCTTCCCGTGATTGGCGGCGTAATAAGAGTGCAAGGTGTGACATGTGTCCTTGTTCCAATCTTTGCGCATTGCTGACATGTCAGCGAGGGGTGGGGAGGGGGTCACAGAGTTGAGACTGACAACTAACACATGATGGACAGGAAACAAAGTATGCTCTGACACGCTTGAGTGTCAGTCAAAACTTTACCCTAACAGTGTAACAGAAGGAATGAAATTAGCCAGTTTGGAGGGGGCGTCGACCTCTAATGCAAATTAGCCACTGCTCAGCTAATTGTTGGACCCTTGAGGCTAAATGTCAACAGATTCCAGACACATTGCCAAAAACGAACTACTAATTTTGAACATAAATTCACTATGGGAAAATATCCATCATAGCAAATTGCACACACGAAAAAAAAGTCTCAAGGACAAGTCTGCGAGGACTTGATACACCGGCATGCTAAGCTCAGGTCCTTTCGGGTGAAGCGGCCCAAAGTGACAGCAAGGAAATAAAACGTTAGGCTCCAGTCACTTTGTGAGGTCAAATGCACGGACGCAGTCGAGTTTGATGAGACTTCAAGCCAAACAGACTTGTGATATAGTCTAGCGACACCTTCCCTCGCCATCAGAGCGATCCACTTCCTGTCAGCTGCCGCCATCCAGACTATTAATAGCGCGGCGAGGCGGCGGTGGCGGCGGCGTTTCTCCCCCTGCGTTACCTGCAGCGCATTAGCCACAAGTTATGAGGCGCCGGCTGGCCTGTGATTAGATGTCATGGCTGTCGCTCTGCTTAGACCGGCGCTGATGGACAGATTTCGGGGCGGGAAAACGCCTCGGCGAGAGTGCGGCCGATGCGCCCGTCTGTCAATCACGCCGGATGAGAGCGGGCAGGCCAAGCGTCCTCCCAATGATGTCTGTCCTTGTCTCCTCACCTCTTTTTCATCCCAATCTACACACATTCTCTCGCCCGGGCATTTGTGGGGAGAAACAAAAGGCGGATGTGAAAGGTGCTTTATAATGAGGAGTGTTATTTGCGGATTTTTGGCGCTATTTATTTCAGCAGCGCATCAAAGTAAAACCTCAAGTGTGTCGTAGTTTTCACATTTTTTTTCTGCTCCTTGTGTAGCACTTGAAATTGTAGAAAGAAAGCGGTAAAGCCCTGGCAAATAGGAAAGTAGTAATTGTGATGCTAGACTTTGTGGAAGTAGTCTTAAATAGAGAATGGAAAATATTAATAGCCAAATCAACTTTCCATGACCTTGAATGAAGAACAACATCAAACAAAAAAAACAAAAGCCCCTTTTGTCATTTTAGGAATGAAGTCAAAAAACATCTCAAGAGCCAAGACGGTTTAAGCCAATAGGCGGCTTAGAGAAAGAAAGTCACACAAAGGGGAAGACGAAAAAACAAACTACGAAGATGAGCCACTTACGAATATCACACTTGAATGTGAACAAAACAACACAAAATATTTTAGCCATAAAGTGGCATTCACATTTTATCTACCGAGGTATTAAATACATCATTAGAACAAAGCAATAAATGGCTACTAAGCTTCGGGAAATAAAACCATCTGGTATTATCATAAACCATCACTTTTAGCCAAAACAAAATCAAGAACAATGACAAATAAAAGCGAAAGAAGAAAGAAATGTTTTCCTAGATGTTGACTGTCACCGCTAAACTTGAACTCAACCAGCTTCAAACTTTGCTAACGGCTACATTTTAACTATACTTGTGCTGACAATGTTTTGCATCCGATGCATAGCGCAGCCCCCCCACCGCCGCCACCCGCCATCATGGCTCTCTGTTTGAAACACTAATGAGTCGACATGTGCAACCGCATTTCAATGTTATGTTCTCCCTCGCAGGTAAAACATCACCTCCATTCTGCTTATGATGCCGCGTGCCATACTGTGCGCTGCCCATTGTGTTCTCGTTTAATTCGAGGGATCAGCCTTTTTTTTTTTCCTCCCCTCCGCGGACTCTCAACCAATCATAGCCATTCCACTTTCAAAAATAAAACACAAAAAAACGTTATTACATGCACACACACGCCTTCCTAACTCTAATAAATATTATCTGAAGATGTTGTCGATTTATTCTTATTATTGTTACTGTTCCGACATTTAATTTTTTTTCACAATGCTATGAACCACAGCTTCCAGTTCATGGTCCATCTCCATGACAACCCAACGGAGCCGAAATGATAATCAATCCTGTCGGTCCTCGGGGATGCCACACTTTGATTATCAGAGTGCAAATAATGCAGAAAACGGCAAATGTGCCCGGGCTTCATTTCCTCTCCGGTTTTATATTCCCCCGATCACTCGGTTATGTACACCTGCGCAATCGCAGGAGAGCGGAATAAAAGAAAATGCCTTTACAAAGGTAATAATGCTGAGTTTTGATTGACACCGTCAAAGGGGGATTCATTTCGCGACGACTATTTAGTGTAGAAATGCAGTGACTCATACCGAGAGCTGTTTCTAATATCTTTTTAGGGTTTTTTTGGGGGGGAAAAAGGGGGGCAGGACTGTGATTGGCTGTCAACCCGTCCAAGGTGCACCCCGCCTCAACCTTAATGATACTTAAAATAAAATAAATACTAATAAGATAAATAATAAAATATAATAAAAAAATTATAACAACAAACCAATAAAATAGAGCTGTTGCTGATATTTTAAAAAATAACTAAAAAACTAAATCGTAGATATAGAAAGTGAACAGCGCACGGCTGGTGACGTTCATGTGCGCTGTATTTTTAAACACTCTCCCCCTCCCAGCTTCTTTTCCATTTTGCCAGAATTCCGAAACACTCATGTCATCACCAAGCATAACATATAGTTGAGTGGATAAACGCACGTTCCCGCCCAATCAGGTGGATTTACAGAAGCTGTAAACATCCAGCAGATGACCTTCTGTAACGTCTCACAGCAATGAGTGGGAGGCTGAATGGCATCATTTAAAAAAAAAAACTTTATGCCTGCATTTAGGCCTCCCACTATGTTTGGTACACCAGCATGATAATGAGATCCAATAAAAAGAATTCTACCGAGAAACAAAATGGCGGATTTGTTTGTTGGAATCGAACAAGAAGTTAGTCTAAAATTGAGATTCACCTTAAGATGAAGATAGGCGCGACGTCAAAAAGACATCGAGGGCCAAAGTGAAAAAAATTGATCTTAGCCTAATGAAAGAAAAGCTCTCTTGCAGACAGGTTGTCTGAAATAAACATTGATAGCAAGCCGACAGTGAATTATGGCAACACACTATTAAGAGTGCTGATTGTGACAAATGCAGTGACTTCACCGCTCCATAAATCACAAAGCGAGCGAGCTAGTGAGCGGGCGAATTCCCTACGAGGTGCAATGATTTCTTCCCGCCGCCGGCTGCAGTCATGCCGCTCTCTTGTGTTAACAAGAACGGCTGACTGAGCGCCGTCTTAAAAGTCGTCGCCGCCGCCGCCGCCTCCGAGTGACTCATCACATTTCATTGACGTTGTCTATTTCGGGGCCACGCTTCTATCATTTTCAAATTCTCCTCGCAAAGGCTTCTTTTCTGCCACGGTCTGTTCTTTTTTGGATTTTTCAAATAATTCGCGACTGGAATGTTTGGGACTGCGGGAAGGCAAGAGAAGTCAGGTTAAAGTAAAGTAGCGAGTGACTTCCTCCGAGCATAAGTACAAGAGTAAAGCACTTAACATTTCCAAAAGATTCTCCAACCATAATTCAACCATTTTCACACCTGCTAACTTTACAGAGTGTAATTTGGGAAGTAAATTTGGGTTGCTCCCCATGTTAGCCAATTTGGGTTATTTTTTACAGTGTATGCAAGAATAAATAAATAAATAAATAAAATAAATAAAATGAAATAGTAAATAAATGAAATAATAAATAATTAAATACTAAAAAAATAAAATAAAATATGTGTGACTGTCATTTAGCAGCGTGGAAGAGATTTAGGAACCCGAGTCTGAGCGACTTTCGGTAGTGCCTGTGCACGGAAAGCGTCTTAGTATGTGAGCCTCTAAAAAGTCTTAAATGGAATATTCCTGTTGCTGTTGTGAGGATGCATTGATAGCCTTGTCGTCTCTCCCGTGGGGAGAACTCGGACAGGCTACAAGCTTGTCTGCCAGCATATCTGCTTACTAAGTGCACAATGGCCTCAGTGTATACACAGAGATAGGTAATAAAAAAAAATAAAAAAAGAGAGCGAGATAGAGAGAGAAAGAAAAGAGTGGACGGTAATTAGGACATTAGGAGAAGCGTCTGACAGTGCCTGTCATCGCTAGAGTGCAAAGGAGGCCGGTCAGAGGGGCTAAGTGGAGGAGGAGGGGTCCAAAAGCCGGGTTCAAGAGACAGCTGCTGCACGGCCACTCGCTGTCTGGAAGCACTCGGAGAATATTAAACCAGAGGGGCCGCGGCCAAGACTCGTTTGAGACGCAACAAAGCCCCCCCCCCCCCCGCGCCCGTTTCACGAGCAGGTAGCGGCTAATTTATGCCACACTTTCGTTTTACAAATTGTCCTCATTTTCAGCCACCAAAGAGCCTCTATTATTACACGAGCAGCAGCACTGGGCCGTTTAACTACCAAAATGTAAGACATGGAAAGATTCGGGCAATACAGTATATCTAAACTGTTCTCCAAAAGTATTGGAACAAGTCAAATTCAGAGTCATGCTAAACGGAGCACTTCAAGTGTTCCCTGTAAGAAATCAAATGGATAAATTTCTGGATTGAAATGATCCCAAATGAGTCATACCCTAGATTAGCGCAAAAACGATTTATTTGTTTCCCGTCAACATTACCGACAAGACGCACACGGTTAATTATAAGGATGGGTTAATATTGCGGTGACACCGAATCGCCTTCTCCTCCTTCGAACACCTGTGCCCATTCTGTGCCCCGCCTCCGCTCCTCCGCTCATAATCACCTCTATCAGCCCAAAACGCATCCGGGGACGCTAACCACGTCCATTTGTTTGCGCTCGTAATGTCTTTTTGTGCGCCTCAATCAGGCACCTGTGTGACACGCACCTGCTGCCTCGCCGCCGCCAAAGACGAGAAGCGAGACGGAGGGGAGGCCTTTTGTTTCCTCACCCGGTTTATAATCAGCACGTTGTTTCCAATCTACCCACACCATTTTTCAATTTCCCATTTCCCTTTTTCTCAGTCAAATCGCTGCTATCAATCAGGTGTGCGGCGGAGAGAGCCCGCCGAGCGAATCGCCGCGGTGGCGGGGTGTTGACTTCCTTGATGGAACCATCTCCAGCCCCGGGCCTCATTAGGAAGAGTGTGTGAATGTTAGTACGTGTGTGTCGATGAGAACCCGTCGGAGACATCATTTACCCCTCGCGCACATACTAATGAAACACGTATGGCGTTATACTATATAACATTCAATTATTTCTAAATTATCTTCACTCGTATGTGTGAGAGCGTTGAAGCAAAGTGTCTCGCCATTGAAACACACACACACGACCCCATGTCATCACTCCAACCCATGGCTTCTATTATGCTCTGCCCTTTTGCCTCCACTGTACTTACTGATATCACAACAGGGCGACCTATAAACGCCTGGAAAACAATCTCGCGGTGACGCCGGCCGCGTCATCCCACAGTCCGGCACAGCCGCCCGATGTCTGGCGATCGATGCGAATCAAACCGTTAAGCGCGATTCGTACCAATCCGGCGTGACACAAAGAGCCGGCGAGGCACAGAGCCGTGTTTGATATCGGGGCCCCGAGGCACGGACAATTAGAGAAGAGTCTCCTAGTGGGTTTTCGAAAAAAAAAATGAGGCGACAAATAGAAACGGGCAAAAAATGTCTGAATGTATTGATTGGAGATCTGTTCGGAATCGGAAATGTGCATCATACTGCTATTTACAGTCAATCCCTGATTATCATTGCTGTGACACCGTATCATTCAAGATTCAAGATTCAAGATTCAAGAGTTGAATCATCTTATCCATTCGCTATAAACACGTCAAAACATATTTAAAGTAATCAAAACACACGTGGCAAAGTATTTCTGTTTACGCAGTTCTCCAAATAAGACTTATATTTTCCAATGCTTACAAAGTAAAAGAAAATTAATACATTTTAAAAAAAACAACGAATGATCCAGCCCCATTTTTACGAGTGCCTATCTCCGGGACAAAATGGCGCCTACAGTGAATTCACACGGTCACAATAATCTACCACTTCCCCGCTTTCATTTATTCACAGCTTGACATTTCCTCCTTTCCATAGAGTGTACTCTTACGGTGTGCCAATGGCCACATCATTTAGACTGGACCTGCATGAATATTTAACATTAGCACTTGTCTCCTGGAGCCGGCGGAAAATGAATTATTTTTAAGCGGGGGGCTATGTGGAGGCGCCGTGAAAAACAGCCTTCTCTCAGGTGATAAATCGGTTGCCCAGTTTATGTTGTATTAGGCAAGCAAAACAAACGGCTATCAATCACTGGCCCGACTTTCCCAGCTTCTCATTCCCTTGCTCTGTCAGGAATTCTGTTGACTTGGAGGGGAATCAGCTGCCTGTCTGGAAAAGGCTCCGTTTTTGGATGATAAATGAGAAGAGTAAACCCCCGCAGCAAAAAACCCCACAAATAATTGACACCCACCAAAAAATATGCGAGTGTAAATTTGCCCATAAACTATTATCCTATTATGGGAAGTTTAGATAAACAAAGTCTATGGAATTACATGCGGCGTGCCTCAAGGATCCGCTTTAGGTCCTTTATTGTTTATCTTATATGTCACAAAATTAAATTTCCACATTGTACATCTCCGCATCTGAACTTTTATCCTCCGCTTTTAGTCGCAATTTTTTCCGAATAGTGACACGCAAATGAAATTTGATTGATTGATAAACCCATCAAAAAAAAAAATCCACATTAGTCCAACTACGTGTGAAGGCACTCTTATTTGGCTCCCTGTTCAAACGTGTAAATATGATTGAATCAGATCCACATACTTGGCCTAGCAACTTTCAATCAGCTTATTTGATTACCCAACTCACTGTGCTTAACATCGTTTAATTACCCGTTAATTCAAAGCAATCATACATAGCCTTCGGTTGGCCAACCGGCAATTGAACCATCGTGTATTCATTCAGAGACACAACACACACTTGCACCTGTAATGGCGGCGTGACAAACTCGAGTGTAAAGATCCTCAGATTACTTGACAGTTTCATTAAAAGCCATCACAGTGACCCAGAAGTTTTAATCTATCAGGGAGAGCAAGCCTTTTTCTTTTCGCTTCTTTTTTTCACACCGGCACTTCATTCCTGGAAAGGGGGAGAAAAAAAACAACAACATCCCACCTGAAATGAGATGTGGCCCCTCTCAAACACAATTGGGATCGCTTCGATTGACTGAACAGGCTGAAGAGATCAGGTGAGGGAGTACGAGGACACCGTGGGGCTGTTGGCCATTGTGGACACAAGATGGAGGCTGAGATACGCGGGCGAGGCTACGCACCTGGGTTGCTGAGATTAGGAGAATTGAGCTAAACCGACGCACAACCCTGACTTGGGTGGCCGCGCTTGTCTTCCCCCCCCCAGCGTGGGGGTTGATATTTTATAGATGTGCCGCGCAGCTCAGATGACAGTTTTGCAAAGACTCCAGAGTCGGGGACGCACGCGGCGAGAGTTCAGCATCTTATTAGACGTGAGGGAAGTGCGCTAGTGGCAGGTGAAAGAAACCGAGAACGGGCCTGTCAAACGTGACGGGTACGCACGTGTGTTTTGGGGCCGGGGAGCCATCAGCAGCCCATTAAAAGAAGCGACGGCGAAGATGCCACTCTCCGAGGCCGACATGAAACACGGGGGAAAGGTCTCTTTGATCACTTCCTACCTGTCAGTCCGCCCTCTGCGGGGACCGCCGGTTACACAACTTGGGCAAGGGGCGGGAGAGGGAAGACGAGCGCCGCCGCCATGACTGAGGCGGGTGGCGGCAATCAGACTCAGCCCCCTCAGGAGGTATATAACCATGGCGACCGGTAGTGTGGGCAAAGCGCATGTTTAATATGCTATATTTGGATTCCAATTAGCCTTGGCGACGGAGAGGCTTGTTGTGGTCTTCAGACATATCCTTAGCGGTGAATGAGGTAGCCTTGAGTTTTCCTGCGGGATTCGCAATGTGTATCCCGGGTGATTAAATGTTGAGCACATGTTGAAATAGCAGGTGGCGTCGAGATGTCAATTCGGTGATATTAGGACTGCCTGAGATCGCAAATAGCCGACGCTCACTTTGTGGAAATCTCCACGACGAAAAGACGAGTTGTCGGGATCGTTTTTGTTTGCGGCCTTTCAAAAATGTTAAGACCAGCGGAAAAGATCTGCTCATTTGGAACTCATTTATATAAGTTGGACTGCTGTGACTTCGAGACCCCGTTTGCCATTGCGCCGGCACATTCGTAAACTCCACTCGATATTTTCAGGATGTCAGTGACATGAGCACAAATCACATCTGCTTATTTTATGCGGTGAATTCATTATAAGTTATAACTCACTTTAAAAAAAAAACAATGCTTGCCAAGCAGCAGACAGCTGAATATTTAATGTCCTAACTCAAGATATGCAATTTAACTTTATTACTTTTTCGGACCTTGAAGGCCACCGTGCTACTTCGATCGAAGATTGTAATTTGCAAGAGATTACCGTGGGCGAGCAAAGACGTACAGGAAAGAAGCAGGGAATTTGGAGAAAGTTCAACAAAATGTTCTTCACATTTTATGCTGTGTGTAAGTATGTTCAAATACTTTTACGACGCATTTGGAAAAAGTAACCGTAGATGTTACCTCTGACTTTGTATTAACCACCACCGCGCCGCCATTTTCTAAACCACAAGACTAAACCTTTGTACCTTTATCCGTGCCATCAATTGCTTCGTTGCACCTCGCTCGTTTTTTTTTTTCTCCAGCATTTCCTGTTTACTCTGATTTATGATAAGCTTTCATCGGCCAAAGTAACCTCTGTAATCTTCATGCGTGGGTTCAAGCGAGGGAGCGACATAACGCGACAACAAGTATACAAAATATTTATACACAGCCGGGGTTTCATTTCACTTTGTTGTGAGCGCCACGCGCACGCACACACGACTCGTGTCGCTCCCCGTGGGCTGCGGCAATTTGCGCCGTTCAAAAGTGTAATGGCTTTTCTACATCTTCGCCAAACACCCATGACACCTCTGTAACTACTTTTGGAGCGCCAACGTTAGCATGCATTGCGCTGTCAATTTAAAGTCAACCCGGTTGTGTTTATTCCAACAGGAGTCCATTTGTTTATTTGTGAGAGGAGGATGAGAGCGCTGAGGATGGAGGCGTCGCGGCGGCCGAGACGCCATGCGGCGTTTTTTTTTTTTTTTTTCCCTCTGTGTTGTACGTGCCAAGTCTTCTGACAGGGAAAGGAGGGAGGGGAGGGGAGGGGGAGGGGGGTGGGGGGTACGCCACATCAGAGCGTCAGATCTGGCTCCGCCACATCAAAGTCCCTTCGCCAATCAAGCGGACCACCCCGCGGTCCAAATGACGAGTCGGGCCTATACCTTCGCTCGGCGAACGGATCAAAACAAACAACTGTTCTCCCGGCAGAAGATAACAAGGCTGTACGTGTGTGTGGACGTCTCCGCGACTTGAACATAATGCACTTCGCCATGACAACATGAATAATGCAGTTTGTCCACAGTGATGGAAGATCCTCCGCTTAAAGCTCACCATTGATCAATATTTTATAATAACAAAAGACGTGACAAATGACTGCGTGTAATTCCAGCCGCTCCCACTGAACACACATTGAATTATCTTTGAGTTATTCCTCCATCACGGGCTTTTAAAGCCGAGCGTGGTTTGCATTTTCGCATTCTTCGTCAATGTTGGGATTAACCGTGTTAAATAATGAATGGTTAAACTTTTAAACAGTCCGGGCATTCCTTCCTCATCCAATCAGATGAATGCAACGGCTAGTTTTGCTAACGGCACTTTGTACGATCGAGATGAAAACCACTCCAAGCCCAAAACGCCACATCTCCAATCAAAAATAGCGTCACACCTGATGATGTGTCACAGCCCTGAGGTACATCTCCGTGTTTACTTCCTGTCAAATCTGTATGCAAACTTCACGTTTCCCCCCCCCCACAGCGCAGCGGTAGATAGACCCCGTACGGTTACCGGGAGGAACGGCGAAGCCTGACACGGGCTTTGCTTGACACCCAACGTGGCGTGTCATGGAGTCTGTCTGTTTGAGAAAGATCAGGGCTGTGTCGGAGCTGCTCGGGATCAGCATCAGAGAAGGTTTTCATCCCTCGGCTTACTGGAGTGCAGCTCTACACGGCCCCTCGCCGCTTTTTGCGGCGACTCCCCGGCCCCGCAGAACTTGCTTCTCACAGTTGATTTGTCAACAAGATGAAAGGCAGCACACTTCATTGGCAAGTCCACTTTGGGACTCGGCTGCTTTTTTGCTGCAGTATTAGGGAATTATTAAAAAAGCTTCTAGCGTCGAGGGGCCTAATAAAACACAATGACGGGAGGATATTTGATTTCCTGTGTCATTTCAGGTCCACCGACTCCAGCCAAAATACACGGCGATTCAAAAAGCAATCTGCTTAAACTTCGCCGCTCTGCTTTGTATTCCGGGGTGGTGCAGGAAGCGGGGATGACTTTTTATTTTAAATGAAATTACAGTGTCAATTCCATCAATCCAAAGCACCTCACACACAACCTGGCGACAATGTGGGCTTTGCATAATGAAGTAAAATACGGGCTAAACGGATTCAAATCAGAGGAGCCGCGGGACCGCGCGGGGGTAGGGGGGGGTGCCTGGGCCGGCAATTAAGCGGGCGCCCGCCGCATACCGATCAGCTTCCGACACATACTGTAAAGCTCATTTGGGTTCCGGAACGCACAAGCGTTCCGTCAAACGGGGCGACACACCCTCTCAGTCAGGACTCGGCCTTTAACGCCGCCCGTTCGTTAACCCTAATCGACCGACTCGCACCGAGTCGAACGGTAATACATGCGCACCGCCTGACAAAAAACATTTTCATATTTTTTCCCGCTCTTTGATGGATGCTCAAATGCTTTCATCTCAAAAGAAATAGCTGCTCACCCGCGGTTCTACTTTAGAAGGCTGCGATGTCGTCAAACTGACAAGGCTTCAAAAGGAGAAGACATGCAAAAGGCCTGCCCAGTCACCTGCTAACACAAGTACACCTCCACACCAACCACATACGTACTCGTATGTATCGTGTGATTGGCAGGGCTCTATAGAGCAGACGGCTATTAAGTCACTGCTGTGGGCGTTTAAATTTGTTAACCGCTTTACTGCCATCGAAGAATATAGTCGTCAAATACGTTTTTTGAAATATTCCTGTTGTTGGTACGCTTAGTTGGCGAGTAGCAGATTAGCGTGTAAAAATACCGTTCGAGGTATCTGGTAGAAGAGACACTAAGGGATCCTAAAAATTGATGATTATAGTGTACAATTTTATCTATAATGTTAGACTGAATAACTAATAATTATAATTGGTGAAATAAATACTATAGAACTCCCGAGTGAGGTAGGTAAGTAGATGGCTAGCATGGCTAACGTCAGCTACATCCTTCTTTCAATTTAAAAGTTCTATCGTTAACTTTTCATTTACATTTATCAATGTAAGTACCAACCAACGTTTTCACAAACGCGGCGAGTCTCGCCGAACTCCGATGTTGTTTGTAAACGCTTAGTCGTGATTCAGGCGAACGTACGCTCATTCAAGAATGATCTAATGCATCAATCAGTGTCGTCAAAGATCAGCAACAGCTCAGCTGTGTCTCGCTCTTTCATCACAGCGCCTCTTTGAATTTCTTGCCTCAGCCGCTCGGGTTGAACAATCTAACTCTGAACTTTATCCCGAAATAAACTGCAGCAAAAGCTGTACCTTCAAAGTGTTTTTTTTTTCTTCTTTCCTTTCCTTTGCGGGGAAGTTCAAAGTTGAAGGAAACAACATGAACTGCTTGATGCAGCACAAACAAAAGTGTTTGACAGACGTCTTTGTCATCACACCATCAAATTCGTTTTTTTATGGTGGGAAACTTATATGTTTCTTTTCTGACGCACATGAACACACACACAAAAAAAAAACCTTTAGTGCAGCAAAAGAAAATATTTTTTTGCCTATTGATAGCTTAATTGGTTCTCTCTGGAGGGAATCAAAAGGTGATCATTTCGAGCCAGATATTCATAGTGACTTTTTGGCACTGTAATTTGATTTTGACTCATTTTAGAAAAACTGTGAAAAAAAAACAACAAAAAAAACATGGAGTGTCGCCGAAGAGCATGGCAGCCGTTGAGTTTGAAACTCAGCCATGTGCCATCGAGAAAAAAATGGAATTACACTTTTTTTTTCTCAAATTATTATTGGCAGAACTCTCACAAGCTCTAAAGGAGGAGGGGAAAAAAAACGAGCTTAATCTTTAAGCCTCTCAAATTTCCATTTTATTGTGATTGCTCCCGTTCCTCAAAGTGCACCAGTGACGTACAGGTTTGGTTAAGGCGGAGTGCGTAAAACCATTTTGTTTCAGGGTTCGACCCCCTAAAATCAGTAGGTTGTCCAAACAGAGAAGCGAAGGAAAAATGGGGTAAATGAAGAGATAATGACTCGAAAGGCAGCCAGCCAGAGTGCAGTGCCGAATTGTAACATTGCCGGCAAAAAGCACTTAAACATCTCACAAAACCTTAATGTTGTACACCATCAGCTAGGCCGAGGATCCCAAAAATTTTCTTTGGCTTTTTTGCAAGAAGAAACAAGAAGTTTCAAGACTTTACATGTTGCCAGCGTACCCCATTAAAGCCTCAGCGCAGAAAATATCAAAAGAAAAGCCTCATTTAATTTTTCTTTGATTTTCTTTCTAAAAGAAGCAGCAGCTTCAACGAGGCGGGTGAAGAGAAGATGAGATGAGAATTTGCACCAAAACTCTGCAATTCAGCAAGATATGATCAAATTCAGAAGCGATGAGCCTAAATCTGTAGGAGGAATTTGTCTATGGGCTCCTCAAAATTTATCCTAAAATGGCCGCTTAAAACCAAAATGGCTGACTTTTTTGTGGGTCTACTAGAGTAGACACGCCTGCACATCTACGGTACATAAATGAATACATGTACATCCATATGCATATATATTAGGGGTGTCACAAAAAATGATTCAAAAAGGAAAAATCGGTTTTGATTCAAAGAACCGAATCGTTACATTTTTAAACTGATTGTATGTATCAAATTTTCTTTTTGGCATCGCTGAGTTGATTTTTGAATAGTTTGGGCTTTGGAGACCTTCCATATGTTGTTGGATATTAATAAAAACTATTAAAGCTATTTCCGTACGGGAGTGAATCGTAAACTCACCGAATCGATTCTGAATCGATTCAGATTTGAACCTGCCGCTAGAAAGCAAACGTTCCATGTCTTTTCTTGAGGCTACTTTCGGACGACTGTTTCCAAATTTGATGTTGCCAAGTGAAACTAGTTCCAGGGGTCGGGTCAGTTGTAGTATGCCGCGCATGTACGCATATAGTGTACAGTAACAGCCAGTCAATAAAAAGGCCGTAAACACAGTCTCGCAGGGTCAAGCGGGCTCCATAAATAATCCCAGAGTGTGCGACTCCTGCACTAAGCGTTCCTCAAAGTGGATCGATAAGGATTCAATGCTGAATTCTATTCTTTTGCTTATCAGCAACACTCTCGCAGCACTTTGCGGTGATCAATTATTAAAATCAACTTCTACCCCTCAAAAAAAGCGCAACGGGAAAAAAAGTCAGATTTATTCTACGGGCGATGACTTTTGAGAGGCAATTTTTCATCCGAGCGGCCTTTAGCGTTTCTTATTAAAATACATTATTGTTGCAGTGGATTTATTTATGCGACGCGATAGCTCATTAGTCAGATTAATGCAACGCCTTCTCCCTCTCGCCGCAAACTGACGGCCCGCAAAGAGAGGGAAGGCTGAGTTGCCGTATAAATAAATGACGCGCGCTAAAGTTCAAGTCTCACGAGTTTGTCGAAACAACAGCTTTTTAATATGCATCTATTTTTAAAAGAAGCTAAATTTAAACCTGCCGAGGCTCAGTTAACAGAGCGGATTAGCCTCAATCTTCAAAGTTAGCTTCTGAGCAGTAGCAGAGACAAGCCGTTCGAAGCCTGGCCCTTGAAACAAAGTTTTAATTTGGGTTATTTCTTCCCGTTGTGTAGCGCATTGATTTTTTGGAGGAACGTACGTATATGATTTGAATTTAAGCCCCAAACAAACAACTGAAATGATGGCGTAAACATGCATGTTTAGTGTCAGGTGTCAAACGTGAGGGATGCACACTCGCAGTTCATCAACTCAATCCCGGCGAACCTTTCGACATGGAACTTCGGGTGAGCGCTTTCATATGATAATTTATGATAATCGGGATATACATATCTCAAATAGCAACAGCTTTGGGAGGTGGATGGATCCCACTAGCACATGTCAGTGTGTCATTCAAGATGGTATTTGCTATGTTGTTCTTATTATTGTTGTTATCCATTTAAAACACTAAAATATAAGTCAACAAAGAGATTTTATTTCATAAGATTAGGATGCCAATTCTTATTATTGACATAATTATAGCATATAGTGCAGTCTAATGCATAATATATTTATAAAATATTTTAGACCGTACTCAAGAAATCTTAATAATGCAGTATAATGCATAAAATATTTATAAAATTATTTTTTTTAGCCCATACCCAAGAAAACGCATTACTCGATTCATCGATTATATTTCGATTCAGCAATGAACTTGATTTTTCGTAATCATCCTTTAACTAAAAAAAAAAAAAAAAACATTACATTAAATCAAACGGACGACGCAGAAAATGCACAAGCGGAAATTGATGATTGGTTTGGTCCATTACATGTCAAAAATTTGATTGATTATCAAAACAATTGATTTAATAAAAAAATAATCACCAACAGTTAGCAACACCATAATTAAAAAACATATATCTAGTAATAATACCTCTCTACGTTGAATTTCCAAAGCTCTTTCCAAGCGAGACACACCTTTTCTCCAAATGCCTCCCGTCTCTATTTGAGAAACGACTTACTCTCCCAAAGCCTTCATATTAAACGTGTCTCAGCGCCACTTCACGTAAAAGGTAGCGGGATAAACACGGTTTAGCAAATATTCTAATAGCGGCTCCTACAGATGATGTTGGATTCAGTGTTTGATTGGAGCCCCCGAGGCCATCGCTCAAAAACGGTGATAGAAAATACATTTGCCGCGCTCTGATTACGGATGATTATTACCATCCCGTCAACAAACATTTGTCATGTCAACAGCTCCGGCGACGAGCTACTTCCTCCACGGCCATCCTGTTTGAATCACCGCTCTTGCTCTTAGGTATTACTCCTAAAACATTGCGGGTTGACTGCTCCGCTTTTGCATGTCATCTCTTTTCTTCCCCAACACATTTTGTCCTGTCATCTTTGGTTTCTCGCCGCTCCGCCGAGGCACGGGCGACCGAAATGTAATTACTTCTTCAATCTGACACACACATACGCGCACGCACACACACGCGGGCGGATTGTTGACCTTCAACGAAAGAATGCTGAAGCCAAAGCGCGTTGCTTTGTGATGATTCAGGCGGAAAAAAAATAACAAGCTATTTACCGCTGTGACTATATGTTTGTAGATGAGCACAACATAGCCCAGTGGACATTCTCCAGTTTGTTCAGGTGCTCCAATAATTACAATTTAGTATCAGACATCTGTCGAGTATGAACAGTGGGCAAAAATTCGACGTGAAGCGTCACTTTAAAAAAAAAAAAGGCGCAAAAATGTTTGTATGGAAGCAAAATGGCTGACGTCCAGTATGAACAGTGGGCAACAATTCTACGGAAGCAAAATGGCTGACGTCCAGTTTGGTGGCTTGAGAATTTTTTTGTGGGTCTACTCACGGCGATCAAATTGGCTTTGGGGGCAAATGTGAAAACTGTTTTTGGTTCTACATTGATGTTAATGGGCCAGAAGCAGAAGTTTGAAAAAAGATCTAATCAGAAAGATGGGACACTACAAAATTATTTCTACATTCAATGCCAATACAGCACAACAAGGAAAAAAAAAAAAAGACTCAGCCAGAAAGTTCCGCACTTGTGCAATAACTTAATAAACATCTTCGCAAACCAAAGTAATAAGACACAAGGCCACTCCGCAAAATCTCGAGTCAACCGTGTCATCTTGATTCCTGGAAAATAAATGACCCCAAAATGTCCGCTGCCCTAAGCAAATCCTCTCCGGCCACAATTTACACAAATACGTTACATTCAAATGAAATGAACTGCAAGAGCTTTCTAGATTTATGTCAATAAGTTTGTCTACGGGTCAGGACTTTGGATATGATTTACTTCGCAATGCCATAAAACTTATTTCTATTAAGTTCAGCATGGGCAAGAGGCCAGCACACATTAAGTTTCAGACAAACAATATATTATCATATCACAAAAACAATATCTGGCGGCATTAACAATATGACCAGACAGACAGAGAGAGATGACTTATGCAAAACAAAACATCCCTTAGGATTAATTTTATGGAACGCATTTGAACTTGAGGAGCTAAATGAGTATAGTTGAACGTTCTCCCCTCAGGGTGAGTCAGGTTCAATCAACGCAACGAATGTTTCAACCACAAACTAAGACTGACCCTCGTGTCACGGCTTCATAATGACTAGAAATTTATTGCGATCACAAAGACCCTCATAACCTCACAGCGGCTTCCGATTTTAATTATCAGACATTTATGGTTGATTTAATCAGACTTGCTTACAACGCGCTGATTGTGCCTGAGTAGCTGAATCATCTGAATTACTATTTTCCCTAATATGATTGTTGGATTGACTAAGTAACAAAACACCATTGACTCCAAATTCAAAAGTGAATATACCCAAGCACGCTCTACAAAAAGAAATCTGACCACAAACATGTATTTGTTAAATTCTGCTACCTTTACTGTGTTTGATTAGCGTAGCAACACTGTTAGCGGTGTGAGATTTTCATCTTGTTATGCTCACAGTCTGCCACATTAGTTCTCACTAAATATTGACTGCGGAGGTGTAACTTCAGCGCATTATTTAAAGTAACATTTATTTTGAGCGTGAGCTCGTCTTTTATTCGCAATATTAGCATCTTAGCATTTCGTCACGTTCCCCGCTCTATAGCTGAATAGCTTTTATTTACACCGCAATCGTTTTTTAAAGCTGTAAAGAGTGACAACGGCAAAGGCTTCCATCTGTTAAATTGCGGAAAATGTACATATTATATTTTTGGGTTCATTACTTGTGTGACAAAAATGCGAGCGCAGACAGAGTATGTGTAACTTTGAAGAGACTTTTTATTGGCCAACTGATTTCCCACAACAACCCGGGGGTCGTCAAAGCTCGCTTAGTGTGGATGCGGTCATAAAGCCTTCATAACTCCACTCTGTTGAGGTCGCTCCTGGTCGTGTTCCCTGTTGTAGCCTTTTACCAAGATAAATGACGCGCGATTCACAATGGCGGCTCCTCTCCACAATGTGTGCGTGTACTATTTTGTATTTTGTCTCCATGGAGACTTCATTGCAAAGGGCATTTTTACTTCTACTGTTGTCTTTGCTAATCAATATGAATTAAGTATGGCAAAATAGAGAGCTGATTTTTAAATACATTTTCCCTTGGAAATAAACTAAGTCACTCAGCAAGCCGGGGCCAGATAGACAGGACAAGCAACGCTCGAGGCCCCAGAAATGCAGTTTAATACTTTAGCTATTTTGCTCCAGCACCAATATATATTCCCCCTCGCTGACTTTCTAATTCAATACATGACCTCTTGCCGGAGACTTTCAAAAAGTCTGCAGGCAAAGATCGGTTAGATTTCGGCTCCGGCCAATGACAGACGAGCCAGCGAGGCGGGGAGCGCGACAGCTTGCCCTCGGGCGAACCGCAGAGCTTTGGTCCGCCTGCAGGGGGTGAAACCTGCGACGCCGGCGGAATGAAGAGCGAGCGTAGACACTTTCATTTGAAAACGTGTCCTTTCAAAAGGCCTAAAACGCTACCCTGGCGTGCATCACGGGCGATAACAGTAGGCGGCTGTGATGATAGCGCTGCTTTATCTTGTCGGGATCGCATTGAGGACAGACTGGATTTACACTACGGCTGGGACCAAATGTCGCTATGGATCATATTGTTTGCCACGATAAACAAAACGTTGACCATCCCTCCGTTTTTTTTATTCGTCCTCACTATCGTCGCCAGCGAGCTAGTCTGACACAACGATTGATTGGTTCCGATGTATGTAAAATTGGCATTTACTTCATTTTAAGCTGAAGATATTTTGTTTTCTCACCATATCCCAATTGGAAATATTTAAAAGAAAAATGGGATTGTGTCACTTGAACCATGTCGTTTAAGTGACAGCTGTGTACCACACATGCAGTCTCCATTCTTTTTAGACAAAAGCAGCTCTAAATTTAACTGGATGATGGTCACGGATCACACTCCACAGATTTTGTGATTAATGGCACCAAAGGGAGACAAAACGAGAGATGAGACAAGGAACCGTGTTGTTATCTCAATGCGACTAATTGCTGCCATGTTTTTTTTTGTCTTTTGTTTCCGTGTGGACTTATTTTGGAATTGTCTAAATGAGCCAAAGCTCATCTGTTGACGGGCTCTGCAAACAAGAAGCTGAATAATAGATCTTGAAGACTAAAAGGGCTACTTTGCATATGAGAAGCTATTCTTCCATGGACTGGTAGAAGACCATCGCTAAATGTGCATTAACGCTTACACAATGTAGCACATGTGAAGACACCTGTTGGAGGATTAAAAGACACGACCACAGGTGTCTGCCCCGACGTCTTGTTCGAGCTCGTAACGTGTCATGTGGTTGTTTACACTTATCTAGGCAGCGTAAATGAGGGCGCGTGTTCCTTTAAGATCAAAACCACAAAGCATTAAAAAGCTAATTAGATCAAACTCTTATGAGCTTTATTCCCTCATCCATCCACCATGTATTTATTCATGAGGATGCAAGAGCAACACGCTATCATCGGCGGTTGCTGTAGAGACCGCATTAAGAACAAATGAAGACCAAAATAGAGAGAACACGAGACAGTAAGGAACAAGACCATGGCAGGCAAGTCAAGACTTTGAAGGATAAACATAATTTCAAGACAAAGCAATGCGGGATCAATAAAGTCTAAATCCCAAATTAATGAGAACCGGAATCAAGACCACGGACCAGGGCCATGGAAATAGAGCTTAAATTAAAGCTGAGGCAATATAACGAGACAAAGGCAAAGTGATTGGGTGAAAGACCCAAACTGGAACAATGAGAAGAAGACGAGACCCGGTAAGAACGTGAAATGAAAATGGCAAGAACAAGACAATGTATGGCCAAGTTAAGCTCAAGGCTGAGGCAATGGCAAACAGATTCAGAAGTAATGTAAAGGCCAGTCCAGACCAAGACCAGGAAAAAGCCAACGTGAGGGCCAACGCTAAATTTGTACCACCACAGTACTGTAATTATCATTTACCACCATGCGCTAGCCAGCAGGACATGCCATGCCGCCATCTTGTCCTGCGCACGAGGGACGCTGCCCTCTAGTCAGACGGCCGATTAAACGTTAACAAAGACGACATTAGAAAGCAAATGGACGACAGCTGGTGCAATCTTAGCACAGCGGAACAGCGGCGGAGATGTCAGACAGTTATTCTGAGTCACTGCCAAGAGCCACAATATGCTTGCTAAAATTGCACTTGCATGGTCAATTTGCTTCTTTGTCCCGGAAAACCTAGCGAAGGCCCTCAAAGACTTCGTATGACATAGTTCTTGGAAATGCGTACACGGGACAAAAGGTTTGCCTTCGCTTTTGGATGAAAAGCACTGCATGACTTCTAAAACTTTTTTTTTTTTTATGTTGGAATGAATTGGAATTTCATAAGGCTCGCCTCGGAATAGACGTGTGTGTTCTTGTGAAATACACTCGTAATCACCTTGAACATCTCCCGAGATCCAAGTGTTTCAACAAGCCAGGGGCGAATCAAACATTCAAGCTTTACCCAAAAAAAAAAAAAAAAAACTGAAAGATGTTGAATATGCAGCTTGATCAAGTTGTTAGTCAGTCTTCGTAGGAGGAAGCTCAAAGTCATTCATGCTCATGGAGACAGTGGATGAAAATGTCACACCTTTAAATCGGATGCTTAAAGAATTTTTTTTTTGGGCATTGGCTTATTTTGTTGGCGCATTTGAAACTATTTTTGTGTTATGAACATTTTAAGGACCGGATCGCGGTAACGTGGACACATGCCAAAAGCTCCACACAGAGTCCATGACAGTCTTTAGTGGCTTGGTATGTTTCATTCATCAACTTTCGCTGACCTCTGGCCGGCGCCCTTAACCGCTCGCCGCGGCGTGCCGCTATGATGGATGCCTTATTATACTCCTTTATTAGTGTACTTTAGCTGGAAGATAAACTTTGTAATTAATGTCTCAGTTTGAGTATATCCCATTTATTTCAATCGGATAAAGGTGACTCTTCCAGCAGACCGGAGAACAACGGTCGTCCGACGAGACGGCAGCTTGGCACCGGAGTGGTAGCTGAATGCTGAATCAGAATCTGGCCATCCATCATGGTATGCAACTCGGCGGAAGAGTCCAAACTATGAAGGATAGCAAGACTGGAAAAGACCTCAGCCCTTTTCCTTTGACACCTCGGCATCGCTCGCGCACACGGTCCAAGAATTGCTTCCGAGGAGAATCAAATTGGCTTTTATTTCAGCGGCTTCCACGGAAATGGACTCCAATTAGACCTGAAAGCATTTGAGCAAGCGGGGGTGCCAATATGCTCAATTGGCATTCTGCTGTAAGTATTACCCACGCATCATTAAAATCAAACCTGATGAATGACATGAGAGCACCGCCAGCGTTGCTCAGCGATGGTCTGTGATGATGGCGGGAGGTAGTCATTTTCCTGTTAGGCCAGCCCCTCCTGTTTACTTAACCTTTCTACAGTGCTCATTAACTCACCAGCGCCAGCCGCTGTGTTGGGCTTCCAAGGGCAAACACAATGAGCAGATGGGGGCAGAGTGAGCGGTCGCCGCTACTCTACCTCGCTGCTCTTTACTCCTCTCGGTCAGTCCATTAGCGGCTAGCGAATGGACTAGCTTTAATGCTTCTTTACAATCAAGGTGTAAATGGTAAAGACGTCATTTATCCATGTCGGTTCTATGGAGTACCCTGGTACCACAAAAAAGCGGAACAAAAGTGTAGCGCCTTTGTCAAACTGCTCATCTCGTGTTATAGCATAAGAGCATTAGCATAAGACTAGCAACAAACTAACCATTCTCAATGAGAGATTTTATGCTAACATTTGATGTACTATTTCTAATCATTTCTAGAAAGCTAACATGCTAACATATGGTATAAAAACATGCATTATGAGTGGAGAAAGCATTAACACTGATCGACCATATCTTTAGTACTGTTTCAAACGAGAATTGATTAAAATGCTAACACGCTAGTGCTTCTATTTGGATTTTTTTTGTTGTATTTGCCAGTGGGGCTCCACAAAACGCAGACAGAATGCAAGTGCAGCACATTGAGCTAAATGGGATATGCAGTCGTTCATCCCAGCGGTTCATGCTCTGTGGCCAAATGACATCTTGGACAAAGTAGCGCGCGGCAAAAATGGCGGCCATTATTAATCTCGAGAAGGACAGCAGTCTGATTACACACACGGGCAATAAAAGACAAGTCGCAAAACACATCTAGGTCGAGCTGAACGCAGCACTGAGAGCAATCGGTAGAAAGACAGCTAAGGAGTTCTTATCACGCTAGCATTTAGTTGGAACGAAAACCTAAGCACTAATATCTTTTGTTTACAAGCGACAAGCATTACGGCAGCGAAGCAGTCGCCAGCTGGTGAGCGCAAGAAGCTAACGTAAGATTTTTTTTTTTTGCTCATTTCTTATTAAAACAAACCTTTATTTATTGACAAAATAGCAAAACACACGTTTACTGTAAGTGCCTTGCTTGCAATAGCCATTACTTGTTGCAATTAGAGTGTTTTAGGTGATGTAATTACTATTGATTGCTAAGTCAGCAACTTCCGCTGCTGGAAGTTGTCTTTCAGAATAAGAGCATAATAATACAGGAAGGGGCTATGATAGCTGTGCAAGTATATTCATTTGATTATTATAAATGATTATTTGATATACTTATCCTGTTTGGGTGTACTTACTAACGCACAAAAAAAAAAAAACGTTCATTTAACATTTTTACAACTGTATCATCCAATTCCCACCCTCGACACTTTTAAGCAAAACCTGAGATGTCCCCTTACATTCGCTTTGGCATCACACGATATAATTAAACTAATACTCAATTAGCAGTTAAACTTGGGAAGAAAACGACAGACACAAGGCGTGAACGTGGTGAAAGCCAGCGTCACTCTAGCGCTGCGTGAATGCTAAGCATAAGAGACACTAGCGACTGAGCTACTCCTCAGCACAATGTTATTCTGGGTACTAATTAATCGTCGCTGTTATTTACAAAGACAAATATGATGAAAAGAGCGAGAGGAATGGAAAAGATTAGAAATAGTAGCGTAATTAAATGTCCCTGGCCGTGACTATGGTTTAAAGCCTCGGTTGCTCGCTACTGTCCGCCAGCCTCCCAGTTGGCCGGTTTAAGCAGATGGTCAACTTCCTTCTTCGTCAGCTCCCAGCGGTGACTTGAAAGGCCGGCGGAAGGTCACGTCTGCCGTGTTGGACCCGTGTTTTGTCTCTCTTACACTCTCAGCGGGACGGCACGCGGCACTCTGCTTTGTTTAAGCGGGGGCCTCGGCTAAGTCAACAGAAGCCATTAGGAGTAGTGACGGGTGAAGTGGGCTCGGTGGGAGTCGAACCCCTCGGTGAGCGATAACAGACACCCCCGTTTGACAGGATGATCGCTGAAGTTGTGCGCGGAAAGATACCAAACGGTCAGTTTAATTCAAAGCGAGCAGCGTCGAAAACAGTCGTTAGCAAAGTGTGGTAAGCGTCTTCAGAGCTCCCTCTAGTGGTACACACGAGTAGCAATTTTTCAGCAACCAACCCAATCAACGTCATCTGACAACCAAATAGACGGCAATTAAGTAGCTAACGTCAAGACGTATTATTTACCATGGCAGCTCTTATCCGCCCGTTGAAAACGTAAACAAAAGCCGGTGAGTTCTGGTGACATGAATGGCTAAACTCGAGCTCTTCCCAAATATTGACATGTTTTCAAACATTAACGTGACACGTAGCAATGACAAAGACTTTCCAGCAATTTCACACGAGAAGATAAACAAGCTAAATAGGCTCCATCAGGGATGAAGAGCGGTGACTTTCATGCCATCTGCTGACCTCCGTCCTCAAGAGGCGTTTCTTCTCGTAACTTCTCACGCCGCTTTCAATATCACCGCGGGTGTCCTTCAGCCCAATTCTCGCCCGCTCCGTTCACTATGTTATACAAATACGATTACACGCAAATTGCTATTTCTCCCACCTTGGCGCATTGCTTAAAGAGAGGAGGGGAGCAGAAATTGAAAAAGCTGGCAAGGTCTACCGTACCTGACAGGGACCGTGACTATGACGAAGTATCTTCCTGTTACCGCTGTGGGTGACTTTGCCAAATATTAAGAGATCTCCACGTTTTCTCCTCCCTTGCCTGCGCTTGGGGGCTGCCAGCTCAGGAGAAAGTGGGAGGAATCGGTGCCAATGTTTATGTAAGCAATAGTAACAGATGAGGTGGCGGGAGCTTGCATCTGCATTCGACTTGCTCACAACTCATTTTTCACCCGACTAGGAAAGATAGCGTGATGTGAATAATTAGAAAAGGTGAATTTTAAAAATGTTCAAAAAGGTCCTTTGGGTCAATCTACAGCATAGGTGTCAAACCCAGGTCAAGTCAAGTCAAGTCAAGTCAAGTCAAGTCAAGTCAAGTCAAGTCAAGTCAAGTCAAGTCAAGTCAAGTTTATTTGTATAGCCCTAAATCACAGACAGTCTCAAAGGGCTTCACATAGCCAAAATTGACAATTATTCTCAAAGCATCCCCTGATCATAAGCTCCCAAAAGGGCAAGGAAAAACTCAAAAAAGACCCTGCCAGGGGAAAATGAGAAACCTTGAGAAGGGACGACAGATGGAAGGATCCCCCTTTTCAGGATCACCAGGTGTCCCAGGGCCCGCCAAATCATTTTATGTGGCCCGCAAAGACAAATTGTGCATCGACTTCATGTCAATACTAAAATTATATCACTTTTGAAAAATTGCTAGACATTTTTATCATCTTTTTTTCCTTCTAAATATTTAAACTGTTTTTACTAGTCTCTGATTTCCAACTAGTTATTCGTCAGTTTGTTGCGTAGCCTATACTGTAAATAATAATTGTAAAAATTCGAAGGAAAATATGACTACGAGACAAAAATGAGTTTGATACCATTTATCTACAGTATATGAAATTTCACGACTACAAAAAAAAAATCATGTGGAATTCAACTTGCTAAAAGTCATTCAAATAAAGCCGTTCTAATAAAACAACTCTGAAATATAAATAAGGCGAACAATGTCGGCATAGCGACATTCCATCGCAGACGCACAAGAGTAAAATTCACGGGAGGAATTTATTGCCTCGTCAAGGTCGCAGGCAACCTAACAATTTTGCGCTGAGCGCAATCAGATTTCAATTCTAAAGATAGTTAAAGCAGGACTCGTGTAAACCAACACACCGCTTTGCTTTAAATACCGGCTTGCTCGGTCTGGCCGAACCCGAGCGGGTTGAAATGATTACAAGTCAAGTGGATTCATTTGGATGACCCGATGACTTGAGCAGACAGCGGCACGGTCGTTTGTATCACGCAAGAACATTTGACTTGATTCAGGTAGGATTTTTTTTTTCCTTTTGAGCGGGGTTCCCGACAAAAAGGATATTGGCGCCAATGCCCCCCTCGCGTGTCCCGGCAACTCAGCGTTATTGCCACAGGTGGCCTTCGCAGATAAAACCTTTGAGTGGGGAAATGTGATTTCCAGTTGAAGGATAGACTTTTCTTATCTTAGATAACCACTTTACCTCTGCCACATCCGCCTGAGTTGAGTTGTTGAGAAAAAAAAAAAAAAAAAAAAGACGTTGACTGAGTGTGTCATTGTTTGACAAGCAGGATGTGTGTCGGCATGTCAGATCCTTGCGGAAATAGGATCCGAATACTTTCAACTGTGGATTTTTTTTTCTCCTAAATGGCCTGAGCTAAAAACTCGATTAATCGGAAAACCCTGACAAAAACCTCGGAACTGCTTTAATAACTGGAGCCGCAAGTGTACTTATAGTGCTTCTTACGAGGCTGCTTTAGGACATCTGCGGCTTTTATAGGAGCGAGCGTTTGGGGAACACCCGGCATGCTGTTCGCCTTGTATTTTACTCCCATCGTTGGGGCTTACGAGCTTTACGCTGCCAGCACGAGCGCCCGAAATGAGCTTTAAAAAGACACTCTTGCGCACCAGAAATGTCTCAAGGAGAGACGCCAACAATAACTGGGTGGATAAATTTGAATTTGAGGTTTTCATGGGGTGACTGCACGCTGACATTGGCTGGCTTTCCAGACACTGTTTATGGAGTCAGTGGACGGTCAAGATGTCTTATAATTTTATCATATATATATATATATATATATATATATTTTATGTATATTTATATTTTTTGCATATATATTTTTATATATAAATATAGATATTTGAACATATATATATATATAGGAAAAAAAAACGAGGCAACCTAAAAAAAAAGTCGTTCTGGGGATTTAAGATGCATATATATAAATAAAATTATATAAATACAATTGATGAGCCTTGTTTAATTCTTTTGCTAACCGAACAAAACTGGGAATATTTTTTGCATATATATTTTTATATATAAATATAAATATTTGAATATATATATTATGTATGCATATATATATATATATATATATATAAATAAAATAATATAAATACAATTGATGAGCCTTGTTTAATTCTTTTGCTAACCAAACAAAACTGGGGATATAATAATATAAATACAACTGATGAGCCTTGTTTAATTCCTTTGCTAACCAAAACAGGGGACCAGTAGCTCGTGTACCAAAAGCCCAAAAACTCTCCGAGGGGGAAATTTTGAGGGACTCATCTGCACACTGAGGTCTTACTAACAAACAACTGCACCCTGCAGATTGATTCGCACATCACATTCTGTACAGATGCGATCATCGCCGTGACAGGACATGTCCGGACAGGGCAAAGGCCCTTTGAGCAAGATGTTGAATGTGATTCATGAATGACATGATGAACTGGAAAGAGAACAGAGAGGCTTCAATGAAAAGAATGGGGCTGGCCAGGAAAGGTCGTCAAAAGGATTTGGCTGCATGCACCAACAAGATGATTGTGGAATTTATAAACTGTGACGCGTGCAGCATTGACTACTCCGCCGGGAAGTTTTCTCAAGCAGGGCTGATTAATACGAACGTATCTAACTACGCGTCGGTACAGATGCCCTGCCGATGTCATCTCGTCCCTATCGTCGCGGCAACGGCCATTTTCTTCCCGTTGCTAACAAGGCAAAAATGGGATCTCGGTTGGGCACCCGAAGAAAGCGACATTTGCGACTTGGAGAGTCCAAAGCACAAAGAAAGTCATTAACATGCACATCATGGGCTTGTAACATATTGGTTTTCAAGCTGAAGGCATTTTCGGCACAGGTGTCCCGTTTGATTAGTGGGCCTCCACATGTGCGGAACCTTGGATCATTGCCATGCAAGTTTAATTAAGTCTCCGATTTCATAAAGGGGCGGTATGTAATTTTATATCATGAGAAAAAACGGATGCAAAAGGTAAACCACACAACCTGAGCTCCATCAGACAGTTTTGATGGAGCGCCGTCAGCTCGCTCCATCCATCTTACTTCCAGCGCTAACCCAAATATGACAACACACTGCTTCACTCACTGTCTGTCTGACACAACGGTTTGTTGCTGTCCATCGCTGAGAAACCACAACACAAAGGAACACGACTTTGCCAACACTCTAAAATCACAACCTGGTGTCCAAACTATGGCTCGGAGGCCATTTGGAGCCCTTCATCCCACCTTTGAGGTGTAGTTTGTATCGTTTGGGACGCCAGTCCTGGAATTTTACTGACAAACTACGTATATACTATACGTACTGTAATTTAGCAACATTGCAGGCTAAAAAAAAAGTAAACCCACCATCGTTGCTGTTCCTACCCACATCATGGGTTAATATATCTGATTGACATTGGATAACTATGGCAGGTCATTATGAGTGATTAAAATCCTCGGCAATCATCTGCGTTTCTGCTGGCTGTAAGAAATGTGAGATGGAGCCGCGCGGTTGAAGAGCGGTGGGCAGCAGCATCCTGATTTACATTCATCACCGCTACTGATGGAGGAGCCCGTCATGAGACGGGAGAGGCTCGAGGGCAGTGTGGACCTTCATCACGTCCTTGCATGCGTTCTCAAAAACAAACAAGCTAGGCACCGACAATTTCTGAGATTCCGGGCATATTTGTTTTCTTAATTAAAAATATATCGCTGACATGCTAAATGTAGTCTAAAAGTCAAGTTAAAATCAATGAAAAACATTTTTAATCATTTCACTTGAATAAAGAACACAGCTATGCTAGCTTCTTACGCCGAGCTATTAGCTTGTTTTAATAGCACATTACTGGTTGATTTCAACTCTTACTTAATGTTAAGAAAAGATTGCCACTTTGTCGGTATCAAGCAGCTTTTTGTGACGACTAATTCGAAGAGAGGGAGCGCCGATTGAACATTTGCGAGCGGCTTTTTGTAGGCCCGATGAGTGAAGACGTAGCTTTTTGTTAGCGTCTCATGCTACATCACATTAAACTCATTGATTATATGTTATAATGTGTAACAGCTAATGACAGAAAAATGGATCCATGACATTTATTCCAGCTCCTAATGTGTCATTAATGTAACGAGAGTGTTTTACTGGTCCTAACTAACCATTATTGATCAAGCTTTGCTTAAATTCAAATGTAAAAATGTTACTTACTGTCCACCTAATGACGGTTTTACGCCGGCTGGCTCAGGAACACATTATCCCAAATGACAGATTTTTCGTTGTATAATCCTAATGAAAACGAGCGCAATTTGGCTCGCGATGCATTATTTAGACTGCAGTTATCTTGTTTATTGTTTGCGGAGCGCTCTCCGGCATAACTACACCGCTTGTTTAGACTCCGTCAAGCGTCTTCATCAACCGTACTGCAAAATAAATAAAAAGCCCACGACCTGATAGCAATCTATTGCGTAAGCTGCTACGTGCAAAAGATCCAAAAGGCCACGTGCTCAACAAAAGACTTCAGATGCAAAACGGGCATAATTGAGACATTCTACGGCGGGACCGGTCGCACTTCTAATTAGCTTCACAGCTGCGGTTCCGTGGCAATAAATGACTCCCCTTCAATTTTCTTTAATCAGATGTTTCTGCACAAAGGCTTTTTTTTTTTTTTCTCCTCTCCTTCCGATAAGGATTCTTTTGCGACCGACTGCGTGTGGGCGGGCGTGATGGTGCGTGTACAAGACAAGCGGCTATAGTGGGCGCTTATTAGCACTAATCTATAGGCTTGCTGGCGACTTGAGCGACCTAAATAGACTCAAAGGAGGTCCGTACTTCCTCCTCACTCTGGACCGCACGGTTAAGTGATGCCACCACGACAATCTTTTCAATCGCTCAGTTTTGGTGTAGCATGGTACGGTCAAATGTTTACATCATTAGAAGGCTGGCAAGACTGCATGCAGCCTGTTGGGTGTTTTTTATTTTTTTATTTTGTTCGCCTTGAGCAAACTTTCTACCGCTCTATCCGGGGAGCGATGAGCTCTGCTGTCCAGATTGAGGTGAGACAAGGGTTGCTTTCCTGCCTCCAGCACCATCTGCTCCAGTGGGCCACTTTTAGATGCGCTGAATAGGCAATAAAGTCCGCATTATCAGTGGGGTGACATCATCGATGCAGACAAGGGATGTGGTGGGGGGGAGGGGGGGGGGAGAACTACGCTGCATCATCATAATTGGCTTTGCTGTCAAATACAATGACCTGATTGGGAAAGCTGTCACGGGTCGAGATGCATTCCTTCAACCGTCATGCCAACTGTAGAAGCAAGTCCAAATATGCCAAAAATGTCATTTCGACATTTTCTCTATTGTCAGCGAACAAATCTCAACCCAGTTTCGCCAATTGGCTAAATGATGACCGATGCTACATTGTTCCTTGGCCTCAAGATGGCGCCAAAGAAATCCAACAAACAGCCAACCGCAAAAAAAGGGTCTGGTTACTTTTTATCCAACCTCCCTGAATGACCACACAAAGTAAAACAAAACGTAAATGATGAACAGTTCCTTGGCCACAAGATGGCGCCAAAGAAATCCAACAAACAGCCATGTTTTTCTTTAAACTGAGGTTTTCGTCAAGGGCTATCTATTAACACTTCACACGCGGAACTTTTTCCTCGCAACATGAAGCGAACGACTCAATCAAGCAGCAGCTCCTATCTGGAAAAATCGGGTTACTCGTATCGGAAGACACCATTGCATAGAGTACGAGAAAGACTTCAATGTTTGGAGAAGCTCCCCCTCCCCTCCTGTAGAAGATTCAGCACCTGCGCTCTCATCGAAAACGCTCGTGTAAGTCACCTTGAGTTTCCCTTTACAAAAGCTTGAAAAGCTCGCCTCTCATTACGAGGACGTCGAAACGAATCAGAGCCTTAAAATAAGAGGGATGCCTCCAATCCTTTTCTCCCCAAGTCACGTCGACTCTGAGAAACAAGCCGTGCCCGCCGAGAGACGAGATCAGAGAGCCTTTGAGGAGTCAAAGCGAGCTCCGACACTATTGACCGAGGAGGGGTGAGTTAGTAAGTGAGATCCTAGCCGGGAGTTTCCGAGTCAGTGGACTCAACTTACAGCCTTCCTGATGGACTGCGGTGACCCCCCGAGGGTGCGGGCGGGTTTTGGCGGTCTACTCGGTGACAGCTGGTGACGGGTGGTCAGGGCTCATGCATAATGGAGTCGAGGCCGAGCCCCGCCACCATGGTTCGCTCTGAGTGTCAATACTGACGGGTTGCTGCAAAATCAACTGGCGCTTTTAGGTCGATAGCGCAACACAAGGGCAGACGTCACTCGAGAAACAGCGCGGAAACTGGGGCTCCGCCGATATGGATTTTTGAGGCCGATATTCTGCGGAATGAAATTCGGCTCGATTATTCAACCGATTCGTTTTATAGTAAAACATTTGAAAATATAACAGCTAGTTTCTTGAAAGTAAACATTATTGTCTTGGATGTAAACTACTCAAAATTATATATTTTTCCCCATGAAAAATATAAAATGTTTCTCAGAAGTACAAATTTTTTTTGTGTCGGAATGGAGACTTTCAAAACGTATATTTTCCTGCCCACCCACAATTTGTTTTTCGCCGCAAATTTCTCACAAATTTGACTCTTCTTTAAATGCAAAATTAGCTTTTTCTTCAACTTTTTCTCTCAAAAGCATATTCAGTATTTCCTTTAAAATTCACAAAAACCTTTTGCGTTGCCTTCGCCTTTTATTCCAAACTATATTTTTTTCTTGTGTTCTTTTTTGTATCAGTCCAACATCTCTAGAAATCCATTTAGACAAAATACTATCAGGATGAGATGGAAAAAAACAAAAAAAAAAACAAAAAAAAAAACTATCTTCAAGATTAATTCCCATCACAAATACATCCAAAGTGATATATTTGAAATCCAGCAAATTATAGACGTCCCTCTGTGGTAGATGATCATTTTACTTATTCATGCGTTCCACATACTTTGTTTTCTCCATTGTATGCTCCAGCACAAAGAGCGTGTCAGCGAGATCAGACCTTGGCGTGGTTCACACCAAACCATTTGTCACTTCCCAAATAAGAACCCATCGACTCACTGTGAGCTTTTACATTTGCACTACAGGGCTGTGTGTGAGTTGAGCAATTGCCCCCACTGCCCCCCCCCCCCCCCCCCCCTCCAGCAATTGTGTTGTGTTGTGTACACACTGCAGTACATCACCTCAATCAGTCACGTCGCCGCCGAAGCCGAGACAAGCGAGCGTACCGCCGCGCCACACGCATACGCACGACCCCCCCCTCGAGAAACAGCAGCCGGAAAATGCTTACCTAGGAGAAAAAGACAAGAGAGAGCATTAAATCAGTAAGCATAATATTCAGCAGACTCACTTTCAACAGATTAGCCAATCTGGCTCCAAGCGCGTTTTAACCCTTTGGAGTGTAATTGAAACGGCGCGAGGGCAGATTAAGCAATATGTTACGGCGCCAGCTCGGCATCTCGTTCGGAGGCAGCGCAGTCGACGTCACGCTAGCGTAGAGCCCATATGGATTATCATGACCCACAAGATGTCTACTTTCGAACAGAAGTCCCTCCAAAAGTATCGGAACACTGAGGCCAATTTGACATCAAAAGATGAGTGCAGGATGGCAGAACAGGTTTTCTTTACAGATGAAATGGCCACTGGGGGGCGGTATAATACAGTCTGATATAAAGAAGAGTTTCACTATTACTATAGGTGACTCAGCTGCAGTATTAGTTGTTTTTCGCAGATGATAAAGAATATATGCCTAATGTAGTATTGCTTTATTGTCCGTCCATGTGTGTTGCTGCACCGTTTGTGCTCAAATACATACAAACAAAATCGGAAGATTGACTGGTTAGTTTAAAAATGCCCACTTGTAACCTATTTTTAGGTATGTGTGTTTGGTTGTACTGTATCTTTGTATAAAGTGTCCAACAAAATGTTTTTGTCGACTTCTGCGCTCATTTTGCTACCTTCGTCGAGTTCTTTCATTCATGAAGATTAATGAGTCCGTCTCAGAGGAAGCCATGCAAGGGGAATGGTTTTTTGACATTTGCATGCAAATAACAAAAACGGTATTCGTTTGTGTTTGTTTGGCCTCTTTTATATATCACTGCAAGCTCCTTAAGTCGATTTTATTTTTATATTTATATTCTGTCAGCAGGATTTTGATGGAGCGAAGCTCAAGGACAATGCATCAATGTAATTTAGGTTTAAAATATGGTTTTTACTTAAATCTTTAAATTGAGGGGCAATATAAAGACCGTGGTTTGAAGGGCTGAGTCTCATTTCTTGGTTGAAAATGCAGGAAAGTCAATTTTCACATTGACAAAACATTTTGTGGAATTTCATCCCAGTTGAAGATTTGATTTCAATCTGTTTTTTTTACAGTGAAGTCATTTTCAATAAACTTTTATGAAATTAATATAAATGAATATATCAATTAATTGTAAAAATTAAATGAAATATTATAATATTAATATAAATCATTGAAAAAAAACTCAAAATATTTAGTCATTGTGAACTATGATTAACATTAATGTGAGGATCATGGGACCCACACCAAAAATGAGTTTGACACCCCTGCTCACAGTTAGACTTAGCTGTGGGATGCACTTGACATCTCGCGATTAAAAAAAGAACACCACCACCATCGAATTCATACAAGACGATCCTGCTAATTATTCGCCCACTTCCTCAGTCGGCAGCTGCTCTGCCAAGCCCGAAAGAAACAAACCCAGAAAGAAAATGCAGTTTGCGTCTCTTAAGAAGGCACAGCTCGGCGTGAAGTGTTATTCGCCGGTCTTCAAAGGAACGAGGATGTCCTCCAGTGCCGGATGTTACATCACACGGCTTGATTCTTCGCAGCCTCTTGTTTGGCTCTCACCGGCTGTTTGTAGCCGTTTAAGTTGGAGGAGCTCACCAGGCGAGCGAGCGCCAGCCAAGCGGCCGCACAAACGCGACTAATCAACAACACAGGCGAAGGATGCGAAAAGACTACTGAGACGCATGTTGAATGGGCGCTTGATCAATCATCCGCTTTTGATGTGAAATAGTGGCAAACAAATGGACAAGTGGGCATTATGCGGGGGAAACCTGCAGCGGGTGAGCGAAGCGGAAGCCGTGGAAATGTCTTTCAAAGGCCGTTCACGCATTTATATTTAAACACGTTAGCGCTACTTCAAGGTCGCCATTAGCCAGCCATTCATGTTCACAGTCGACCCCTTCGCATTTGCGCTCGGGCACTCGCAGTTTCACCCTTACGTGGATCCTTCACCCCGGCTCGACAGAAATCAATTTTCTATGATGTAGGATTTTTTTTTTTTTTTTCCATTTACGTGGAAAAGTACTGTTGACTGTGCATTCGAAAAGTTTTGAGGTTACTGAACTATTTTGAAAATTGTAATTGCGTTTTTTTTCCTTCAATATTGCAATTGCGGGTTAATATGTAATAATTTTTTATGAGGGTCGCTTCCCGTGTACTTTTAAACAAGCAACAGTGTATTACAAGAAATTATAAATAACTGTTTTGACCTTGAAGGTTAGCTGTGCTCAAGTCAAATGATTAATAAGAAAAATCATTTATCTACTTCAATTAACTTTTTCACCTTACTAAAACACGTTGACTTTGCAGCCTTTCAAATGTTCACGACGACAACAAAAAAAAGTGTGCCGCAAACATAATTCATAAATCAAGAGTACAAAAAGAATGCAAACACATCTACGACTTATCAACTTTTCATGTTGCATAAAACAATAAAGAAATACGTGGACTGCACTTCTCAAGCGGTGAACTTATCAAGATTAAAAATGAATAAAAAATAAAATAAATAAATAAAAATGAATAAAAAATAAAAAGAAATAAAAATGAATAAAAAATAAAAATAAATAAAAATGAATGAATAAATAAATAATACGCGACTTAAAAAATACCAGTTACAACCACACACGCTGTTTGTTGGTTGAGAGTGAAGAGTGCTTTTGGCGCTGGCCAGACTGGACATCATTATAGCCATAGCGCTCGCTACTTTCTCACCACTGAAAAACGAACGGGTCAACAGGTGTTCCATGGAAGGCTTTCCCTCCTGTCTTTTAAATTGGCTGCGAGGTGACAGCCACTAGAACAGGACACGGACAGGCAAGCCCACACAATGCCAGCGAGACATGAGGCCAAAGCACTCGCGTCTAGACGGCTACCGATAATCAATCAGAAGGCTTCGGTCTGTCAGCCGCCGGGGTGCAAGGCGGGGGAGGCGGAGGAGCGAGGTTCAAGGTTGTCCACCTGAACAGGTCTCCCTTCGCTAAGAACTGCCAACTGCTCATTGGAGTGGCGTGACTTTTTTTTTTTTTCCCTTTTACCGCAATCACATTTGAGCTTTCGCGTCGTGTTAAGCGTCCGCTAGCTGCGACGTCGCTGTCAACACTCCGAAGCCTCGATGAAGCGGCCGCTTAATTGTGCAGCTTTACAAAGTAATCTCAGTGTGACTTTGAAACAAACAGTCAAGGTCCCAACTCCGACAAAGTTAAACAAGTACATCAATATGACACCTCACTCTAAATGATAATACGGAATTAATTTTTCCTTTTTCGACAAAGCGTTACCTCGACAGGCTGCTGGCAGGATCTGCAGCCTATTCCGGCTGACTTATGCTAAGCCAGTAAGCGACATAAACTAGCAAAGGCCCTGTTACATGTATAAAACTTCCTACACAGAATATATGTATTAGCTTAAGTGGCAGGAAGCTAACACTAGCAACGTGTAGTACATGCGAGCTAATAGCTGTTAGCTAACTAGCAACACAATTCATTTAGCACGTAATTAATCACGCCAACAATTCTACATGGGACCGGGGGTCATATAACAACATCGGAACGAAATCTTTGCAGTTCAAAAGTTAGCCTATTAGCTAAGATGACACAGGCGAATTTGTTCTCATTTGTAACGCCGCCTCGTCCTTGAACGTCATTTCTGCCGAGCCGCGTTTGATGAATAGCAAGCGCTTGTTCTCGTGATCTCACCCACGCCTCAACGTGGGGGAACTCGTGACTTTGCACTTTGCTTCTGGTTGTCAATCAGACATGAGAGGAAAACAACAACCCGAACGGAAGGTGATTCATTTCAGAGGGAGAGAGAAAGGGACGAGACAAGGGCATGGAAAATGATACGGGAGCAGCACAAACAAGATGGCTGTGTGCTTTTTAAGCGGCTCCGGCTTTATTAAATTAAAAGAGCTCCCCTCTCAACTATGCTCGTAGTGCCGAATGGATCGTGTCGGGCTATCATCTGGGACGGCACGCAACTAAACAGGCGTCTTGCCAAAAGACTCGGGCGGCAGTCTGGGTGTAGTATGTTTAGAGGACAACTAGCCCTGCTTTCGAACTTGTCAGCGCTTCAAATTAGCGCTTCAAATACAAGGTTGGGGATTCAAAACAAGGCTTGGAGTTTTTAATTAAGCTTAGACGTCAAGGGTGAGCTTATTTACACAAAACAGGACTCGCCCCCTTCAAAACAAAACAAAAAATAGGTCGTGTATGATTCTGGTTTTACCAAAAGCATGCTACAGACATGTCATTGCACTCCAAAAGTGCTTTTAATCGTACAAACACGACCTTCCGCCGACATATCGCTCAATTCTCTAAAACATAACCGACTGAAAAAATTTCAAAAGTGCTGTTTGACTACACGGGGCGCACAAAGAGCTATTGTGTTTCTTGGCAGCCGCGTTCTATTCATTCATCATTGACGTAAAGGTAATAGGACTTCAGAGCTGTACTAATGACCAACGACAGGCTCTCTGTAAAATAGATGAAAGGTGTGCCATTATGGGGTGGGCTCATGAGAGGAAGAGGCCATGCGGCTAATGACTCATTAGAGACATCCATAGCCAGACAGGCTGGGAGCCAAAAGGCCAGGAGTCCTTTTTAAAGACTCAATACCCTAGCTGACACTAATTGTAGCCGTCAGGACAGCATGGATTTTCATGGCGCATTGTCTGCTCCCCTGACACGTCTCGGCGCGAGCGTTGGCAGTGCCAAGGAGCCTCGCCGTCTCCGTGACATGATGCCCGACAGCTTGACCGCCGCTCTCGCCGTTAAAAAGCGCAGAGTGCTCTTGGCACGGACGGGGCGATTCGAACGGGGTTGGCGCCCAAACGCCGACGTGGGAGTCGTTCTTTTTAAAGAGCCCCGCAGGCATTGACGAAAGTGTCAACGTTTGATTTGAGTGTGAAACTGGAAATGGGATTTGTACAATTTGATCAATTTCAAAATGTTTCAAAAATGTATTTTTGTTTCTTAAATTTCCTATTTTTTTCACACATTTATATTTGTATCTTATTTGGACTTTTTGGTCAATTTGATATTTTTCCACAAATTTATTTTCGCTTCTTATTTTGGACTTTTTGGGAAATTCCATTTTTTTCAAAAATAAATTTTTGTATCTTATTTTACCCTTTTGTTATAGTCGCACAATATTGTACCAATGATTAAAAAAGACATCAATCAAAAATTGACGAATCATCCACGTCCACTCCAAATCTGCTTTTTTTTAACGAACCCAACGCTAAAAACAAAAACGCAGCGATAACCGCAGAAGCGTGCGTCCATTATTCCCACGTAGGAAAAGTGCGACACAACACTTGATGTACAACAGCTTGACGGCCGTAAACCAGTGAGTGCTTTGGCGCTGCTGTGACCAAAGTGCTAAAACGGGAGCGCGTGTCTAAACTCCCACCGCGGGACTCGTTTTCAATATTCCCGTCGCATCATTAGGCATCTGCAGCGGGGGCGTGGCCGCATCCCTCATCTGGACGGCGCCCGGATGGCGACGTTCAACCGCTCTCGCTCTCTGTCTGTCCCCTCTCAAAGGTTCATTTCCAATAAAATTCCTTCTGAGTGTAAATAACCACAGTATATCAAACTCCCCTGTTACTGCAAAAAAGTGTTCTAGCATAAAAAAAATATCCGGATCGTCCATTCTGTGTGACCAAACAGTCGGACAGAACAAGTTGAAGAACTTCTTCAAAAAAATGACCCCAAATTTGCTTACCCCAGGGACTGATCTATTCCAGTGAAGTTCAGGGCACCGACCACCCCAAAATCTCAACTCCTGCAGATCTATTTACAGAAAACGATGACCTACTTTTTATTTTAAAATAACACAAAAACATAATTCCATTTTAACGCGTTCTTTAAAATCGAATAATTTCAAAGTGGCCTTCCATTTTTCCTCTATCGGCTCCTTAGAGGAAAAAGTGAAGTGCTGGGAGAAAAAAAAAAAAAAAAAAGATCTGTGAGCTTCTTGATGCTGCATTTGAAGGTAATGGCAGCCGCTGCGGAGGAAAAGATTGGTGGCTCTTCATTTCACTTCAAACTGGCAGCAACTCTCCCCTGGGTCGCAAGCAAAGAGCTGGATGATGTCTCTTACACACACGCACACACGCGTACACACACACATGCACATTTCACACAGCGTTTCATTGAAAATAGCTAGATTAATTGATGACCGCGTCTGCGCTATTGATCATTTAATAAACAACCGCTGACTATCAAACGAAAGAAAACATCCGGAGTGGGACAGAAATTCAATTCCCGCCACCGAGAGAATATTCCGTGCGGTTGACGCCATTCCGCTGGCACCGTGTTGCACAACGAGACCGGCGAGAAATCAGTGCAGTTTTTACTGCTATGGGAAATATGTCTATTGTTGACAAAGGGAAAAAAAAAAAGTTAATTAAGGACTAATTGTAGGATTAACTCCAGAAATGCATTTTGAATTTCCGGGGTGTCACCAGAGATAGCAAAAAAAAGTGTGACGATAACCCTAGAACAGGCAGCTGCACGAAATATGTCTCAAATGTCCCGGCTGGTTAGTAAAAGGATTAATTGAAGGATTAACTCGTTAAATCCATTTTTCCTGGTCACTAGAGATGACAAAGAGGATGTGAAGAAAACAGGAAATATCTTGCTTCTCAATACAAACCGAAATCAGGAATTAAGAATTACACCTCCTCGCCGAAAAAAAAAATTGTAAGCAAAACCTTAGAACAGAAACCGGAGTAAATCACGCATTTGCTCTTCTATCTATTTAGTACAATGCATCATTTTATAGGAACAAATTAAGGCTAATTGACGGATTAATTCCGCAAGTGTGTTTCAAATCACCAGAGAGCACAAAGAGGAAGTAGCAAACTGCTTTTATCCTGACACGCCTCAGTCCGGTACAAGAAATAGCGCGAGTGCTCCCCCCCTCCCCCCAATTTGGGAAGCCCCGCTCGGCTTTATCCAGCGTGAAATCAGCTTTCAGTAAAAACACTGCCATTAGTGCGCAAAAGGAATCCTTTCCAGATGAGCATGTCAAGTAGAAGGAAAGTGACCCCACAGTGGTGTTGCAAAGCGAGAGAAAAGGCCGATGCTGTGTCTATTAATCTGGCTGCCGTTGCTCCTAAAGGGCTTCCGACAGCTGAATTTACAAAAAAAAAAAAGAAAGAAAGAAAGCGCGCCACCTTGCGCGAGCCATCACAGTAAGGACAAATAAATCCATAAGCACGGCCTTTAAAAGGCCACGCAACCGACAAACCTTTTTAAAGACCACCAGCGCAAAATGGAGAGAGAAAAAAAACCATGAAAGAGACAAAAAGGTCAGAGGGAAAAAAAAATGGACTTCTTCAACAATAGTTTGACAAACTCCCGAGATGAGAAGAAAAAGGCCGCTGAGTGCGCTGACTTCTCGCACGCGGCGCCAAGATGCAAGGGGAAAAAAAATTCGAGAAGATTTAAGATGTTCTCACAGTAAAAATTTAAGCGGCGCTCCGGAGGAATGTTGACAATTTTCATAAATATTTCAAGGTAATGATAGCAAGGGCACGGCCGGAGCCGCCTCCTGTCCGCTATTACCAGGCTAATCTGAGCTGCCCCCCCGGAGAATTTTCGAAATTTAATTTAGGCATTTGGGGGGGATGATGCTCGCTGCTGACAAGGGCCATCCATCTTCTCTTAACAGTCCTAATCTTTATAGAGGCTCCAGACTTCAGGTAGTGTGTGTGATGGATAGCACCTCTGGCTGAGGACGGTCCATTAGCGAGGTGGGTGGTGGTGGTGGAGGTGGGGGGGGGGGGGGGGGGGAGCGGAGGCGAGTGGGATGAAACCACAAATCCAAAATGCCGCTTTACACTTTCTCGTGTGCAATTCAGACAGGCCTGGGCAGTGGCGGCTAGGCGAGGAAAAACTCGTGTTAAAACGCCGTCCGCACACACACCTGCCACCATTTTAAGTCGCGACACTTTGGCTGTTCTAGTAGGCTTTTCCTGACACTTTTTTTGCTTTCTTGTAGAAGCCAGCAGCTAACAAAATAAATAAATAAATAAATAAATAGATGAAAAATTGATGAATAAATAAAGGGATGGAAAAATTGATGAATAAATAAATAAATGGACGAATAAATAAAATAATTAATAAATAAATAAATTTCTATGCACAACAACAATATCAATATCACCCTTGAGGAGGTTTTAAAAAAAAAAAAACATGGTCTAATCTTGATTGGCACTATTCCCCCAAGTTTTTTTTTTAAGAGCTTGTAACTCGCTTGTTATTTAGTGATTTCAGTCGTTCGCGTGCACGAGCGTGCGTAGGAGGGCTAAACACTTTCTGCCTACAGCTGCTAACCTTGAATGATTAAGATATACTGTACACAGCACCTGCATTTAAAAATAAAAAATAAAACCTCAGGCATTAAATCAGGCTCCAGCTCAGAATCTTTTGCTGATGCTAATTTGTTTACCCAGGAAAAAAAAAATAATAAAAACATTCACAGTGACCTTGTACCGAAGTGGCATTATGGGGACAATGTTAGATAAAACAGAAAAGTTTGCTCGTTAATCAGCCAAAGTGAAGAAGATCTCGGGTTTGCCTCCATCGTGATGACCAATTAAGAGCTGTGTTTGTCACAGTGGCGCTTTTTTATTTATTAGATTTTTTTCAAAACAGGTTTCCGCTACTGAGGCCGCCACTTTTATCTTTGCAGACAGCGGGGCGCCGGTTCAAAACAAAAACATGGATTATGTATAAACTAGACAAGGAGGGGGTCTCTGGGAAAAAAAAAAAAAAACATCATAGATGTTTGCAGAGACACTTGTTAAACACTTTTGTTTCTTTTTAACCATGCTTTCAATTTAGCATTATGACCAAAAGCTAAAAAAACACGGTAATCCGTGGACAAATCATTGCAGGGCCTGCTGTCACATCACAACACAGCACGCTAGCCCGTCGTAGCTTTAATTAAACGGCGGTGCCGCAAGTGTTGACAACAAACTAAATGGAGACGCTGGAAAGGGAGGGGCGGAGTGTGGCGCATGGGCAGTTACTATAGCAACCACAATTACCAATAATTACGCTTATGCTATTTTTGTGCTTAGTTAATTATCAGACACCGACACTTTACTTTTGTCTTAAACGTTTTTTTTTTGGGTTTGATTTGTGGGCACATGACGTGTATTTGAAACATTGCCTTAGAAAACATGCTAGCTAAATGCTAATAACGTGGAACGAATCAATATCAGGAATCAGTATCGAGCAAATACCGGCCTTATATTAAGGTATTGGATACTCGTGGACTAGTCCACTAATATTTAAGGCGAAAAATATTGGTATATTGACATTGCATAAGTCTTCCACAGCAGTAGATGGCGCTATACTATGGCAGTTTGACACATCTGCAAATTATCATCTGAAGAAAGTTTTTCCTAGTTGCTAAAGGTACCACCCTAAATAATCACGCAGACATCGGCATTGTGCATCCTGTTTTCTTGGCTTCCATTAAACAGACACATGAAGCAGATGTGTCATTACAAATTCAGGTGTACTCTCTCCACAAAATATTCATTTTTTCATGGACACGAGTCATGATTCCATCTGGAAGGTGTAAATCTAAAAAAAAGTCACGGTTTGATATTTAAAAAAAAAAAAAAGACAACTGCTCTGTCACTCAGTCTCAATTTGGACCCAGAGGAAGCAGGAAGAGCGCTTGAACCCGGAGGCTTATTTGAAAGCCAACTCGCCGCTGTGAAAGCCTCCCCTCAAGTGAGCCGGAGGGTCATGAAAGATGCTTGAACTTTGCGTTTGACAACAAAAACGTGATCTGCGTGCTGGCCAGCAGCCAAAGCGCAACGCAAGGAGGACAGGCTAAACTTAAACCCTGTAGAGCAGGCAAAAAAAAAATCATGTTCATTTTAATTTCTAGATCTGAGCCAGCTAACAGTGCCCATAATCTTACAGTATCAATTTAAAGCAATATTTTGAACTTTAATCAAAATAACGAAAAATAACAACCGAGCTTCTTTCTCGTTTCACTCAAGACAGAACACAACAAATTGCTCAACTATACATAAAATATCACCACAGTAAAAAACAACAACCGCATTGCTAATTTTGAGTCATGAGTTTGTTTTTGCATTTCCACTTGGCTACATCAAGCATATTTCATTCCCTTCCCACTCATATTTGTTTTCCGGCTTTAATGGCTGCACTTTATCGTTCGTCCCCGATCTTAGACGAAGATATATATTCCGCCAGTGGTTCATTCGAAGGCAAATAAGGGCAAAGAAGTCTTTGGTGAGGGTGAAAATGAGTGCCTACTTGGGCAGATTAGATTTTTCAAGATCAAGTGAAACGTCAGATTTCCTCCCGTGGTGGGGGGGGGGGGGGGGGGGGGGGGGGGGGGGGAAATGTTGTCGTGCTTTCTTGTTTCGCTGGCCTTTTTTTTTTTCTCTTTCTCTCCAGCGCTTCTTTAATACGGGGATAATCTGCTTGGAATGACACCATATTGTTGATAGCAGAGTGGCGTATTGTCTCGCTTTCATGTGTCTGATAAAAGACACAGAGAGCCAGTGTTCCGACCGCCAGGATTGAGACGAGAGTGCCATTACGGCTTCCTCATCTCCATAAAGCCGCCCATTCATCTATTTACCTCTCAGGACCGGGAGCTCCGGCAGCCTCGAGGCAGAAGCGGTCGAGCGGAGAAGGCCGCTCGCTCCGTTCGGACTCGGCAGACTGATGCGCGGCGGATCGGCTTTGTTGTCGCCAACAAGGGGCCCCCGCTCGAGTTAAACTCGCCGCCATGAAAGAATTAGAGCTGGCGTTAGTTTTACTTTGTCACTTTGAAATCCAAAAGCCATAACCATCTGTCTATCTCGCTCCAGAAGTTCCCGCCAGCAGAACCGGGGCGATGGATTTGTCTTTTTTTTTTTTTTCTCTCCTTCATTTCGACATCCAAAGGAGTGCACTGAAGTTAGTGCGGGCTTATCTCTGCGGCACTCATGCAGAAACTGGACAGGCTGGCGGTTATCGGGACTGAATATTAATGTTCCTTAATTATCCTGCAGGGGAGATATCAGCCCAAAACATCACTGATGGGAACGCTAGACTTGCTGGAGCGTTCGGCGGAGCATTTTAACAGCTCATCCTTCATGGCGGGCGAGCTCGGGATAGAAAAAAGAAAAAAAAAAGCGGGTATTAAAAGCCACAGCTTCCATTAAGTAAAGTGGTACCTTGAAGTTCAATTTGGTCTGCTTTGAAAACCAAATCTCCAATCAAGATCAATTAAGAACAATGATTGATTCTTTGATCCCACGCATCAAGCATATGGAGCTAACCGCTAAAACAGACTAACCGAAAAATCGAAATCAGTTTTCGTTTTATTGCTCCGCCTTAGCAGGTGAGGCAACAAAAATTCAATTCACAACAGTAAAAAAATAATAAACCACCACAGGGTCAATTAAGAACAATTATCCCACGCATCAAGCAACTGGAGCTAACCGCTAAGACAAGCTAGCGTAGCAGACTAATCAAAGGCCACCGAAATTGAAATCAGTTTTCGTTTTATTGCTCTGCCTTAGCAGGTGAGGCAAGAAAAATTCAATTCACAACAGAAAAAAAAAAAAAAAAAAAAAAAAAAACACCACAGGGCTTACTATCTCCTACATTCTACTTTCAAGGCTACGCTCCAGCGAACAAGGCTGGACCCATTCAATTCAGGACACACACTTCCACAACCAAGTAATATGTTTACAAACCAGGCCGGGATGAGCATAATGGCTGAGAAAAGCTTTTGTATGCTTTGAAAGGACAGAGAGGATGACCCACACCCCACTTAGCCGTCTTCATTAAAGCCTCCGGGAGAGCACAGAAAGCCGCGGGCCAATGATGAAGCTAGCCAAAAACCTTCTGTAAGTACAACAGGCTGAGCAACGCACCCGCCGACGTCTCTTCTCCCGCCATAAAGTTCATTTCCAAAAGTGCAACCACCGTCTAATTGCACATTTCATACAGTCGCGAGCCTCTCAATGGAAACTGCAAAATGCGTCGCTAAAGATAAAAACGCAATACGGGTGAGCACAATATTGTGTTTTGCCGACAAACGCGGCGGAACCACCGTCATTCAAATGACGGGAGAGTATTTTCCAGCTGATGTACCTCAAACAAGATAATCATCAGCGGAGGGAAGTGGGGTATACATTTCATTGAGCCCGCCGATGATTGTTTTATTCATTTTCCGGAGAGAAGAGAAAGGCAATATCAGATGGAATTATCTTCGCAATTCGTACGCGGTGTCAAATGTTTATAGATTCATAAACTTTGGATTCACCTATGGCCCTCTAGTTATTGTGGAACCTCGATTTAATGAACTCAGAATCAACAGACTAGATTTAATGGACTCCGAATGACCCTTGGTACGGTCGCTGCCGAAGGCAGTTCAAGAATTGGTCACTGGTTTTTACTGACTATTTGGCAGCCATGTTGGTAGGGGCAACATTCCCAACATACATACATGGCAGCCATTTTGGTAGGTCCCATCAAAGGGAACGGAAAGCACATTTTCAAGCTTCTTTTCAATATTTATTGAAGATCATTTTAGACTATACTGGGCATTTTTAGTTTCACAAAAATAGGACTATATTTGGCCATAAAAAAGCACTTAAGGGACAGTCAGTGATATTAGAAGCCCCCATCCTTTTATTTTCTATAAAACTTGATGTGGCTTCTTCTCATCAATTTCCCAACTGGCTACGGCCATGTTCTCCGCATCCCTCGCATAGTTTATTCGTCCTCCAGCACCTTGTTAGCAAAACTCGATTCCTCCCCAATTTGAAGAGAAGCCAACTTCTATTTACCGCGGTTCATGTTTCACCGTATCAGGCGTCCAGCTGCCGCTTCAACGTCTCACTTGGCAACAAAGAGCCTCTTTTGGGAAAGGATTAGGACTTCACATCACACGTATTGCTTTAAGATGTTGTGTTCTTGTTATTAAGACGCCACTAAAGTTCCCGTCCAATTTCAGTCTTCTTTATTTGGTCGGGCAGGTAAAATGTGTCCGGCTGGTTTGTGATAATCGGGGGCAATGTGTTTTTTTGCACATTTGGGGTTATTTCCTCAAGTGTCACTCACGTTTGCTTGGCGGTACTCAAAGCTTTCAGTCATTTCTTTTTTCCCCGTCATTTCTGTTCGCCAATAAAAAGGCTTGTCTGTGTATTAAAGCGAATTTAGAGATTTTTTTTACATGAAGACAATTGACAAATAAATAGAAAAAAAAAACCTGTTTTCCCACATTTCAATTTTCCTGATTTTGTTTATTATATTAGTGACAGACACTGTGGAAAAATTAGCCAATTCCATGTTATCAGATCTTTGGTGGCGGGGTTAACTTGTATATTATGTACTCCCACTCCTCTTCCCATTCATCATTTTGAAGCATATCTTGGTAGAAAAATATTTTGATATTGAACCGCATAAACGATACATTTGTCTTTTTAAAACGATGGCGCATTTCTTCAAATTTTCCCTCCCACTCATACCGACTGCTTTGTAATTCCAGAGGAGAATAAATTCATCCGGTCGAAACCGATGAGAGAATTTTTTTTTGTCCCACTCACTTAGTACCTTATGCGACCCTTCTTTCCTATTTTCAAAATGGTTTTCTAGACACTACACCGATATGAATAAAAGCTAGGGCGGATGAAAAAAAAAAAAAACCTTTTGGAAATAATAAATGTTTGGTGGCGGCAGACAGAAGGCCAATGCGGTGGACAACAATCAATTACGTTTACAAGACAGCGAGTCATTAAATCCCACCTAGCCGCTTACATCATTGATAAACCAATCTTTGAATATATTTGATTTCAATATGGATGTAAATCTCCCCAATCGACTGATGAACAACTTATGACTCACACTCTTCTAGGCTGTTTTACTTTCTCTTTCAGCGATGCATATTTAACAGCATCGAGGGAGAAAACAGGCCACTTTACAGATTTTATCCAAAGAATTCATCAGCACTCTGTCAGGGAAATGTTTTTGGTGTCACGAATAAAGTACAACCAAAAAAAAAAAAAAAAGGAAATTGGGACAGACTAATGATCAACCGCACTCCGACAGCACAATGAAGCCAAAACTATTCTTAGACGGGAGAGCGTCAGATGTACAAATGGGAAATCCACAAAAATAAACTTGAAGTGCCAATTCCTCACTGGCAAAGATGACTAAATCTCTTTGCGGTGTTTCGTTCTATCATCAGCATTTGTTTTGTCTTTTGTAGTTTGCACAGCCGATCGTGAGATTAAAGCACCGAGTGCGAAATTAAATGAAAATATACTGTGTTAGTAAACACGCTTTACAAACATTGCTTCCAAAATGTCGAGACTTCCTTTGTGGAACTTTTTAAATGTATAAAATGAAACAAAACTACAAAACAAAACACAAAAAAAAAAAAATACAACTGATGGATGAACATGAAAAGGAAAGTTCAAAGGCGCGCGGACTTGCTGGGCATTGCGTCATGCGGGGGCGCTCTACACAGTCGTCGGGCTCATCCCACACAAAAACCCCGCAGCCGGCTCTGCGTGAGTGAGCGACTGTGTATGAGATTGCCCGTCGACACATCACCTAATTTGAAACACATATGTCTCCCTGCTCAAAAGTTAACAAGTCAAAGCTCATTTGTTTCAATGTTACAAAGAAAAACACAGGAAGCGGAAAACAAAACCGGCTCTAAGTCAGCACGTTTTTTTTTTTTTTCCCGAAGCAAAATGCGATGCGTGAACACACCCACTGATTGCCACATGATCTTCGGCAAGAGCTAAAACATAGGGTGTTTTCCCTCAATGCAAGCCATAATGATATATTACTATTTCTGTTCCGGCAGCTGGTAGGCGGCTGCAGCCGGAAAGTCAAAAGTTATTCTGACTCCTTTATTTGCTCGCATGGGAGTTTTAGCGGAGGACAAAGAGTCACTTTGCAAAATGATTATCGGGGATTTGAATGAGAAATATCCAAAGGGCATTGTGTTTTGAATGGAGGGAATATAACGCTTAGCTTTAAAATAACAAAAAGTGTCACATGCATTTGTTTGTCGGGGCTAGCCTGGCGCTAACAGAGGATAAAGTACATTTAATAAAAACCAAAATATGTAAATGTAGCTCACAGCGAACAGATGCTAATTAAAGCATGCATCCAGATTAAATTAAGAGAAAAAAGGCTTCAAACTGTGTTAAAGAGGCCAAATGACCCTGCAAGCTAGCTCACTGCTAAGAAATGCTAAAAAACCTAAAAGGGCAGTTCCAAATGAAATAAATAAAATACTGTTTAATGGACATGTACGGCTTTAATGTGACCATTATTTGATTGAGTGGTGTGGGCTGCTGTGGTGTTTATGCACTCAAGTTGTGGTGGGCGACAAAGCCGCATTTTGCCAAGAAATTAAGTGGCGGAGTTTTGGCTAATCCCCTACGCAACCCAGGGTGATGGCTGCTAAAGTGGGACAACTGGTAAATTGGCGCAGCTTTGTTGTTATCCCCGCAGAATGTTTGAGCATTTCTACAAAAGAGGAAAATCGTTGCATATGTAGCAGATAAAGTTTTTTAGCTGCCCCAAGTTCTGTACTTTTAGTCATAACATATGTAGTTGATCAGATAAGCAGTCGAAGCTAGCTTTAGCATGTTAGCACAAATTACGACCATTTTTCAAACAAGTCTGTGAAAGACAGATTTTCTTTTCCTTTCATATAAGTATAATTAACATCATTTTAGTGTAAACAGTCATAAAGAATTATTTTTGAGGTGTTCTGATAATGGAAGCTAACAAAACAAGTCTTAGAATACACTATTATTCAGATTCACATATTTCTTCAGTTGTCTCTTAAGAAAAGTAAAGCCTCGCCAATTTACTATGCAGCCAGAATATCTGCATATTTCTTACTTATTCAGTGTTTTCATACTTGCCAGATAAATATTGGCATTGGTGAATTCCTAAATGACATCAATTATGTCTCTTTTGCTGCATGCAGACATGCGGCGCACTCAAAGGAAAGGAGGATATTTTCTTTAGGAATTAAATACAGCACACATGCACTCAAAGGTGAAATGAGTGCTTTCTGGCTTATTAAATCCCGAGGTGGGAGTCATTTGATTATTTTCGCTCCTTCACTTGCGCTTCTAACTCCTGTCACACCTCAAACTACAAATTAATTTGCTTAAAGATGCAAAACCTTACTGTCCTCCAAGTTCTACTCAGGCAAAAAATATATATCTTGGGCTATTTAACTGTTTCCCCCCCGCATATATTAAAGTTTTACTGAATACAGCCGCCGAAGATTGAACACCTGATTTTTAAATTTTGTGGTGAAGATTGCCGCGTATTAAAAATTTACATTAAAGTTGGACTATCCAATCTGGGAGAAACAGATTGCATAACTGACCGGTGGCCAAATCTGAACTGTCCACCAACTAGAATTCCTTTTTCATCATGTATTTAACAACGTCCAAAGAAATAAGTCAATAAACTTTAAGTGGTCCTTCTGGCAGGCTTATTAAATTAAACAGTGAGCGGGGACGAAAAAAAAACGGATGATTGGATTCTAATCAAATAAAACATTTCGGGATAAAAACATTGAAATTGGGTCCCTTTCTTTGCGTTGTTCTTCCCTTCCCCAAAATAATTTGGCCAGTGATTTGCTCACACTGAGAGCCTCTGTCAAACATGATCAAGGTACTGTAAATAGCTTGCCTAAGTCCAATATTGATTTTGAGCTGCCACAGCGCGCAAAGTCAACTTGATCCAATTTTGATGCTTTTGAGGACTCCAAGCTCTGTTCTGTCCTGTTCCACTTGAAAAGCTCAAGCTGGAAGAAAATGATTCTGGAATACATAACTTCTTTTACTTAAACGATTATATTGAACTTTTTGGGTTAGCATGCTAACTAGTCCGTCAGATCATGCAAATGTAGATAGATTTTTTTTTCCCACACAAAACACTTTACCAAAAGGTTCAAAACATACAATAGCATGTTGTAGTCAGTTTATTTACTCAAATGTCTCCTATTCAAATAGGAAGTTCTTTGTTAGCTTGCCAGAAAGCATGACCATGTTAGCACCCGTTCAACCCGTTTTTTTGCTAGCTTAGAAAGTTATCTTCAGGCAGTTATTATGTATTTGAGGCTCTGGAATCAAACTATCTTTACAAAATGTTAGCATAGTTTACGAATAAAACATCAAGCTAGCTAGTTATAGAAGTTAATATACACATGCTGGGCATCATTTTACAATTTATTGAAATCTGACAACTTTGAATGTTCTCCAAATTACACCTCTGGGCTCAAATATAAACACACAGTCGGTTAAATCATTTTAATAAGTGGCTCTGCAGGTTCTTGAAAGCCTTTTAACTTCACAAAGCCGAGCGCTATTAAACAGTGGCTGCCGGTTCGTCTTTGCCAGCATGAAAACGATTTGCATGACAAGATTCACCGGACTGACCAATTCTCAGAACAATGGCCAAGCGACGCTACAATCTTACCCGATGTGTATTTCACGTTTAATACAAATTGACTTGTCGAAGGGGAGTTGATTTGACTGAAAAATGAAAAACAGCTCCATTTTCTAGTGGCCAATTTCACAACAAAGGTGAGGTACAGGATGTTCATTGACTACGAAGGTGGCTCCCTCATCCCTGAACTCCAAAAATAATAGATTGCTTATATTGGATTCTAGTCAAAACTGTTATTAAATAGCTGTGTATTGATTTTTTTTGATTTTTTTATTCAGGGCTCAGCTAAATCTGCCCACAGTGAAGGTCTAGATAAGAAATAAATAAATTATTCACTGATGGATTGATTTCATTTAGTTGTTGTGGCAGCCCATTAAGGTGGCCTACTTATCATAAATATGCTGTTTATATATATCCTTGCTAGTGCACCTGAGTAGAAAAACTTTTCGGAGGTCATAAAAGTTGAAAATGCGGACAGATGCGACGGGGGTCACGTTCTAGGGGGCCCGGAAAATAAGAGCGAGAATATTCATGTCGCCGTCCCACTGGGAGTTTCTGGAGCCTTTTTGGCTCTTTCATGACCGTCACCCGACTCCGGCAGTAGCGAGCTGGTGGGCACGATGCCTGAACGGCGTACTCCAAAAGAGAAAGTGCAACCAGATGGCCTCCGTATCCTTTTACCCTGTGGTTTGGGGTTAACTGGGTGACGCCCACTCGGAGATTTGCACAGCAGAGATGCTGTTGTTTGGATACAAAAAGCCCTTCAGACAAATTAGACGAGTATTTTCAGAACTGGAAAGCTCATATGTTATTTTTTTTTTTGGGTGGGGGGTTAAAAATGGATGAAGCGTGATCTCGCTCCCAAACAAACGTCAATAAAGACCTAACCTCCTCCATAACGAGTTTCCTGGCACTTAATATGAAAAGGGTGAGCTTCATTTTCCGGGAGGCGGCCACCCAGTCCCGGCCGGGCGATCTTCACCCGAGGCTACGAGAAGACAGCCGAGGATAAATTACAACCTCCCGACCGGCGGCTCTTTCTCATGCTTTCATTTGCGCGGACAATTAATCAGCCATCACTGGAGAGCTCTTTGCTTGTCAGAATGAGAATTTTATTAAGGATGTCCTTTATGGGTCTTAATGAGACTTATGTCTTCCTTGAGTATTTCATTTGCCGCACAAAGCCTCGCCGCTCGCAACCTTGAGGTGACAAGTTCTTTTTATTTTAAACGGCGAGGCTTTTTTTGTTACTCTCCATGATTGTGACTCGCTCTTTGAACCGAGAGGCGACGTCTCCCTCGCGTAATTGCAAATCGCGCCGTCGTCGCGCCGCGCTCGTCTCGCTTTAGGCTCAATTGAGGTTGAAAGTGTTTTAGGTCGTCCTGACATCGTTTCGACGCGATGGCGAGCCTTTGGAAATCGAACCGAAGTCTGACGGAGTGACAAAACAGAATTTATTCAGGTTGAATTGGTCTGTGGGTGCGTCAACTGCTGTAAAGAGACATAGAAGATGTACAAACAGTTTCTTACTAAAGGGCAGTTGAATATTCAGCTTGAAATTAATTATTTTTAGTGTTAAAGAACCAAAAAAAAGGCATTTTATCTATGTATTTTTTTTAGTTTGATTTTAGCTCAATTAATCGGTTATTGGAATTTTACCTTAAGGCAAGTTTTTTTTAATATATTTAATTTTTTTTAAAAATAATTTTCTGAAATATGAAAAAATTAAAAAAGAACTTAATGAATTTTCCTCAAAATTGTCCTGTTTTGACGGGGTGACCCTGTCTCATGCAAGTTCATCATCCTCATGCTCCTTAGCTGTTTACAGATGTCGTTACCATGACAACTTGCACTTTCGGCCCTACTTCTAAAGAGACAGTGAAAGGTGAGCCCCCCCAAAGCCAGCACAGAAAATATTTGCCCTCACGGAGGCCATATTACATCTGCCCGCGTGCAGATCAGTGAATGTGGCGCATGCATCGGAGCCAACTAACAAATAAATCCCGCCCTCAAATAGACACCTCCCTTCCGCCGTCCCGATAAAGATGTTTCTTTATCCCCTCTGCACAATACAACCATGCTTGTTTTTTGGCATGGGGCCAAGGCAGGGAAAAAAAAAAATCTCTTACTATCAATTCCAGCCTGATAAGGATGACTGGAACATCGTTCAGCGCCGAAATAAGGCGGCCTCAAAAGTGACCCAAAATACATTCTTGGCAGTCATAGATCAAGTTAAGACGGCTACTTTCTGACATCCCGCTCGGCCCATCCATCAATAATATCACCTCATCTTCAGCCAGGATATATATTTCATCGTTTCATTATCTCCTTTTGTCACGCCGCTGTTTGTGATTAATTGTGAGCATTGGCAATGCCAGGAGGGCAAACTTGTCAAACATATGCGTAATGAGTGTGTAATTGTCTCAATAAAACGCCGTGACGCTTTGCCGTCGATCATGTCGGAATCGGATTAGAGCGATTTTCACGCCGCGCGCCGCAAAGTGCCTTAAGAGCGGGAGATGATCTATGGTGGCGGCTGCCGCCTGGCTTATAACGGAGACGTGGGGGTCCAAGGACAATCTGGGCAAAGATAATACCCAGCTGAGGCCGCGCGCACACTGATACGGACACACACCTTCACACAAATACTACTTAGTGGTTGAGACAAACAAAAAGCACCATGGGGAGAAATCACCAGAGAATATTTTGACGTTATGTACAATACGTCAAAATTGATTATTATTCTCATTAGAGGGGAAAAACTTTTTTCTCACTTTCTCAACAATTGCCAACAGGTTGTATCGGTCAAGCTCAAACATCTTAATTCAACGCCGCAATTGTCCAGCGTTTAAACAAGCGATGGCGCGGCGCCAATATAGCCACGGCGATACGTCACGACGACAGCCGGATGGAGTGATGATGATTTAAAAGGCCGGCTGAGAGGAGACAGCTTGTCTGAAAGCTTCTGACGCCACAAGAGTCACCTTCACGTCTCCTCTTTGGTCGGAAAAAGGAAGCTCTCGTAAATAAACGGTGATTATGATTGGGCGGCAACGAAAGCAACTCGCTAGCCATCCCGACGACGGTGACGTTTTAATACTCGGTAATTACGTCGCTGATGGCCTGACTGTTCGGGGGGGGATGGCCGACGGTAAATCGCTTTGTTTTGCCGCAAATGGCTCGGATGAATATGCAGAGGTGAGCGACGCGTGGCTAAATGCACGCCGTGGTTTTGTCTGACATGCGTTTAACAAGACACGTGTCACACTAAAAGTTTGTTTACCGGCGGCGGCGTTACAAGCGACAGCAGGCCGCTAATTGTGTCGGCGGCAATTAGAATAAAGTCTTGACAGACAGGCGCCGACCCGCTGACTGGCATCCGCGTCCCCGTGAAGACGCCGTCTGTTTCCTCAGCTTATCGACAAAATTCAGAGTCAAAGGTGCGGCGGTTATCGGAAGAGAAACAAACATCGAGCGGGACGAATTTATTGCCGAGTTGCATGTTTGCGTGTCAAATGTACACACGCAGAATTTAAGCACAAATTGTTTGCACTAATCTAATCAGTAATTGTGATCTCAAAGTTGCGGACTCTGACATTTAGAAAGCTCAGCCAAAGTTCAATTAAGGGGTAAAAGTTTTGACCTTAAGGACTAAAAATGCTGCTTGATTCATTTTTCCACTTGGGTCCCTCACTGGACCTTGAGACCAGATGCCAAAAAGCGTTCCTCGTCTTACTAACACACACACACACAAACACAAGGTCAAAATTTGAGCTATGAATAAAAGCATCAGGAAACAGATTGGAGCAAAACTTCCTCAAGTGCAAAATTTGCCTCCTGGCTAAAGTATGATCACTTGTTTTCACGATTTATTTTTGCCGAGTTTGCGCAAATGACAAACGCCATCTTAAGTGGCATCCAATCAGAATAAAAAAAAAAAAAGTGTTTATCTAACTCTCCCAAAAAGGTGAAAATATTGCTAATTGAAGCCTTTGTGGCTAATTAGAAGCATTAAATGAATGACACTTAGATTCTAGCCTAAATAAAAATCAGTCCTTCAATCAAATGGAAAATATTAAGTACGGCAAAAAAAATACTGTTTGAAACGACGATAACCTGAAACTGTCAAAACCGCCGCAATCGAGGTCCTCCCGTACAAACATTAGAAAGACGGATTCGCCCCGCACGGTGCACTTAACGCCATTAAAATGGAGCACTGAAAGCCGTCTGTCTTCATTTCGGAGTAGCAAATGGAGACACGCTACAGCTTTTTTTAAATTTTTTTTTTTTATATTAATTGTTCAACCAACTTTTTTTTTTTAAGCAAAAGATAAGGACAGACGCAAATGATTCATTTCAACATCGGCCACTAACATTTTAGCTTATGTTTTATGCATCCCTATAAAAAGTCAAGTATGTTAACATTAAGCACCAATAAAAAAAAAAAAAAAAAGTTGTAATATATAACGACAGGGGCACTAAAGGCGTGTTCCGCACTCTGAAATCGTAGCGAGCGTTCAAATTCAATTTAAAATTTATGACGGTGCAGAAATGTAACCAAAATGAAATTAATTTAAAAAAAAAAACAATAACACCAATCAAAATAGATCCGTCACACCTTGTAATGAACCTTAGCACTCATTTCATGCCTTGTATTGGAAGACAATTCATTATTTATTTATTTTTTCGATTTACTCGCCTCAGGCACAGACGCGCAATGGCGTGAGAGGAGAATGACAATTTCAAGCCATAAATGTGATCCGTTGCGAACATTTTGAGTTGTTTACGCCAAGTTGAGAAACTTTCTGCCTGAACATTAAGGCCTGTAGAATTCATTGATTTCAAATTAACATAATATAAAAAAAAAAATCTGTTTTATTAATTTATTTAAATTTATTTTTCATTTCGGCCGGTCTATTTCAATCTAGCAGGGGGCGCTCATAGATTTTCCAAAAACCGTCCAACCCTTCTGAAAAAAAAAAAAAAAAATCTGAAATCAAACATTTTTGACGGATTACAGCGAGTTAACCTCCATTGGTCCGAGGCCGCTATTTAAATAAATCTTGGCCGCGATACAGTGAAAGAAGAGCGCTGCCGACATGTCAGAATGATACACAGCCGCATGCAAATACACCAGAGCGAGCGAGCGAGCGCCGGAGCATCTTCGCGGAACGCCGGCAAAGGGATTTCACCCACTTTCCCCTGGCACCAAATCAGAATGGATTATGATGTTAATTGGGAGGATTCGGGTTGCTGTCACACCTTGTTAAAAACTTTTACATTTGCTGTCATTTGCAATTCAATGTCACGTCACTCTGAAGGGGAAGTTAAACTGGCAGCCGACGTGATTGGAGAATAAAAGAACCGTCGGCGCTCTCCCGGTGAGAAACAATCAGCTCAAACTTCGCAACGTGTTTTTGATGAAGGTGACAAATAGAATGCGTGTTGTACATTTTTACAAGTCGGAATAATCCGGAGTTGGATCGGTAGACGGAGCGAGGCGGATTTATTTAAACGGTGACTTAAGCGTTCATAAACTCAATAGTTAAAAAGAGGAAATAAAAATAGCTTAGGGAAAGAACGTACTGAATATGATTTTGGAGGACATTTTTTAAATGACAAAACTTCATTCCAATTAAGTGCAGCAGAACAGCTCCTTCACCATATTTGCTTTCTGTGGGGGCGGAGTCTAGAATAAATAGCAGGAATAGCGTGGCGTACAGGGTGACGACACCCGGACTCTTAACTCGATGGGGAAACTTTCCCATGAATCCCGAGTGACACGTTGACTGATATTTTGATGGAGCGCAATACAGCAGCCTGCAGCTCGAAGCCATTCATTCTGTCACAGCGCACCTCCAGGCCCGCCCAAGCGTAGCCGCCCGCTAACAAAACCATTTACATCTCGCGAGCAGCCCATCCACCATTTCCAATAAAACGTCGCAATTGATGGATGTCATTTTGGTGCTCATAGACGTTAACTCCACTCGCGAGCTTCCTCCCAATAACAATATGCCGCCACTTTATGAGGTCTGGAGAAGCCATTCTTTTTAATGAGGCCTGTTTACATGTATTGATGCGTTTTACATCTTCCTTCCTCAGCCAGACGGGGGGGATTTGTAATTCCCTGACTTGAGTTGTAAAATGATTTTATTCTTGTTGTCTTTATTTAAAATAGTGGTTAGCAATCGGAATATTATAGCTAGCGTCCCATCGGGTGTTTTTAAAGATGGTTCCGCTAAACACGCGGATGAAATGCATTCGCTAATAAATACATCTCTGTTAATGTGCTGAGTCCTGATTTTTTTTTTCCTTCTTTTATTATACTTTTCAAAGGTAATGCTCTCACGCTAGAGTGTAGCTTCGACCAGCAATATCGAGCCTTCAATAACAACGCGAGCCATTACGGGCATTTTAGCGAGAGTGGTTTGGGCCTCGTTCGACTCTCTCTGGACCTGACATCCATCGTGGCCGTGACGTGTATGGATGTACTCGAGTACAGTACCTACTAGCGTGTGCTATAGTGCGTAAATAAAGCAGCTTCTCCCAAGACACAATGAGGACAAAGTGGCGTGAGTCACTTTCCAGTCAGAGAAAAACAAGTAAATGTATAAAATGTGGATTTTTATGACGATGATAACGAGCGGCTTTCATACCCACACGCGAGTGAGCGGCGGTAGCACAGAGCACTTACAACCGACGGACAGGCAGTTTACACAAGAGAGACGGATCTTTTTTTTTTTTTTTTCCCCCACCAACCCGAGACGCGAAGCCTCGCAGGGAGAAAATCCATACGCTCGATAAACAGCATGAGAGCCGAGCAAAGTTCATTTTCTGCACTCGAAAAGTTGAGAGCACCGAGGTGATACTTTGCACACGGCGTCGTGAAGCGGCGAGAGTCTACAAGCCGGGCCCCGACTATACGGAATTAAAAAAGAAATTCCAAACCGTACTGTGGGCTACACATCCTCTCCCACAACTGCTAACCGAACAAATTTTCTCGACTTTACCCGCTTTGTATCCAGCTAAACTACAAGTGCGTCAATCTCCCGGACGAGAAACAAAAGCAACCAAAACCATTTTCAGTCAACTGTGGTTTATTCTAAAGCCCATAGCTCATTAAGCAGGGCCCAACAAAAACACCCCCAGAAGGAAGAAAGGAAATAGAAACAAAAACTTGTGATGATTTGGGGACGGTATTAGCCTCCAATTACTTTCCGAGCCACTGTGGGCTTATATCTAATTTTAGAAGCGTAACAACGAGAACAATCAAGTGTTTTGTAAACAGCAGAAGCAAGACTAGGTTAGGACTGGGTGACGACTGAGATCAGGCCTATCTCGACTCGTACTGTTATTTATTGCCGTGTTCAACATTTATTCAGACTTCTTTGTTGCTAGCTGCCTCTGCTAGCTGTTTTTGTTATCTCGCGTACGAAACGCATTCTATAAATATAGCCGCCTTGGCTTTCCTATATAATATTTAGAGTCCGCACATAAAGTACAGTATTGATTATTCATGTCCGGGGTTGCCACAGAGTGCTGCTCAGTCTCTCCGCCTGATGTTGTAAACGCATAACGTCGATATTTTGGGATTTTCGTACACGGACGAACGCATCCATATCAGTCCCCTTAAAGATCGAACATGACATGTTTTGAGTTCACGGCTTGATGCTTTGGGCAGCGTCTTGTTAGATACAAAACACAGCTCCATTTGAGAGCCAGCACATCAGGCCCATATTTCCTCCCAAATACATTTAGCTGTCATCCACGATGTAAACAATGTGACTTTGACTTTCCCCTTCCATTAGCTCTATTGCCTCCCGTGTGTGTGTCTTGGAGTGTGTGTGTGTGCTGCAATGACTCAAGTATGAGAAATAATCAATAGGCTCCCAGTCTGGCCCGTTGTGCACACTCCCGATCAGCCTGACAAAGACGGATTGGAGCGCCACGTCCGAAAGTAATTAAGACGGTCTGTCGTCATGCGGATGAAATCAGGAGCGTGACGTCCCCGAGGCAGGCGGCGCAAAAACCTGTTAAAGGGGATATATTATGGAAAAGACGTGTTTTTTCATTTCTCGTACAGGAGTGGCTCAGCCAGGTTCAATTCCTACTGCAGTAACCCGATTTATTTGATCCGAGTTGTAACGCGGCGTCGCTAACTTATGCTAATGCTAAAGTTGTACATTTTGAATAAGAAACGGGAATGAACCTTGACGATAAACAATTGAACGTTGTTGATAGGGAGCTTAAAATATAGTTAAGGAAATGGAGTTGAGCATAATTTTGAATAAAACAAATTTACAACAATATTTTCCATCCCTTTGGAACTTTGTTTTGAGGGTGATGGTGGGACGGCTCAGGTACGCAGATCAGAAAAAGAATAGAACAAAAATGGTCGATTTTAGCCAAATTTAAAAGCGCTACTATCGGCTAAATAAATAGGCCAATCGATTAATCGGTCGGGCTTAACTTTTTAACAAGAAGAGATATAATGACTGACAAACACCAACCGACCAAATGGAACAATCGCTTCAATTCAAACAAACAAATCATTTCAAAATTCTTTTTCTAATCCGAACAGATACACTTGGACTCCTCGATTTGAAGACATCACTTTTGACTCTGCATGTAATCAACATTTTCTAACATGGCGTCGTCTGATCGGTAATGAAAAATCTTTCCGGTCGGCGCCTCACGTAGCACTTCTGCTAACAACACACAAAAGATTATTCTCGGGATATTGCTTTTACTTTATTGCATTTGCCGGAGTCATTGCTGAACCCCCCCACCCCCACCCTCGTCCCATCCCTGAATGTGCTGTACAAATAAAATTTGAGAAACATTAGAGTGTGTCTGGAAGGAGGAGAAAGGAATAGTAATGCGGCGGGAGGGGGCTACTCTAAAGTTGTCGCCGTGTTTTGCCACACATCCCGCTGCGTGCGGGAATAACGTTTCATTCCGTGTGCATAAATGCATCGGCAAACAGCACTCCAGCTGGAGATGTGTTAAGGGAAAAAAAAAAAAAAACAGTACCTGTCCCTTAAATTTCAGTGAGATATAAATCAGGGACACAAATTGATTTCCATTTTCCATTTTTATTCTTATCGGAAAGTGACAGCTGTGGCACATTATTGTCCTATTAGGCGGTGGAAAGGTTTATCAGGGACTCCTTTTTTAAGGAGACATATTATATGAACAATTTAAAACAGTTAACAGGGCTCAGCAAATTGGTCTTAAACTTGCAGCTTAGCAGATAGTGAAAAAAAATATTTCAATAAGAGGCTTCTGGCTGTTTTATGCTGCTCCCACTTGAAACATTACTGTCAAGGAAAATAATAAAAGAAAACTACACGGTGTATTTAAAACGTGATTTAAAACTTTGCGCTAAAGTTTGCTAGCTTGATTTTTGCCATGTTTTCTGCTTTAATTTAACACACATTGGCGTTTGAATTTTTGTACTAGATAATACATACAGTACATATACATAGATTAAACGCTGAGAAGGAATTTTGTGATATACATAAATTTAAAATATAGCCTAGCAAACAACCAAAACAAAACAGTTTTTTCCCCCCCCGGTATTGTAGCCTTTGTAATATGAAAACTGCATTCTAATTTGAATTTGATTTAGAGTTCAGGCCTACTCAAAAGCTATCATCCTAACTCATGCCAGGCGACTGTAATGCAAAGGTTCCGTTGAATTAAATGATAGCCTGTGCCAGAAACATTTACGACCGTGGTCTAAAGAAAAAAAAAAAAAAAGCAAGCGACCGCAAGGTCAAGGCGACTCTACATTCATTTGGACAGAAGCAATGGTGCGTATTTTTTTAAGCCGGGCATAAAACAAAGTGGAATAAGAGTAAGCAAAGCGTATAATGCATATAAGAGGCAATAAATGGACAATAAAAGCAAAATGCTGAATGATAATTCCGAGTTGGGCTCGACATTGGATAAAAATCGATCAATCGAGAAATCGTGTCTATTTTGGCCATCCAACAAGATCTGAAAAATTGCAAAATTTTCAAATCATTCTTTAAAATTTTCGAACCATATGGGATTTTGAGTTTAGTGTGTCACAAGGAAGGGGGAAAATCGTTAAAGGCGGCTTGTGATTGCTCCATCAGCCAAACTAATGTGGTCTCGTCTATGTCCCATACAGAAGCCGCCAGTTTGCCCTTCCGATTGTTAGCGTTGTCGCGACCGCGGCCAATCAGGTGAGAGCAAGCGGGAAAAACAATGCGCTATTGATGCTTCCTCATTAACACGGCGTAGTTATGAATAGAGGCTTCTGTCATCTTCTGTTCGCCCTAATTGACCGGTCTACATTTCAACGTGGATGTGTCGGAGAGATGCTTCCCAAGGTTTTCACGCCATTTTTTTCTCCTTCTATTTGACCGAAGACGGGATTCAGAGTTGAACCGAGTTGCCACTTGTAGGAGGTAGAACACGTTCAAGGAGTCTACACCCCCACCACATAATAAACTGTTCTTTGCAAACTAGCTAGCTACCATTGCCGACCTGAAAACTTCATATTTGCTTTGAGGGGTCAGAAACCTTTTGCGGCCCTGATCAATTTTATTGGATTTCACCGCCAGCGTACACACACACTTATTCTCAACCAGTGTGCTGTGAGGGATCATTAGGTGATTAGTGAGAAATGTTCTCTTCTAATTTAATATGTATTATTATTATTTATATATATTAATATAATATTTTTATATTTTGTTTTTTGTATTTAATCTCTTATTTAAATTTTATTTTAATATATTGTTTTGCTTTATAGTTGTATTTTATATTTATTTCAATATTTTTTTTTTGTTGAATCAACACATAAAAATGACCTAGAAAAGTTTACTTGCTTCGTCAATTAAAAAAATGTTTTTTTTTTTAAGTCATTCAGCTCGACCTGGCTCAGCACAAGTCGGTTAGCTCCCATGTAAACATGGAAGCAGAGCAGAAGAAGAGGAAAAGCTTGCCTAAATGACTCCGGAGCAAGTATCCAGTCAGTGGCACTTCTCCATGCGAAGCCCCCTTCCAATAATAAGATTAGTTAGCAGCACATTAAGTAGACCCATGCATTATCTAGCAATTAGTAAGAGGGGGGGGGGCTTATTAAGCTGTTTAATGTAAATTTAATGAGCAATAAATTCGATTTCTTTAAATAGAAGAGGGAATTATTGTTACAAATGATGTACTGGGGTGATCTAATGCACAGGGCTCACGCGTGGGCTCTATCGATGGGCCATTAAGTGCGGGATCATCCTCATCATCATCATCATCATCCTTGACCACGTTGCTAGAATACGAGTCCTTTTATGGAGTCAGGTGTGTGAATTATTAACTGACTCGAGGAGCCATCATTGGAGGAAGAATCCAAGTTATTAATTTGCGTGTAATTATTGAAAAATTATGAAATAAATCACATGTCAACAGGTCTCACCTTGAAGCGCACTTTTCTATTTCGGTATTTCAGGCGACATGGTTTTTCTCACTTTTGTCATTCGTCTGAAGAGTTCCTTGACACGTCTGCGCACCCCCATAAAGGCGTTAGGAAATGTCTCCCAACTTATTAATCGCCCACGCGACAATACATCGATTCATTGATCGCTTCCTCGATATTTTGACAATCCAATGAAAGAGTACGGTAGTTAAAAATGAAATCACTTGCTTTCATTTCAATGGGCAGATCGACAGACCGAGTGACAGACAGACGGACCGACTGATGGTCCAACCAATAGACAGACTGATCGACAGACTCATCGACAATCCGGCCAAGCGACAGACCACCTGACAATCCGGTAGACAGAAAGACTGAACAGAAAAAAATCGTCATTAATTCCACCCATCTTTTTATCAATGAGAGGTCATCAAACGGCAGACTACTGAAAAAAAAAAAAATCCTGTCACGATGTGTGGAGCCCCCCCCCCCCCCCCCACACACACCCGGCAGCCACAACAACAAGTCAATCTGAGTGATCTCAACACTTGTATCATCACCGAGGGAGCAGAATAGGGAGACGGACACGAGCGATCACTCACGCTGGCAAACTGCTGGCTGCCAGACGGCGGCGGCGGCGGCGGGCTGCCTTGAGTGGAGCGTGCCAACCGCAACCCCCCCCAAACTAACAACTGTATGTTTCCTTTTGTTTCTCTGAGACGCTGTCCTTCAGCAGCGCCCGCGGGCTCAGTGACAGCTCCGCATTGATCCACTTCTCCATCGCTCAGGCCTGACGGATAGCTTCCAAGCGACAATACCTTTTCTCACATGAAGCCATCTAATACGCCGGGGGAGGACACGTCGCCACGACTCACGATTAGCGCACGATTAGCAATCTGGTAATCCAGTGAAGAAATGGAGTCGATTTTTCTCACTCGTTATTTCAGCACAAAAGCGGATACGTACCGGAAAATGCTATTTCTTAGCACACCTATGGCATTTTCTATTGTTTGCTAGCGATGAGCTAAACGGACTTCATCAAGGCAAAGTTGTTTTGAATACCCAAAGTGCAATCACTTGATGTAAAATTCAACAGGCGGTGGCGATAAACAGCTCAGAGCGTCTTTTTAAGATGAGTTGTTTACGACAGCACCTTCTGCGCAACGCTGCTGCTTGTCGTAAAAATCAGTTGACTTGACTATGTGTACTTCTTACAGTAAGTGTGAGTCCTTTTTTTTTGCCACCTCTGGCATTGGTTGTTGTTGTTTTTCATCCGCATCCAGCTGGCGCAGGTCCGAATACGAGTCCACTTACTGTGCGGCGCGACGCAAAGCCAATACATTATTTTCTTTGACTGTGAGGTTAATTAAATTAACGCCTGGACGGGGGTAAGACACTGCTGAACGCCGTTCCACTCCAATCGGATGCGTAATACAATCAACAACTGTGAAATACAAGCGGTACGTGGAGACGGCTGAAGGATGACGGCTACGCTCGTGAGACAATTGTAAATAAAAAAATTCAACAGTGCTCACTTTTGAAAGCTGTATTGATTAACGTAATTGTTGCTTTATACAGATTTTCAGATTGAAGCAATGTGTCATGGCTTTCCAGCGATTTACCGAATGGTGATGTCGTTAATATGGATTACCTGAGATTCTAACCCAGAACTGTAGAACTGTGAAGCAGACACGCTAACCACTAGTCAACCAAGCCAACACACCTGTGATAATTGATGTCAAGTAAAAGTGGAGAAATGAAGAAGTGAGCAGGACTGGAACAGCGCATAAACATGAATATAGTACAATAACAACACTTCAGAAATAATAATAATAATAACAAAGTCTATGCTAGCGCAGTCACATAAATCAAGATCATATTCAACACTGTCCAAATTCATCCAACAGACATCTTTGGTGCTGCTGTTTTGGTTAGCAACAGGGTTCCAATAGGCTCAGCCATTACCTCGAGAATTTCCTTGTGAACTGAGACGACTTACAACCAAAAAATGCTCGTTTTAAGCCGCTTAGGAATTCTATTGCGTTTTGACAACATTGCGTTTTTTTGTTTTTTTTTTTGGTATGGCGCCGACGTGAGTGGCAGCCTCCCAGCAGTGTTCTCTCTTTTTCTCTTTATTTCCTTCTTTTCTCCTTTTTCTTTCTGTCTTTTTGTCCATTCGGCGATGCTGGTGCCTTCTACCGCACCTCGGTATCGCTTTGGATGTGATTTTCTTTTTTTTTCTTTTTTTTCTTCCCCTGGGACCGGGATGGCTGCGCACATCGGTCGAGACCGGCGTACCTCTACGACGGCTTCCTGCTTATCCGGCTGATGCTGACCGGGTCCCTTGCCTTGCAGCCGCGACCCCTGTGCTCCCTCGTGCTCGTCAGAACCAGCGACCTTCGCCGTGCTAGCCCCGTGGTGACCATCTGCACGTGCCCCGACTGGGTGCCCAGGACGCTGCTCACACGTTTGCCTGCTTTGTGATGTTTTCACCGATTCACGACCACGGTCCATTGGGTGCCGTTGAACTGGACTACCCTTACACCTGTCTGTGGACCCCGTGGAGGCTATTTTGTGTGTTTTGGGGTGTTTTCTGATATTGAGGGGTGCTGGTTGGGCACTGTTGCTTTTTTTCTTTTGTCTTTTTGCTTTGCTTTGCTTTGCTTTGCTTTGCTTTGCTTTGCTTTGCTTTGCTTTTATCTTTCGCACTTTCTGGCTTTCTTTGTGGCGCCGTTGTATGGCAGCCTTATGAGGGCCTATTGAGTTGCGCTCATGCCATCTGTGTGTCTTTTGTATACCCGCTCTGTGGTATGGATACTGCTGGGGCCTGAATTTCCCTGAAGGAGTAATCCCAAAGGATTAATAAAGTTGAGTCTAAGTCTAAGTCATATTCAACACTGTCCACATTCATCCAAGAGACACCTTTGGTGCTGCTGTTTTGGTTAGCAACAGAGTTCCAATAGGCTCAGCCATTACCTCGAGAATTTCCTTGTGAACTGAGACGACTTACAACCAAAAAATGCTCGTTTTAAGCCGCTTAGGAATTCTATTGCGTTTTGACAACAACCAAAAGGAAGCAGAATGTCTTAAGCTCAATCGCTATACCTTGAAAATACCGTGCTGATGTTTTGCCACGTTTTTAGAAACACACATTTTCCCGCGCTTCCCTTGAAGCGCCTGAAACGCACGTAGACAAGCAATTCAATATTAAAAAAAAAAATAACATACATGCTTGCCATTTTTGCACAAGCCAGGAAGTGACAACAACAGTAGCAACAGCACAAAACACACCGCTGCGCGGGATCGAACCCAGCAGCATGCTGACATTTTACCCGCTATACATGCGCCACTGGTGTCAGCAGGGGTATCTCACACGCACACACACACACACACACACACAGATTAAAACCCACACGGATACACACCAACGACTGCAACTCTATTGCAACCGGGGAGGTCTTTGGCAGGGAAACGACTAGGCAGCCAGTGAAAGTGCGCGCTCTGCTTCATGCATTCGTGCACAGACATGTCAGTTGTTAAACACACACACACACATTCACGCACACACGCAAAGGAGGACACGTTGTGTGAAAACGCAGCTGCAATGCGTGTTTTCCTGCCTGGGTGCACAGTTCAAGCTGTACTGTTATGATATATTGCAGGACGTTCAACTTGATTCAAACTGCGCTACTTTCTTGCTGCACGTACGTATATTTGTGCGCTACTTTTAGCACACGACATCGCGTCGCAACTATCGACAACACGCTTAAAACCCACGCCGAATTGACGGCCGGGATGCGGCACGAGGAATAACATGCGCTGTTTCGTCGCGGACTTCAACCTCGGCGCGGAAGGGTGCGAATAAGAAAGACGGTGAAGAAAAGCCAGTGGACTCTCGTGCGCCAGCGCTGCGCGCAAACAACTTGTGCCAACACCCCCCCAGCTTTGCGCTCTCCCCAATTTTTTTTTTTTCGCTCCCTCTTTTTAAGACACTGCGTCGTCAACATGGCAATGACAAATCCATAATGACTTACCTTTGAGGAAGAAGCCCATTGAAATCACGACAAAAGCCAGTGAGAGAGCGAGAGATCCGCTTGCCGTGCTCGCCATGTTGGACACCTGCTGGAGACTGGCGGCGTTAGATCACCTAGAGAGGGCCATGGGATGGAAATGTGCACCCATGAGGAGAAGAGAGGGAGGGAAGGGAGAGAGGAGGGGACGGGCGAGAGGAAGAGGAGGAGGAGGGATCAAACGTCGAGTCAAGCATTCTGCATTCGGTTTCAAAAGGCAAACAGGACATCACACACTTGACGCGCTAATATCGGGCCAGTATGTTCATGGGTCACTGCGTCGTTATATTTTTGAAATAGAATAAAAATAAATGTGTTCTTTATACAGAACAAGCAACCAAATAAAGTACAATCATATATATTCATGACATATGTAAACACAAGATAAAGTGCATACTGTATAAACAAACAAACTGCATATATGGATTTAATCCTGACAGATATTTTTATTATGCAACCCAAACTATCAAATGTTTTTGAAACGTCTCTGACTATAATTTATTGGGAATGAATGTAATCGCAATGCATCTATGACAGTGTCAATAAAAAAGTGTCAGTAATATTTACATCGACTCAGAAAGTGTATTTTATAAAGTGAGTACTGAGTGCACCCATATAGACAAAATGGAATTTTAATAGAAAAAGAAGTGAAATGAGAAAACGGGGGGAAAAAAATGAAGACGTTTGTATGCCCCCCCTATCATGTTCAATGTTACTACAGACTGCCCCCTGTCTGCTAATGGAGTACTGCACTTTATAAATGTACCTCCGCTGTATTCTAACATAAAGCAGTGGCAAGTTCTTGTCGAATCCCAGCAAACTCAAAGAATAATTAACACAATGTCTCTTCTTTTCATAAAAGTTAGCACACTGGGAATTGGAAACGTTGCGGGAGCGTGACGATCTCCACGCATCCAAACGCCACAAAAGGCCGCTAATTGCGCAATCTATTTGGCGGGGCCCGTCGTGTCAGTCCTCATTCCATGGATGAGCAGATAGCATTTACAAGTTCACTGCTCGCTCTCTCTCTCTCTCGCTCGCTCGCTTTCTCCATACAGATTGAATTGCGCACATCAAATTTATTTCAGATGTTATTATCTGTGGCAGCTCGCCAGTTGCCGGTTCTGCCTGCCACTCACACACTCAACGTCTCCACAAGGTGTTTTCAACCAAAGATGGGGAAAATGTATTTACACAAATAGAAAGTACAGGTACTTGGAACATTTCAAAAGCGTAGAAATCATCCAGTCATTACAGCAGCTTGTTTTTCTTGTTTTGTTTTTACAGCTCGCTCCAAAGCAGACTGGCGGCTATTTAATATGAGCTCCCGTCAGCGTTTGCTTTTTCAATTAGCGTGAAAAGTGCGAGTAAAAGATTTTCTCCAGCCCGGGTCTTATTCTTGGTTTTAATGTTTGATTAGAAATGCAATGGTTTTAAATTAAGATTTCTTCCCCCCCCCCAGCCCACCCCGCTCCCACTCCTACTCTTGCTAAGGGAATCAATCAAATTAGGGGAAATTGAATTATTTGAGATGCTAATCTATTTAGGCAAAAACCGTTCACCATGAAAATGTTTTCCTCCTGTTGTGAAGGAAAGAATAATTGAATCAGAGCCTTGCAACTGACCCCCGCCCACAGACAAATACTAGAAGATAATAAGCAGGAATGGGTGTGTACAATTTCCGAGAGCCTAATGTAGTGGAGCGTCATACGCAAACCAATTTGGTGAGGTTCCTGCTCTGTAAGCATTTAGCAGCGCTTCTCAAAGTTGGACACAATTTAGGCACATATTTGTTTGCACAGGTCGGACTCAGAAAAATCACATAAGGCAGAGTTTGAATTTAACACAGCACTTAAAAGGCGCTGGTGTGCCTCAGGGGTCTGTACTGGGCCACCGGCTTTTTAACTTTTAGCAATAATTTAGATTAGAAATTAGAATTCTTCGAGTGAAGATCTCAGCTGATGATTCCAAACTTTATGAGTTTTTCCGGGTTAATTACAATTTTGCATTCATTACAACTCAACTTTACTTCAAAAAAATTGCTGTAATAAATTGCTGTAGATTGTCATTGTAGACAAATGTTAATAAAATAAATATTTTTTTATTAAAAATTCAGATTAGTTATAATTATGAATAATTATTATTGCATTTTAAGAAACAAATGTGGCCCTTATGCACCAAAGAGTAACCACGCCTGAAATAAATTAATTAATAATAAATAAATAATAAATTTATTAATAAATAAACACCCTAAAATATTTTCTGCCTACCATGGCATATAATATATGAGCTGTACATTCATATGATGGAATGAATAACGCGGTAAAAATGTCACCAATAATTTTCCTACGTATTACGCCGTAGCAACTTTTATAGAATCCCCAGCTAGCCCATCTCAAGCACATTGGTGAATGATTACAGGAAATGATATTCCCAAAATAACACCACAGGTCATCAATTCTTGATGCCTTTGAGGTGCGAAACATCTAGCAGGTCTGGGTACCTACGTGCATATTGTGTGTGGCAGACCTGAAATTTTTTGCCTACTTGTGACAACAAATTCTTCTTTATTGCATAAATCCACATTACGAGTCTCCAACATTTGAGGACTTCCACATCAAGGCCTCTTCAAGCCATTTAGCGCTCGTCTGTACTCTTAGCGACCTGTTGCCCTTCCCCCTGAACATTAATTTACTTCAAGTGCTCCATGTACATTTTTTAAAATACGAGATGAAAGTATCTGTCTCATATGCACCACTTTAAAAATAAAGTACATCTTCTCATCAACATCACGAGTCCTGTTTAAACGCCGTTCATTTGCATTGAGGATCATAAAAGGTGTGCTGGAATATTTCAGTGCGGAAGGGAATATTTTCTCAAGTACCTTTGCTTTTAGTAATAAATTGCGTGTCCATTAACACTTTCTTTGCAGTATTGTCTTGTAATGGCCGTTGCGTTAACGAGGCTAAATCGCAATTTTCTGACGTCTCACTATCACGGCTGGTGAAGTTGAATAGACCAAGTGCATCTTCACTCGGCATGTCTGAGGACAATTCCTCTAAATAGCAATACATTCCCTATGGAACAGGACACATTTGCATATTAATTAGAGGGGGGAAAAAAAATGCCTGCATAAACTAAGCTTTCATCTCCTAAAATCCAGATGAAAGGCACCCGCCGGGAGGCCGCAAAATCTTGTTGGGAAAATGTCCTAAAACTTCATTCGGATGTTTGATATTTCCAAATATTGCTATTTAATTCCAAAAAAAACTGTACTCATGGGCCAAACTTCTCTCATTGCCTCATTAGCGCAACATCGGCAATAATAAACATGTTGCGAGATGAAAACCTCTCATGTGACATTCGTGTCCAAATATCAGTGAACAAAAGGAGCAACACATTGCAGGTGTTATCTGGACTCATGAAAGCCGACAAATATCAGATATCTTTATTAAAAGCTGCAGGTGCCCAGTCCAGCACCTGCCTATTCAACGCTCGCACGCTCCTTCATTAAATCTCCCCCCCTTTTTTTTTTTTCTTCTGCTCCCCTCCCCCCTGTCATTCATCTCTCAACCTGGCAATAACTCAGCTGAGGACGTGAGCGATAGCAGCACCACGGCGGCCCTTTTCAATTAGTTTGCCAGATGAAAAAAAAAATATAATCCTCATCCTTCACGCCAGGATGCTTTCACAGATTATAAGCAGTGTGTATTAATCAGAGAATTTATGAACAAGAAACGTGTATGGGGATGCCAGTCACATCTGCGTGCGTGTGTGTGTGTGTGTGTGTGTGTGTGTGTGTGTGTGTTACTCTTATGGGTTGAATTTTGTGTTTACACACATATATATATATATATATATATATATATATATAGACAGACAGAGAGAGAGAGAGAGAGAGAGAGAGAGAGAGAGAGAGAGAGAGAGAGAGAGAGAGAGAGAACTGACTCAAGAAAATAAATAAATAAATAAATAAATAAATAAATAAATAAATAAATTCCAACATATTTAATTGGGTGCCAATTACAAGGCCGGCCCAATTTGTATCCCGGAGTCCGCCTATTGAGCACCTCTTTTCGATAGAGCAGTATATTACCCGTGTTACAATGTAGTGTCAAACACTAACAATGTGTCTTTTAGGCTGGGAGGTTTAATTAATTGAAGCAAAAGTGACACGCTTGGCAACGCTGAAATGAAGGGACACTAAATTGATGAGGTCTCGTTCCGACTCTCAAAATACGCAGCTGTGAATGTCATTTCAGGTAGTTTTTTTTTTTTCCTCAATATTTCTATGAAAGAAAAAAAAAAAAGAGGCAATTTAATGGTATAATGGGGGCGATCCATTTTGGTGAATTGTCACAATAATTAATTGAGAAGTGTCGAGTGTTTTAAGTGTGGAGAAACGGTGTGACGACTCCACGCTATTGGATTGGAAAGTTAATGGGGCAGGTGAGCAGGGGGCGATCGACAGCCCCGGCCGTCAAGTCGGTTTAATTAATTAGCCTGCGTACACGTTTCTGCAATCCTGTCAAAAAATGGAAAGGTGAGGGGAGTAACATTAGGAATATTTGACTGTGTCTAATTCGTGATATTAGAGTAGAAGTTTGCTTTTGTATTCTTCCTTGTAAGAAAAGACAAGTCAAGGTGCAGCCATGCTAACAGCTAAGCTAACCCAAACGCCTTTGTTGTTCTATCCTGAACTATGACCTTAAAACCAAGGTACCAATCAGATTTTTGGGCTACCATTAAATCACTTCTGCCCCTTGTAGTCCAACTTCCCCAACTAATGTAACCAAAAATTTAATTTACAAATTGAAACTACACTTCTTTAAATCGTTCAATTTGAGTCTCAGACTTTTTCCTTTCAAATAGCTATATAAGAGTTTTTTTTTCCCTTCCTTATTCATCCACAACTTCATTGTTTCTTCTCCAGAAAGCTCTCAAAGCACTTGTAATTACTCTTTCCGTGCAGCAACAAATGGCCTTTCGTGCACACGTTCGAGTGGCGTCAATGTCTCAAGTGGGTTTTGCACATTTGTCTGGCGAGAAACCTTTAAATGGCAGTTGTGAGTTGGACGTAAAATTTGTGCTGCCAAATTGGCTTGATCATCTGAAGCGCTATTGGAAAAAAAAATGGATGGATGAATGATAAAAGCAAGATGATAGCCTATTTTTTTGGGTTCCCCGTCGCCCACTCGCTTTTGCAGCAGTTTTAGCTGACGTCACACCCGGCCAGCATCTATTTGAGGAAATGAGGTACCTTACATGTTCCACATAGCCCGAAGGTGGAAACGGCGGTTTGAGCGCGAGTTAAAGGCACGTCTGGAGTGAAATCTAAAGCGACAGGCTTCTTGAGGACTGACAGATCTGATGTGACGTGTCACTGCACATCACGGTTGCTGGTGTGTGCAGAGCTGGGCCCATCAGGTGATTAACTAACTAAAAGAGGTTGCTGTTGTCTCTTTTTTTGGGGCAACAATCGTGAAATAAAAAAGACAAAATTTACGGACGAGGCCTTAGTATGATGCAGCATTATAGTACAAACTACACAATAAATCAATTAGGTTGAGATAGTAATAATAAAAAAAAATCTAATATTTGTTTTCAATACATTGAATTATTGTTGTATTATAACTTTTTCACCAAAAATCTATATTTATTTTATACAGTCTCGTTTTTTATTTCAATATTGATCATTATGGTGGTACACAGAGTGCTCAGTATATCTCAAACTAGTTAGTAACTTTATAAAATGTTTAAATACATACGGAGGGATCCGTTTAAAGTGGTTACATCGCCCCCGTGTGCCGGAAATTGCACATTGCATGAATAGGCGCAGATGACGTCATTGGAATGTCATCGCGGCCTTGTGCTCGTTCGTCGCTGCCTCAATCTTTTTGAACACTAGGTGGCAGCAGATGGGTGCTTTCGAATTTTAACCTTCATCTTTACATATTTTTACATGATAAATGTCAATAATTTACGCGTTTATTGTATAAATGATTAAATGCACCCTCGGGTCTAACTAAAGGTACTCTGTGGAGGTTTATTATTTTGCATTTCCAGTGGACGTAATGTTCCTAATTAGAAGGAACATGCAATGAAAGATGACGTTGAATCAGCAGGTTGTTGAGCAAACTGTGTTGAACGTACGAGCGCCACAGTTCTCCTATCTTAGACACGTTCCCGCTTCTCCCATGACCTGGAAACTAATGCGTTCATATGGCCATGATGCCTTCTGCTATGCAAATCAGGGAGGTGAAAAGCTCCTGCATGGGGCAATATTCGTCACTGTGAAAAAAAAAACTTGAATTTATTTTCGAGGGGGTCTAAAACAGTTATTTAGGTTTAAATTTTTTTCTTTTTTTTATATTTTCAAGTTTTAATTTAACACAATGCGAATCTCAGGTAAGAACGAACCTTTTTTTGTTACTGTCTCAGTACAAGATAAATATTTGTAGGTATAAATAAAACAAGGTGACCTAAAATTGAAAACAAATGACATCATGTGTTCTGCAGCTTTGCTGCATACTGAATAAAACACTCGAGTGGACTATATTTGGAGGACATTTATGAGTCATTGACTGCCTCTTACCTTTCGCATCTATGATTCAAGCATTGGTCAAATCACTGCATATTTTGTCCCAAATTCACGGTTTTCGCAGTATTTTCATCCTGAAACAAAAAAGGGAATTGCCATGAGGTGGACGGACGGAACATTTCCCTGTGAAGTCTTTTCGTGAGCGACTCAGGTTGTGTTGGCTTTCATTCAATTTTGGCTCGGTGCTTCTCTCTGCCGGCCAAAAGTACAAATCAAAGGCAAACTGCACTCTCGCAAAAGCCAAATGCAACCGAAATTTCCCGCTGAGCAAGTAAACAACATCCTCGCCTCTTGCATCATTGACTGCACTGCATTGGGAGCAGCTATCAGTCATTGGAGCTGTAAATACAACTCAACTCGGACACGGTTGATACATTTCATATTGCTTTCCTTTTTTTTTTACTTGTTAATTTTCCACCTTCCTTGAGTGAAATATCGAAGTCAAATTTACCGTCAACCGTTTTAATGCGTCTACTTAGGAGATTGCGCGTCACTGTCATGACACCAATCTCGCCTTTGCTGTTATACGGGTAAAAGGCCCAAGCGGAGGAACGTGGCAAACATTTTGCAGGCGCTCCACGTGAAAGCAGAGCAAAAGGCTGCCAGCGCTAACCTTGGATATTAAATTTAATGCTTCCATTGGTTCGTATGTCTACATGATGAGCCTACGGATGTAGCGAGCGGCACCATTACAGTCACGCATCAAGGTTGCGTCCCCTATAAATATCTTTTATGAGTTTTTACTACCTGAGGAGTTTTGATTTTAGCACCTCCACAGCTTGTAATCCTGAGAGGATGTGTGGAAAGGCTGTTTAAGTAACTATTTACCAAACATATTTAGTTGACATTAACATCAGCTGCAATGATACACATGCGAGTATTTCTACACGTGCTTGGTCTAAAAAAAATAAATAAAAATAGTACTAATAATTGCGGGGAAGACGATTCCCATAAAAACAAGTTGTCATCTTTCAAAATTTGATGGATGGGTTGGATATTAGACATCACAAATTACAGAGATTTTTTTTTTTTTTTTTAACAAATAAAGGTGGTACACAACTGAATATAACTATTGAATAAAAAAAATAAAACTATTATTATAACAAAAAAGCAACACTAGAAAAGCTGTCCTCGTTTGCTCCGATTTTAAGCTCCACACGGCTCCTTATTTGTCAATGTCATCGGTGCACTATTTAACGGGAGGCGCATCGTCCCTGCCGCGCGCACTGATTCGCGCGTGTGAGCAGGCTCGGCTTGTCAGTCACACTTTAAACGGCGCTGTGGCGCTCATCAGCACTAGCAGCGCCAGAAGCACCAGCGATTCGCCCGCCTCCTCCTTCCTCCCGCTGATCGCCGACTCGAGCCGCACGGAGCTACAGAATTTGAGGATGAACGCCTGCTGAGGAGCAGCCACCGCTACTAAGCCGAGGGCGACTCACAGCACTGCCGTTGGGGAGGGGAGCGGGGGAAGGAGCGAGCCGACGAGCCGTTTCACCGTTCGAGCGCTCCCCTCAAGTGGAGAGGGTGGGGGGCGGGGGACTTTGCCATGGTCCGGTCCGGGGACATCTTTGTGGCCCTGCTTCTTGTGGGCTGTGCGGGTAAGACATCTTTAATAACTCGCTCCAAAGTGTCTAAATAGAGTAAACAACCACACGCACCGTCGCCATCCTTGGGTCTCCCCCTCTCCTTGTCTCCCTCCGCCCCCCCAAGGAGCCCTATCAGGCAGGTGCTGCGGCTCATGCAAATTAGCTTACTCCGCGCCCTATTTCCTGTCTCTTGTACATCCTGGACTACACTATGTAGTCTCGTTTTTTTTTTTTTTCCCCCAACGCTGACTTTGCATTATTTTGCATGTTGTAAATTGTGGCGGGGTGACAATCTCAGAGGTTAGCAAGAGGGGGGAGGGGTGGGGGGAGAATGTGTGGGGTAATGTGTCAAGAGGATTTATGTTGGCCTCCATCCACTGCCGTGTTTTTGTTGTCGTCCACTGCTCTTGTGTGGGACCTGTTTGTTATGGATGGGGCGTGATGTTGGGGTCCCCTTTAACATGCTCGGAGGGAGTTTGTGTGTGTGTGTGTGTGTCTCAATAGAAACCACTTGTAATCCACCTGTTATTGTGTATAGCAGGTGCAGTGGGGAGGAAGGGGGTGTGGAGGGGGGCGGGGGTAACCCTTGACAGGAGATGCTGGACTGCATGGAGCCCATCAAGGGTCTGTCAGTGAGAGCAACGCTTCATTTGCTCCCTCTCAAGCACACTGATGCATACCCACACGGCGCACGCACACGCACACAGCAACTCCTACTCCAAATCATCTGTTATGTAAGCCGATTCCCCGATAAAGGCTTTGAAATGAGATCCTCTAAGTTGGTGAAATGTGTCGTTATGTAAGCGCAATGGTGTTGGTGGTGTGTGTGGGGGGGGGGGGTTGTCAGATTACATTTGTGATAACCTCATCACGGACAATGAAGTAAATAATTAAAGAGTTGACATGTGCGGCAAGGAGTGGCGCACAGTTTGGCGTGGGATTGCCGCTTAATCCGTCTTGCGGAGTGGGGGTGTTCCTCGGGCGGGGAAAATGCTGAGGGAGCGAGTCCCCGGCCGTAGCTCCTCCTTGCGTGTTTATAGGCGTGTGCTTTGTTGATCACGTGCCTCGCCGCTATTTTTTTTTTTTTTTGTGAGTAACGACTCTGTCGGCATGCACGGTGAAGGGCGGCGGCGTTCATCACTTGAGGAAGTGACACTTACATATAGCTGTCAAGTGTGACGAGAAAATCATTCAAGAGTGAAAATGTAGTTTTGATTTAGATGTACATGCATGACATCACAGTGTGTTTCGTTTTTTAAACCTCAGTTAAGGGACGACTTCCGAGATACGTCCATGCATTTTTTTTTTCCTCATCTGAATTACAGTGATGTTTAAAAATGCATGCCCTGCGGCAGGAAAGGTGGCAATCTACCAGTTCCGTGCTGTAAACGGAAACAGATGCAAATTATGGACACCGCAGAGCAATATCGATAGTTAGGAGAAACCCCGGAGGGGGTCGGACAAATCTTGATCGACTACAGGGGAAACCGAATCAATGAATTGTTGTTGAAAATATATTTGAAATAGAGAATCTGTCAGAATGTTCTGAACTCCTGCTTCTCCTCTTGACAGTGTCTTAGCGGGTTATGGTTATGCATAGCGAGGGCCGAGCAATCAATCGATATTTAATCGTGATTTCAGTTTTGGCTCGAAGAAAAACGATTCGTTAGCCAAACTACGACGCAGCCAAGTATTTCACTCTACTTAGTCTCCACTGCTTTAAGACTATTCAGTCGAGTCTGCACGATCAATCAAATTCCAAACATTCAAAAAAAAATATTCTTATGGTGATCCATGTTCCAGGAGAAGACTGTGGAGATGTTAGGAGATCTTGAATTGGGTTTGATGATGGAACAAGAAGGACAGCTTGACATACTGTACGTCCGTCTCAGCGGTCACGTTGCAGGCTGACTTGTTTACAGCGGGATTGTGTTTCTTAGTCTGTGTTACATCATCATGATGATGACACAGGCTGGTTCCACGCTGCTCCATACCCGACAGAAGATGGACGGACACACGCTGCCTTATGTCTGACTCAACACTGCCAAAAAGCAGCGGCCGCGAGATGAGCAAGCTCTTACACACTACATTATCATCAGCCTGTTTTTTTGGAAGCCAAATAAATCAATGTTCATCTTGCAGCCTGAATAGATTCCTTTTGAAATGAGCAGTTTTTTTTTCTGGGTTTGTGATTTGGCTCTCGTCAAAACCGCTCGACTCGGCGGTGACGGGGAGCGCTCCGGACAGATCCGGGTCTGAGAGCCTTGAAAGGGGAAACGCTGCCTCGGGAAAACGCAAAAAAAAGATGACATTACACGTTCACGTGACCTAGCGAGGCGGCATTGCAGGGAGGTCCATAAAAGGTCCTCCCCAAGGGGGAGGCTGACAGAAATGCAGAGTCAGGGCTAACGCTACCGTTAGCATCTTTAACGGCTACATCGAGCTAGCATCGTTTTAGCATCCGGAAACAGTTTGACCGAATCCCGCAAGTTGCAAAGATGTCAGCTGCATGGGGAAATGAGAACGCTGGGTTTCGTGTCAGTCGTTAAATGAAAACGAGGCCGGAATGCTGAACGCGGCGCGGCCTCCCTGTGGACACGTCACATCATTTTGTCAAAGCTTGAGGCGTTCCGTGGCCTCTGCTTTGAGGAAGACTACGTTTCTGTCGCAATACGCTTGGCGGCCTGATTATGTGCCAGAGTTTGGCTTTAGGACACCAAAGAGTTTTATCTTTTATTACCAGAAACACGTCTGCTCACCGGTTCATGCTTTGCGATAACGTTAAAAGCACTTGGGGTCATTTCAATGTGATTTCCCCCGACCATCTTTACATTCATTTGTCATATAGTCGTCACTACTAACTGATAAAATGACTGAGAGCTTCAGGAGAATTTGAAATATATATTTTTTTTATGGCTACAACAGCGTTTCGGATCATAGGTGTCAAACTCAAGGCCCGGGGGCCAGATACGGCCTGCCGCATCATTTTATGTATCGAAGACAAATTTTGCATGGATTTTGCGTCATTGCTAAAATTGCCTTTACTTTTTTAAAATTGAGATATTGCGAGCAATTTTTCATCTTTTTAAAATGAGTTTGACATCTCTCGTTTAGATGGTCCAGAATGTATGTTAGAGCAAATACACGATATAAACACGTACAAATTTTGGTTAGGTTGCACCGATACTGATTCCGGTATCGTGTTTTGAGAATAATACTGCAATACTGTACGCGCCGATACCACGTCACTATCTTTTGTGTGGAAATACTTCAAGGACACGCATGACAACACTTGTAGGCGAGGGCAAATCATGTTTTGCAAAATGGACGATAAAACCCTTTGGCAGCGACGGGGGCATTTCTTTGATGGTCTGTCATCGTTTATAATTACTGTCGATGTTCATATTCTGTATTTTTTTAATTATTGTTGTGAGCCCAAACTGTGACCCGTGTCGCCTTTAAAAATGACATTTCGAAGGCAGGATCGCAATTTGTCGTTATGCAGATGAAACTGTATTGGATCTGCCAGTTTGGTTGTGTTTTATTTGGTTCTATTATTCCTCATCTGTTTGTTGTGGAATTAATACTGGCTGGCTGTTCAGAGCAGCCAGCAATCTTATTTACAATGTCAGTCATGAATCGGCGGCGTGAACTGTGGTCCGGTTCTTTATTGTCACTGAAAGTGAATGTTTCTATTTCTTTCCGCAAAACCAATTCTGACCAAATTGAACATGAATTGAAATGCTTTAGTTACCACCAGCACAGTTGCAATGAATCATTTTGTATTGTTTATAAAATGAAATTTACCCAGCAATGTAAAGTGACATGAAACTCAATGTAGCTACGTAGCCGCTATATTTTTTTAGATTAAGAAACCTTTGACTGGAATATTTCATGTAGCGGTGATGCAAGAGTTCATTCGGACAACATATAAAAAAAAAAATAGGGAAAGATGAGATTTTAGTTACCTTCAAATTGACATCACAGTCTTGACTCACACTCTCCAGCTAGCATGGCCCAATTTGAATGACATGCTGATGAGTCCAACCTGAAAGCAAGCACACAGATTGAAAGAGGTGGGGGGGTAGCCAGGATAAAGCAACACGCTGCTAGCTACGATTTATCTTTCCACTTCTTTTGTTCGACTCCGCACGGCTTCTAATGCATCCATGCATATGGCGCTTCCGTTTTTATTGAACAACTATAGGATGCATCGCTAGGCTCGGTTGAATTCTTGGCCGCGGGGTTTCTTCCGATGTGGCTAACGTCATGCCTCATCATCGCCCGGCAACTTGAAGTCAAGTCTTAATATATTTTATTTTGGATTTCTCATCATCAACTGCCGTTTTTAAATCGTGACGTGACAGTCGTGGTAGGAAGCCGCTCCTTGTTAATCTCTAATTAGATCACACTAAAACGACGTTATCTCCAAGGGGAGCTGTGCAATCTGAAGCCGTTTGTGATCCACTTCAAAACGGTGTCACTTATTATCCCGGATAAAAATCGAGGCGCGAAAAAAACTTGACCCAGTTGACATTTTTCACACTCTGAACTTTTGTCTGTTCCAATGTGTGTCACTGAGTTCCATGCATTCGCCTTTTTTGTTTTTTACTAGCCCGCATCTGCAGGGATTAGGCAAATTTGTACGTTATGGCTTCATAACCTTGCCATTAATATTTTAACAACAACATGAAAAAAGCTAATATTATCGTGATTGTCCAAAACCCCGGAGTAGAACTCGGTAGAACCTCAAAAAGTGAGTTACTCATCTGCCGTGTCATGAATGACAATTGAATTATTTTCGACTGCGTGCAATCTGAGCGTTGCACATTCACCTTGACCTTTCCTGAACGTTTGTGGCCGATTGATCCCGATGAATAATGAATGATCCTTAAATGGCCATTACGCCGTCAGCGCTGCCTCGACTCTTAGCGGATGAATTAAAACTCTCGTCAAAGCCCTCCGAAATGCACACCTTCCCGTATTTACTCCGTATTGAACTCTCAACGACAGAGCGTGCCCCCTTTTAATTTTTTAATATACACGCCAGGCTCTTCTAAGCGGCTGTTGAGAATAATATACGTTCCCCGTTGAGGGTGCTTCATGGAAATCAGCGGTGAGATCATCGAGAGCCGGCCACAGCGCTCACAAACCCAGCGAGCAGGAGGTGTAGCGAAAAGATTTGCAGAGATTAGAGTTCTCCTTTGAGTTAGAGGTCACTGGACCGCTACAGTAAGCTCCTCCTTGGCAGGCTGACTCATTGTGTGTGGACTATATATGTCTCGTGCAACGCTTAAAGCTCTCCACACTATGCCGCCTCTGTTTAGAGACTTCAGTGAAGTAGCCTAGCTTCAAAGCTAGTTTTCTTTTTCTAAATATCCACTTTCTATGCTAAATAGATGGACAGTTTCTATCTATGGGACTTGCAATAGAGGTCCAGGCATTTTATTTGTTGTAATTAAAAAACATTTTGTCACATGGTTTGATTGCAACCCTAACCCTAACCCTAACCCTAACCCTAACCCAAAAATTTCAGAATGAATGTGAGCTCTCCTAATATAGCAGAAAGCCATTCCCTTCCCCTGCACTCAATCAAATCACTGTAAGTGGATGAATCATACAATTTTTTTTCCAGCCCTTTGACAATTCTTAAGCGATACGCAGCTTTAGTTAAATGTCCAGGTCTTAAAAGGTAAATTGCATGGATTAAACCTGCGGCAGACATTGAACGTGTTTCTAATCTGGTAGATAAAAGGTACAGTGTTGACTACAACATTACAGTATTCAAGATGGAGGCTGGTAGGATGAAGCCAAGCAAGAGCATAAGGAAAAACGTGGGAGGTGACACTGCTAACCTATGAAATAAAGACAACATGCAGGATTCCAAGCTCAATGTAACAGGTGAGCCCCCTGAAATAAAACTGCTTTCAAATGTCACTCGGTCGCCGAGGAAAATCTCTTTCGTGGGCTTCGTTTAAACTCCACATGATGCGTGTCGCTTATATGATTGCCATCTCTCTTTGTCTCTCGCTCTCGCTCTTAACAATTTCCACACAGCGTGAGTCACTGGCTTCTACTGCCTGGGAGCCGTCTTACTGTTGTTGCCAATAGTTGCCGGATGCGCCGCGGACCCCGCCGCACATCTTTTTCATCAGTGCCCTCGTCTATAAAAGCAGATGACAAGCCCGGAGAAGCACAAGAGAGTCGCTAGCCCGGTCAATGAGGGGACGCTAAACCCCGGGATGCCTTGGCGGAATGGCAAAAGAATTAAATCTGATGTTATCGTATATTAGATCAAAATGCTGACATCGCGAAAAAAGGTCAAATCGGAATCAGAATCGGAAGAACGACAGCATCGACGTCATACGAAGCTCCAAACTTCCGAAACGATACCGTTGCTATTTTTACCCAGCGAGGTATCGGAAGGAGCTGCGAAACTAAGTGTCGGAAGATCTCTGTCGTGAGCGTCGATGCCACAGACATGTCGGAAGAGTCACCGATGCAGGGATAGATGATCAAACAGCACGGCTTCTTTAGATGATACTCTTCACGCTTGTTAAGAAACATCCAGAAGCTTCTCCGTTGAATGGAAGCATTCACATGACTGTCCTTCATTAAACGAACAAAAGACATCCGAGCGGCGCTTAGCAAACTACAATCATCGTCCGTATTCTCAATGCCACACCGGGTAGCCGCTGGAGATTTCCTTCAAAAGCCCCACCGCCATTACGAGAGGGGAATATCGGCCCCGGCGATGTTGTGACAGCACGCTACGGCTTAATCGGCCTCAGAACTCAAGCGAAAACACATTTTGACGGAACAGGGCCAGGTTGGCTTTTTTTTTGACAAGAGGACAAAAGTCAACTTGCTCCAGCAAACGGGTCGTTTGATATCCACTGTTGTGACACTCCACTGTTCGTTGGTCCTCCTGCGCCATGTTAGAAGACTGGATATGATTCCGGAATATTGATTTAATCGCGCCGAGTTGGACGACGAGGGAACCGCACGTCTGTGTTTGTTGGATGATAGATTGATAGCATTGCACTTTGTAATTTTCTCGTTTGATCTGCAATATCGACTTATATATTCTCAATCATGTCCAGCCTCAAAGCACTTTGAGGGGTTTTGCTTTTCTTTTCGAGCAGATGCCTCGAGAGAGTTGAGTCCCAAGAAGAGAATTCAAATCTCCTGTGGTTAGCCCAATCCTAGTCTATTTTTACTCTCCTGCCTCTGATTGGTCAACAAAGTGTGTGTGTTAATGTGTGTGTGCGCATGTGTCGTAAGGTGCCTCGGTGCCATCTGTTCTCAAAGGAGCCGTCGCAAAGACGGTCCAAGCCAAGTGTGTCTTTCTCACCGATAATCCAAAGGGCCAACCTTGGAACGAACGTGAGGAAGAAGTAGCGTGAACCTTGTTCATCGGTTCATAGCTTTGATTAAAAGTTGTAGTACAAGCGGATGGATGGATGGATGGATGGATGGATGGATGGATAGATGGATGGATGGATGGATGGATGGATGGATGGATGGATGGATGGATGGATGGATGGATGGATGGATGGATGGATGGATGGATGGATGGATGGATGGATGGATGGATGGATGGATGGATGGATGGATGGATGGATGGATGGATGGATGGATGGATGGATGGATGGATGGATGGATGGATGGGGCGGAAGGAACTGTTTGGAACTGACTAATTCCAAGGAAAAGGAATTCCACAGAATAACCACAAACGGGTTTACCGTGCGCTGACCCGGTTAGTTCCGATCTTATCTGAGAAGTTCACACTGAACTTCATTCAAGCTGAGAATAACCCAAATGTGTCTTATGATTCTGTTCTTATGATTACTACCTCTGACCTAGCCACCAAGAGATCATTAATATTTCCATTTTTTGTTGAAATATTCAAGTTTGGTATGAAGATTTTTTTGGTTGATAATCAAAATCCAATTCAGGAGATATTTCAATTTGGTGGTATTTGTTTGCCCCTACCCAAGAAACATTCGTCAACATCAATTGTTTGTAGAGGCCGGTCAGGATTTATACGGTATAATTTTGCAAGAGGATGAACAAATTAGCATTTTAGCAGAGCAGATTACTCTTGTGCTCTGGTCAAAAGGATTTATTTAGAAATGGTCGGCAAGAAGCCGGAAGATTTATTGCACAGCGCTATCAAAAGAATACAGTAAATCCAGGTGACGGCAACACTGAAGCAATTGCACGCTCTGCTAGCTAAAGATCCTCGGCCAGGAGATTATTAAGAGGACGAATTTGCTATCGCTATGCGTATGAACGCCTCAGTGAACCAGAAGACAGAATCGAAAATTGCGTCCATTTTGTAGCCACTAAAATGTATACCCATTCTAATTAGCGTTTTAACGATGCAAACAGATTGTAAATGGAGGAATTTTCCGTTTTCCGCCTCCCTTACCGCTGCGAGATAACGTTATTTGCGTCTGTGTATTACTGCCGGTCTGCAGGGAGAGCGAGTCATAAAAACACCTTCCTCATTTTCAGCGCTATTATGTTGTAAAACATTCACCTCGGAGCTAGCCAGATAAAGCCTCTGATTTAAAACTTGATTATCGATTCCCGCGCCGTGGGTGTGTCAATCGATTCGTCCGTGAATTCACATTATCCCGAGATGATAAAGCGAGGTTAGTAAGTTTGTATTGTTTTCTTTTTTGACATTAGCTTGTTAGCGTTGGCGCTATGCTATGGCTAACGCATAAAAAGGCCTCGCTGTGGTTTCGACCACTTGATACTTAAGGGAATTTTTTTCAGTATAGCAAAACTTATCGAAAACCGGACTAGCAATTAACCGATTGTACACTTTGGAGGTGTTCAACCCCTTAGCGGACTCATTTACTTTACTAGCAGAACTGATTGCCTAAGTACTCTCATTCTCAGCTCTAACCTTGATGGGGGACACGCTCAAGACAGATTATATTTTCATTAGTACTTCAATCCAATTACCGCACCATCCACCTAAATCTCCACCGTTCTGCATCGATACGTTGCCGCCCATCCCGCCAGCGCCACATAACGAGCCCTCCGGTGATGCTCCGTCTCTGCTCTCCCCCCCCCATCGAGTTCTTGTCTGGCTCTATCGAAAATGGTGCATTCCCTCCTATTGATCTCGCGGGGCGGGCTTATCCGGCTCGTCCCAGCTTGTCCGCTTGGTGGACGGCCAGAAAGGCAGAGTCGTGTCCATGTGCCAAGCTTGTGGCTGAGTGGTCATTGTTTCGCATCCCGGCCTCCCCGCCCGGTCTTCGCCTCCCCACGACTTATGACCCATCCGTGAAATCCCGCTCACTTGGCAAACTGTATTCTATCTAACGTTTAACCAGCATTTTTTTTTGCTTGTAGCAAAAAAGGCGGCGTGGGCTTTGCTGTTCACGAGTCGTGACTAGCGGTAAAGGGAGGGAGGGGGGGGAACCACGAGGGACCCGTCGTTATGATTAGCCTGAAAGAATTAGCTTTTTTTAAAACACTGTGGTGTTTCATTGTGTTTACACAGACGCTAACATTTCAGTCATTGTTGGGGCCACACAGACTCGCTATTCTTCGTGCTTGCATTACGCTGAGCCCAGAATTCAGTTTCCGAGAAAAAGTCTTTCCATTTCCCTCCTTACAGATGTCACTTTTATTCTTCGTGACAGTAGTTCACCGCTAGCTCTCCATCCTTTATTGTCGTCATGTTTTTGACAGTTTGGAATTTGTGCTCTTAAAGTTCAAAATTAATAGCGTGGTATAATTTGGAACTTTTCTGGTTCCCTTTTAACAAAAGCACAAAATCATCCATTCTACCTGGCTTTTTTTTTCTTCCCCTTCTTGCCCGTCTGAGTCATTGCAGGCGTGCGCAGCATGATGGGCCGCAGACGTTCTGCTTTTGCTCCTCCCTGGGCTTTTGTTATGTGATGCACAGCTGAGGCAGATGCTGAGGGGCACTTAGACTAAATTGCCTGAATGAGGGCGAATTCTGCTCCGCGACTAAAGTGGAGTGCACTGCTGTTGGCGGACTTGCCAGAGACGAAAATGCACGTCGCTCGGGAGGGCTTAGAGTTCATTTTAATGATGTTACGGCTTTAGTATTGTTTGTTTTCGTTTTTTTTTTTTTTTAAAGAGGCTCAAGCTAGCCGGTGGTTTCTCATTTAAATATAGCGAGACAAAGGGATGGGCATAATGATTGATCAATGGCTTGATTGATCAGCTGTTAATGACTCAAGTCTTAAGGCCAAATGGACTGTAGTCCTTGGCAACCTGTCAACGATGTAGTCAGAATATGACTTGATGAGCTGAGCTTTATTCACAAAGAGCTCATCCATTTTTTTTTTTTTTTAAATGATGTTCTTTGTCGTATAATGCAGGCTGTCACGGTATACATTTAATGTTAGCTTTATGGCAGCCAAGCCCTTTTCCGATGGCCAATAGCAATTTGAATAATTTAAACGGTAAGCGTCTTCGCTTCCGCTGCTGCACTTTGCTGTTGTTTAAGTCTTGGAATGACCATTTTATCCGCACAGTTCAAATGTGACTACTTTGGTTGTCGCTTTACAACATTTGGTTGATCAGCGTTGAGGTGATTACCCGAGCAAAGTGGCTGGCGATAAATACAACTTTGTCAGGTGCTCCGCTCCAGTGGTTCCACTTTTGCCGGGAGAAAAGCTTTTGAAAATACACTTTAGGGAGTTTACTGTGAGTGTCATGTAATGGGTTTTTCCTCGCGGATACAAAATACTACACGTATGAAGCCCGCCGGGTTATTGGCGGCTTCACGAGCGAATCGGTCAAAAGTGGGCTATTTAAACATAATGAGGTTTGGTGGTGGAATTTAGCCCATTTGGATTATGTTGTGGGCAACCTGCATGGAAGTGGAACCATCACACCGATACGTCGGACCACCGAGGGGAGAGAGAGAAACACGTTTCCATAGCAACTGGTAGGGAGCGAGCGCAACTGCGGTCGAGAGACACGAGTAGCAAGCAAATACGGTTTTAATTCCTTGAATTATGAACACGATCAATTTGTGTGTTGCCTTTGGAATGCTAGTCAAATCATGAAGATTTGAGATGATCAATGAATTGATCTGTTAAAGTCTAGGAATTGAGACAATTCAGTCAAAATGAAGCGCAGTACCTGGCTGGAGCCAGCAGAGGCGCCGCTGATTCGGTCTTTGATCAACTGTGACATGAAGAAGAAGACTTCTAAAAGAGAAAACGATAACAGACATGATGGAAGACCTAATTCGCCACAAGCCAATTTTATTGTTCTAAAATGCCAAAACCCTAATGAGTAAATAAATAAATTAGAATGATCGTTTTCCTCTTTTTGTGTTTTCTTCTAGGAATGTCACAAAAGTGATAATAAGCCTCTAACATGAAAATGAAGCAGGAAAAGATCCATTTATTCTAAAGTACTTTTTGATTAGACAAAAAAATATATATATTATTCTGTCAGCATAATTCCGCAGTGAAGCACACATGTCCAGATGAATAATTTAAAACCGGATTCAAGAGTTTGCCCTAAATTGAGCATTGTTAGATCGTTTTTTGACAGCGTGAAATTGGCGCCCCGTTTATTTACTTGGTGACCTTTCAAAATTTGACTCAATTATTCAATTATTCAGTCCTTGATGATGCTTAGCTGTAGCGGGCATGTGTAGCATGAAGCTGAAGGCCAGATTTGATCTCGATCAATCGTTTGAGACACAGTAGGCATCCTGGAAGATAAATCATCTCATTTTAATCACTCATGTGAAATCATGGTGGAGCTGACCTCTGGGTATCGATATTCCGCCATCGTCAACTGACAATCGTATATATATCGTAATTTTTAATACCTACTATCGTAGCTTAGTAGCTTGAAAAAGTCTTTATTTTGAAGCCCACCTCAGGGAGGTGCGTCAGGCACTGATTTATCTCTGAGGTACTTAAACTTTTTAACTCCGACTGTCAAGTGTGCGTGTTGGGAGGGGTTGAACTTCACGTGAATTGTACGTCTGGGGAATCTAAAATGAGCAAAATCGCGAGTCACAGCTTTGGTCGAGGCTTCTTACAAAGGCTGCGGCACCCGAGGTGATGTTGGAAGGTATCTGGGGACAGAAGGGGGAAAGGGACCACGCGCTGCATATATTTCCATTTCCATATAGTCTACTGTTGGGATGTGTCCTTGCTCTCTTATCAGTCACTTGCAGGATCACTGTTCTGTAAGGTCCCTGAATTCAAATGTTGAAAGTCAAGCTTAAAATGTTGGCAAAAGTTGTATTATAATTAAGATAAATCACATTATTAGCATTATTATTACTATTATTAGCATTATTAGCATTATATGTAAGGTGATACTGTCGCTATTCACGCCATTTTAATTCCTACTAACGGGCTTTGTCTCATTATGGAAAACTAGCTGGTCGTCTCCAAGTAATTCATATTTACATTGCAGCGCCATAAATTTACCAACAAATGGGAAATCTGTTGATGACCCACGGAGGCATGAATTATTGACACGGCAAGCCGTCTCTCTCTGTCGTCACAATTGTGCTGCATGCAAATCTGACGTTGCCCAAAGCTCCAGATTTATTTTTCACAAATGGATTGCAAATGCTAGTTAAATGTTCCTTTTGGCTAACAAGTACAAACTGAGGCCATCTCGAACTCACTGTCCTTTTATTTTCTTTCAGGACCAATTGTATTGTAATTTAGGACCTTGAATTTTTCAAAAGAAATTTATCTGTGAGGCCTATTTGGCAGAAATAGTTCACAGTGCTCTGAAGGCACAAATATGAGCTGTTTTCACATTTTGGTACGTTTATTTCCTCCGCTGACATTGTTAGGACCACTTAAGAGAGGCTGAGTCATTCTGTTATCGTCCGAAAACGATTCGATCAAAAAAATGACAAGGTTGACGTAACGACAGCTAGCATACATCTTCAGGTTAGCTTGCGCGACACAAGATTCCTTTCAAAGCCAAGCCATTTTTCAAATGGAAAGACAACTAACTAGAGATAGATTGCATGTTTTGCCAGAACTAGGTCACATTCATCTACTCGAGTTCGTTTTGGGTCTCTGAGCATGCCGAGTGTCCACGGCCCCGGAAAAAGAAACAAAAAAAAAAAAGGTATTCCAAATTCTCTGGGTAGGTTTGCCACTGTGCAAAGCTCTTCGGGCATGTGTTCCAATTTCTCGCCGTGAGTTGAATGAATCATGAAGTGCTTACTGAACATCTTTGTTCATACACGGTTCGACATTAACGGCGGCCCGGAGCCACGACGTGACCGTGTCGGGCCACCCGAAGTTCACCGATGTTGGGCCAATACATATTTTCTTACATAACTCTGATGACATCAATGCATTCTTGCTTTTCTAATATTTAGGAGTCTAAATTTTTTATCGTTCTCCTTGGACTTGAACAAGATATTAAGTTATGTCGTATTTGTTAAAAAAAAAAAAAAATACGTTGGCATTTTAATAAACGCCGCTCTCATCTTCGGGGCTCGCTCGCTCACTAAGCAGTGTTGTGAAGTCTCGGCTTTCAAATCGATTGCTCTCCCGGGGGGGGGGGGGGGGGGGGGGGGTGTCACATTCGGATTCAATTTCCAGCTGCTAGTGTCACCTGCTAGCCCCTCCCCTCCCTTTTCTAAATAAACGAGTCTGCCATCTAACGAGACCGACGTTCCCGCAGCGTTTTCGCTTCTTAAACGTTAGCGACGAGAGAGCAATTACTGTCCGGTTCATAACTCGACGCCAAAGTCTTGCATTGGATCCGGGCCCTGGTGTCATGTGATTCAAAAGAACCCCCCCAAGCTGGCAAAGTAGACAGAGGCAACAATATTGATGATGAGATAAACGGGGATGGGCGGCTTAGCGTGTTTGCCGCTGACATTTACTTCTCAAGAGTGTGATGGATGAAAACAGAAGGATTGTAGAGAAGACGGTCGGGTTCGTTTTCCAACGTGACTCGGAGCGTTTGCAAGCCGGTGCAACCGTCACTCATGTTTTAGATCAACAACGGGAATCTACATTCGTCTGCCTGAGGGTTTTTTCAGTAAACGGCGGTTGTGTTTTTTTATTAGATTTGTTACAAAACACCAGAGGAGGAAATTAACTTCATTTTAAGCGTTGGACCCCCATTACTGGCCGAGTCAGTTTCTTTTTTTTTCTCCAACTTCCTGCCCTTTGTAACCCTCCCTCACTTTCGTCCTGACACCCCGGCGATATAGAGCCGGATTCTGGGCCCATTTAGTTACATTTCTCAACGGCGGGAAACCCTAACTGCTCCCCTTGGGAAACAAGTGAAGCTTTGTTCTAATTAGGAAGCAAAAGGCTTCAATCCAGATCTCACCCTGTGACCAAAAGGAAAAAAAAAAAAGAAGAAAAGTCTTTCCTATCCCGACATTGACGAAGAGGAGATTTTTATCAAAGTGCGCGTTGCATCTCGGCGTAATTGGATATCATGTCTTTTGAAAGGGCAAAAAGAGGTTGTAAAGACAATTGAGAAGCTCATTTGCAAACATATTTTCTCAATTAAAAAAAACATTCATAACCTTTCTAAAATAAGTTTTTTCGCCTCTATTTTGCTCCTATTTTAAAATCTTGGTAGGCTACTCATAAGCCAGGAGCGAGATTTTTTAAAATTTATTTATTTATGTATTTATTTATTTTATTATTTATTTGCTTGTTAGTTTATTCATCTCTTTAAAAAAATATATTTATTTATTTAATTTATTTATTGCAACCTCATAAGCCAGGATAGAGATCTTATGTATTTATTTATTTATTAAAAAAAAATATATATATATTACTGGCAACCTCATAAACCGGGACAGAGATTTATTTCTTTATTTGTGTATTTATTTATTACTGACAACCTCATTAGCCAGGATCTATTTTTTTTTATGACGATCATATAAGATTTCCGAATTGTGGGCGTTACGACGTTAACAGTGTCTGGTTATGGTTTGTCTTGGTGCTAAAAAAACGACGTACTTTCCCCTGCCGGCGTTAAATACTCCTTTCAACTTCTTTAATCTCGGACCTTGTTGTGTCTCCTCGTCTAGTGTCACTGGACGTGCAGATCACACCCAGCCATGGTGAAATCAGTCTCGGGGAGTCCAAATTCTTCATGTGTGAAGGTAAGCTTAACAAATTGTCCTCACACTGTATGTCACACATTTTTCGTACAATACACTCGAAGGATAAAACGGTCGTTATTGTCCTCCGCACATTGTCGTCGGAGACGCCGAGGAAAACGGATCATCCCAGATAATCGCTATATGTTGTATTGTTTCCTCTTGATGACAACAATTCAGCGCAACATGGCGGCGTGTATATTTTCGTGTAATTACCGCCGACGTGTAATTCTCGTCGTAAGCTTATGTAATTATCATTCAGCCACTGTTGCTGAGTCACACGGCCGGCCGGCGCCACTGGAGCGTGAGTTGCGAGGCTCATAAAGCAAAAAGCTTCTTGTGCATAAAAAAAAAAAAAAAAAACGTCTCGTCAGCACTATTCGGTGGAGCCGATTGACTTTTGCTTTACGACTTACTTACTACATACATACATTATAGATGGACTCATTTTATTTTTTGCCCGCCGCCGCTCTCCAGTTATCGGCGGAGCCAAGCACATAGACTGGTTCGGGCCCGGCGGCGAAAGGATAGAACCCGACGACCCGCACGTGACGGTGACCCGGAACGACGAGACGTCGTCCGTCCTCACGCTTTACCGAGCCAGGACGGAGAACGCCGGCACGTACAAGTGCGTCGCCGCCAATGGAGATCAACAGGGAGAGTCGACGGTTAACATCAAAATATTCCGTGAGTATAAAAAAAAAAAAGTTTATTAAATGTGTAGTATTTTATTGACTGCTCTAGGGCAACACATTAGTCTTTTGCCTTTTTTCTATTGCCAGACGATAGATTTTTCATCAGTTCGATAAATGGTCGGAAGACCATTAGAAGGCTGCTTAATGATGCTGTCTGTTTTGCAGCTTGGGTGATGAATGTCTTTTATTTTCCCGCGAATGCCGAGCATCAGCACATGTCCATCACGAGAGTTTTGCTTTTTTTTCCCAACTCTTTTCGATTACATAGAAAGCGTCCAGCCGTGCGGAGAACAAATAGGAGAAGCTATTTGCATACTTTGATGCTTAGATGGGAAATATTTTCGAAAAGGAAACCCTTCCGAGCTCGAGCGTCTTCTACCGCAATGTCACCCGCTTATTGCCTCCACCTGTGGGCACAGACTGTTCCACTTTTATCTTTTTAATCTACGGAATGTCATCAGATAAGATTACAGCTCAATGCGAGTGTGCAACATCTGACCTCGGTCAAGTGTTTTCAGGTCGCCCGAGAGCTTCGGTGTCACTCGCAAACTCCATCAATCCGTTGGTTACTTAAGAATGGAAGCTCGCCGCGGTAAATGGCGTAATTCAACAAGTCGATGAATTTGAAGCGGAGAAAATCCTTTTCGGAAAAACGTTAGCCATAAAACGAGTTTAGACAAAGAGGTTGTAAAACCTATTATGTTTTCTAAACTATCGTTATCTTGAAAAATTAAACACTTTATTAACCGCAGTTCGCAGGCTGGATTGTTTAATTTTTATTCAAATTCTATTTTTATTTTTTTAAATCGCTCGCTCCTACCATCTGCATCTACTTTTGCATAATTCAGCACATCAAAGCAGCCAATACAAAAAAAAAAAACACCCTCCACAATGAACCTTAATGAGTATAATCACACAGTTGTTTGTTTTCAGAGAAAATCACCTTCACAAATGCGCCGTCGCCGCAAGAGTTCACCGAAGGAGACGACGCCGTCATCGTGTGCGATGTCGTCAGTTCCCCTCCGCCCACCATCCTTTGGAAGTACAAAGGAGCCAGAATACAGATGGAAAAAGACGGTGAGGTGGCCATCAAATGAACATCTTTTTTCTGTAAAATGGAAATGATTCCATTTTGTGAACGCTGGTTTGACAGTCGGAGTGGCGGATGAATGTTAGCACCTCTCCATTATGCAAAGTGAGAATTTGGCAAAATTTGCTTTCTGGGGAGAGAGATGTGACACGTTATGGCTGGAAGGAAATTTAAATGTCATGCGACGTGACTGGAAAATATGACGATGATAACGGGGAAGCGAATTTGTGTACATTCATGACTGGGTGGGGAATCTGCAGCGTTTTATCCGTGCCACTCAACACAAACAAATTAAAAGCCCTTTAAATGGACTGTTTCTATTTGCATAATAAAAAGGCTCATTTAAAAATTTCAAGTGGAATGCCAGTTGGAAATAATCAGTGTTATGATTTACAAAAAAAGGAAAAAAAAAATCGGAATTACAGTGCCTGGTCAAAATAGTTGCGCAACTAGGCGATTATAATGCAAATGTTTTAATAACACCGGTTTCACCCTGGCTTTTATTTGCGGAAAAATAGAAAAGGTACAAATTAATTTGCTTTTTGAATCCAGGGTGTTATTCACCCGATGCCCCGAGCAATATCACAAAATGTGTTTTTGCGGGCACATCATAACACGAGTTCGCGTGGGGGTTCGAACACTGTTTTGAATTAACACACGATTGAATTTATTAGGTCAACATTTCATCTCTTTTCTTTGAGGATCTACGTGTCATGTTCATTTTGAATAAGCAAAAGAAAATCAGATTTTCTTACAGGGAAAAAAAAAAAAAAGTTGTTTTAATCTCTCACCATGCTTTTTTTTTCTTTATCAAGTTCGCTTTAAGGTGCTGGGCAACAACCACCTTCAAATCCGCGGAATAAAGAAAACCGACGAGGGTTCGTACACCTGCGAGGGACGCCTGATGGCCCGTGGCGAGATCGATTTACGGGTTATCAAGGTCGTCGTGAACGGTAAGCAAAGCTTTTGCTGCCGTATTGTCGTCTCCCTTTTTTTTTTTACCTTAGAGGTTTCAAGGCATGAGTGTGGAAACAGTTGCCCACAGCAACCGGGTAGCATGAAGCGCTCGTGCTAATGATGCGCGTCTGTTTGTGACGGGGTGCCGAAAATAAGTGTTCTCTTCGGGAGGCTAATTCGGGGTTCTGTTTTACGTCCCGCTTCAGTGACAACGTTCATTCTTACTTTGACTCTTTCAGTGCTTCCAACCATCCGGGTGTGGCAGTCAGAGGTGAACGCCACGGCAGATGTGGGCCAAGCCGCCATGTTGACGTGTGCGGTCGACGGCTATCCTGAACCCATGGTGACCTGGACAAGGTAAAAAAAATATATATATATATATATATACACAATTTCAAAAAAAATGGTAAGCATGAATGAAACTTCAATTACTTGGTATAAATAATAGATGTCAAACACAAATACGGCCCGCCACATCATTTTATACGGCCCGTAAAAACATAAACTAAAATTGCAAGTTGTCTTTACTTTAAAAAAAAAAATAGAGTGATTGCTAGCTATATTTATAACCTTTTTAAAATATTTCAACACATTTCAAAACTAGTTATTGATCAGCTGTAGCCTATATATTATGAATCGGTCATCCGTTTATTTGGGTTGACAGTCTTTTACGGTTACGCCAACAGCGAACTGAAAAAATGTTTGAGTCATCAAGTGAGTCTAATTGAATCCCTGTTGTTTTGCCACCTAATCTCATTTCATTTGTGACTCAAATAACATTTGGTGAATTCATTGCAACAGGATACTCATTGAGGTGATATCAAATGGTGAATTTAGGCAGCGAAACCCGAAGACTGACATCCTCAATAGCCACATTGTTCTGGGTGACACTGATAGGCCTTGCGCTTTGTCAGACAGGTTGTGTTTATCCTGTTGCCACGGCAACCGTTTCCTTCAACTCGGACAGCGAAAGTGAAATTTGCTGTAGTATAAAAAAGAATTATGCAAATGAGGCGGGGCATTGCTGTGCATTTTATATTGTTCATGCCTCACTGAATTTGCGCCTTTTCTTGTCAAATGAAAAAGAACGTGTCCGTCGCATTTTGTAAATGATCTCGTCTCTGTTCACAGCCATGTTGTTGAGGGTAAGCGGTGCATGTCAGCGGGGACAAAAACAACTGATGAGGCGTTTTCACATTTCATTTGCAAAATAACACCAAAGGGACCATTTTCCATTTGTTCAAATACAGACGTCCTTTTGAATCAATGTCGATAACGAGAATACCACAATCGCAAGACCGGGATGAAATAGTCTGTGGACAATTTAGTGACAATCTTATATTTTGCAAGGGTACTTCAAATTTAAGGACTGGATTCATGGAGATGGTTATTTTTGTCCCGAAGGAACCAGATCCCACTGGAAGCGGGGGAGAAGTACGCCTTCAACGAGGACGGCTCGGAGATGTCCATCATGGACGTTAGCAAGCTAGATGAGGGCGAGTACACCTGCATCGCCAAAAACAAAGCCGGGGAGACGGATCAGGAGCTCAGTCTGAGAGTATTTGGTAAGCAGGCGATATTTAGTTACTATCACAATGTGTTCATCCTATGTAGTGCAAGGAAAATCCCCCCCCAAAAAAGATTCCCACGCCTCCCAAGCAGCGCTTTAATTTACTTAGCAACATTTTTGGCGAAATGTAAACAAATAAAACGGTCGTAATTGCCAGATGAATTCAAGTTGAGAATCCTGACACGGTTATCACGCTGCCGGGAGTCGACAGCTTATTAGCTCCGACGCCTCCCCTTCCCCCCCTCGGGTGTCGAGCCTCTCATCCTCCCTTTGAACTCATCCCGGATCTGACACTCGCTCTTTTGCATCCACTTTTTGTGTTTTTTACAGTCAAGCCTAAGATCACCTACATTGTCAACCAAAGCACCTCTGAGATGGAGGAGCAGGTTATGCTAACGTGCGAAGCCTCGGGGGATCCGACGCCCACCATCAGCTGGAGCTACGGCAACCGTGTATTCACCGACGGCGAGCAGGTGAAGCAGAAATGCTACTTTGTGTGTCAAAAAAAAAAAACAATATTTGAATTTTTATTTCAAGAGGTGACGTCATCACCAGGGGGGAAAAACACTCGGTAGAATTTGCGTGCCGTCCGCCCATTCCTTCAATTTAAGCGTTCGCTTCGAGACGCCATGCCGAATGTCACGCAATTAGCCGGACAATACGGTATTCAACTTCCGCGGTGATTAGATTCGACTTAAACGTTCCCAAACGTCAAGCCGAATTCCTGCTTCTTAAGTGTTCGCTACAATGAGTGTTCATTGAGCGTTTTCAATCACATTTTTTTGCTCCGCTCATGCTCGTGATTGAAAGGTTTGCACATTTTTCCGCTGTCTATTGTTTCACTTCGAGGTTACACACACACACACACACACACATCTTTTCCAAGCTTCCATTCCAATCTTGACCAAATATTCTGCCATCATATTTAACGGTCAACTCATCCCAAAACAATAAACACCTCCTCCAGGGTCTCGCTACGGCTGCCGAGTAATGAGGGGGGGAAATCGTGGTGGCGGGATTTTTGGAGCTGCTCCATTACATGCGCTACATTCTCTCCCTACAGGCGCACCTAAACAGGATCTATCAGGTATGAAATCGGCGTGGCACACAAGTCTACTGTGGTAAAGTGCGCCTCCGGATTTCAGCTCAAATCCAATCAGTCCATTTTTACAAAACCCCAATCACCGTCTCGACTGCTGCATGCGTAGTCCGTCCAATAGTCGATCGTAGAAGCATGACATCATCGTGGTTTGTCGTCACGTAACCACCCCGAAAAAAAAATGAAACACCATTTTTTCTGATCACTTGTATCATAGCATGAGGTTGCTTCATTCATGTCCATCTTCATACTCGAGCTGTCTAGACCAGACTTTCCAAAAGTCCATCTGTCTTTTGAGACTCAAACGCCCCCCCGCCAATCCGTGGTGGTCTGTTTTCTGATGCTTTCATTTTCACAGCCGGTTTCAAAAGTACAGAGTTTTTTACAGCCACCTGTCAAGCTCTCTGTAGGGGGGTGGCGATCACTTGATCATCAAAAATAGATCGCGAGCGGCGAGGCAAGGAGAACGCTGCCGCCATATGACGCACGTCACGATATGCCTGTTTTCGCTCTGCCCACGACGCAGAGGCGTAACGTCGCACCTTAAACGCTTCACGCCTCCCATTTGGTCCGGTTAAAGTGACCGGTGCTTAATACCCGAGGCGCTGCCAAGATCTCCATTTTACGGCTTTGAAAACATTTACTGCCACGGCAAAGATTAAAATCTGCTCGTGGTCGCCGAGGGAACAAATTTTGAGGGAACGAGAGAGCGGGCAGCGAGTCGTTCACGCACAGTAGCGACAGTGTGCGGTTCTCAAAGAAACGATTAGCAGCCCCATGAATGACTTGATTGTTAAATCGAGTAGCGGGATTGGAACAAAAAAAAAATCCATCTCCTACATATTTCTGTCGAGTTGAAAAATATGGGAGCAGACTGGGGTGAAAAAGAGATGCACGGGGAAATGGCTGCTAATTGTTTGGTTGTGTGGTGGCGTTCATCTGATGTGCGTCTGTCACGCCATCTGCGTTCATCGCAACAGCTGTATTTCATCCAGGATGGCTGCGTCCGATCAAAGCGCATCCAATTTGGCCGATTTTACAGAGTGTGGCTTGATTGTACTACGCTGAAAAGCCAGCGCATCTGTGCGGTGCGTTGAACACTGAAGCTAGCGTAATTAGCTGCTCGTTTGAAGGCTTTTTTTGAAGTCATTCACGGAGGGGAGGACAATATGGAAACCCGGAGATGAGTTGGAGGGTCTACCACTTTGTCTGCGATGACAAAAAGTGTCGCGGTTATTAGCGGATAAAAAGCAAGGCGTTAGCAACATTAGCATCAAAATGGAAGCGTTATTAGCGTTAGCAATATTAGCATCACACTAAAATGAAAACGTATTCTTCATGGCAAGTAGTCGGCGTTACGGCGCAATATTTTTCCGATACTTTTACCACATGGTGATTTAAAAAAAAAAAAAATGGAGTTTTAAGGTTTCGACTATAACCTTTTCTACTGCATGGCATCAATATTCAAGACATGACTTTATTCTTACACCAGCGAGACACCTTTCACCTTAAAGTGCATCGCTGAACAGCTAACATAAAACTTGCCCTCAGTCTCTGACCCTTTGTTCTCTTGGCCATCTAGCGCGCCTCTCCATGACACGCTAACATTGTTTCTGCATTAGCAAAACCTTCTAACACAAAGAATGACTTGTCGCGTTAGCCGCTCTTTTCTCAAAGCAGATTAGTCGCTGCCTCGACGATTTAAAGTGAGGATACAAGGCAAGAAATGAGACGCGCAAAGTAAAAATAAGCTAGCGGTAACGTTAGCTTCGCTAGCTGTGCTTTAGCTGTGGACGTCGGGGCAATCCGCTGATTCCGGCGGTACTGTGCAGTGGAAAATCTACATCAATATTTAGACGACAGTTTCCCGCATGATGATTTTCATGCGGGAATCCGAACGGGCCTCCGAAATGAGGCGCATCAATCCAAGTCACAACTATAACAATGGAAACGGGCCACAGGATTTAGAAGACAGAGATGTTTCCCGTCGATAAGGTTTTATTACTACGAGACAACGGTTGTCTGCCCCGCCCCTTTAAGAGTCTGCTCCCGAGGCTGTTCATCTTGCAAGCATATCGATTCGCGTATGAAATTTCTCAGACAGACAAATCGCGGCAAGATGGACGCTGAACATTTGTCTTGTCAGCGGGGCGCGGCGTCTCACGCAAAAGCATCCAGACTGGTTATAATATATCCAGCGCCAGAGGTCATTTCCCTTCTGCTTAACTCAAAGTGACATAAAACATGCCTTTATTCATTCATTCAGATATTCCTAACTGCTCTGAATGTGGTGAGGAAAGCATTCCCGGTTTGCAGACGGAAACCCGTCGCACTCCCCCCCCCCCCCCCCCCCCCCCCCCCCCCCCGTCCGCATAGTGGCTCTGGTCGTAATGGCGCTTTTGTTACAGGACAAAAACTAAAGCAACTCGAGTTACAGCTGTCGCGCTCTGACAGATTCATTGTTTCCCTCGCTTAAAGACGTCTTTGTCTGGCTTCGCTCGGAGCTTCTCACGGCACTGTAAAAGTTAGCGCCTGGAAACTTTTTTTTTTTTTTTTTAAAACCAGACTGGTACACCACGATAGTCGACGTCTGCATTGTCCGACAACAGATGTGCGAAGCTCAGTCCCTCTGAGGATTACAACGGAGATTACTCGATTACGTAAATTAGAATTGTGCATGTCCGGACCACCTCGGCAGAAGTTTTATCTGTGGAATGGTTGCGTTGATTATTCACATGCGTTCTTTTTGATTTTGAAAATAAATCAAGCGAGCAACAGCTGGATAACGTTCACGTCGTTTAATTTGTAGCGAAGTACTAAATTCGCATTTTAACGCAAAGTGATGGAACAATGGGGGTATTTACTAAAAAGGTTTCCTCTCACACTTGCTCTCTTCAATATCCAGATAGCTAATTAAAGACTCGGGAAGAAAAATAATTGTTTGGTTGCTAATGAAAGGCTAAAGCCCATTAACACGGCAGCGGTGTCGGGAGGACTTCGGAGACGAGATATAATTGCGCAATTGTTGTCTCCTCGGGAAATAAAAGGCTCCTGGCGGGGCCGAAAGCTCGCTAATGCTCCTTCACGACACCACTCATGAGGTTCCGTGTCACTCAGAGTTCGTGAAGGCTTTTACGCATTTCGAAGGGTTTGTTTTAGCGATTCCGTCGTCACGTCATAACACAGGGAGATAATCCCCCCCTCCCCTACCCCATTTTGTTTTAAACAAACATGCCTCCCACATATGACAGTGATGCAGTGCTTGCGCAGTGCGGTTTGCCTCGCTCGCCAACAAGGTACTGATGTTCCGCACTATTAGGCCGCCCGCTAGATTAGGGCCATAGCTCTTGTGCGGCGCGGCGGTGACAACGCGGCTAACTGCCGTTTACGCTCATGTAAGACGCTTTGGCTGCCGTCTTCTAGCACAGACTGCCAACAACATTCCCATCGCTCATCATCCGACTACAACCTGCAGCGTTCGAGCTTGAGGCGATGGTTTTTCGATGCAACAGAATCAATTTCATGTTAAATAAATGTTTGATGGCTGCCAGAAATGTTATTCTGGTTAAAACCGAATGATATTCCACTATATATATCATAACAAGCTTGGCAGGTATTTTGGACTTTTACTTGAGAACTAGCAGGGAGCTGCCTCCCTTCAAGCTAAACGAGATCGAACTCTAATGAACGTCATTATGAATACGATGGTTCTGAAAAAGCCAGTCAGTGAGAAAGCCAGCGGCGGTCCAATACTTTTGCACGGTCAAGTATCGTCCCACCTACCCACCACGTTAAACACTTAATCAGACCCGCAGATATATTTATGCGGCGGCCCAAATATATTCGTTTCGGGTTAAAGGACTCAGTTCAAGAGTCTTCTACTTCGCCGGACTGCATTTATAATGCGCGGCTAATGAAAGATGGACTCGGCTGGTGAGTTCATTGATGCTTTCATTGGCTGTGTGTTTTTTTTTTTCCTTTCCTTCTCACAATTATTCCAGCAGATTGTGTTCACTTGAGTTCCCGGCTGTTTCACCTGATGAAAGAGCTGTTTGCCATTCTATTTGTTACGCCTCATCTTCACGCTCTAACACGGCCGACTCCGAGCATGCCTTTTTTTTCTTTTGTCTTGTTGTGTCGCCGTCATTTCAAAAAATGGACATTGCATGTTGTCCTGGGTAACGCGAAAGTCTTTCTTCCGAGCGTGTTTCATAATATGGATACATTTTAGGCTATAGTCACAATGTATCTACCGTAATTTTCGGACTATAAGCCGCACCAGACTATAAGCCGCACCAGCTAAAACCCGTGATTCCGGGTTCAAAATTTACGAAAAAAGCCGCGGCTTATAGTCCGAAATTTACGGTAAGTTATTCTTGTAAATATTGTGCCCCAATTGCCCCCCCCCCTTTTTTGACAAATAACCACCTCCCTTAAAAATAAATTAAAAAAATAATTAATTAAAAAGTAAATTTAAAAAAAACAAAAGAAAGTATTATTTGCGGAAATGCAAATAATCAACCATTGAAAATTTAAATGCAAATTGCTTCGTTTACAGCATAATGCGTCTAAATTAGCCGCCATGTTCTGGTGATGAAATATTGACAGAATACACGAAAACATGGTAGGCTAACAAATACAAATATAATACTCCCCTGTGGACAAAATACGGAGAGTTAATGTGTGGTGTAAACATTGTTCCAATCCGCTTACAATTCACTGATGTATTTCCATGGTGAATACAACCGGCGTTGCCAGGATTAACAAAAGTAATGGCCGACATTTGGCCGGTTATAGATATTAAAAAAAAAAACACAAATTGGTCCCTAAAGAGAAAGTTTAGGAGGTGGAAAATTATCTATTCAGCTATCACGTTGAAATTATTTAGCTGTGGAGAGCCTAAAAAGCCAAAGTAGATTGCTGTGATGACGTTAACAGGTGAGCAATCGATCATCTGAAAGCCTTTTTTTTTTTTTTTTTAAAGCCGCTGCCTTTTGATAAACTCAAGACTTTTTTTTGAAAGCATTCGGGGTTATCATGACAACGGTAGACGTGATTCTTAATAAAGCTTAGACAAAGTGTTGTTCCGGAGAGAGGACCGGCTGGGGATTACTGAGAAATATTTCAAAACCGAGCGTTTGCTGTCACACAATAGTCGACATCGAGCGTTTTGAACGCAATCCAACTTTCACTATAGGTGGAACGAAAAGAAAAAAGAACCCACACAGTACTTAAAGCTTTCATGCTGTTTTTAGCACTAAACATTTATTTTATTTTTTTACCCCGCATGAGGTTTGCTTTCTAAGAATTACTCTGCTTCTTTTTTTTGTTGTTGTTTGTTATTCTCTCTGTCCTCTACAGGCATCATGGACTCGTCCCGAGCAGCACAAGGTATTCTAAATGCATGACTTTTTTTTTTTTTTTCTCCTTACACTCATCCATCTCCCATGTCAGGGGGAGTCGAATGCGATTACGGATGGATGCAGAAAAATCCTTCAAATAAAAGTCGGGAAGAAGAGTAGGAGGAGCACGATGGGAGCCGTGTAACTTTTTTTTTTGGGGGATGAAGTCATTTCAGTTTGTAGTGGAACCTGTTTTCATGATCGATCCGTTCCAGAATAAAACCGAATCATATGAAAGCTATATTCTCATTCATAATGTCAATCCAGTTAATCGGTCTGCTCGAAAAGACCCAAGCAAAAACGGTGTAACACAATCAATTGTCAAGCTTTCAAAATAAAATTATGCCAGTATAAAAATTAACCGCACTTTCTTTAACACAATGTTGTTTTATTTAGTAGTTGCGCTGAAACTATTTTAAGCTTGTTAATTGAGTGTGGCTGCAAAATGAGCCATCTTTGGCACCAACAAGAGTGTGGTTAAATAGTGTTACTATACAACTCGCTTTTATTTTGAAGGTCTGACTTTTCTGATGTTGATGAATAGACTAAAAGTGGTATTGTTTTGAGTTGCGGAAAGCTTGCATTGTGGAATGTTTTTACCCCAAAAAATGTCAAATAAAATATTAAAACATGGCAAGAAAAGTGCGGAAAATAAAAAATATTCCCAACTCAAACTTATACTTTTTTTCCCCCGCTATAAGAGTGAGTTTTTAGTTCCCGTCCACAAGGGAGCCTTTTAAAAAGAGTCAATTTGTTTAGCAATTTTTCTCACTCTTACCCCAGATAAGCAGGCCATTTTATCGCTTCCATTATCCCTTTTTTAAATCTTTATCTCATTTCCTCTATCAGCGGTGTTGCGCCACCCTTTACAGCATCCCTGAAATGGGCAATGAGTTTAATTTAGCAAGCAAAAATCCACCAACTTTGGCACACGCTCTTATCTCCTCCAGTGCTGTGCCAATATCTTTCCCATCGCGTCATGTTTGCCTCCATGCATCACAGCCAGCAACTGCGAGGTGAAAAAAAAAAATGCCAAAAGGGAGGAAAAAAAAAAAAATGCCAGCAGCTTCGCCTAATGAGTTGATAAATAAAAGTATGGAACATATTTATCAACGTGGCAACCACAGGATCAAGCTCCAATTCATCACTACTTTGATTGAATATTAAAATTCTCCTTTAATATCCAACCTCATTCCGTTTGAATGATTTCTGCCATTCCGTTTTAATATTCAACCAAAGTAGCGATGATGAACTCACTGCTGTGTTAACATCAGCATCAAATATTGATGTTATTTAGACTCGGAGTGGGGGTGAAGTGTAAGTGGCTGCTTGGGGGCTGACTTTTTCTTTTCTTTTTTTTTTTTACACAATAAACAAACACGCTGAGAGGGGGGGACCGAAATCAAATTATGCTCAGGGCCCTGTAAAAGCTTTATCTTACCGCTATTTTTTTGTGCGCTGGCATTTCTTCGGTAATGATCATATGATGCCCAGAGAGTACTTGATTGAAAAATCAGCTTGAGATGAGAGGCGAGCAGGGAACCTTTGTCATCGAGCCCGGTAATAATTACAAGGTTGGTGGAAGTGAAGTCATGGATGTATGGAAGCTTTCTTTGGACCAGGCGGTGCTTGAAAAATGGGAATTTAACCTTGTTACATGGACAAGACTGTGATTGGTTTACATTAGAGGGGTGGGGAAATGGAAAGTCATCAGCTACAGAATGGCTGTGTATGTGTGTGTAGACATCCCATAATAGAAGGGAGGCAGTAGGGGAGAAGAGTTATGGGCAGCGAGCAGCGTCGTGTGCGTGCCGAGCATGTTAGCGCCAAATGCGTCAGGCTCGGCGGCAGACAGGCTGCAGAGGGAGAGCTAGCCGCCTTTGCTTCTTACAGTTAAGGTTTGGTGACACGTGACGTTTCCCGAAGTGATTTCACGCTTTGACGTTCTTAGCGGTTTTCTGCTTGCTACGCCGTTAAAGTGAGAGAGAAAAAAAAAAGGGCTGTATCATTTGCTTGTTTATTAGCGATACTTCAAGCATTGATTGCTAAATGAGAATAGTGTGGCATTGATTATTTTTTTTTGTGTGTGTAAAAAAATATTTTGAGATATGATATAAGGATTTTTCTCAGAACGTTGAGATAAATCAAGAATAATGCTGCGGCTCGGCGTGGGATCAATTATGCCAATTCATATTTAGTAATTATAATCATTCTTCATATTGATGATGATTGTTTCATTAGGCGTGTGAAAATAAATTCTCAAGTATGAATAAAGGGTGGAATCATCCTTTATCCCAAACGAAAGTCTCTCTGTCGTTCAGTAGCTCCGCCCCTTTCCACTATCTCATTGCAACTCTTCTCCCGTAGAACTCAAACGCACTCATCCTATGGAAAATCGATCAAAAGTTGCTCAAGGAAATATTTCCTCAATTTAGACGCGTACACAGGCCACGTTGCCAAGCTGCAGAGTCGGAAAGAGAATGTTTTCTGCACGGAGGTCAGAATAAAAGGCCATTGTGTTATATAAGCGTTGCTCCAGTGCCTCTACCCGCCATGCATAATGAATGGCGCAGACATGCGTAGCCTATTCAATGGGAATCCAAACTCGCAGGGGCTCTCTTTTTACATGGCCGCCCAGGCTGCCTCCTCAATCAGCGGGAGTAAAAGCATCCGTGGCATTGCTTTGCCTGCAGCTTGGACCTCGGCCATTCAAAAAAAAAAGTATAGGAGACGAGCCGCTTGAGGCTGCAGAAATGAGAAAATCCAGCTAAAAAATTAAATACGCAAAATTTGCATCCTAAATCTATTCATGAAATTCAACAATAGGGATTGGCGGATGGAGCTCTGTGGTTCGGGAGGGGCGTTTTCAAGTTGTTGACCCCCGACGGTGGGGAAGTCAGGTGTCGAGGAAAGCAAGTAGGGGGGGAGTCATGTCGATAAGTCGCTAGCTACGACACGCTCCCTCCCTCCCTCCCTCGCTGAATTTGATTGTCAATCTAGAGCCCAAAAATAAACAAATCAAATGACCCTGAACGGAGGTAAACGCTAGCTTAAGGTGACGCTGTCGCAAGTTGCTAAGCGGAAAGAAAGCTCCACGTGGTTCCTCTTGTCATGAATTATTGATCAGCTCCCTGCTCCTGTCAACTGTGCTCTTGCGTTGCCACATCTGTTGCCTTTTTTTTGGTGTGTCCTGTAATCAAATGCCTCGACATTATGAATAAAATGGATGTGGCGTTTTCTCAACCGGGTTGTTGTTTGCTTCTGTTCAGAGCGAGGACGGCAACGTGGTGGTGCGAAGCGACGCTCGCGTTTCCTCCCTCACGCTAAAGTACGTCAAGTACACGGACGCCGGGCAGTACCTGTGCTCGGCGCGGAGCGCCATCGGGGAAGATGACCAGGTGGCGTATCTGGAGGTCCGCTGTGAGTATGTCCATAAAGTTTGCTTTCCATCCCCGATTCGAATTCTTCCGCAGTTAGCAAATATTTGAATGAAACTATTCCTCAGTCAGCCGCTTTGAATCGACTTGGAGGTTTTAGGGTGGTGCAGCATCAGAAGCCGTAATCCCGCTTCATGTCGGCGGATGACACGAATTTGCAAAATCAGCGGCGCGCTGTCGAAAACGACGGTAACCTAGCGGACGGGGCTCGAGATATGCGGCCCGTCGCCCTCAGCTCTTCATCTGACAACTTGCTGTGTGGCGGCTTCTCGTTTCCATTACCGCCTGACATTTTTCAACCCTGTCGCGAAAAATGATGAGAATGTCGATGCGTTCGTCTAACGACAGAAGTGGAAACCTCGGTGCGTTAACACAAGGCCCTTGTGCCTGTGAAATATGTCGTTTCCCTGCCTTTCTTCCTCGTTACTATTCCTTGTATCAAGTCGAAGCGGTAACTTGACATCTTGGGACTCGCATCTGGATTGCAAAAGCGTCAGCCAGTTCCTTTCACGCAGATCCCATGAGAGCAAATAATTACCGAGTGCAACAAGAAACTTCCGCAAAGTGATAATTAGATGCGTTACGACGGTCGTAAAAAACAAAAAAAAAAGGGGGCCACCGTCCCGCTTAATCGACATCTAATCCCTCGGAGGATGCGAAATTTGCAATTTGTTTGGGATTTTTTCACACGGATAAGCATACATAGACGTCTGATTGCCGTGTGAAAGCACCTTTGCTGGGTTCTGTGTGAAGTGATTTTTGATGCCAATCATGGAAAATTTGCTTCCAAATCCTTTTTGTTATTCAACAATGCAGTACACGGATTAATTGGGCGTTAAAGACGGCTTCACTTCTACAACCGCGCCGATTGTAACGTGATTAGCCTGTCCGATCCAAGCAAGCTTTTTGGAAACGCAGTCACCGGAAATATTTGCAATCGTTCCCATCTGCTGTTTTTGTTATTATTTCGCCATTCCGAGCGTCTCATATGATAATACTGTGGCGTCTCTTTTGCTAGCTTATGGATGCGTTTTTCATTTCAAGCGTCGTTACCCCCCTCGAGATTAACGGCGTAACCATCGGACGTATTTTTCTCAAGACGCCCCTAAGATCCACGGCGAGGTGGCCGTGTACACCTGGGAGGGTAACGCCGTCAACATCAGCTGCGAGGTGCAAGCTCACCCAAGCCAGGTCACCATCGCTTGGCTCCGGGACGGATTCACGCTGCCCAACGCCAACACCAGCAACGTTAAGATCTACAGATCGCCCTCGGCCAGCTACCTGCAGGTAAGATGGCGGCGCTTGCCAATGGCGCATCTTTGTGGCATCAAGATTTCATGACTTTTCTTTCAGCTTTCCATGGTGAATAATTCACCGGCGAGAAACTCGCAGGAACAAAATAGAAAAGAGTGAAGCCCTGTTCAACACAGGGAATACCACCTGCTATAGGTGAAGGGGGTGGAAAAAAAATGTGAATAAAAACTGTCCTTATTGCGGTGGATTTGTGCTGGCGCATCTCCACGCGTCCCGAAATACGGGCTGGACGATGGCAATTTATCTCCCCGCAGGTGACGCCGACATCCGAGAATGACTTTGGGAGTTACAACTGCACCGCTTCCAACGAGATGGGCACAGAAGCCAAAGAGTTTGTCCTCATCCAAGCGGGTAAGCCTTTGAAAAAGATCCAATCTAGCGTGTTCTTTTTTTCCACTTCCTGTCTTCCCTTCCACCACAGAGGTGCCATCGTCGCCCTTCATCAACGAGGTGTCCCCCTTCTCCACCACGGCGCTGGTTCAGTTCGAGGAGCCCGAGTCCAGCGGAGGCGTGCCCGTGCTCAAGTACAAAGCGGCGTGGAGGATTCAAGGCAGAAGCAGCTGGTCGCAGAGAATCTTTGAGCTCAAAGATGGTATGATGGAGTGTATTTTTTCTACCCCCTCCATCTGGCCACATACGCAAATAGCAGGTGTTGTTGCTACTCTTGTCCTTTTGCCGTTTGTTCTCGCTCCTCACTCTGTCGACGCCCTTTTGTCCACACCCAGTCTGGTGGCGTTCCAAATAAATTCCGACAAAAAGCCACAAAAGTTACTCTGCTAACTAACAACAAACTTTGATATCGTTAGGCTCCGCGGGCGACGTGACCGTCACAGACCTGAGACCGGACACCAGCTACGAAATCAAGATGTCCGCCATCAACGGGAAAGGGGAAGGCGAAAGCTGCCCGGTGGAGGTTTTCAAGACGCAGCCAGTCCGTAAGTTCCTCGCTCGGCAAACGTCAACTTGGCGAATTCGTTTTGGACTTTCAACTAGCCGCGCTGAGACTGTCAAACGATTAGCATTTAGCAATTAGCAACGGCAAGGTGACAGAGCGTTCAGGAAATTGCTTCAAGGCAAAACAGGCAAAAGCCAAAGCAGTCATTCCTTCTCAAGCTCATTTGTGAATGTAATGACCTCCTTTGAAAAAAATACACCTTCCTTCCAATAATACATCACAGTTAAAGGTCATGATGGTTATTGTCGCGCTAATAAACTCTCAGCTCCCACCGGCCGCTTTTCATCATTACTTTGTAAACACAACTACACTCGGTTTTGAATTAACATTTGCATTTCATTAGGCTCGCACAATGAATGCGACTCGGTCCATATCAATTACAACACGCGACATGCTGTCAGGGTTGATGCTATTATTTGGCAATTAGCCCCCCCTGGTGGCAGGAGATGATACTGAACTAAACGGCGGACTCGATCATTGAAATGTAATCAACGGAATTACGGCTCGTTTTGTTTTCGGCGCTGGAGCAGTTTGAAGGCTTTACCGAGCCAAATCGGCGATTGTTTTCCTTCTCACTTTCAACTGAAAAAAAGATAATAGCGTTTGATTAAAACGAGGTTACGTTTTCAAGTGTTTTTCATGATCAGCGTGACTCAACTTCATTTCGACCTTGATCGCCTCATTAAGCCAAATGGGAAAGCATTTGTGCGGATGATTAATTACCGTTGTGTGTTTTTCTTTGTCTCAAGATGACGTTTTTGGTTTGTTATCAGAAGACACAGGTTTGTTTCTGCAGTCGGGAGGATTAGAGTAGCTTGTGCCGATTAGTTGCAATCAAATGTCCCAATTAGCCCTGTGTTAGTTTTTAGTAGAGACGATTTGAAAGCCCCCTTTTACAACGCCTGCAAGAAATTGTTCTCTGATAAAACAAAGCTGATATTATCCAACGTGTAAAAAAAAGCCAACGTGGATAAAGGCCACCAGATCTTCCGATGCGACCGTTTTGCAGGATCGCTTTGTAAAAGGAGGCTGCGTCGACTCGCTTCGCCCTCATCCCAAAAGTCCTCCCGCTAGGAATAATAACGACCATCCAATTAGCGCTGTGTGAATTACTAAACGTCGAGAGCAAACGTTCCATTGCAAAAGACAAACATGGCTCCTCTGGGTTCAGCTTTTGTGTTGTCGACCGTTTGGATCGCTCCCCTCAGCTCATGACTCATCAGTTGCTCTCGAGTGCGCTAGTAGGAGACGTCTGCTGCCCTTTACACACACGCACGCACGCACACACACTCGAGAGCCATCTTAGCCTCTGATGCCCCGTTCTGAAGTTTTAGCACGCTAGTCTCGTGTGCTATGCTCGATTCCTCCCCCCCTCCCCCTTTCAAACACTCATACATGTGCAACTCATGTGACTGTTATTCTGCTTGCATGGCGCCGTGACGACCGCCTCCCCCCCCTCCACTGTGCAGAAGGTAAACTCGACGTTGAGACCGATTGCTTTAATCGGCCGACGCCGCTATTAAACGCCGTATTAATTGCTTCTAAGCGAACCGCAGCAAAGTTGGAGCTAAACGCCATTAATCAATGGAGTAGGCGTCCGTCTTGGCGGGGATTAATGAGAGCCAGAGCCGGTTACCTTGGCGATGTTTATCAGCGGCGCCTGAATTGTGATTGAGAGGCTGCTACCTGTGTGGGATGCGCCGCTATTCGTTTAATCGGTAGATAACAAAATCCAAACACGTCGCTGGGTGACTTGTTTGCATTTCAAAGCTAGTTTTCCAATAGAAAATAATGGAAAGTGAATCAATACGTTCCAAACGAGCGCCGTGTCAAAGCGGACTATCGATTATTTGCATTTCCAAGTATAAAGAGGTTAAATATTCCCCAAATTTAAATCATCACACATCTGTTTGCTTAGGAAAATCACAGAAAAGACAGAAAAAGTAGTTTTGTTTGACATCTTAGGGCTGTTTTCCAGCATTCCACTACAATTAAATCTCTCCCTCCCAAAAAAAAAAAAACACAGCTTCCTTTCCACGACACTTTGCTCTGGTTCTCAATCGGCAGCTTTTAGTATTCACGCCGAGAGCGCTTACTAACAAAGTCATTGCCTCAGCTCGGACCGAGTCCGAATATAAAGTCTAACCACAATGCGCCTTGCTCCGTTGTGTCTTCTCTTAACACGGGTGATAAACACGTGGGGATGAGTGCTGCATTTAACCTTCGATATCGAAGTCTTGACACATGGCGAGGCTGAGTCGCATAAACAGTCAGTCGGTCATCTGGATTCTGTTTGAGTGCCGCCTCGGACTGAATCGGATGCGCTGGTGTGTGATTCAGTCAAGAGTGTGACTCCTCCATCTGGAGGCAAAGCCACAGAAGAAACGGCCACTGACCTGAAAAGGACCGCGACAACAAAAAAAAGCGCAGCGCACGCTTTGTAAAACTTTCCACCTTCATCTCTAAAGACAAAAACGCTGCCTCAATAACTCGCTGGCCGGGGATTTTTTTTTCCTTCTTCTTCATTGAAATGTTGATCGCTGTTGCTCCCTGCCTGTAGGAAATCCAAGTCCTCCCAAACTGGAAGGTGCGCTTCAGCCCATCGGCAACTCCTTGAAAGTCAGCTGGATCAAGCAGGATGATGGCGGATTGCCCATCCTCCATTACCTCGTCCACTTCAAACCGGTGAGAACGGCGAGAATGTTTTCTCAGCCATAATCAAACTCGAGACTGACAATCAAAACCTCTAATCAGCTAACCGTAAAATTAGCCTCAACCAGATTTAAAAAAGCCCGACCCAAATGTGCCTTCAGGTTGAGTCGTCCAAGTGGAAACCCGAAATCAGCATGCCCAGCGACAGCGAGTACGTGATCCTCAGCGGGCTGGAGTGGGACACGACGTACGACATCTCCGTGGTGGCCGAGAACCAGAAGGGCAAGTCGGAGCGGGCTAGCATATCCATGCGGACGTCCGTCCAGCCGGCCGTCATGCCAGGTAGGCTTCCCTTCCATCCCGCCCGCCCGCCGTTCCTGTTCCTGTTCTAACATTCCAACTAAACACAAGCAGACAAGAGGAGCACCACTCAAAGCTCACCGTCTATTTTTTACCCTGACCGGTAAAAATGACATCTCAATAGATCTACAGAAGCCCAAATCTCAAATAGAGGCGAGGAAAAAATACTTTTCCGGCCGAATTTTCCCAAACGGAAGCTTTGACAGCCGTCGCTAAACGAGCTTGAGTTTGCTCCTGCGCAAGCGGGCCAGGCGACTCCTTGAATAATTTTCATTTTCCTCAGTCTAACGGCGGAACCAGGTGGGCCAGTTTGCGCTATATAACAGCCGACTAACCGAACCGAAGCTTGCCCGTGCCCCGCCCCTCCGACGCCATCTTGTCCATTCATCTCCCCTGCTTCTTACTTCAATGCGTTGCTTTTTTTCTCCCCCTCTCTTTTCTTTGATGTTTTCACCTTTTGTTTTTTCAGATGACATATTTTCACTTTCTCTCTTCCTCTTCCCCCCCCAACCCTTCTCTTTTTCCCACCCTCATCCTCCTTTTTTTCCTCCCACACTCCAACGTTCCTGATCTCCGGCCCGCTTCGGGACGTTGTCATCATCCCAGCTACTCAGGGCTCTCCGTCCGTGACGTGCTGTGCCGTCTCACTCATCCTGTCCGTCATCACCGCATTGCTGCTCTCGTAGTTTCCACGGCGGCGGCCCGTACTTTTGAAAAACTGTGACAGACGAGCGTGTGTGTGTGTGTGTGTGTGTGTGTGGTATTCGCAACACAAACCGAACCGAACCAAAGGCAGCGGAATCCCTCGCGCGTCAGACGACATAGATGTGTGACAGTTGCCAGCAAGAAACTGCGATGTGTTTCGTGTGAATGCCGAGCGACTGCTCAAGCGTGTGTGTGTACATATGATGTAAAGACCGACTTAACTTTTACGCCGACAAAACAAAAAACAGCTAACAGGACATTTGTGTACACACGGCGTATTACAACGAGTCACGTGACACTTCTTAAGCGTGTCGACGTGTTTTTGAAATAGCTAACTATGTTAACTGAAAGGTGCTTTTTTTTTTTCTTCTTCTTCCCCACACAGAATTGCACGCCTGTCTTAACAGTGTCATTCATACTTGACATTAAAAATTGCCACAGCACAAAAGCAAATATAAACCACACAAACGTTATATATTGTGTAACACTGTTGTGATCTGAGCTTAATTTACTCACAATGAATGTGTGGGTTCATTAAAAAAAAAACAAATATTTTTGGGGACCAATTATGTGAAATTGTGGTTTTACATCGACTTGTATGGACTGAGATAAATATTTTAAAAAGGCTAACATCGAATAAATACATATGTTGAATATGTGATTGAGGGCTGCTTAGCATCAAGGGTTTATATAAAACATCATCAAGGGCAGGTGAGTGAGTTGTTTCTTCTAAACATTTGGCAGATTTATTTATGGATTCACGCACTCACCCGTTTGCTCGCCCCCTGCTGTGTTGTCCGCGTCAGATTTGGATGAAGACGCGGCGTTCCCCATGGGGATCATGTTGTGGGCGGGAATCCTGGTGGTGGCGTTCATCCTGCTGCTCCTGGCCGTGGACGTCACGTGCTACTTTGTCAACAAGTGCGGCCTCATCATGTGCCTGTGCGGAAAGTCGGCCTCCGGCACCAAAGGCAAGGACCTGGAGGAGGGGAAGGCAGCATTCATGTAAGTTCATGGCGGACATTTTGAAAGTGTCTCATTCAAACGTGACATTTTAAAAGCAGTATGTCTTAACAGGTTCATTCTAACTTGGTCATTTGATTCATCCTTATTTTATTTATGCGCCTGACTTGAGCTGGTATTGGATTTTTCAGTTCACGTTTTATGATGTGTACTTTTGCTGCCCCCAAGTGGCCAAAAGGGGTGTCACAGTCTAGGATAGTCACATTTTATATTAGGAAATAGAACGTCACGTTATAAGTATAAAGATTGATTTTTTTTCCCATCTAGTCTCGATTCACTCGCAAAGTGGCGTAATATGAAATTTGGGACTTTTAAATTGAACGCAAAGCTGATCTATAACAATGATTGATTCCTTGAGGATGATATCTTTTTTTTATATCCACAGGAAAGACGAATCCAAAGAGCCCATCGTGGAGGTCCGCACGGAGGATGAGTGCACAGCCAATCACAACGCGGCAGGCCCAACAGAACCCAACGAAACCACGCCCCTCACCGAGCCAGAGTAAGTCGAACTGACAACGGCACAGCCTTTTTTTTTTTCCTCTTTTTTTTTTTTGCTTCTCTTAAAAATTCTTATCAGCTGTCGTACTTTGCACTCCACTTCCAAGAATTCACTTTTCACCTCTCACCAGGACAAAATTTGACCTGCTTCTATGCACATCTTTTTTTTGGTCATTCTTGAGTGGAGTCCACTGAGAGTGTGTCGCTTGTTGACTGTGCGATCATATACCAGTAGAAGAGACGGACGGACGGGACAGAAAGGCCGTTGCCCTCTCGAGTAAAGCTTACGTGACAATGTCGCTGGTTTAAGCCGTCGAGGTGGTTCTGCTTGGTAGTCTTCTGCTGCTGCTGGATTTCCAGCCTTCCCAGTCAGTACTCGTCCATGTCGGCGTGTGTTTGGAATGCCTCCCCACCCCCCTTTATGTCCACTCACAGCATGTTGTTTCTCCTTAATAGTTTGCGCTTATATTTTTTGTTATTGTCGTCCTTTTTTGATTTCAGTTGCTTTGTGTTGTTTGTGAGGCTGACTAATCCTCTCGCATGCCGCTCGGGGCCACCCTTCCTGTGTCACAGTCACCCCGGTGTCTAGTTTGTGTGTCTCTGTTCTCTCCCTGCTCTCTCAGGCTGGCGGCTTTCACCGCTGCCCTGGCACTGGACACGCTCTCCTCTGACACGGCCACGGCCACCATTGACCCCGCTCAAGACAGCCCCTCTAGCGAGACCACCACGCTCACGTGTAGCCTGTCCACCCCGGCCAACGAGCCCTCGCCCATCACGGCGCCGGCGCCCAGCCCGGAGACGAACACGGCGCCGCCGACTCCCCCCGTGTGCAGGGCGGCCGTCGAGGCTAAGATCGCGCCGTTAGTGGAGCGGAGGGGATCCGATGGGGTGACGGAAGAAGAGGAGCCCAAGAAGAGCGACGCTTCGCCGACCACCCTCGAACGGACTCAGAAACCCGGGACGCCCATCCCGCCCAAACGGAGGCACTCTCCGAAACTTGCCGCCCTAAAGGCTAAAGCTAGCCCTCCCGTCTCGCCGTTAGCCACGGAACCGCCTCTTACTCCAGACAGGAAGAAAGTAGCTCCCAAGCCTCCGCTCACCCCCAAAGACCCCGATACAAATTGCGCCTCTGACAAGCCCGCCCAGCCGTCTAACCCTCTCAACCCGTACCCCAACCCTCCGTCTTCAGCCATCCACGGCGCTCCCAAAGCGCCGGATGCTGAAGAGTCTTCCCCTTTGGTCCGAGACGTCCCCACCCCCGTGTCTCCCCCTCCCGCTAGCGAGCACCTCGCATCGCCGCCGCACATGTACGACTTACTCGCCCAGGACATGGGCCTCGATAACGCCACTTTCGACTTAGAGCTGAGTAACGGCACGGAGCGACCCTGGGCCATCCCCGACGATCTGATTAGCTTAGAGAGCCCGCCCTCTGCCCCTTCTCTGCCCAATGGAGACGGAGCAGACCTCACCCCCACAATGGACGCATCAGAACCTCTGGCTAAGACTGCTCCACCTGTCAACGATGAGTACGGCTCCCTCTAGAGGTTTCTCTGTGTGTGTGTGCGTGTACGTGTGCGTGAGTAACTCGTGCATTCGTTCATTCACCACCACATGTTGCCATTCACCACACGTTCAGTAACGAGTCCAACGAGGCTGAACTTCTACGGTCGCGATAGTGACTGAGGAGTGAGGTTCTGATCTCACGCATTGCTCGGGTTGGGCACGATCCTCCAAAAGCAGCACTTTTTAGTCAACCAAAAACAACATACATTTGTTGACAAGACAACAAGACACTTACAGTTGATGTACAATTTGGAAATAAATAAACGGCCCGGGTGAGGACTCACCAATTAATTGACCAAATGTGAACACAAGAGGTTTCGGCCCGACGCCAGCGATATGTGTGAGTTCTGAGGAGCACAAAGGAGGCCTCTTTCAGACGTCTCATTCTATACGATCGCGCTCAAGCACACCTGGAAAGATGTACCGAGCCAAAACCCAAGTGATTTGGCATCCGGCGGCATTACGGTGCCTGATAAAACATTGGCACGGATCGCAAAATGCTTCTAATGCAAAGTGGACAGAGTGACTTTAATTTAGTGCTAGCATTTTTTTTTCACAGAAAGAATTTAAAGTAACAGCATACGCAGATTAATTATACTGCCATCTAGTGGCACTGGGTTGCTCTGCTCATCACAACACATCGTTGGCTCTGATGGATGAACCAAGATAATTTCTAGGAAATCATTTTGGCATCAATTAATTAGACTTGATTATTTCCTGTGGCACACCTGACCATCGCTTTCGAAATCAAAGAACGCTATCCCTCGTCTGAAAGGGGCTCTAATTAAAAACGGCTAGCTAGCTAGCTAGCCAGAGTTTTGTTGTCGTGACATTTTTGGTGGAGTGCTTTTGGTTGAGGGAGGCCCGTGTGTTCCGGGATGACTCTTCCGGTTCTTCGCGACCTGTCCCGACTGTTGTAAATGGTGGTGAAGGACTATGTAAGCAGACCGTGCCAGCACACCGGGTCTTCTTACATATATACGTCGACGACGTCATTTTTCAGGTTCAGTGTGCGCCGACGTCGTGTTTTTAACGCGTCTAACTTGAATTTTTGCTTTTGTTTGGCCCCGCCCCCACCCACCCCTTTCAGGACAATCTATTCGGACGTGAAGGTAAAACCGGAGGAGGAGCTGTCCAACGCCGCCACGGAGACGCCTGCCGAGCACAACAGTGTCATACAGACAAAAGCCGCGCAGAGCAAAGCATGAAAAACAAAACAAACGGGAAAAACTCCATCGTAAACATTGCGCAGCTGCGGGAATTTTCTTTTCCAGTGCCCTTTAGTACACACAAAACACACATTTGTCTCGCACGCACTTTTAGCCCAAGGAGTTTATCTTGCAGTCACCAGATTTTTATTTTTTTAATTTAATCTAACAGGACTACATCGGAACTCACACAAGCATTCGATTATCGTGAGAACTAAAAAAAAGGAAAAAAAAATTCTTCATTCTTTAAATTTTGTGTCGTGTGTGTGTGCGCCGTTCTTTTGTTTTCTCTGAGCTTTTCATTCGTGCGCCTGTCTCGTTAGCTTGTCTGTGCATGTTTGGCCTGAAGATGGTTGCTAAAAGCTTTATGGTTTCCTCGCCAATTCGACCCCCCCCCACACACACACACACACACACTCAGATCTCACGTACCATCACTGCCTCACCAGCGTTTATTAAACAGATACACTCGAAAAAACAAAATAAAAAAAAAGCCATCCGCAGTGCCGATGTTGTGATCTAAATATGTTTCATTTGGCTCGTTTCTTCCCCGCACGAAACAAACAAAAAAAAAAATTGGGGGGGATTCTACTTAACTACAAAGACTTCCATCCCTGCCTGCAAGCTTGTGCACTGTGCCTGTGTGCGTGTGCGCGCGTGCGTGTCAGTAGAACGTCCTGTCATCGGTTTCTATGATAATCTGCTTTGTCGTGAGAGATTTAGCGTCTTGTTTTTATATATATGTATAAATATGATACTGTATATTAAAATGTACTATTATAATTGTTAGACAAAGAAAGGTGTGCTCGATGGACTAACGTGGTGATGAAAATCATAAGAAGAGGTGTAGTGTTACTAAAAGCGTCCGTCGGGTCTCAAACACGCAACAGCACTGTAAACAGCGTCGAGTCTTATCAGTGGTTCTCGTGAAGGAAGGCATGAAATCATTCCGACTAACGACCAGGCACGTTGGTGGCGACGTAAATCGCTCATTTTCAGTTTACGGGTGTTGTTTGGTTGATTTTCTCCTTCAAGTGTTCTTCAGTAATGTGCTTTATCCGAGACCCTCCCTCCCTCCCCCGCCCCTCACAATTCTCCTTGTCTTTTGTACAAACTGCTTGTCAGGAAGCAAGGTGGTCGCTCGCTCTTTTCTTAGACGGCAAATGCAACTTCAATGCCAACTGGAAGGACGGATCGTATTTCCTCAGAACGCTGGCCGATAAATGTCTCACATTAGGAAAGTAAAAAAAAAAAAAAAAAAACAAGAACGCTATCTTAGTTCACTTACACACATGAACGCATTGATCCCATTTGATATCTGTTGCTAACTAAAACAGAAGCTCCTACCAAATGGCCTCTCAGATTGATTTAAAATGTGGAGAGAATGTTTTTAATTACGTCAGCCATTCAATAAACTAACTTCTGGGATCACCTGCAAGTCAATCGGAACTGTCGCTAACCAAAACAGCAGCAACTGCATAGGTCGTCCCTCTCACATTTAAGAAGCCTCAATCAAATAAATGCTTCCCTTTACACATTTAGAAAAAAAAGTGTTATTAAGACAGCCTCAAATAATTTACGCTTACTCATTTGAGGAAATACTGTTTATTTGAACAAAACTGCTCAACTATCCTCGTAGTCTTTCCGGACCACCTTGCTTCCTTGTTTCGATCTTATGGGGTGGAAAAACTCTGCTGTGTACAGTCTGGAGTGCTAACCCATTTTCGAAATAAAAACTTTTGTTTCTCAATCTCAACTGGCGCTGGCCCATTTTGTTGTATCCCTTTGAACCATAAATAAACCATGCGTGTAATTATGACAAGTGTCCACCAGATGGCAGTGCAGGCGCGTGCTGAAAGTTACGTGCTCCAGGTTTTGCTGGGTCATGGATGGACGGACTACTGACTCACAAGCACGCGCACAGTGCAAACAGGTTGTACTGGCCGGGAAATTCCGTGATGTACTTGTTCTAATGGTAAACACTTGTTGCATAATGTTTGTTCGTTTAAAAAAAAAAAAAAAGTAAATAGCCCCAGAGTCTGATATACATAAGCTTGGATGTTTCTGCAAAACTGGCCCTGGACGGGCTGACATTCTGTCCCCTCTCAAACAGTCCAAATAAACTTCAGTATATTGAATACAATTATAAACAAATTATATTACTAGTTCGTGCTTGTTTCGAGAGTGACAAAATCGGACACACACTGTGAGTCTGGAAAGACGATTTAGCAAGTTAGCAGCAGTTAGCCACGAACAAACCGGAAATTAAATTATCACACTGACAGTGAACTATTTTCTTAGCAAAATTTTAAGACCACTAGAGAGAGCCCACATACCACCATGACAATCAAACCACACTTTGAAATTTAATGCCTGGGAAAATAGTAACGTGAGGCACCAATGAGGATAAACGCTTTACAAGTTGATGATAAAACATCACATTTTGTTGTAAATTAAACATCAGCGCAAAAAGATATGGCAAATTACCACGCTCCAAGCAAAGAGAGCGCTTTTATTTTGAAAGCTCTGAGCGGAAGCGCCAATATGAATTCCGCGACTTGACTCGTGTACTTGGAAGCAGGAGCGAGTTTTTGGAGCGGGCACTGTGAAATGTGGCAGCATGATGCTGCCTGGATAATCAGCGGACAGCAGCACGGGCGGACACGACAAGCGGGGTAAGACGAGCACTTTATAACTAGTATTTGACTATTTACTACAGATTTAGCATTTTAAATAAAATGACCTGCTTTGGTTTTGGGGAAGGGCTTCAAGTTTCCCTGAAGCTTATATTTGCTGGAAACAACTGCAAACGGAGTTATTTCCTTCTTTTTTTTTTATTTATTTATGAGGCGCTTGCTGTGATTTGCTAGTGAGCACCTGATGCGCTCCGAAGGTTGCGGACATCCATCGGAAGGTGACACGATCAATAAATAAAAAGCATCTTTTATTTTCGCGTCGTGCACCTCACACACACAAATACGCACGCGCGCACACACACACGCGCATTGTCCATGCAGAGCGGCACACCGTTTTCACGCGTTCATCCATCTTAATAGTTTGATAACTTATTGATCGGGCGGCTTAATTGTCTGGGGTGCCTCTAATTACGAACGTGCGCTGCCTTAATGGACTAATCAGCTTTTGTCTACCTGTTGAGGGGCGTCTGAGTGCGCGCGCCCGCGTGCGTGCGTGCGAAGCTTGATAAATGACCGGCGTCACCTCTCTCAGTATGCAGACGTTATTACAGCGACGATCTCGCTTGCAGACTAATCAACCCGGCAACAAGCAAACTGTTGCCGTGCGCGCGCGCCTCTCATCGACCTGTTGTCTGCTCTTTGAGACTTAACAACAACCTCCCCCAAAAAAGAAAAAGACAAAACTCAAGTGAAATTTTCTGACTGATCCGAGACTGCCTTCGCATCATAAATCAGTCTACTGTCTCTATCCTGAGAGACAATCATCAAACCGACAATCAATAGAGCCGTGGCCGAGCCAAAGATCTCAACAGAATTATCAGTGAGGGAATTTCAAGCACAAATGGCTCGACAAATAAAACATGACAGGAAATGTAAATCGAGAGCGACACTGTATCTTAGAATAAGGTGGAATCTGACTATTTTTCCTTGCTTGGGATCAAAGTCATCTGAGGCCTGATTATCTCATGTCTCTGGAAGAGACTACTGGCTAATTAGCCTAAGCTAATCAAAAATGACACCTCCAGAAATTGCGGAACAACCGGTTGATTGATTGTGTACCGTTGCCAACTGTAGTACAGTCACCAGGTGAGCTAACAGCTTAGCTTCTTCAATTATCAACTACTTTTTCTTCTCTGTATTGTCATTCCATCTGGATTCCCTTGCCTGCCTCTTAAGGTCAGTCTTGGTACTGCGACAGACAACTGCCATAAAACCCGCGGCTATCAGCAAAGATCATTTTTGTGCGAGTTACTGCGCTGGTCGTCGAGTACACAATCTACGATAAGAAGAGTCAACAAACACAACGATGTTTGAACTTAATGGGTATGTCTATACTGATACTAATGCCACTCTCTTGTCCACTCAAAGATTACAGACCCCCAGCTGAAGAAGGGCTAACGCCTGATGCGAGGCCGCAGCCAAAGTCCGAGCGGGTTCTGACAAAACATGGGCGTGCTCCAGCTTCACAACCCGGCTCACCCCGACACGTTGCTGCAGCGGGCCAACCAGATGCGCCTGGCCGGCACCCTGTGCGACGTCATCATCACGGTTGACGGCCACGAGTTCCCGGCGCACCGCACCGTGTTGGCCTGCACCAGCAAGATGTTCGAAATACTGTTCCACCGCAGCAGCCTGCGCTACGCTCTGGACTTCCTGTCGCCCAAGACCTTCCAGCAGATCCTGGAGTACGCATACACGGCCTCGTTGCAGGCCACGGCCGAGGACCTGGACGACCTGCTGTACGCCGCGGAGATCCTAGAGATCGAGTTTCTGGAGGAGCAGTGCCTGAAGGTGCTGGAGACCATCCAGGCCGAGGAAAGCGAGGACACGCTGGTGCGGAACCACGTCGGCGGAGACCACGGCGACCACGGTCGGGTCAGACACTGGCGGCATCTCATGTCCAAGAAGCATTCCATCCCGGACGGAGCACCGCGTACTACTGCTCTGCACCAACTGACCTTGTACCACATGACAGAGAAGAGCCCACCGGGGTCAGACCCAAATGCCCCTCCAGAACTAAGTCCCAAGCTGGACATGAACATTTCCCAGCAGCTGCAGCAAAGCAGCGCAGAGGCTCCGACCCTGGAACCCATCGAGGGTATCAAATCGGAGAACATGCAGGTGGACGAAGCCGACTGCTGCGAGGGCCGCTCGTCCGAAAGCTGCGCGTCGGATCCGAGCCGAGACGATGGCCCGGGGACACCGCTGAGAAGCAGTGTGATCACCAGTACCCGAGAACTGCACGCCAGTCCCGAGGAGGGCGTAGTGGGAAGCTCTCTGGACTGTTTCCCCGGGTTAGCCGAGAAGCATCTGGCATCCATTTACGCCATGGCCCCAGACCACGCCGGGGAGGCCATGACCCAGGTGTCCGTGTCTCTAGCCCCATCCCTGGGCATGCCGCTGGACCCACGGGCCTACGGCGGCCTGTTGCACCAGGGCCTTCTACACCGGGAGCTCCTGAGCAGGCTGGGCCAATTTGCGGCAGGAATGAGGCACGAGGGGTCCGTTCTTGGGCCACAGTGTTGCGGCGAATGCGGGCTGCAGTTACACAGCCGGCAGGCCATGGAGCAGCACAGGTAACACCAACACGCGCTACAAACACAATTCAGCCAAGACCAAAGACTATCAAATTGTACTAATATCGTAAATTCAACGACGCTAAACAATTCCGCAGCACTTCAATTCCCAGATGTGTTTGACAGTCGTAATGACGGACGCCATCAAGTGTGGCCCTATTTCGACCGCTGCTGTATTGACAAGCTTGTCAGCTCCCATATCTTTGCGGACGGGCCAATCTGCAAGTTCCTCATACCCGGCCGCTGACATTTGAGCCTCATGCCACTCCGGCATCCCGTAGGATGTTTAGTGATGTGCCGTCTTACTCACGGACACGGACGAGCGCATGTCTGCGGGCCGCCGAGCTGAGATGCCGCGGCGGTTCTGCTGGAGGACGGTGAAGTTGCGCTAGGTCCGTAACCAGGTCACTGAGCATGCACCTGGTTCGCCGATTGACATTTGGGAGTGCTTTGCTGACAGAATTTCTCCGGGAGCGCTTTCAGATGGCGAACTACACAATTTAGAATTCTCTTAGCGGGTTGCTCCTTGTGGGATGACGGATTATACACAGTTTACCAATTAAGCATGATAACATTTTAGATGATTTGCTGTGCCATTTTCAATTTGAATTATTGCTACAACTCTATTAGGGCATTGGAGACTTTTTTTTCTTCACTTGTGTATTCTGCATATTATATTTTTGCAGTTTTTATATGATGTTTGACTATTTATATAATTTATATATTTTTGAATTTTTATAAGATGTATATAGTTTCAGAATATTACTTTTTTATATTTTGACATTTTTAAATATTTATATATTTTTGCATTTTTTTTATAAGATTTATATAATTTTTGAATATTTTTAAAGGGCCCCAAGACAATAGACTGTAGGTTTAGTGGGAAGGAAACTTCTAATCAAGCAGAAAAAGTTTGGCTTTAAATAAACTTGACATTTTGACACTTTCATTTTAATTCAAATTAATTTCGGGTATTAGAACAGTGAGGCGTGCGGGGGGTAAAAAGGGGAAATTTGTAGACAAAAAAAACAAACAAAAAAGACAAACAAACAATAATCATTAACCGAGACCTCATTGTCCTTGCCTTTAACTGCTGGGGATTTCAAATAACAGCTTTTTGAATACCATAGCGCATCATTTAATCCTTGGACTGTAGAGCAGAGTTTTCCCAGTAGTAAAATTAATCGGTTCTAAAAATGTGTTTGTTTTTTTTTGGTTTGGTGTATTTTTGCCCACAGTTTTACAATGGCCTCCTTTAGAAGCCGGGGTGATGTGAGGATGAGAGTACAGATGCCTCACATACTCAGATGTGTGTGATATGATATGATGGCTTTTGCTGGCGGCAGGGCTACAGCCGCTTGTTTTATTTATTTATTTTTTTTCTCCCCTTTTCATCGGAGCTGCATAAAGAAATGTGTGCGTGAATATGTTTGTGTGTGTGCGCGGCCCGTGTCTTGCAGAGCTAGCGGGTAAAGGCACGCGTACGTCTGCACTCTGAAATTAGCCAGATATCCCATTGTCTGTGTTCTCGCTGCATTCACGCGTTTTGTGATTCACAAACTCCGAAGGGCCTCTCACACTAATGATGCTGCATTCAGACGGGCCCCGTCTCTTGCCGGAATTTTAAAAAAAAAGAAGATATGGCTCTTCTTGTTAGGAAGCACAATGGCATATGGGGAGAGGATGGGGGGGGGGGGGGGGGGGGCTAAACAAAACACTTGTGCTAATGCGTCGCTTTTGTATGTCTTGACTATTTTTTTCTCTTACGCAGGAGGCTGCATGATGACGAGAAGGGCCACGGCTGCGAGTTCTGCGGCAAACAATTCCAGGACAGCATGCGGCTACGCATGCACATGTTGTGTCACACAGGTACAGAAAAAGTTTGTCCCTCAATCGATTTATTTATTGTTTGCTTTGTGTCGCCAACACAAACATTGGTTTAAAGCATTTTGCTAGCTTAATGCTAACACGAAATGCAAACCACCATAGACAGGCTAATAAAATTAGCATCTATTTTTCAAAATCAACTAAAACAAAGAATTTTCAGAAACTAACGAAAAACAATCACTCTAGAAACAAAGTTCAGACTAAAACAAGAGTCAACATGAAATCCAAAGTAACAATCATGACAAATCCGATTATAATCCGACACGGCCTTTTCAGCTCCACCTGTTCCTCCCGCCTTTACCTCTCAACCGAGCGCCCCCTCCCCTCCCAACCAGAGTCCGCGTTTTAGGGCCTCTTGCCAGCTCTGCCCCCCCTTTTTTTTTCGGAGTGATGACATCATCAGCTCGCTGCCGGCAGGCCTGGGTGTTCTGCCAGTGTTCCGAAGCGTGTGATGGCTCGCTCGCAGATGTGTGTCCAGGAACACACTGTACCCAAACGCAGACTTAATCAGACCTGACTGCTCTCCCAGCTACTTTATCCAAAATAGAGAGCGAGGAGCAGAAGGGAGGGATTGGGGATGAAGGGTGGGAGGAGGAGGGGGTAGCATATAATCAGGGCCTAAAAATGCATCTAAAATACAAAGCTCAGCTGTGTTTGGGCGCATGTTGACATCCTGCTGACAACTGAAAGAGGGCTCTTTCAACTTTGCCTGACTCGTCCCTTTTTGTTGTCAAATCCACCAAACGCACACATGACACGCTTTATGTGCAGCACCTTTAACCTGAGAGATCCCCCCCCCCCCCCTCCCCCCCACGTAACGCGACATAAAAACCAAACAAAAAGGATGCGGATCTCATTTCTGTGTCGCCGCGTATTTGGGTAGAGCAGCCTCAGATCGCGCCGGTTGCTAAGGAGCGAGCGCTCCGCCGCTCTAATGGGCTGATTTGGTATGCAGCTCGACGCCGGCTCTTATTTTGGTATGCCAGACAAAGTGTTTTGATGGAGGACGATTGCAGCCGCGTCTGGAGACGGTTTGATGGTTTATGGATGAGAGCACACTCCGTGCCTTTGACTGCACAAGACAATGCACTATGTCCCCCCCCCCCCCCTTCTTTCCGCTTTTCCCCCCTTTATCATCTGAATCGCACACGGTGCAACACAACGCAAGACAACACGGCGCGCTGGACGGCGTCACACGACATTAGGATCTACTGCTCGTGTGCAACACCCTTTGCTCGATGTAAACTATAAGAGATGAACAGATTGGTGCTTTTTTGGATGTTTTGTTTCGGCAAGGGTGGCACCATTTGTGTGTGTGTGTGTGCAGAGTTGAAAGAGGAGCACATTTAGGGCTGCTGCGTTCCGAGTTCCCAAAGCTTGTGGGTGTTTTAATGAGTCATTTTAACTTCATTTAAAGCCAGCTGAGCAGAAAATAGATCAGTGAATGAGCCCAGGGCCAGTATGGATCTGCAACCGATTTACATCTCAGTGAGAGCCAACCCACATCCAAACAGCTGTGTGTGTGTGTGTGTGTGTGTGTGTAAGGGAGGGAGGGGGGGGCAATACAGCAGAACCTCCAAAGTGGAACACAATGGGTTCCCTTGACTTCAAAGTTGTTCTAATTTATAAATACAGCAAGAGTTAAACTTGTGCCACTAAAGGATTACCACTCTTAACGTTTTTAAAATTGCCTATGCTCACATTCATTCTGTTTTCGTGCGAATAAAATTCAAGTCAAGTGTAAATACGGTTAAGCAAATTACAAAGCGGAACAGAGCTCGTGAAAATGTTCTCAAAATCCAGTTTACTTTTCATTCAAGATGGGCGGAAATCAGTATTGGGCTGTCGTGATTTCAAAGTATCGAGCATCGCAAAGGCTGCCGATACTAGACCGATACCTACATCACTTTTTCATCGTTCCTCTCAAATGACCATTAAAAGGCGTTTTTATAAGTATATGTATGTTTGTATTAATGCTCTGAGGTCTTTAAAATGACGTTTCATCTTTTTAATGAAACTTATTTACGTTTTTTAAAATTCTCTTTACTGAAGTACAGTCTTCACGTTCGAGCTGCGCAACGTTACAGTACAATCCAAGTGTATAAATTTGATGGAGAAAAACACTTCCTCATTTTTGATGACCACTTAGGCCTTCTTCATTACGGCACTTAACTGTTAAAAAATGATGAGATGCTTTTTCTCAAGTCTCACGGGATTTGCGGAAGCTACACGTAATTTCCCTCCGCTTGAATTTATATAAGTTGACGGTTCGACTCGGAGGTTCCGCCGTGCGTTGCTGTCGACGCGATTTGAGCGCTGAAACATTTCCGGCGAGGCCCACGCACCCTCGTCTGTCATCGCGACAGACGAGACGAGGGGTCTTGTGTAGGTGAACTGGCGAGTGTAGTCACGGTCCATGTGATGGGATTTGGGGTGTTGACGCTCAAGTGGGTTTTTTTTTTGTTTTTTTTCCCTCTACTGTTGGTTTTTCCGCCCGATAAAAGGGCCGTGCCGCAGGCGGTAAGCGTCTGCTGTAGAGAGAACACCCAGTCTTTCTGTGGACTCTCAGGCAGACAGTCTGCTCTCTGTTCAGAAGCTGATAACAGGGGCACAGTAAATACAAGTCTTCGCCTTGCCTCGTTCTGTCGGCGAGAAGGCCCGCTGCACCCCGTCTGCCGCTTTTGTTTGTCCAATTTGTGTTTTTCTGAAAGTGTACGGCGGGAGGGAAAAAAAAAAAAAAAGCCACTTGACTTTTCTTTATCCTTCCGAATGCCAGATGAAGATGTGACTCACTGTGCTAAATCACACACATGCTTTGTGTGTTGTTCATGTCGCTGTATTTTATTTTATTTTTTTTCAAAATCTTCCCGCAGCTCCCGCTGAGGCTCTGGTGTGCGATCAGTGCGGAGCTACCTTCTCCTCAGAGGAGGCTCTGGATGCCCACCGGCTAACACACACAGGTTCGTCACACACACACAGACACACACCCTCAAGACACGCGCTCGAGTTACTCCCATGACTTTGCGACTGAATTTTGCTCGTCATGCTGAACGGTTTCAACTGTTCCTGTCATGATGCTCCATAATTTATCGGGAAGGAGGCGGGAGGCCCTCTCACATGTCGGCCTCTAATATCTCTCGGTATCTAGATCCGCCGCGTGCTACTTGCACACAAACCACAGCTTCGTGAAATAACACTTGGCATTATAGTACTAAGCCCGCCCCCACCACACAGCACCATTTTTATCTTAAAATCAAAATTCAGAAATTGCTCGGAGGGGGCCGAGCAATTAAACTATGATGTCAAATGATGGGGTGGGAAATATCATTACGCGAGCCACAAATGGCCCCCAGGCTGCGGGTTTAAGACCCTAAACACACCGGCGCTGTCGATCGACTGTGATTGGTCACTTTCATGTTAACAAAATCTGCTGTGATGCAACGCTAGGAAGATGTAATTGTACCTACACACCCCAGAGGGGAAAAAAAAGACCAGGTTTACCATAGCGTGATGACCTCAACTGAACTTAGCGCTTGCTCGAATCAGGCTGACATAAATGCTACTCTGGTTTCGCTACAGCCTAAAGCTAAGTTTCTTTCTGATTTGAGGAAAGACTCAATTGTTTCCCCAAAAAGACTTCCTCCACCATAATTAAAAGTCACACTGAAGCAACATCATCTAAAATGAAAAGTCTCGGAGGGAAATCAACTCAATACAATAGAATGTCTTTCCGCTGTCTTGTTTGCCATTCTGTGTATTTTTCCAACCCGCCGAGACAAGGAGCTAGTCAATCCGTGTGACACGACTCACTATTAGCGCGCAAGCTAACCTGATACCCGTCAAAACATCATGTGAAGTATGCAGAGGCAGCTGAACGTTGTTTGTTTCCGCAACAGCGTGTCGTAACGGCAGCCTAGAAATAAAAGCTTCAATCATTTCGGTGGTCCGCTGGCTTGCTATGAGATCCAAAATAGACTCCTGGATCATCTACTTTGAAAGATTTAGCTTGTGTTAGCGCTAGCATCAACAGCAGTCAGAACTGGGTGCAATGCTTGAAATTAGGGATTGATTTTAAATTCAATTTGAAATTAATTGTTGCTTTTGTGCGGCCGGAAGCGTAGTTGCCGATTCCGTCTCAACTCGATTGTGATTGTGAAACCGCGTAACACGATTAGATAAGACCTATAACCACTCTGGCAGGTTTTTTTTTTTTGGTCCGTTATTGAGATTTAATCTGTTTCTGACATTTACGGACACAGTAAGAACATGCCCCGGGTCAGAATGTCCCATGAACTTTATTACAGTTTCGAAGAGGAATAAATCAATAAAAGGGTTACGTTGATTTATATTTATTTTGTTCCATTGCGCGGAGATAAGGTTCGAATTGATAAACGGGTGCTACGTGCAAACACAAAAATCATTTGCTGTGTAGAACATTAAAACAAACAGACACTAAATGTCGTCAAAAATACAAACAGACGATATTGGTTACCGCATTCAAACAAAGCGTACCGTCTCTACTTTTGTCCGAACACACATTTTCTTGCCACCGTCTGAGAAAGGCGATCACTCTTTTAGAAGTGTTGGCATGTAACCGTAACTCCAGGTGGCACATACACTATGAATACTTCATGCCAAGCAGGGCCGCCGATCATGCCCGTGAGTTTCTACCCTCGTCACCCTTCGACTTGTAAACATCCAGAGCTCGGTTTCAAGCCTGGCGCCGTATCAAGAGCAGAGTACAGCAGGGCATTACTCTCTCACTTTGTCACCATCTCACCTCGGTGAGACTCGTGACGCACGAGTCCATTTGTTTTTTTTTTGGGTTTTCTTCAAACTACAGGTAATCTAATCAGCGGTGTTCAGGTTGTGTACTAAGGGTAAGGAGGGGGGTTGCGTTGAGTCAACATGAAATGCCCGGTGTCCTTTTAAATTGCCAAATGAGTTTGGTCTCGGAAGGATAACGTTTTGTCAGCTGCTGTCTACCGCCTCATTGGGAATAATACAACTTGGGGAGTGGGAAGTGGGGGGGGAGTTTTTTCAGGTCTGTTTGGCGTTTTGATATGTCAGAGGTGAATGGCCGAGGGTTGAGCGAGGGGGGAAAGGGGGGGTGTACTGTGGGAAAGCAACACGGGCTACATGAGGACTTGCTATTGGTGCCGGTGCGCCGGGTGCCAGCACAGAGCCGGAGGAAAACAACATCATGTGCTGCTGTTTACTCCTCAACACAGCGCTGTCATAGTCTCCTGACCTACTTGTCAGAGCCTAAAATAAAAGAATGGATCCGTCTCCGAATCGCTCGCACAACAAAGGCGTTTGTTTTGTCGGAGCTGGCGGAAAACAAAAAAAACAAAAAAAGGGCTCTGGGACTCTTTGGATTTTTTTTTTCGGAGTCCGTAACATGCGTGTCGAAACGAAACGCCGTGCTTGAGAGCTGGCCATGTTGGTCGGCCATGTTGTCACCTTGCCTTCAAGGCTCGGGACGCGAGTGCCGCCTTTGCAGCTGCACTGTGACTTCCGCCGTGGTCCTTGTAATTAACCAGCACTAAAACCCAATTCAATATAATATTCGGAAGACCTTTTAGCTCGCCCCGGTGCGTCCGTCACAGCGCTACAGGTTCCCTTCAATAACTACTTGTGATTCATACACGCTGTCGAGGAGACTCCAGCCCCCCTGAAACGTATTTGCTCTGCGATGATACGCAAAGTGCCTAACGGCCGATTTCTATTTCTATGACGTGCAAATTATTTAGCTGGAGAACATAGCGTAAACATTCCTGGAACCGCGGCGGCGGTAGGAAAGCGGTGACCTGAGCGAACCGCTCCGCCAAATGGTTCTTACGGGAGCGGCGAAAGCTCTCCTTGCGTGAATTATTGAATCGGTTGTTCGTACGTCGGGTGGATTAGCAGTCGACTGATGAGAGCCCGCCCGGGGTTGTTTAAGGTTATGTGCGTGTGAACCTCCTCGGCTGTGTGCATGAGCACATACAGTAGAGCGGCTCCGACGCGCGGCGGGTCACACGAGGTGCGTAGCCTCAACTGAGCCGAGAGGCGCTGAACACAGCCCGGGGGCGGAGCCGCTCGCTGCTATGTGACGACACGAACTGGCGCGCATGATGTCATTTTTGTAAACCGTTGAGTTCATTTCCCCTCTGAAAGTGGAGTGGGAGGTGTTGAGATGAGTTGAGCGCAATTCAATAACTATTTTTCATTTAGATTCGAATCTGATAAATAGCTTTTATGTGAAACTGGCCTGTGGCGCAAAAAAAAAATATTGGCAGACATTATGCTTTGCTGAAAACATATTAATTCAGCCACATTATAAAAAAAATATTTGTTCAACCCCTAATTCACACTCAAAGCTTTAAGCAATTTAGAATCTTAAGTGACCTAAAAATATTTGTTTAATTAATTAGCTGATTAGGATTTGTCAGAGAAACAATCAATAATTTATGTCTCTGTATTAAATTAAATTAGCTGTTCAACGATGATCATTTTCCTCTTTGTAATCACGCCATCCAGCTGTGGTGGCATAAAAACAAAAAAAGATTCAAGAATTTTGGGAAGTGATCATCCTCCAGCGGTTGAACTAAAGCGTGAACAATCCTTTCACTCTTTTGTTACGTATATTTAAAAGCAAAAAAAAAAATAATCAAACCTCATGACTTCAAGGATGAAAGCCAGACAAAGAAATATATGAATACAATCTCTTGTTCAATTTGCAGTGGGGTCCATTCGCAGCCCCTCGGGTTGGGGAAAACTTTTGTTTGCGGTGTGAAAAGAGACAGGCCGTGCTTATTTGTGAATGAAGGGATTAGCTCCGACACTTCAGCCCAACACGGAGCCTATCTGGTTGCCCGGACACATGGTTTTGTCTTTTTTCGAGCCCGAACCGACGACTACCGATGCGCCAAGATGGCCTCTGTTTAGTCAAGCGAGGTGCACCTCGGCTGTGCCGAAATAGCGTCGTGGCCTCGGCCGTTGCTGAATTATTAACCTGCTTGCGCAGTGTAACTTTCCTCCCGCGTGCGAGTAAATCATTCCTACCATTCCTCAAGACACAATGGTCAGTCAGTCGGCCTTAAAGGGATACCGCGGGTTATGTGCTATTGACCCTATTGAGAGCCGAGGGTCAAGGGGTCATGCTGTGCCTCAAAAGCTAAATCCCAAGACCATTGTCTGGTTAAGGGTGAGAGCGCAGGGAGGGGGCAGGGGGGCAACCAACTTTATTATTCTGTGCAGAAACGAGATCCTCCTCTCATATTGGCCACTGGAATAACTCAAATTTATCATTTAACAGAGCGACAAAATGCAACCGCGAACGCACATGCCTGCCTGGGAAAGTCGACTTTAGTCGTTAACATTATTTTTATCCTCCGCGTAGAACAAATCGTCACCGGAATTTAAGAGCGACATCCTTGTGGCAGGATTTTATTTTGCCACGCAGATGGCACCATAAAAAAGTGTCTTGAGTTAAGCATGTGGTGGGATGATAATTAAAGTGGCTTTGAAGTATTTAAATATGAGAACCAGGCCGACCGGTTCTGGAACACATTGAAACAGAGAGCACGCCCCCTGCTGGATAAAGCAAATATTAAGAATGGGGATGTCAACCGATCAAACCTTCAAACGAAAGCAATGCAGATGGGTCCGAGCTTTGCGCGGAACCTCGGAATCCGATTAAACGGCGAAACTTAAAGGATTTTCTGTACGGGCGGCAAAATATAAAAGCCAGGGAGGTTACAAAGGGGGCATTGAGTCTGTTGTCTTTCAACTCAAATATTGTGATACGCGAGTGAGAAAAGGTCCCCGGTCATTAGGCGAGGGCATAAAGACAGTGGGTGAGGGTGGGGGGGAAGGGGGGAGGCGGAGCCTATGACTAATGGGCTCGGTCAATGAGGGCCTGAACCTCATTGTGTGCTCTTTGTGCAGCCGGCAGCCCCAAAGCCTCTAACAGGTGCGGCTCAATCCGGCGGATGGCCTCCCTGCAGGATTGTTAAGACCAGGGAATGTCTTTCATCCTGTCCTCTGGCTGTTAATGATTACGGATGATTGGCTCTCTCCTATTAGTTTGTTTTAACGTGGCGTTTCGAAGGCAGAAAAAGTGCACCCGCGATAAGTCATCCGTCTTCTTCACGACGACGTGTCTATTTGCGGCGGGTCCTCAAAACGACAAGATCGGGGAAAAACAATGCACGGGGAATTTATTTTTTATTTTTTTCTCCCCCGGCTTGATTTGTTTCTTTCTCTCTCGTCCGTTAACTTGATTGAACCCAAAAGCGGGCGTCTGACACTCTTCCCTCTTTAGTATGAGCGCCCTGCATCCCTTTCCCCTGCGTTAATTCCAATTTAATTGCCAGTTGCCTCAAGGCACTTCAATAACAGTAACAAATGATTTGATTTAGTGGACCTCATCAGACTGCATTTTAAATGTGACACAGCAACCCCACTTGAATTCCAATGAAGTGCTGGCACAGTCCCGTGTTTACTAATGATCCTCCGCTGGAGATGTCTGATTGAATCTCAGTCAGGAGCGATGGGCTCCGTCGAGCATCGGCAGAGGATCTGAAACCTGAGCAGACGAGACAAATAAGGAGCCTCATAATCTCGTATGAATGCCCCGACTGTCTCGAGAGGCGCGGTTTCGTCTATAAAACCGTAGATTAGCCGTCTCCTCGGCGCTGGCGAGCGTATGATTTTGCCCGGGTGGACTGGGGAAGCGGCGTCCAGAGCCCGTCGCTCAAACGGCGCTCTGCGTGACGACGGCCGAAGGATGCACGTCTCGTTTTGACCGAAACCAGCCCCGCCGGCGGCTTTCCAATCTGTATTCCTCGCCACACTCGGCGCAACAGGAAAGCAGCCCCAAAGAGATGCCAGGTCACACACAGGATTAAACTGGATTGTGTTTTTTTTTTTTTTTTTCCTGCAGTCCTGCCTTTAATGGCTTGATATCACTACTTGACATTCTGCGCAGGGCGCACGGTGTAGGCATCATTTAGGGTGGAGCCACTATCAGCGGCTCTTTCAGCACAGAGGACTTCACAGGCTGCGGCTGACTCTTGATGGGGAATGAAGAGAATAATTACACATCTAACATAGCAGGAAGGAGCCATTGATTGTGTGATTGGCATGCGCTACGTCGGCTGGGAAATTCTTCAGGAAAACAATGACTTTCATGCTTGAAAATAGAACGTATGAAAAAAAAAAAAAAGGCTCACAGCTGAAAGCGCCGGCAGGCTTTTAGGGGAGTTGGTTTAGGTAGAGACACTTGCTCTTTGAAAGAAGCTTTTCCCTCCGAGGACTCGCACAAAGTTGAAGTGACCCAGTTTCCCCACTTAAGGCCCCGAGTCTGCACGCCGTACTGAAATAACCGCGCGCCTCCGTCTCTCCTTTTGTGCTTTCTCCAGGGACTGACATGGCGGTGTTCTGTCTGCTGTGCGCAAAGCGCTTCCAGACCCAGAAGGCCCTGCAGCAGCACATGGAGGTCCACGCGGGCATGCACAGCTACATCTGCAGCCACTGCGAGCGACCCTTCCCTAGCCACACCACCCTCAAAAGACACTTGCGCTCGCACTCGGGTAAGAACCACCCACGCCGTTTTGGACATTTAGCATTTCACTAAACAAAGACACAATAAACTAATATGAGCAGGGGCGAAGCTACAGGGTGGCTTAGGGTGATCACGGCCACCCCTTGTCACTCACTTGCCACTGTCTTATCAATCATCACACCTCAGAGAAAATTTGGATTTCTTTCACATGGTTGTAGTATTCCTAGATTTTTTTCAATATTTTCAAAATACTAAATTAATATCCATTTTTCTAAATGATAGGCAAAGTTGTCAGTGTGCCATTTTATTTCATGAAATCCGATTATAGAGAATGATGCACCGTCACCCTGGCCACCCCACGGAAAATGTTCTCGCTACGCCCCTGTATACGAGAACACTAAAATTGAGGACACGCTTTAAGATGCCTTGATGTGCCGTTCTGGTTATTTTCATGCTAGTAATCATGTTTTCTACTACGCCTATACTAGGGGAGTTTTGCGTGGTTCAAATTTAAAATAAAAAAATAAAGATTGTTATCATTAAACGTTTCCTCCATGGAGTAACCCTTCAATGACGGCCTTTCAAAGCAACAAAAAGGCCAACAAGGGTTTGAACTTCAAATGTTACCGCTGACATTGAAGTCCCGTTAAGTGTAAAGGCCTCTCTGTCACTTATTCTTCCTATGTGCCTCAATTTCTTCCGTTAATTGATTAGCACGCATCATCTCCTGGCCCGCTTCTGCATCAGATGACTCACCTCTACTGTGACAGCACTGTGCCGTTCTGGCCGGTGCTTATTTTGGGCAATTTCATCGTGTTTATATTTTTGGGTTCTTAGACAGCCGTCGGGGGCTTGTGCAAATTCACGGCTGTCAGTTCCGGTGTGGTTCACGCGAGGCGATAGAGGGAACCCAAATAAATATTGAAGGGAAAAGCAAATGGAAATGACTTGTCTTGCGCGTTCTCGCCAGGGTGAGTTTTAACGCCGCGAGAAACGGAGCGATATCTGCCGAGGAGATGTCCCCCTTTCTTCTCTTACCTTAAATAACACTCTCTCAGCTGTCAGGACGGCTTGATGTCTAGACGGGAGAAATACATAATTGATGTGAAGAGACAGAAGTGAGGGGATTTTTTTGGCCGTGACAGCGTATCTTGTTTGTGTGCCGCCATTCTGCTTGGAAGTAACATTTTGTAAATGTCAGTGTGGGGTAGGTGGGTGGGCGGAAGGGGAAGGGGGGGTGGGGGATATATTGGGGGTAGAATTGGCCTGTAATGAGGAGAGCCATGTATCCTGGGCCTTGGTTGTTGCTGTGGTCACTGAGATAATGAAGCACATAGGTCATTGGAGATGAGTCAAGGCATCAGCCGAGGAGAGAAATGGATTAACTACAGTATAGAGGCGAGAGCGTCGCACGTCCGGAGGGCTTTTATCAGCCATTAGCCCGCCGCCGAGAGGAGTCTCCTCCCGTCACAACATTAGCGACGTGCGGCGGCACACGTGCTCGTTCGGGCTATTCGGAAGCGGCCGAGGCCGTTGTGTTGACACGAGATGAATTTTTGGTGGGGGCTTTTCAGGCGATCATCCGTTCGAGTGCGAGTTCTGCGGGAGCTGCTTCCGAGACGACGGCACCCTGAGGGGTCACAAACGCATCCACACGGGAGAGAAGCCTTACGAATGCAACAGCTGCGGGAAGCGCTTCAGCCTCAAACACCAGCTGGAGACGCACTACCGCGTGCACACAGGTGAGAGCCAAGAGCGAGATGGCCGATGTTAACACAACACTGTCTTAAAGATAGGTCACTAGATAAATATCGTCAAATTTCTGACATTTTTTGCATATTTGTATTATCCAACAATTCCAAAAATTAAAAATGTGACTATTCTTTATCCCCTGCAAAGAGCTAATAATACTGCAGCTGACTGAGTAGTTGTGACTTTCCTCTTCCTGTATATACTGTACGTATTAGTATTATAGAGCCCTCTAGTGGTCAAGCTACACAACACACGCAAGCCAAACTGTGAATGAAACTTCTTTTGGGGCTGATTCTGATCCCGATATTTGTCATTGTAAAATTCCAGACGGACGATTAACTTCAATACATAATGAATAAAATACGTTTCGGTCCCTCAATATTAAATCAGACAGATATTAAGAAATCCTTTTGTCACCCTCAACTAATCCGATTCCAAAATGTCTTCCCAGGTGAGAAGCCATTTGAGTGTAAGCTGTGTCACCAACGATCCAGAGACTACTCGGCTATGATCAAGCACCTGCGCACGCACAACGGCGCGTCTCCATACCAGTGCACCATCTGCCAGGACTTCTGCCCCAGCCTGGCCGCCATGCAGAAGCACATGAAAGGCCACAAACCCGAGGAGGTGCCGGCAGACTGGAGGATAGAAAAGACTTATCTGTACGTCTGTTATGTCTGAGCAGGTCTTGGACCCGGGGGTGGGCGCGGTTGAAAAATACGGCTGAGGTCATAGTGGCGACTCTTGCCGGGTCAAATTTAGAAATGCAAAAGTCGAGAGGTAAACGTGCTGAAACGGTAACGTACTTTATGACATCGTCTGTGCCATTTAACGATAAAAGCGTTTGGTGAACCACACGCGGTCTTTAAAACACGAGCTCAAAAATGTGTTCAAACTGTGAAAAAAAAAAGATGCAGAAAGCAACCAGCGCCGACTGGCCCACTTGGTTCAATCGAGTATTCCGTTCCCTTAACCACACCGCAAGGAATTCCATGCAAAAGTGGCAACCGAGGACACGTTTACACGAGAACAATCTAAGAAAAATGGGAGTTTGGATACGTTTCTTCGCGAGGATATTTGTCAAGTTTTCAAGTCACAGTTCCACGGTTTTCATTTTTTACTCTGCAAAACACTGTGACTGATCATTTTTGTTCAAATGCTCCAGTGTATACTAGTGAAAGACCAGATATGTTTTTTTTTTTCCAAAGCCGATACTGATTATTAATAGTCAAGATGGCTGATCACCGATATTTGAAAGAGACATTAAATTTGCAGTAAAAGGGAAATAATCGGTGTCAAAATTGATTAAAAAAAAACATGTTTGCTAAAGTACCTTTTCAAATTTGCCACACCTTGTAACTTTTTCTTTTAAGTCTATACATACAGAGAATAAATCTTTTAAAATGTAAAGTGAAAAGGTAAAAAAAATTCTCTAGAGTTAACCAAAAATTGTTCTTTTATCAGCCTTGAGATTATGGAGGAAAAAAAAAAAAGGATAATCGGTCTATCATAGTTTACATTGACCCTAAATGAGAAGTTGCACGATTGACAGTTGCTCTGCCATTGAAATACCTAAAAATATTTTGGTCATATAAACGCTGGTTGTTGACTGTTGAAAAGTCATTTTAATGAAGCGGATTAAAAATGTCATTTTTGGCTGTCACTCAGTTTGAGATTAGCAACAGTGTCTGGGCTTTTTGACCTGTCTGAGTGGCTCCCTTGATTCGGCTGTTAAATTTTCCCCGACTATTTGACTTACCTTGCTGTTGTTTTTATTTTAATTTTTTTCGTTCTTGTGCATGTTTTACTTGAACTGTTTTTTGGCCTCACAACACGCGAGCTCATAAATGGTCTTTTCTCGCGGCGGACGGCGTCGCGAGTTCCGAGGTAGCGGGCTTCAATGTCATTCAGTGTCATTGCTATTTTGTTGTTGTTTGTAAACAAATACGTGCTGATTATCACCACCGCCGCGCGGGGTCATCCGCCATTTTTCCCCGTTTGTTGGCAGGCAAACAGTGTTGATCCGTCTGTGGGTTTCTTTTCCTAACAATTACCGTCACAATTTCAATGGTCAAACTGTGTCAGAAAAGAAAAAAAAAATGTAAAGAGGCTCAACACGGCTTTGATGTGTTTTTTTTTTTTTTTTTAATCACCGTCTATAATTAGATGTCTTATAAATCACAAAACTGATGAAAATAGAACATGAAAAGCAAAGTTGTTTTTTTTGTGTTATTTTTAAAGAAAATCCAGACAAGTGGCAGTTAGTGTGAGTTGTTGTGTATGTGTCATGTACAGGCCGTCCGTCCTGCGTTGTTGTTCCTGTGCAGGCCTTATCCTGTTGTATTTTTGTATCACGGTAATTTGCTGTCTTGTTTACATTTGAGAAACATCTTTAACGTGTGTGTTTTATACGTCTCCGATGGGGGGAAAAAAAAAGTTCCCTTTTTCTAAGCGGAGCGTTGACATGCTTGTGGGTCTGTGCTATTGGTGTTTTTTTTTTTTGGGGGGGGTTTCTCGCTCCCAAATTCGAGATGAGATCTACGTCTCGAAACATTGCAACTGGAAGCAACATACTGTGATTGTGACGCTCTGATGCAAGTTGCCAGCAAGGGCGATGTAAAAAAATGTTCAAATTGCGTTGCCGATTGAGTGAAAGTTAACTGTGAGGGTTTTTTTTTTTTTTTCTAGGGTGAAAACGGTGTACAGCACATCGTGGCAACTTGATGCCATGACACACATTCACTGTATCTATTCTATACATGAACATGCACTATAACCAGTTTAGTCAGTGGACCAAAAGAAATAGAGCACTTTTGTTTGAGATGATTATTTTTTCTTTTTTTTTAAATCTTTGTATGTTGTGATAATGCAGATGTCTTTTTTTTTTTTTGGTTTAGTGTGTCCTAGAAGGCTGTGATTCGCATCGTTTCGATATGTCGATGTCTGTCTACCTCAGGGCCAGGTCGAAGCTCGAGCTGGTGTCCAATCAGGGTTGTTCTTCTTGCCATGTGTGCAGTCAAGTCCCTCCTCATTGCAGCTTTTTAACACCCCGTGTGGAAAGTGTTTTCTCGGTGTGGATTCAGGCACAACTCTGTACGCGTCGGTGTTCGGTGGCATGGTCAGAAAAAAAAAAAGAGAGAAAAAAAAAAGAATTAAAAAACAATTTACTATTCTATGCATTTCGTCTCTTCTGTCTGCTGTTTGATCAACAATTAAATGGATGGAAGTTGGCTCATCAAGATAACAGGCTGTATTTTTTACAACACACACATGCATATATAAAATTACATAACATTATAGAATTTATATTGTATGTTTGCTCCACCTAAATGTTACCTTCATTTTCATTTCATTGTGTAGAATTTATCCGCCACTGCGGTAGTTTTGTTAATTCAGCTTCAACATTGGGACTTTCACAGCTTTTGCCATCGTCACGCCGGGCAATTCCCTCTTAACACTTTATTGGCTCCGGCCACAAACCTTCCCAGTGGCTTATTTATTTGTGTCATGTGGGCTGGAATGATTCCAGACTCTGTGCTGACCCCTGATGGCACCGTGCCGGAGCCGCAGCTGGCCTGCGTCTTAATCCAGATGTGGAAGGAGCTCAAAATGAGAGTGGCGGGATTCCCAAAGCTCCATGTGCGGCACGGTGAGAGTGGCAAAGCTCAGGCAGACCTCTTAATTACAAGTTCTGGCAGCAGTTTCTTTATGCGACAACACACACGCACACCATGTTTGCGTAATACTTTTAACACCGTGCCATGGTGTCCTTTAGTCAAATTCTCCATGGCCCGGTGTTGGCATAAAGTGAACTTGAGAAATAAGAGCAAATCAACAACTCACAAAATGCCAACACAAGCCAGGCTGCTGTGTTTGCAGATTTGCTGCAATCATCACCATCCTGTTTTATAATGCCATCATGTGTATTTCGCCCAGGGGGATCATTTCGAGATACATTTTCTACCATTATTGAAACTGCACAAAACCATTGCGTAAACTGTAAAAGTTATATACAAGAAAAATCTGTTTAAGACAACGGAGGGGATTTTAACCAAGCCTCAGTTTCTAAAATGACTGATGTATTTTTATCACACAATTAAAATACAACAATGTCAATTTCATCAGTCAGAAACTATCATTGTCTTTTCAGTCCACTAGATGGTAGTGACTTCACACACAAAGATGCCAACAGCCTCACAAGAAGCCATTAGAAATTTGTAAAATACTAAACGATCACCTCTGCCACTTGATTCACCTCTGTCACCGGTACAAGGACACGCGCCGGGTGCAGGAGCAGATTGAGCGCAAACGTAATCTCCTCTGTTTAATTACAGCGAGCATCGTGGGCAAAAAAAAAAAAACACAACACACACATTATGGTCGCCATCTGGTGTGGGAGAAGGCCCACCCCTATCAGCCATCACATATAAAGTCCGACATGACAGCAATTTATGCAACCTGCCACGTTCAATACAGAGCCAACAGCTTATTGTTTAGCAGTGTTGCGACGAGGGCAACGCACAATTTTCAATTGTCGCCACTGCGCTGTCACGTGATTGGCCAAAAAAATGCGCTCATCGAACGATACAATTATATGTTCTCAGGTCAGACAAAGTAATTTTATTAAAGTTGTATTAGTATCTTCTAATACTAACCATCAACCAATGAGCACAAAATAGTCATTATTTGAGTCTTTTCTGCTTAAACTGCACTCATATGAAAGAGTGTCCCCAAACTAACCACAAGGTGGCAGTGTAAGTAAAGGAATCCCATCGATACCGATCCGACTGCTAACAGAGAACAACCTCAGCTGCACTTCGGCCAATCTGTCAATTTTAGCACCGTAGGCAGTACACCATCCCACGTAATAGACGACATTCACATTCCCGATTAAAATAAGCCCGTTTCTCGGCGGCTATACATCCTGACACGTCTCTCGGGCCTCTCTTGACGCTCCCTTAAACACATGCGGCGGTTATCGATCCGAACGTTGACTGTCATAATCCGAGGCAGTGCCGGTAGTTTCCCATCTTCAAACCGTCGTCAACTTCCGTCGACAAATGATTGATGGATGCGGCGACTGCATCGCCGTGTCGTAAAAGGAATCCGGAAGTGGGAATGACACACTTAAAGTTTTACCACCTATACGGTATTCGCCGTTTAATGTTTTATAAGGTGACCTTTCCTATCACATGCTCTAAAGTTGTTAACTTCTGCCGAAGTAATCTATTGCCAATTGATGTCTGAGATTGTTCCTCAGGTTCTGACGACAGAGATGGGAAGAACAATCCAATTATTGTGAAGAGTGTGGTTGATTTGCGGGTAATTGCATGTTGATTAATTGTCTCTTTAAAATGGAGGGCAGTGCTCACCAATAGCGAGGGGTCGCGCTCAACAACATCAGCAAATACAACACTTAAGAATCAGCAGGATCTCAGCGGATGCAGGCAAGCGAATGTTATCCGAGCAGCCTCAAAAGCCAGATTTCCTATTTCCTGTTGTGTCCGAACCTGGCGTGGCGGATTTGCAAGCGGGGACCCAGAGACCGCGACTGATGTTCAAAAGTTTGGATACGGAAAAAGGCACTAACAGGAACGGTTTGAGATGAGAGCGCAGTAGATCTTCGCACGCTGAGCGGGGAAAATGCTTCCGTCTGAGCGGGGGAATAGATGTTGATCCAAACTGGGGCCTGGCCAAACTGAAGGCAGAGTGAGGTACACAAAGAAATGGCTGGAAGGATTCAGCCCACAGCCAGACCCAACGGCGTTTGGCTTCTGTTGTTCTAATCACCATCGGTTGGATTTACTTGCGAAAACTCAATTCCATGAGGGGAAGATCACAAGGACAAATGGCCGGTCGCTTTCTGACCCAGATGAAAATTGCAAAAGTTAAATACGAATGTTAGGCACTTTAATCTCTCACTCTCTAATAGCCTTCTTGGATAGACTCTGAAATGTTGAAGAGCCATAATATCCGAAAAAACTCACAGGGTCCATATCAGGCCAACAGAACACTGCGTTCTCAGAATTCAGGCCTACTTGTGATTCTCAGAGTGTTCAAAGGCAGAACGGGAGGCAGAGCCGTCAGCTATCTTATTTATTCCGTCTGAGAGGGCAGACAGTCTTTCTAGAGAAAACTGTCCGATTTGACAAAGTCCGACTCAGGTTGGGGTGAATCGTCCCTTGCCTTTTGATCCTGACACTGGCCATGCTAATGCTAACGCTAATCGCTAACGCTGCTCGCTAACGCTACTTATTACCTGGAAGTCCTAGCTAACCACGGACACAACAGACTAATAGCGCTCAGATCAATCATCCCTTTATTTCTTTCCAATAAAAGTGCAAGGTCTCTTTAGAAAAGAGAAGACAAGCTTTGATCTCTCCCACATCCTACCCAAGTGCCAGAGTCTTCTTCATCTCATCTGCTAATTATTCTCAACGATCCACTTTTGAAACACTCACACGAAAAAGACCGAGCGTGGCTGCCACAACAAGAGCGAAGAGAAAGTCTCATCTGTCAGCGGGCATGTGGGAGGCACACTTCATTTCGTTTGCGAGTGCTGAGAGACAGAGGCTTCGGATTCCAAAACGATTGAACACGGACAAGGGTACGACTTTTCAACAATCTCCAATCATGACCTTTCCGCAATAGCTACAAACTGTCAGATGGGTTCTTGTGTAAATACTCTTCCTGGCAGAGGTAAAACATGCCCGGTATCGTCTGCAACCAGCTGGAGACGCCCCAACCCGTGCGGCACCTGACAAAGACCAGGTTCAGTTTAGTCTCCGAGGCCTCATGACCCTCCCCTCCGATGGACAAACAACAGCCTCATTCACTGCACCTCTGCTGACCTCATTGTCTCTTTGTGAAGGGAAAATCCACAGTTGCATTCTGTGAAACGCTCCAGCACCGGACACCCGGCTGATAGTCGCCGGTAGCTGGGCCACAGTCTCCAGATGAGCTTGCTAACAAAATGGTAAGAAAAGAAGCTAACCGGCACTTCCTATTTTCCCTATCAGAAGTTAGCAGTGCTATGATTCCGTAGAGTCCCGATGGAGACGCATTGTCGGTTATTGAGAATCCGATGGCCATCAGTCATCCTTTTCCCGCCGAGAAGACGGCAGTTGTCGACCAAAGAGAGGGAGCGCGGAACTACTTGAAAAGGTTTCGCAACGGAACACAAGGTAAGTGCCTGTCATAAACGGTTGATCACCATCTAACAACCTCGAACAGCTTAAACTTAATCGAGCTCGCCTTTTCAAACCGTAAAGACGCTAACTGCTGTTCGGTTTTTGCAAACAGTCAAGAACCAAAATGACAAAGTGGTGAAAGGATCCATGTGCCAAATATTTCTGTCTTTGCTTTGACTAGGCTGTCAGAGGTAATCTAAGCTGCAACGCTTTAGTTTTATGTCTATAACAAGTGCTTATTATTTTCACCTAAAATTTGATAGCGCTCATATTAGATCGCAGGTGTTGTAGCGCCGCAAAAAATGTTCACTAATACCAGCAAAATGTAAAATACTTGCTGCTCGGAATGTTAAGTCGGGGAACTCCGGGAAGTGAAGCAGCGCAAAAGTTTCTGAAATGCCAGCTGGTGCTGACATGCTAGCAAGTAGCGAGGGCACTTGTAATTTGTGACTAGTGAGCATGCATATTGAAGGCAGCCAAAATGTATCAATTTGTCGCTCTAGCTCGCAGGTTGGTGAGGCTGCTGGCAGCTGTGTGTGCGCTCGGGCTCTTGGGAGGATTGGCTGTCGGCGTCTGGTTCCTAGGTGAGCGCTGTGGCTAAGATAAATAAGCACCACTTACTTAGTCATCTCTATACGTTTGGCTTAGCCTCGTGCAGCCAACCTGGTCGGTTTCGTGAGGATGATAAGAAAACAGCTGATAGATTTATTTAAATTGTCAGAAATAAATGTGACGCTATTTATGTAATTACTTATGTTTATTTATGTATTTATTTAGCCACACTGAGATAAAGCTATGTTTCATGTTAAGGGTACACACTGTTATGCAGTTGTGTAACAATTTTACCCAATGATGGTTCTCAACAGTGGCAGTCGTATTAATTAACGACATCATGTTTTCGCACTCAAGTCAAGTTTCTCCTGAGGCCGTCGTCCTCCCACAGTGCAGTGGGACTCGGGGACGCAAAGGAGACGTCCTTCTGCAATGTGACAGAGGACATTACCATCGCCGACCCCAGGAAAGGTCTGTGTCAGCTCCCTTTTTTTGTCGCTAATTGGAAGCAAGATTGTACTCTGCTATTCATGAAGGAAGAGAGGGATCGTAAAGTTGCTTATTGTTTTTCGTCGGAGTGAAGGCCACGTTTCAACTCTGATGTAGACTTGAGTGGAAAATTACCATTTAAAAGCTGACTGTTGTTTTCTTTTTACTCTAGAGACTTGCCCATTGACTGGCATAAAAAGACAGAGTAATTATCTGTGCTTATTTGACTACATTAGCATTGATCCGATTTGTTTTCATTCTTTTATGATGTTCTCCACAATCTGTTCGCACCGACGGACGGTTAATTAAACGCTGGCCGAGCGCCTGCTTCTGGAGGGATTTTCAATCAATCAGGTTCAGTGTTTTACAGGATCAGCCCCGAGAACTCTCTGTTGGAGATCCAGCTGGGAAAGCTGCCCACCTGGCTGCCGGTGTGCTACGAGCGATGGAACGCGTCGCTGGGTACGCTGGTCTGCAGGCAGCTGGGTTATCTGAGGTTATCAGACGAGACTCGCTAGATTACGGCTTAAAACCGAAAGTGCTTAAATGGCATAAAACGTTACAGGCTGACCGAGCACAAAGGTGTGAATCTGACCGACATTGGGCCCAACTACACGGAGGGCTTTCTCCAGATTACCTCCGAACATCGAGGCGGTCTGGAAAACATGTGGCGGTTCAGGTAACGCTTAGCGGACCCGAATGGCGGTTGGTTATTTCAAACAACCCCGAGTCTGGTTTCATTTTAGGCAGAGCTGCATCACTAACAAGGTCATCGCCTTACAATGTTTCGGTGAGGCCGCGACGTTACGGAAAGTCCGTTTCACGTCGGGACGATTTCCAAATGGATTTCTTTCCTTGGCTTCCAAGAGTGCGGCACGCGAGCCAAATTGGCCAGAATAATCGGCGGAGTGGAGGCTCCGCTGGGAAGGTGGCCCTGGCAGGTCAGCCTCTACTATAGCAAGCGTCACACCTGCGGTGGCTCCATCATCAGCAGCCAATGGATCATCACAGCTGCTCACTGTGTGCACAAGTAAGAACGGGCTGACCTTTGCGGCGCCGACAGTTCGGGCCGGAATACGACAGCTGCGCCGCATACGGCGCCGGCGATAGTTGCCCCTTTTATGCTTGACGTCTACAAAATGTCAGCTACAGGCTGCCGCAGGTGTCCAGCTGGGCGGTGTACACGGGCGTTGTGACGCGCAGCTCGGCGAACATGGCGGAGCGCACGGGGCACGCCGTGGAGACGATAGTCTACAACGAGAACTACAACCACGTGAGCCATGACAGCGACGTCGCCCTGATGAAACTGCGGACGCCGCTCAATTTTTCAGGTGCGTCTGGAAACCAGCGTTCTCGAGTCAAAGGAGACTCCGCCCCCTCCAATTTAAAACAGTTCAAGGCAGCTCTGCTTACCTTGCAGCTGTCAAATGTTTCTACCGCCGTGTATTTGTGACTCGCATGCTTTGCTCGTCACAGTTTTGCCACCATTTCATATTTCTAGAAATAGGCAAATAACTTTAGACATACTTAGTTATTTGGATTTTCCACAGCACTCCAGGGAAGCAACTATTTATCGTACAAGTCCTTAAAAAGTCAATTTTCCACAGTACGTCTCCTTTAAAGCTTAAAATAGTTCAGATTCGGGAATCTTTATTTATCCCGCTGGGCAATTAAGAGAGCAGCGAGCGGCACAGACAGCTAAGAGTAATATTTTTTATTTATTTTTATTGTTTAAGGGAAAAAAAACAGCTAAGACTTTTATCCCTCCCCTTCTGGAAAACCAGACGCTCAAAGTCACAAAAAGCAGTAGACAACGTAAAAAAAGACACGGTAGAATAAAGACACCTGTGTGGAAAGAAATCCCTTAGCTTCCCAAATAAAAATGTGTGAAAATAAATGTCTTTTAAATTTCACACACCACAGACATAATTGTTGTTAGCAACAGAGCCTAATTAGAATGATTAGCTCAAAATCAAGCCGTTCTCTCTAACACTGTAAAACAACATCCCACTCAACTGTCAATCAAATACCGCCACAACAACCAGGGGGAAAAAAAACTATGCTACATCATCTTCCTTATGTTCACACAATGAGGCGCTCTAAAGTGACTTCCCCTTTCTCTAAAATTAGACACAGTTCGCCCGGTGTGTCTGCCACGGTACGACTACGACCCTCCCGCAGGGACGCAGTGCTGGATCTCCGGCTGGGGATACACACAGCCTGATGGCGGTAAGTCGGGCGCCACTCCCAAGCAAACATCTGCTACACACACTGAGCAGCTGTGCTCTCTCTCGCTTTCTCAGTTCACTCATCCAACACCCTGAAAGAGGCCGCCGTCCCCGTCATAGGTACCAACAAATGCAACAGCTCCTGCATGTACAACGGCGAAATCACAACGCGGATGCTTTGTGCCGGATACACGGAGGGAAAAGTGGACGCGTGTCAGGTCAAAATCGGACTGTACCTTGTTTTGATGTTTCCAAGACAGGATCGGTGGGTCATGGATGATATTTGCGTTGCAGGGGGATAGTGGCGGGCCTTTAGTGTGCCAGGATGAGAATGTGTGGAGGCTGATGGGGGTGGTCAGCTGGGGGAACGGCTGCGCCGAGCCTAACCATCCTGGAGTCTACACCAAGGTGGCCAAATTCCTCGGATGGATCTACGAGATGATGGAGGTGAAACCATTCATTAACATTACATGACAGTTTACATAACATTGTTTAAAAAACTTAGCAAAGAAAAACCTTGTGTACCCTTAACAAAAATGATGCCTCCATTTTGTTTATTATCTTTACAGACCTACTAAGGAGGGACCACAACTTGTTTTCTAGCATCTTTCCCATCCACCATCAATTTTTTATTTTTGAATTTGTCTTTCTCTGACATATATATCTGCCTTCTTTCCACTGGCATCTTCTGTCTCACCATTTGTATCAAGATGTACTGTTTTTTATCTTTTTTATTGCACCAAATATAAACGATGTCATATGCTACTTTGCGTCAGTTGCAGTTCCTCTCTTGGCCACAAGTGTCGCCGTTGTAACGCGTCAACTCTGCCAAGATACCATAGCAACAGACAACACAGCTGGAATCTGCATGAATCGCTTCCATTAGTTTTGATGCCAATTAGTAAATAGGATTAACTTTATGTATTTTTAATTATATTTAACCAAGACTCCTGTTCTTATCGTAGCTTGAATTAACAAAAGGGACGGTTTGTTTATTGCCTGCCACTTTTATAGTTTTCACTTGCGAACAAGAGAGCGTTAGCATTCGCTAGAAACTTCGTGAACTGACGCGAATGACGACAAATGCGGCTTTACAACGATAACAGCGTTAAAAGCGTCTGATAATACACAAATTATTTTTTTAGTGAGTGAATAGTGTTTGGTATTTGTATTGGGAGACGTACCTTTCTACCAACTCTCACTGTCTTGGGTTGGTAATGTCGGCCGGCGGCGTCCCAGGAGATGTTCTCCAGCAAGTCAACCAGCTGTGGTCCATGTTGGACGACCTTTGCCAGAGTGACCCAGAAGCTTACCGAAGCTTTGTGGAGAAACAGGTGAAATCCGGGATAGAATACAACGCTCCACCTCAACTCGATTCGTGTATCCGCATCGACATTTTGGTAAGTAGCTGTATGAGTTGTTTTACTTGCCGCGCTCACTGCAGGTGTAGCTCATTAGCAAAAAAACATGACGTCACACGTACGCACCTCACCGCCAGCTACTTCCGTTTAAACATTGAGCAAATAAATAATAATAATTTATATCAATTGTGTTTTTAGACGAGTGTATTTTTATTTATTTTTTAATTCAATGTTTTACCAGGTAAGCCAATTAAGAACACTTTCTAATTTACAATGGCGACCTTTTACAAAATTAATAAAATCGAGGCCATTTTGTGATTTGCTGTTAATTGTAGAAACATTTTACCACCTCAACACGAAAATATATTGAGGCACAGTATTAAAAATCAAAGAGTATTTCGAAAATATATATTTTTTCCTCTACCGATGCAATATATCATAGGGATATTTTCTGCTGACCATCAGTTATCCAATACTTCCCAAGGTGCATTGTGAGATGCACAAAAACATTAACTGCCAGCATCCCCACCAGGAACCACATGGAGACTTAATGTACATTAACATATGCAGCTGGAAGCGTGTACCAACATCCCAGGATCCCAGCAAGCCATTACCAGTGTATGCTGGAAGCCTGGAAGCACACACAGATGAAGGTCAGAGAGATTGATAACCATACAATATATGCCAAATGTAAACACCGTCTTGTGTATCAGGTGCCTACACTGTGCTGGACATCGCATTTAATCCCGAGGTTCTGCAGGATTGTAAGAAAGACAAGGCCGGGATGGACCAGATCTATATGTTGGCTCTGAGCTTTGCACAGCAGCAGCATGGGCTCAAATTGTCTCAGCAGTATCATGTTGTTAGCTATTGCCCCAAAAACGGCCCGGAGGACTTGCGCCGCCGCCTCGGCTTCCAGCAGCAGCGACCGACCGCAGACAAACAGTCTGATGCGGGTAGGGTAATAAGTCAACGCTCCGACAAGCCGCCTCTGGCCTTTTTTGTGCCCAAGCTCATTTTTTACTTCCCACCATCATTGATAACAATCGAGACGCTTTTATTTACAGCCATTCAGAGCCCGGATTCCCTCCTGCAGCAGATCAACTCTCTGCGGCTAGCCAAAGACGACACGGGGCCGCCGGTTGATATCGTCTCACGGCCCGCCGTTCGCAAGAAGGGCTTGATCGAGGTAATCTCCTCCACCACGTACCAGCGGCCCGAGAAACCCGAGTATCGACTGGAGGTGAAGGCCAGCGCTGAGGGATTTCCATGCAAGATGGAGCTGACGGTGGAGCTGCCCAAGATTAGCTCCATGTCGGAGTGGCAGCTCAAGATGTCCAAGGTTGGCCCTGACTACTCGCCACAAGAGATTAACAATGCCATCAAAACATTGTTGTTTTTTTTTGTGCAGGATGATGTCTTGCTCGAGGTGGAGGACATCTACTACTTACTCCTGGACTTCCCAAAAGTTGTAAACGAAAACAGCGCCATCGCCGTCTTTAACAAGCGCAGTCGAAGGCTTACCGTAACAGCGGATATTTTGTGATATTTTCAGACTGGCAAAGATTAGCGTAAAGTCAAGATAAAAAATTAAAATTAATAAATGGGGAAAAAGACAGACAGGTTTTGGCAACTTAAAATGTTATTCCGTCCCTGTGAGGGCTGAGTCACTGCTGCAAACACGCCTCTCTATTAAGCAATTAGCGGGCTTTGTTTGCTAATGGAGCGTAGGTGTAATGGCTCCGAGCCGCGGCTACCGGGACCCGCCATTACCGTCCATCTCCGGAATAATTGACAGCAAAATGATGCATGCGATAATGAATGTTTATTAAAACAGCGTTTGAAAGTGAAGAGTGGCACAAACATCCACTATTTGGCAATCTAGAACTTGTGGAAAATGGCAGTAAACATCCACCCTGTCTTTTATCAATACTGTTATTTAAATTATTTTCATTAGGGACCATTATGATCAAATTGACTGATTTCATGTCCGGGTTTATGAGGCGTAAACGGCATCTGGCGAGCATTCCTCAACGTAAAATATTTCCCAGACTTTATTTCAGTCCATTGGTCCCGAGAGTTTTCAGTCAAGTTCTGCTTCAGTGAACACAACTGAGGTTTTTTTTTTTTTGGACTTCTACCTCCTTTCCCCATGATCTTCCTCCACCCATGCTACAATCTTTCCTTCCCAGCCAGGCACCACTGCACCATCCTGGAATACCTGCACAAAAGTAAATTCAAATATGTTTCCTCATAATTCAACACAGGACCACAGGAAGATGTATTAAAAATAAAAATGGGCACAGTGTTATCAACTTCAACCAGGTTATTATTAGCTCATCACGTTCTATTTCTGCTACGCGTTTTTTTTTTGCGGCGTTATAATATCCCACCCACCTCCTCTTTGACGGTGCCAAACTCCGGGTCGAGCGCTTTGAAGTGGTATCTGAAGCTGCCTTGACGGTCCACGGCGGTCTTGAAGTCTCGCAGCGTCACCTCGCCCAGCCTGACAGGACACATTAACACAAACTGAAGATCAGAATTTCTCCCTTTATGGACACAGCATGTAGAAACTAGAATTTATTATTTTTATGATGAGCTGGAGTTAATAATACAGGCAATAACTCCAAAATTATACATACCTGGAAATTATACAGTCAGACACAGGGTGCAAAATGCATCAAAAGACTTAAAAAAATAAATTAAAAAAAATCAAACCATGAGATGTCAGCATGCCTCACTGGAGCTCACTTCAGACAACATCAAAGGATTAATATTTTTTTTTCTCCAAAAGTCTCAACAGAACATAGCAAAGAAAGGAGGTTTATCATCATAATATTCAAATATTGACTTTGCACGGTTACTCTGGAACGAATAAATTCTATTTCTATTATTTCCTACGTGGAAAATTGCTTCTAAATTAAGCTAATTGTGGATTTGGTTGCATCACAATCTTTTTGTGTAATTTGATGTTAATTTTGGTCCGCTTAGTTTGATTTATTAAATACAGAAAAAATAATGCTGAATTTTATTAACATAACGTTTACCTTTTCGGTATGTTAATGAGGAAGGGGGTGAGGGAGCGATCGGTGAAGTAGAGCACTTTCGTATACACGGAGGCATCCAACCCCGGGCTGCTGTGAGAGTGAGCCATTTCTAAAAATAAAAAAGCATACAACAAAAAGGCTGTTAAAACATCTCACTGCCAATAGTGTCCTACACAGCGGAGTTATCAAACAGAAAAAAAAAAGAGAAATTTTAGTGTGCCTCACTTGAGGTCGGCGGCCACGATTCTCGATCTGAAGAGTTGGCTTTGCGGCCGGGCGATTTAAATTCCTCCTGGAAGACAAGACGTTATTCTTGGAAAATGTCTTTCCTGACCTGAGTCAATATCACCATAAGGTGCCTTTAAGACTTTCAAATAAAACAAATAATTTTCCATGGATGTAGCTACTGCTGTTAGAAATGCATTTTTGTCAAGCTTAATTAACAGTGTACATGCTAACAGCAAAACTTGCTAGCTTGCTGACAGGGCGGCCATTTTTAGCTAATGCTAGCATTTAATGAACACATGCTTGACTTTAACAAATATATTTTGAAATTTCTGAAATTATTTCAAGACATTTCACGACCACAAAGTGGACATTATGCTTGACAACATCCAACTACACACAAAATATGATAATTCCAGAATGTATCAATATTTTTTTGGACCTTCGTACCCCTTTGTTGTGCCGTCGCTGGGCGTCTGAATGCAGGCGGTCCATGAGGCTTGACACGCCCTGCTCCAAGGTGTCCAGGGTGTGATGCTGGGGGTCGTGACCGGAAAAGTTGTCCCTCAAACTACGCAGGGCCTCCCTCACCAGCTGCAGCTCCTCACCCTGTGATAATTCCAAATGACAATTCGGTACTTTCCGGCAACGTGGAGACATCATGTCTACTTACGGGTGTGGTGTGCTGGAATGCTGGAAGAGAGCTGCTGTAACCACCGTCACTCCGAAATGACTGTCACGTAGAAGACAATGTTACAATCTGGGAGTGGTACATCTGGTTTCAAATGATTTGAACAAATGAGCTAAAAGTTGGCCATCAGTAAAAATTCGAGAGCAGGGATGATTCCGAGATTCGAACCCAGAATCTCACGACTGTGAGGCAGACCTGTTAACCACGACATTATGTTCATTACCCAGTTGTGGCTAACATCACGCGCTTTGTGCTGAGCCTCGTCGTGCTTTTGCTGCTGCAGCATCCTGTCCTTCCTCCCGACTTGCTGCTATGGCAACCAAAGAGAAGAGAAGAAAAGACCTTCGTCTGCATATGGAAAACACACCTTGAGTTTGCATCAAAGCGATTTTAAGGACGCAATACCTCGTACTCGCCCAGCAGTTTGTTGCGTTCGCTCAGCTTGTCTTTGAGCACCGCCTGGAAAGTGCATGATACGAAATATCATCATTGTGGGTTGCGCCGGGTCAAATAATTTGAAAAATCATAATTTTGCTCACATTTTCCCCTTCCAGCTGTTCTTTGGCCATGTTGCTCCTCAGTAGCTCCTGCTTTAGCTGCAGCACGACGTCTTCCTGCGCAGACAGCCGCTGCTGCAGGGCATCCTAGGGGTCAAAGGGTCATTCGTTTTTGGACCAATGAACTGACAGCTTTTAAATCAAAAGCGATTTTTCCATTCAGATCGGCTTTCATCGCTATTCTTGAATTACTTTTCCAACACTGAAAGGTTCATTTACCTTGATGGCCTGAATATGGCGCACCTCCTGTTTGTGTCTCAGGAGCTCCCGCTACACATTGGACAGATGAAGAGAGACGTTTTGAGAAACAGGGCAGTCTAAAAGTTGATTACATTCACTTGGCGTACTTTGAGATCAAGGGCCTCCTCCATGCTTTGGTCCAGGCGGCTGCGCGTGAGAACCTTCAGAGGGAAACAGTAAGAGCATCCTAATTAGAAAATTTGAGAGCTACCAGAGGGGGACGCTGACAGGGAGGCCCGAGAGATCAGTGAGATTAATTTACGCTCTCCAGACGGGAGCGATGGCGGCAGAACATCAACACAACAGAAGGGCTTGAGAGTTCACACAAAGCGGAGAACGTGTCGGCCGCTGCTGCATTTTCACGACTTAGTGGACACGCGAGAGGGAAGGGGCCACGTTACCAGCTGCTGCTCGCCGTTGGCCCGGTTCTCTCCCAAATTCACAGATCCACCCGGGTCGTCCTCTGGGAGGGAGCCATTGAGGAGCAAAGCCTGTGGACAAACACGCTTCCTAATTGTTATTTCTGTCAAGTATCCTTCCCGTTTGTTATTATTGCTTGACCTCAGAGTCACACAGAGGACCATGAACGAGCCAATCACAAATAATAATATACTATATAATAATATAATATAATATAATATAATATAATATAATATAATATAATATAATATAATATAATATAATATAATATAATATAATATAATATAATAAATACATCAACAATATTGACATTAATATATATATATATTTTTTATAATTATGATTATTACTATGATTTTGCAATTAAAACGTTTTTTTAGACAGAAATTAGTTATCAATTAATTAGTTATCAATTTGCCATTTAAAAAAGTATTTTTCTATATGTTGAATAAACCAGATTATGCAGTATGATTGAAGCGAGAATTAATATTGACATGTACTTGCACAGTTATTTAGTATATGTGTATTTATATAGATACTGCAGAGGCTATATTTCGGTCTAACAAGTCCCATTTGCCGAGTTCAGGGACGCACGAATCAACTCTACAAACATCCACAAATATCTAAAAAAAACATTTATTTAACGGTTGCATCATGATTTGTCATAAATTTTAGCATGGTCCTCGGAGGACTTTGTAAAAACCAAACTGGTCCCGATTTGGAAAAAGTTTTTTACCTGGAGGCGGAACACCATCCTCCTGGCTTCCTGCATTTCCCGCTCCAGCTGCTCCTGGTGGACATCCAGCTGCTCCTCCCAGGACTTCTCCTCCTCTGGCACATTTTGCCCAAGGGAGGGGCACAACCCGCAGAGAGAAACCTCCTCTGAAATCAGAATGTTGCTTTCACTTGAATCTACTACTAGATATGGACGCAACCAACCTGTGAAATGCTCAGATTTGTCCTGGCCCGGTCCCGCTAACTGCTCTTCAGGCTGATCACGGATGGTTTCATGTCCGGGTGTGTCGCCGGAGTGGATGACAGCGTGCTCCTCTTTGGGGGAGCGCACGGGGCTGGCTGAGCTGAGGCTGAAACAGAAACAGATGGCGAGCGCAGGCAGCACCGTCACAGAACCAGCGTCCATAAATAGAGCCGTGCGCATAAAATGTTGATATAGCTTTTTAACGTATCTTGGATCATCATGGAAATGATGAATCTAACCCATCTGGGTAGATGATTGCAAATGTATACAGAGAAACATTTTTAAATCTGTCAATTTATAAGCTTGGATTTTTACGACTGGACTTCCAGACTTGACAATATCACCGACACAGGCTGCAACATGATCACCAAGAAAGGCATGCAAGCATGACGCGGAAAATTCTTCACATATTTTGCTAGCTTCATGAGTCACATCGCTCTTTGAGCTTCCTCGTGGATGGTGGTCATGCGTTTAGTGCATGTCCACTCTGTTGTGTCTGCTTGGGGAGTTTTTAAAGCAGCCTGAGGACAGGCGAAGGAGGCAAACTGTCATCATCACTTTGCTTTGTTTTGACAGAAATAAGATGAAGCTACTGTAAACTATGAACTGCGGTGTTACGTCCAGCAGGGAGATTCTATTTACCCCCCTCCACTCTGTGTGTGTGGAGGGGGCAACTCAGTGGGAAAGAGAAGCTGAAAAAAAAAAAAAATTAAAATCTCTTACTCCCCGGGCTAAACAGAGCGCGAACAAAACTGCAGGCTTAAGTGTAGTGTAGAATAAAACCACGGAAAATCCGGAGGCATAGCATTAGTGGCGTAAAACATGTTGCATGATTTAGATTGAAACTGAAGAGATTTTCTTTTCCTTTTTAGGGGGGGCGGCTAAGCTAATCGCATTATTTCCACTCTAAAACGGGCATTGCATTTTTATCTGCTTGCCAGAGATTATGTGCTCTGTAGTGCTGCTTCCCTGTCAGTCAATTTACAATAATGCTAATAATCAAATCAAGTCAAATGATGTATGTAAGTGAATTATTAGGATGGACACAAACAAGGACATATTAAAGTGGCGCTATGTTGAAATGCTAATTAAAGACATTAACAATTCAGGGAAGGGTTTTAAATGATTCTTGGGTTTTTGCAACATAGCTGCCTTAATACATGTATTTTTCGTCATAGTAACACCCAGACTCCGTTACAAATACACAAAATGCTAATATTAGCACGCTAAAGTAGCTATTTGCTAATTTGAATGTGAATAATTAGATTCTTAAGGAAAATTTATTACTGAGTGACGACAAGTACAAACACAGATCACATCAAAAAATGTGTTGAAAAAGAACAAATAGCTAAATTTAGCAATGCAGCTAAATACTGAACAGACGATTTTAGCAATAGTAACACCCAGACTCCGTTACAAATACACAAAATGCTAATATTAGCATGCTAAAGTAGCTATTTGCTAATTTGAATGTGAATAATTTGATTCTTAAGGAAAATTTATTACTGAGTGAAGACAAGTACAAACACAGATGCATAGCACACATCAAAAACTGTGTTGAAAAAGAACAAATAGCTAAATTTAGCAATGCAGCTAAATACTGAACAGACGATTTTAGCGATCAAATTTCGATGAGCTGGAGTCTATCCCGTCAAACTTGTCAAGAGTATCAATAGTTGGGCATATATAACCAAACCATTCACACTCAAGTTTTGACATCTGATTTAGGTGTATTGGTACTGATAGATGATGTCACTTTATACACTATATTGCATTTTTCTCGTGGAAAAAAGCTCTCCCAAAAAAGCCATCAAGCGAGTGTCTTATCAGAAGTTGTAGTGATTATGCTTTCAGTGTTTCTCCGAAGGGGATCAGAGCAAGCAGCCGCCCCTCCTAATCTCCGCCCGAGCTGATGACATGATGACACCATCCAGATACTTTCAGTCATCACCTAAACCGTCTCCTGCAGTCCTCCGCCTCCTGGCGGCTGGAGACGCTCGATAAACAAACTTGTTTATAAGTTGGCGGGCTGCTTCGTAACAGGGGGAGGCGCAACGTGACTGAGGAGAAATTGGGACTTTCAATTTCAGATTAGGATTTACATGAGATTAGCAACAGATCAGCATTGCCGTGTGTGATGGGGTGAAAAGTTTGACTTGTTATTTGGGTATGGAATCGGGTTGGGCCTTTGACTGAATTTGCTACAAGATGATCCATCCATCCATCCATCCATCCATCCATCCATCCATCCATCCATCCATCCATCCATCCATCCATCCATCCATCCATCCAACGTGCTCTCAAAATGGAAGCGAAGGTGCTAAGGAGGCAAAGGAGAGGGCGGTTGCTAGGCAATAGCATCCGGCCTCACTGAGACACACCCACATGATCCATAGCGCACCGTAAACAGGCAGACAATCAGGAGCCTGCTCAAGCTATCACTGCCGCGCCATGGATGACGTGATTCGTCACCGATGATAAAAATGATGTATTTGCTTCCTGCCTGGTACATGCTCGTGATGCTAACATTATAGCAACCTATTTGTTGCAGATAAAAAATAAAAAAAAGAATGACGCTCACCATTTCATCTGTTTGGCCCCCATGGCTGGAGTCAGCCGGAGCCCCGCGTCCCGGTGATGCCCTGATTCTCAGTCCGGACCATAACAGCCACGCAGGGAGGGGAGCGAGGCAAAACCGGATGACTCTCCACCCCTCACACGCGCGGTGGGAAAGAACAGTGGCGGCTGTGGCGGCGACGTGGTCCAAATCCTCTCATATTCATACAAATCCTAAATCAAGCCCTGGAAAGCCTCCTTCTGTCCTCGCCTGGCTGGATGGTGCCAAGCTGCAGGGGGGGGGATCACAGACAGAAGAGAGATTGGTGCTCAGCAGCACCAGTCACTATGCTATGCCTGCCCTTTCATTGCAAACGCACACAATGCATTTGTGTCTCCAACTATTGATGCGGCTCCTCATTTGCATGTATTCTCTACTCCAGCCATTTTCTCTCTCTTTCTGTGTCTTTGTTATTCCTTCTTTCGTTGTCAGACATGGCTCTTTTCCGTCTGGGTGTGTTTACCCCCTCCCCCTTCTCATCTTCGTTCCTCCTCTCCTTGCTGCTCCTTCTCCGCTTTCACTGTGGAGAGGAGGAGGAATTTTGCAACCCTGTGTAGAGTTTCGGAAAAGATTCATGGAAATCTATGCGGTGAAGGTATTTGGGGCGCACCATGTGTGCTGAAGTCAACAGCTGGTCGGTTGGTGATATATTTATGGAGTCTGAATATTACAGGAGCAGAAAATTTTTTCTTTTATAGAAGTCTGCAATTAGTCGCTGGCTTCAGATGATGTAAAGCAGGGGTTGTCAAACTTTTTCTGTCCACAGATAAATGGAAAGTACTATTTTAGTTGTAGTGTGCAGCACATGACTTGCCAGGTTGAATTAAAGTTTTTAAAAAAATAGAACCACAGAGCATAAATGGTACTTATTTTTGTCATGATGAGATGTCTGGCTCTAAATATGTCCAGTACAAGGAATTAAATTTAAATGGCATAAATCTATTTTATTTCACAAAGTAGATTCTACTCAAATCTATTGTTATTTTACACAGTAGTTAACTTATTTTTAATGATTAAGATGGCACCAGATGAGACATTTGGCTTTTGAATTTGCACCGTAACGTTTGTTTATACTTGATGTTTGTTTGTGGTTAAGTATACTGACCTTATTAACGCCAATTGCCAAGAAAACATTAAATTTGGTTTGAAACACATAGAACGCCCTCGTACGTATCCACACCAATCACGATTGAACTGACATTAAGCGGGTACGTTCCCTTTAAATCACAGGAAGGCATGTAATAAGCCGTTACCGTTCTTTACGCTCATTGGCTGACATAAAGATTGACAGTTTGTGTAGCCATTGAGCGACGTGCTTTTACTTTCACGGAAAATACGTCATCGAGTATGCGGAAGACGCAACGAAATACGCGAGTGGTGTGAAATTAATCGGAGCTTCCTTTTCTTTCTTTGTCATACAAAAGTTCACGCTTAGCGCATGAGATATTATGTTGCTTTTCAAATTATAGTGTCACAGATCAAGAGTGAGTAACAATTTGTGTGTTTAGTCTTTTGTACGTAAAGCGCTAACCCGAACTAATTCACATTTTGTGATTCGAACGTACTTCGTGTTCTTGTCAGGTTCTCATCATGTCGAAGCAGACTCTGGGGAAGACTCTGCTGCGGAATGTTATCCGGCACACTGATGCTCACAACAAGGTAGGAGACAAAAACACAGAGTTGCCTAAATTAAAAAAAAAAAAAAAAAAAAAAGCACTTTGGGTTACTGACGTTGATAGGAAGTTGGGTTCTGCAGAACACAAATCAACTTGCATTTAGGTTAAATGAATTAAAATGTGCCATTTTACATGTTTAATAATTCAGCACAATTTACTGATGTGCATGTAATTATTGTTATTAGCCAGATTGTACTCAGCAGCCAGGACAAGCCATTACAACCTAATGACAAAGCAAAACACCCTTATGAAATACTTTGTTCACTTACTGCAGATCCAGGAAGAGTCTGAGATGTGGAAGTTGCGCGGCTGGGAGGTCCAAATGTCAAACAACAGTCACATGAGCGCCACCAAGACTATCAGGTATCGGAGCAGCTTCACTTTCAATTCCTCGGACACTAAAAACCCTTGCACAATTTTCTGACATTTAAAAAAATATATATTATTCCAGAGGTCAAATGCACTGCGATCGATTATCCTATCAGTCCAGGATTTCCTCGGAACACGACGATAGGGAGACTCGATACTGGACGCGAAAACTCTACGACTTTGAGGACAACGATCCAGACAGGTAACCAACAGGATCTGGTTTTTATTTCCTGTGGCTTTCACACGGAACCCAGCAAATTGGTGGATTCTAGTGCTATCAAAACCTGAACCAAGTGTGTTGTTTTGTGCGCAGATGGGGACACAGTGGCTTCAAGGAGTTGTACCCTGAAGAGTTTGAGAGTGACAGGTAAATTACACGCTATCACGATGAATGGACCTTGAACAAGGTGTAATTCACACCACGTCCGAATGTTTTTTTTTTTCTTCTTCACATCACCCCCTCTTGCCTGCTCGTTTGTTTTAATACCAGAGAGATTGCGCCAACGGGGATTCTTTTAGCCAAATTAATAAAGCTCAGTTTGCTACCAACACAAGGAGAGCCTATTTTTGACCAGTTAACAACACTCATCAGACTCTTTATTATTATCTGATGATGAGCCAATCGAAATTAATTGAAGCAGATGTTTATTAGTGTGTTGCTTGTGGAGCTGAACTGCATCATACCGACAGACGGTGATATTTTAGATGGGCGGCATATTAGGAACTTCCAAACGACCAGCATGTTTTACATTTTTACACAACTGTCATCTTTAGTTAAGGATTATCATTACTTTTTTATTTGCGCATTATTATTGCTCGTAATTGTGGAATTTCAGATTTGATAGTCTTTTGTTCACAAAATGGCCGCCAACTGTTTTGTTCGTACTCTATTTCCAGTGACAAAAGCAGCACCGTAAAGGAGGAGGGCCACAAAAGTAAAGGCTCAAAGTCGAAACGCTCCAAAAAGAAGAAGAAAAAGAAAAAGAAGAAAAAGGAGGAAGAAGAGGAGGGGAAAAAGAAGAGTGAAGGCAACAGCGATGACGAGACGAAAAATCGGCATAAAAGTAAGAAAAAGGAGAGGAAAGACGAGGACCGGCGGAAACGCAAGAGGAAAAACGACGATTCGCACAAACATTCGGACTCCGCAAAGAAACACAGGAGGGACTGGAAAGCGGCAGGCCAAGAGAGCACAGATGAAAGTTCCGAAGAGTGAACAGAATTCTGACATTGGAGCAAAATAAACTCCTCTGCATTTTTTTTTTTTTAAATATGTGCATTTTTATCATGTTTGATGGCATTCTGTTTTTTTTTTAACGTCACATAAAGCTTATTAACGACAAATGTCGTATTGTTCCAACACAACTGATTTATATAAAACTCATTAACTGCCATTGACGGCTATAGATGTCTTTTGACTGGGCTGGTAGTGAATGAGTTAAGTACAAATGAATATTTAAAAAAAAAAAAGTGATATTCCCGTTCTTAAGATAAAAAAGACAAAAGTCATGGGGTCATTTCGTTAGCAGCTAGTTAGCTAGGTGCTAGCTGTCAACACGATGCTCTCAACGTAATTCGAGTCGTGAAGTCAAACATAAATAGGCTGTCATTGCTGATTGGCCTGTCTTGTACCTTCTTTCCATTAGCCCCTCCCATCAATGCTTGTTAAAGAACACTCAAAGAGTTGTCAGTCCGCCGCAGCACTCCATCCCCCTGCATGACCCCGACTATTCCCGCAATGGAGCACTTTTGCTTAATGTCTCAGAAAGGGGCTAAATGACGCCATTAACAGCCGTGACCCTACAAATTGAACGCCTGCCACGCTAATGAACGGTGCCGTTGAAAGCATATTCTCACGCTCGCCGTCACGGGTCACGTCTTCCTCACTGCGGTCAGGAGACGTGGGCGAGAGGTATCTGGGCAGCTTTTTTAACTCAATCACTTGCCAGGCTGCTGGAGGGGGAAAGAAATATAAGTGTTAAAAGTACAAGAGAAAGAAACGCGAGTGGGTCAAAAGGCAACAATGTTCGAACAGATGAGAGTGCGCAAAAGGTGGAACAAAATTCAAATGTGTATCGACAGACAGGGGTGAGGTTAAAAAGAGGCACAAGCCGAAGCAGATGCGTTCAAGTCTCTTCGGTAAACAAAATTGGATTGACTCGATCAAGGCTATGTGTTCCTATGAAAGATGAGAACGACCTCCATCAAGGCCAAACCATCCGGATCACACAATTCCATATCCAAAATTCTTCATCGAACATCACAGTACTGGTTTTTGATCATGCTAGCAAACAAAACGACAAATCCCGATGTAAACAAATACACTTTAATGGATCTTCTAACCGACTCTGATTGGACTCCTCCGACACATTATCACACATTAAAGATTTAACGAGCTCCTCGGCAAGCTCACCGGGTCAAGGCTGATTTTGTGCAGCCTCAGAAGCAAGAAAAAAGCGCTGACAACACACAAAACCGCAGCTTTATTTGGAAGGCTCGGCTTGCTCGGTAGAGCTGCGGCTTCTTCCTAGCTAAGCACATTTTTACACCGCTTTGAATGAATCACGGCCGCAGATATCAACCGACAGAATTATCTCTTCGACATGACAGTCAACGGTACACACGCGCACACACACTTAATAGTGTCAGACCTCTCAAGCAAATAATTACTGTGATCCTCCTCATTGAGCTTTGTCTCCCCCTAGGGGCAGGAAACGCCCACTGCATCTCGTTAGCCCTGCAGGCGCCTCCACTGAGATCCTGTTAACATGTTCCATCTCCCACGACCTCCCCCACTCCCCCCCTCCCTCTCCTCTTCTTCCTCGCCTCTGTGGTCAACTCTGCAGCTTTTCACACACAAGTGGCGTCCTTATAAATAATTCTGGCAAGATGAAATATTCATGCGCTCAACTTGATGTGTGAAAAACGCAAATCGAACAACTCGTGACACACGAGGAAGGATTCAGATTTGAGTTATGCGTACATGTTTGACACATTTCAAGTCTCTCGGTCCAACTACAAACCTGTTTTGACAGACCTGGGTTCTGTAGACCCGTGTTTGACCTATTAACCCTTTTATGACCCAAAAATCCATGTTTGATACAATGACCTCAATTTTTTTTTTCCTGTCAACCAATATAATTCGATACACAGATTCACGAGTGCTGGACGGAGCAAAAAAATTCAACACACGGACCCGCCGTTTGACATATAGCGAGGTGTGATGACACAGGTTTTTAATGTAAAAACTTGCAGCCAACACCCAAATGCTTCGTAAAAAGTCATGTGACATTATGACTTACTTACTTTTTACATAGTTAGTACACATACACCAAATGTTTGAATATATTCATATAGGTCTTCCTTTGCGGTTTGTCGTCTTTTTTGGATCTAGACCAGCCAGATAAGGGTTAATAATATACAGTCACATCTGGAGCAACTTCACACATTCCAGTCCCATGAGAAGCCAGGAGGAATCCCGTCACTGTTAAGAAACGTGTAAAATACGTTTTTTTTTTTTTTTTTTAAAATCCGTTAAATTATTACTCGGTGTTGATACATGTCCTCGTATCGTCGTGTCTTCTGTGCTCAAATGTTTTTTTGTGTTGCTGTTCACTTGAAAGTTGCGCTTTTTTTCTCCTTTTTTTTGAACAATGAAAGAAAAAAAAACATACGAACCTCACACGGACCGACGGGTAAACAAACAAATCGTCAAAGGAATGACGAGAGGTGTTTTTTTTTTGTTTTTTTTTTGACGACAGCGAGCAGCATCCTCCATTTGTACTTTTTTTTGTTCCGTTGGTGAGAATTAAGGCACTGCTGCGTTAAAGAAACATAGGCTGACAATCCGCATATTATTCCTTCTTCCCATTTTCAATTGGCAATTGAAATACAAAAAAAAAATGAAAGAATGGCTGATTATTATAATTAATTTTCAAGGTGATTTCTTTTTTTTTTTGCCAAAAATCACATTTTTTGTCGTTCGTCGGTTTTAAGTTGAGTTTGGTTTACATTTGGTCAAAGGTGCAAAGATTAATCAAACAACTAATAGATTACCAAATTAATCTATTAATTTTTTAATATTTTTTTTACAGTAATTATTCTTTGACTTCTATAGTTTTCCATGAAACCTGAATGATCTTTGTGTTGAATCGGAATAAAAACATTTGCTCTGCTTTTACTTTGAAAAACAATAATCTAAGGACAAGATGTGACTCTTTGTTTGGATTTTCAATTGCCAACTGAAATGGGGAAAGAAAAAATGAGGCGCAGATTGCCGACAAACCTCTCTGGCGTGTGTGATGGCAAGGCGGGATGAATGGCCGATGTACTTTTTGTCTGTTTGGCGGCATGTCCGCTCACACGGTGCTTTCCAGCATCCACTCGGTGCTGCTGAACGTCACCCGGCGGTTGGCCAGGGGCGACGACTCGGCGTCCAGCTGGTTGGTGGAGCGGTGCCACCTTGTCCTGGCCCGCCGCGGGTAACTGTGGCTCTGAAATATGGAGTAGTCCCCTCCGTCGAAGGAGAACCTGTGCCGAGTTCGCGCCAGTTCGCCGGGCATCAGCAGCCCCGCATTGGCCAGGAGTCCCTTTTTGTCCCCGAAGCGCGGCGCCTCGGCCGAGCCGGCGCTCGGGCCGATGAGGCACAGCGACATGGTGGAGCCCGTCAGGCTGCTGTCCGTCTGCGTGTCCTCCGGCGGCAGGCTGCTCCTCCGCTTCCTCGACGGAGGCAGTTCCACGTCCGGGACGGCGGAGGGCGCGCCTACGGCCACTAAGGCTCTGGTGTCCTCTTTCTTGTCATGGTCCACCTTCAGAACCAGCGCCATGCATTCCTTGGATCCCTCGCGCTGGCCCTCGTCCGAAGCCTGACCGGATGCCGAGCGCTGCAGTCGTTGGTGGCTGCCGTTGGACTGCGATCGGACGCCGGGGCCCGCCTTAGCCTTGGTGTCCTCTGGCCCGACGTAGGCCTTGTAGCGGATCATGAGGATGACGATGAAAACCAGGACGGACGCCACGATGATGCCGCCGATAATGATGATCATGGTGCCCCCCAGGAACTGGCTGTGCATGAATCGGCACGGGCTGACTTCGTTGTTAGTGTGGAACTGGATGCAGCCGACCACGCGCGTGGCCGTCAGCGACGTGACGCCGTCGTCGTACACGGCTAGCACGCACAGGTCGTACTCGCGTCCGGCCGCCAGGTCGTTGATCAGGAAATCCTTGTTGGTGGGCGGGATCATCCTGTAAGAGCGCATGAAATATTTGTGACAAAACTCTCAGAGCCCCCAGGCAAGTTTAGACCGGGTGAAATCAGGTCTAAATTGTGGCGCAGGTGGTGTAATGCGATTTGATGCAGGGTCAGGCTATGTCAATGCCAAATGAGAGTGCACTTTAGGCTAGACACAAAAATAAGGAAAAGGTCTCCCTTAAGTTGGATTTGGATGCTTGTTATCTATAGATAATATTCCTCTGCACCGCAGAACAAAAACATCTCAAGGCTTTAAAGCGCCTAAAAATTCTTTTATGACTCATGTCTGATACCACAGCTCAACGACAAATGTTTTATTAATTCACCGGATGACTACATTAACCCTGGAATAGATGCCACTAGCCTACATTCTGTTTGTGCGTCACACACTGTGAATCACAGCGCGGCTTACAGTATACTTAGTTAAAAACCCTAATTAGCCCTATTTATCATCAATATTTTGCCAATAAAACAAAGTAATACAATCCCGTCATGTTATTAAACGAATGAATGAAATAATACACGACTGGAAATACATTTCCAGTATTTAAACGTATGCAAATAAATGGAAATTGGTGCATTGTAGCCATCAGAAAAGCACATTTATCCGAGTAGAATGAACTACTGGTGTGGTTCCTTTTATTTACTACTATTTTCAAAATTCCCATACGCAGTGAATATTTTAATTATTCATACGCATTGCATTAGCATTACAAAAAGAGCCATTACAAATCAAACTATGAACAACCCCTAAAAAGCACACAGCGCTTTCAAATTTTGTGCCCTACTTTATCATCCGACGCCATTCGTACGTAATAATTTAATCATATCAGGGTAACAGCCCAAAATTTTAATTCCAAAAGCCTTGACCAGTTATCAAGTACTTGCTTATTTCCCCGTCCCCAATAAGTAAATGACGCTGGGCTGCAAGCAAGCCTTTAATTAGCCAAACCGCATGTAATCACGCTTTGTGTTGCAGCAAATTAATGATGGCCTATTGCCGTTTGGCTGAGTGCGCATCGTGAAATGTTGCTGTTGTTATTTATCGTGGTGTAATGATCCTGCAAAGAAAGCCCTTTACTCCCGCCGTGCAATGCTGCGGGCCAAATAGAGACCTCAAAAGATTTCACGTCAGCCAGCTTCTGTGTGGACTTTTGTGGCTTTTTGAAAAGGGTTAGTCCGTGGAAAAAAAAAATAAAAAATAGCCACTGGGAATTCTCGCAAGACTTTGGGGCGATCGGATGCTTTTGTACTTTTTCCCCGTGTTGTGATAGCTGGGGAAAAGTTTTAATGTTAAGACCTACTTAGAGATGTTGTTGCTTTTATTCCGCTAGGTTTCTACTTTCTTGTTTGGCTTCTCACTCAGAACTTGTACTGACCAACATTTTGTCCCGTTTAGCGCCATTACTGTTATAACCACGATAGTTTTTTGTTCGCGTCCTGGTTTGGAAGTTCAAAAGACTCTTAGGCTACCTTTTTGTGATAAATAAATTTGCTATGGTTTACGCGGGCGTATGCTAGGCCATCTGTTTGCGCTTTTGGTGAAGGATGAAGGCAAAGCTGTGTTAGCTTCTCATGCTATCTTTTACCCGTGACGCTAACTGCTTCATTATTCACACAGGCTTGTCACTAACGACCAAAAAGGTTGTCTCGGTTTAATAGAATAATAAATAACCGTGCTAGCTGGTTAGCATTTCTATTTGTGTCTTTTTTTTTTCAACTGCTGTCTCGACTAACCTGTACACCAGCGTGTCGTCAGCGGTGCTGTTGTACTGGATTTGGTACATTCGGATTCCAGGGATGTGACGCTCAGACGGCCATCGGATGACGGCCGACGACGAGGTCAGCTCGGTGACCACCACTCTCCTGCCCTGCTTGTGCTTGGTGTCGTTTCCCGACTTGGATGAGGTGGTGATGTCGGACAGGCCCGGGTCTTCGCGCATGTGGCCCGTGTTGTTGACGAACAGCGGCAGCGGTATCATGTTGATCTCCACGGCAGCCGTGGCGATGCCCGCCGCGTTGGAGGCCACGCAGTTGAACGCCCCGCTGTCCTTCAGGGTGGTGATGAGAATATCAAGGGTGCCGTTTTCATACAGGATGGTGCGGGAGTTGTTGTGGACCAGCTTGCCATCGGGCGAACGCCAGTGGATCTTTGGCTCGGGATCGCCGACCGCCTTGCACTTGAGGGTGACCCCTTGCCCTTCCATCACGTGAGGCTTGGTGGTAAGGTGTTTGGTAATCAGCGGTGGTTCGCAGATGAACTCCTCTTCTTGTATGGACCAGAAGTACTTGTCCATGAGGTGGTCCGGCGAGGCGCACGTTTCCAAGTCGTCTTCGCGGGTCAGCCGACGGAGCCACAGCAGCTCGCAGTTGCAGTGAAGCGGGTTGCCCCCGAAGCTGACGGCCAGAGTGGACGAGCTGGAGCCCTTGGCGTCGGACAGCACCTGAGCGTGCTGGAACAGGCTATCGGGCGGGAGCTTCTGCAGCCGGTTGGACGTCATATCCAGGCGGACCAGCTTGGTGAGCAGGGTAAAGGTACCTGCTCCGATGTGGTCGATCAGGTTATGGTCCAGGGTGAGCGTGTTGATGTTAGTCATCCGGGCTATGGCTTCCCAAGGCAGGGTCCGCAGGTTGTTGTTGGACAGATCAAGGTCCTCGATGGTGGAGACAAACTCGTCAAAGGACGTAGCGGCGACCTGGTGGATCTGGTTGTTTCCGAGGATGAGGTGTCGCAGGTTGTTAAGACCTTTGAAATGGTCGCTCCTGATGGCGCTCAGGCGGTTTCCATCCATGTGCAGCGCCCGTAGCGAGCGAAGGCCTACAAAGGCCTGCGGAGTAATCTGGCTGATGGTGTTGCGCGACAAAGTGAGGTGCACCAGGCTGGTCATGTTGAAGAAGTCCTTCCTGCGGATGACGGTGATGAAGTTGTCGGTGAGTCTCAGCTCCACTGTCTTGCGGTCGATGGTGGGCGGCACGAAGAGGAGTCCCGTCTTGGCGCAGAGGAGCGTCAGGGTGGGCGACAGGTGCTGGCAGATGCAGCGGCCGGGACAACTGTAGCCCTTCACCAGAGCGCCGCACAGGAGCACGCACAGGATCAGCCGCTCCATTTTCAATTGCGTTCCTGCTCCTGGACACAGAATGAAAACAGGATGAATAAACAGCACCTTTATGGGATCCAAAGATAGAAGCAAGGTATCATTGCAAAATGGAATGTGCTTTTCACATCTAATGACACCTCCGATGATGAAAGGCTGCAGCGACACCATCCTAAAACATATCCGTGGAGACTTTTAAGGCAAATAAGCATGCTTGTGTGTCTGAAGCCTATTATTTCCGGAATGATCACATCTTTCTCAGTCAGCAGAGACATCCGGTGAAGAAATAAAAGTTGCTTGTCAAGATATCAATATGACCTGATCAATGAGGGCGCATAACTAGCGGAGGGTTAGCATTAGTTAGGGGGAAGGGCAGAGTTGTGCAAAACTAGATGACAGGGTTAGGGGTGACGATTTTGGGGTTGGGTTAAAAAAAAAGACTAGATCTAGATCAAGATTTAGGGTTCAGGGTTAGGACAGTTGTGCAAATGGTAGCAACAAAAAAGCCTCGAGGCGTTTTAGACTGCCTCTTTTACTAGATGACTTCTTTTTTGAGGAAGCTCTGATTTCTATTTAGGGATATTGATTTTACTCTCGGGGAGAACCCGCCTGTGGTGACAGGTGGAAAATGTGATCCTGGGCGGGAGCAAACAAGAAGCCCCGGCGGCGGACAAACGCGGATGTCGTTGCCAGACGCTCTCGGCCGCGGCCTTGGCATCCGTCTTGGCGGCAAACGGCGAAAGCTTCATTGGGAATGAGGAGCGCGTGTTAGCATCAATCAAATGAAGCGATGAAAAGTGACTTTCCATTTGCAGACCAAGGAGACGACCTCAGCGTGCCCCCTTTTCGCTACCTGTGACCGAAAATATTCGATTTAACATCTCAATTAAAAAGCAAGACGCTAACAGCCATAGACAATCTGTCGAGGCTAATTCACGCTAACCTAATTTATGCTAATCTAAAGTATTAAGACACATTTTCTAATTGTACGAGCGAATTATTACTGCTTGGAAAGAGCACCCGCTGCTTGGAAAATCTATTCTTAATTGAACCGGTCTCTTTTAATGAAAGTGAAAGATAAAAGAGAGTTAAAACTGCCGCATGTGCTTTCTGTTGACGGTCAGAGGTCATGCAAGAACTCACGCATGCACAGCGTGAGAACATTCCCAGATCCCCAAGAGAGAATTTATTTATGCAGCAAAGCCTTGCTGTTGTCAGAAATTATTTCTCCAAATTCCCTCAATTAAGAAATGGGCATAGATTTCATTGGTATGAAAAATAAAAAATGGCCGCCCACGCTTGTTTTTGTGCGACCTTGCCGAGCCGCATTAGCATTCGCACTTTAACTATGTCACAAAGCTCGCGCTTTCTCCCGAGGAGCATCTGTGCTGGAATGTTTTCTGCCACACTGCTGAGGATATTCCATTGATCTTTCACAATTTCTGGGAGGGCAAGGAGAGGCGACGTGTGTGTGTGTGGCTGGGGGGGGGGGGAGTTGTTGCCAAGGCAACTCCCAGTGTCGAATGTAGGTCTTTGAATTCAATTAGGATGATACCGAGCTTCTATCTTCATGTCAAGGTGGGAAGGTGAAGCAGATGTGAGAACTTGCAAGTAAATTACTGCTCCTGTTTGTTTTCTTTCAACATGGCTGGAAAACCAAAACAGGAAGTGAAAACCTACAAAGCATTCATGAAAAGCCGCTCGATATACCGGCTGACGAAACTCCACGAGGTACAATTTTTTTGGGGGGGTTGAAACTTCAAGGCGTTGCTATTCAAATAAAACTAACATTTGCCTTGGGCCACATCTGCAGCTTCTGCAGAGCACGTTTTCCGCCGCATTTATTAGCCTACCTGGCCCGTAAACACGCTCCAAAATATGCGTGAAAGCCTTTAAGGTGAGCGTGATTTTCTCAGAGAAGTCTGAAAGACGCGCAAGCCCCAAAGCCGACAAACACGCTCGGCGAATCCACAGAGCCTCGGCCGACATCTGCCGCCGCTGCTGTTTGCTCACGGAAGCTTGAATTACTTGGAGCGGCGCCACTTTGAGCTATCATCGCTTTAATGAAGCATGTTTACACGCAACCGTGTTCGTTTGAGGTTTCTGCCTACGTTTTTTTTTGTTAAAGGCACTTTGTTGTATCGCTCATTGGGAAGGAGGAAATCAGTTTCAAAGTATGATTTGAAGTCTACAACCTTAATCGTTGTGATGCGAGACCAGCAAGCGACATTTTGTACACGACATCTTTCAATCGTACCCGTAAACAATTAAGGAGTTCTTTGAAAATGACCAAACAAATGCAGAGGATCAAATAATTATTATTTTATTAATTATAATTAATTAATGATAATTATTTTTTTATTATTAATGTACTTGCAGGATCTCAAGATATTTTTTTGTAAAAAAAAAATATGTTCACTACTTTTAAGGTGCAAATGAGCATGTATAATTATTTTTTCTTATTAATGTACTTGCAGTATCTCAAGATAATTTTTTGTAAAAAAAAAAATATGTTCACTACTTTTAAGGTGCAAATGAGCGTGTATAATAAACCAGCTGCTAACTATATGAGTGTTTTATTCCTTTTCTTGACATCAACAGTTGTTTTATGGTATGCGCGTGTCAAGATGGTCCATAAAAATGTCTGCCTGTAATGTTAAAAAACTTTCACCATATGCTGGAGACAACATATATTCTATTTCCATTCTACCCTATGGGAGAAATTTATTGGACTGTGCACAGCACACTCATTATGCATGCATGCAACTCGGATTCTGCACCAAGCCCCGCACGTCTGATCCCACTCCAACATAGCCACCCACTCGTGCAAGAACATGTAAACATGCTTTACATACTGAGTCAGTAAGTGCACCAAAAGTAGGAAACAAAGTGGATACATTAACCGTCCCTGTATGTTTGTCGTTTTTAATCAGCACATTAAGCTAGGATGCGTTAGCGCTCTGAAAAAGACGCCGATAGCAAACACGCGTTCCGTGTCAGATGGTACACGCTTGGGTGTCTTGTTATCGGGGAATTTTTACGCTTAACGCATTCATTTTAGAGAAGCGCAGCTAGCAGACACGCCGTCGATTTGAATCGCACTTAGAAAGCTCGTCACAAACGGGAGGGAATCAATCGGGGCAATCCAATATGGCTGACAAGGTTGCCTCGAGATAGATAAATAAATAGATACATTAATACACAAACAAACAAATAAATAAACAAATGAAAATAAATATATATATATAAATACAAACAAATAAAAATAAATAAATAAACATATATAAATATAAATAACTAAATAAATAGAACCAAACGTCTGAGTCTCTTATGGTCACAAATATCTTCTGTTGCATTTTTCAAAACGAGCCTGGACTCGAATGGAAATACCACAAAATCACCAGTGACTCGTTTTCCAAGAAGGTTTTTGCTTGGCTACCCACGTGTATCTAATGCTGCGGATTACGTCGGGGATGCAGCCAGAGATATTAAATAATGAAGAGCTTTAAAATCCTTCATGGGCAGCGGCATCGTTTGTACGGCGTGACAACACACACAATGTATTCATCCTGAGATCCAATGCAAGCAGGAGCAAAACAAATTGAGCCTTGACAAAGATAATAATTCTTCAATACTAATTCTATGTTCTTTTCATTATTTCTCCCTCTGGTGCAACAAAATAATCCACAGAGAGGGGAAAAAAATAGTCCACAGTAAAATGGATGACATGACATGTAATTGATCCGATAGCTCCCGGGGCTAATTTGTTGATGACTCTAGAAATACGTAAGATGACTGGGAAAAAACATCATGCGTCATCACTTTCCTCACATTTTTGAAAGAAACTTTAAGCTTGCCACAGTTGGGAATGTGACATTGAAAACTTTATCGACAAATAATGTAGCTTCCTGCAGACAAACATAACACTACGGAGGGTGACATTGTCAGCAATTAGACGGCGCCGACGTTGAACTGTGCTCCGCCGTGACCCTCCCCCGTCAGGATGGCGGCCTAATTGACAGCTCCACTTCGTCCTTTTCAGCGGACCCCATGCGCTTCGAGTCATTTCTGACCGCCTTTTGTTCATTTTAAAAAGGGGGCGGGGTGGGCTAACGTAAACGGGGGCGTCGAATTTGCATATTCTAATTACGTCGATATGAAAAACTGCGCCTGCATTTGCATTGAAATCTATCAATGAGACACTTAAACCTTGGTGACTTTGGTAATTATGTTCTCTTCCAGACACAAGGTAGGAGATTTATTGAATAAACATGCGCCTAATTAATTGCCAGCCTGTTGTTTTCCATTTGAATACCCTACTCTCACAATTAAGACATCCATAATTGACGGTATTAATCATTCCCATGCAAGAAAGCGGAAAGGAGTGACTCCAACGCCAACATGTTTACCGGCAGAATTGTATTCGGGGCTGCTTTTGTTTTCTTTGCATGTACAATGACGTAACTCCTCCTCCACGGCAGGTTCCGGGTTGTTCCGCTACTTCGCAGATGTCGTTTATACGGTTAGCAGCTATTTTAACGTTCTTGTGTACTACTCACAGACTGATTTATCGGTTTCACGGTTCACCGCGGTTTTGTAAAAGTCAAGGTTTCGGTTAGCTACAGCAGAGAGGGGAGGGGCGAGCAGTTACGCAAAACCCCATATATAGATAAGTGAAAGTTAGCCACTGTGCTAATTCCAAAATGGCTGCCTTTTCGGGATGTTGATTAATGAGGACAAGAACTATAGAAAATAGACTAGGTGAATATTCCACACGACCGCAATTGTCACACACACAAAAAACAACAAATCAACGAGTTACCGCGGCTTAAAATATGCAAATATGGAGTAAATAAATTAGAATGATCGCGTCTCATTTTACCCAGTTAGGTAATTCGAATAAGTCACCTGTCTCCTCAGTCATTTCCAAATTTCGCTCTCTGCCTAGTGTGTCTACGTAATCAAGCTTGAATAATGTCGATTTGCATGCTAATGAGCTCGCTCCGGCATGTGAGCCCGACTTAGAGTCTCATAGCAACAGGCCAAGATTCCGATTCCGCTCACACGGCCCCCGCGAGTCATGAGGATGATGATTAGCGATGCTGTTGTTCCAGACGGGCCGCGTCACTTTTGCGCGCAGATTACTTTCCTGGCTGAGCCCAAATAATGATTTGAACAAACAGGCTGCGTTCACACCACAGACTCTGAACGGCTCACTTATTCGATCCAATGTGTTGGTCACCGAATTGTCTACTCACGGAAGAATATATATTTTTTGCTTTAGCTGCAAGGAAGTTCCATTTCCCGTTATCATGACAGTTACACACTTAGCGATCTGACGCGGACAATGCAACTTTTTGTGCACTTCTAGAATCTCATTTCCCCTAATAATTTATTTTTTATCACCCCTCCAAATCAATCAACCTTGAGCTTCCGTTGTACACGCGCGGTATTCCAAAGCCTTCTAATAGACACCTTCACATCTGATTCCTGACATTACATTCCTGCAACGTGCACGGTGAAGCTGAGGCTCATTGAAGCCTTCAGAGAAACTGCTGAAGAATCGCACACTATCGAAGGGGGAGGCGTTAAAATAAGAGAGCGAGCACGATAACAGCAGGAGTCGATAAAAAGGACGCAAAGGCACGGTGAATGACACGGAGCCCGGGTGAAGTTCTCATCTCTATTTTGGGTTATTCTCAAAAACAGTGCAAGATTTCAAATTGTGTCGTTCATGTGTGTATTGTACCTGATTGCTTTCTGCTTCAATTTGTGGCCTCCCACAGTAGCATCTTATAGAAGTATGCAATAATCATACAAATCTTGATTTATGAACACTACAAGTATGAAATCTTTGCCATTGATATTCTGTGCACAGCTCAATACTATCAAGACTTTTTCAGATGGCTGGTCAATTTTAATACACGGTGGCAGAGCCTACAAGTACCTCAGTGGAATGTGACCAGTTGAAACGGCAATAAGGCGGAACTAACGAGCTGCAGCGTAGAATCGCTTCAAAAATCTTTCCGTAAACGATCATGGCACTTAGCACAGGCACAGTGGAGGAGCCAGGATTTTTTTCCCCCCTTTTTTTGGTCTGCAAAACCAATATATATTTTTTTGGTTTACAAACATAAAAAAAAAAATCCCCAGAAAAGGCAATGCTGAAAAAAAAATCTGAAAATACCCAAAAGTCAATTACCTGGGGAGTCGGTGCCCCTACTGCCCCCCCTCTAGCTCCGCCAGTGAACAACACTAACAGACTACTGTATATGGTTGCCATGGTAATAATAATTAAAAAAAAATCACCTCCTTGTTGTTTCGATGTCCAACCACTACAATTTACTCCTTTAATACTTTTGTCTGCTCTCCGTTTCATCTCACCCCTCTTGAGACACAAAACACACCCACACACCCGTAGACCTGTATTATATATGCTGCGAATCAAATTAACTCCACACAGGAGACACCATGTTTTTCCATTAGGGACCCCGCTGTTCAAATCTCGCTTCTCGTGCATCATTTTATCCCCCGCGTCAAACCTAAAGTAAATATCCAATGTTCTCGTTTGCGTAGAGCCTCCGTTCCACTCTACACAGTGAGAATGAAGGTAGCGTAAATCTATTCTTATTATAAAGAACTTAATTGATACAGAGAGGACTGCGTGGGGTAGATAATGAGGTGACACACTTTGACGTTATTTTATATCCAGGCGGCTTTCACACTGCGGGGTTTTGTCTTTTGCATTGGCGTAACGACACGGAGCGATGCAGGGGGCCTGAAATAAGCCACAAATAGATCGTTTTGCTTTCTTTTATGAAAATACGGTCTGATTTTAGGAACTTTGCCTAGCTTACAGGCAATGTTTGAAGTAACATTTTGTAAAAGCTTTATAATAAAAGTTACTACAAATAAAAAGACGATTAGGAATTTCACAAAATATATGATGTTGATGATTTGTAGTTATATGGTTGTATTATTATTTAACTTAGGTTTATTTATTCTAACCACTAAGCTTAGTAAACATAAATCATGCAATATTATTTACATTTAAATGAAAATATTTTCACTTTTTTTGATTTTTAATTTTAATGCAAAGTGTTAACCACTATAATAAAAGTTACTACAAATAAAATGACGATTAGGAATTTCACAAAATATATGATGTTGATGATTTGTAGTTATATGGTCGTATTATTTAACTTAGGTTTATTTATTCTAACCACTAAGCTTAGTAAACATAAATCATGCAATATTATTTACATTTAAATGAAATTATTTTCACTTTTTTTTTATTTTAATGCAGTGTTAACCTATCAATGGTTAAATTATTATTATTTTTGCACTTTAAAACAATAAAAAGTGGGAAAAATCAAGATGTGTTTCAGCTTTCAACAAAGAATATATTTTTACATTTAAGTGGTTACCCTGCAGTACCTGTAATTTTGAGAATGTTATAATGTTCACTAAAACAATCAAAGTTGAAACATATCTTGAATTTTTGTTGTTGTTGTTGGCAACCTTGTAATTTCCAACGCTCCAATCGCATCTTTGCACATTACCCACTAAATGTGCTCACAACTTGGAAATTTGTTCTGTCTAACGCACCATGCTCAACGGAGCAGAAGAAGATGCTAATGAGCTATTTCCGCCGTACATACAAATGTCGTTCGACACGTGCAAAAGTTGCGACTCCTCAGCCTGACGCCGCCAGAGAAAAAATGTCATTTGCAACGTGACACTTATTTACACTCCCGCTTTTGACAAAGCTTTCAGTCGTTTGACAATGAATCTTATTTAGTTCCGATCCTTTTTCACTATTCGGCGTCGTCTATGTGCACAAACGTAATTAAGGCTGATTTGTCATTAGCAAGTAATGGATTAACATCAGACACAAATGGCCATTTTGACCTCGTGAAAATTAATTGTTGTCGTCTCATTAAAATAAAAACAAAATATTCCTAAGCACGGAGGGGAGGGTGAGGGGGGGCAATCAGTCATCGGAAAACGGTTATTGCACTCTAAAAAAAATTAGATATGCTTCTTAGTTAGAAAGTACCGGTAAAAAAAAGAATAATTGTTTGGTTGTTTTGTGCTCAAGTGAACTTAACTACTTTTCATAAAGTCAGAGTAAGAAATATTTTTTTTCTCACCCCGGCTGTAATAATGGCCGATATTATTTTCATAAAGGAGTAGTAAGGAGTTGAGTAATTATTTTCTTCTTTTGCTACCTATGTGAAATCAACTTCAAAAGTACACTAAAGTGCGAGTGCTTTTTTCTCTTTCCCTTTACAGTTTGAATATTTTTTTTTTTTTAGAAAGTATAATCCATCCATCCATTTTCTGAACCGCATACATTTGTGAATCACTTTTCATAAAGTAGACCTTATGTACGTCGGTGACAACAAACGTAGCCCACGACGTTAGCATAGAAGCTAATACAATAGGAGGTGTCCTTGCTAGTCCGCTACACAATAGATAGAAATACAAAAATTGTGTCGACATGAAGCATTTTAAGGCCGAATCATCACATACTGTTGCTGCGACACATTTATTCGCTCGAGAATGACGTGGAGCGAGTTCATTGCGAAGTTATCACTGTGCTGCCGGCAGGCCTACAAATAATTAGATCACAAGGCGTTTGACGGAAACGACATTATCAGACATTTTCTTTCAATGTCTGTTGCTAGTTAATTAGCGCCTTTGATGAATTGGCCACTAAATCTAAAAGGCGGTCCAAAATGCCGCGCAGTTCTAACCAATTCCAAACGAAACGTTGGCATGTCACATCCAATTCCCTCGGAGTGCCGTTTTGCTGCCTTGTTTAGACGGAAAAAATGATTTGATAGCTGTTTTTCATTTTAATCTGTTGTTAAGAAACACATCAAAAGGAACGGGCACAATGAATCGGGTTGCAGCATTGAATCGCGACTCATAAACGAGTTCATCCAAAACGTTGTATCAAATGAACATGAGCTCAATTGGAACAAAAAAAAAAAAAAAAGCACCAAAACTGGCCAGACGGCACAAATCCTGGAATGGTTGCAAGACACAGAGCCAACCGTTTAGTCACACCGATCAACATTTTATTTATAAATTATTTAAATATTTCTGATATTATTTTATTTATTAAAAATATATATCTTTTATAAATTATTTTATTTTATTATTAAAGTTAAATTCCAGACAGGAGGGCTCGAACCAAGATTCAAACCCAAAGCTGCGCAACTGTAAAGCAGACAGGCGACCCACTATTCCACCGCGCTGCCCGAATTTGTTTCCCACTTGTTCAAACAGCATTTCAATTAGCGTCCAATTTGGACGCTTCTTCGGCACAAATGGCGGCAATAAAATAACCAATCGAACCGGTTTTCTTTTGAAATAAAAGCCTCTCGCCTTAAGTGACAATTTCTAAATTGAGTAGCCAGCTTGGCAATTTCATCATATTTATTTATTTATTTCGCCTTGCACCAGGTGTGTGATCCGTCCGCTCATTACAAGCGGGGAAATGAAGGGCTCGCCGGCCAATTAGCGGCCACCGTAACAAAATCTATGAATAATAGATAAGCTCGATTCGTTTCAGGTACTCCCGCTGATCAAATCCAACGATAAAACATCAAAAGTGCGTTCACTTTTGATGAAGACGAGCACGGGTTGGGCTATTTTTCTATTTTCCGCCATGTCCGGCTTGGCGCCATTACGCCGCTTTAAGAGCAGCTCCGTCCGTTAATGCTCCATCCAAGGCGGCTCATTGCGCTGGCAGGAGCACTTTACGCCATTGCTGCCTCACGCCTCCTCCCAAATAGCCGAATTACAGTTAAAAAAATAAAATAAAATCCTAATTGAGTCTTGAAACCCTAATGGGAAATTACAAGCCAAGCTTCAAAGCCTAACATATTTTCAATATCCCAACCAGGGCTTGAACCTCTAACTTGAATCTCCAACCATAATTTGAGCCCCAAATTTGAAAACTCATTTGGGAAAAACTAGAATGTTTTGTCTTCCAGGAAGCTCATATTGTTTTCAAGAGCATTTCTGACGTCCCTTAAGTGAAAGCAACCGTACTTGTTATTGACTAAACTCCAGGCTTGACACCCACATGAGAGTCTCCCCCCGCTCTGGGAGTCTTGTTTATCCTCAGTGAAGAAAATAAAAGCCCTGATTATGCTATTTTTGGAAAATAATGTAAATGGAGTCTAGAAGTCAGCAATAACTAACGAGCGCGTGCGGGCGGGGAGCTTGCACGTGTTTTTGTGTGCAATGCGGGGATCATTTGATGTAGCAAAACAAAACAAACTGCCCCAAAGGGGGGAGGGCGGGTGTGTTAACAATGCCTCACCACCCCCCACCAACTCCAGAAAGCGTATGATGGATAAAAGAATCAATCGACTATGAGCTGGCCTGTGTCAAGACGAATATGTCGAGGAGACTCCGCCTCCCATCGAGAAGAGATTTGACAGCGCAAGCAGCATGGGCCCGGCCGGCTGCCTGCCTGCCTGGGAGCCAGCCGCCTGCCTGTACGAAAACATTACAGCTGACTTATGCCTTTCATGTTTCCTCATATACACTAAACCCGCCAAAAAAGAAACGTTGTGGCATTGCTCTTTATCTAGCGGCTTTTAAATTGAAAATATTTCAACATTCTTATCTGTCACAAGCGCATAAGCGTCGAGCCTAACCCAGGTTTGAACCAATACTTAGTATTTTTAGTTTCCTTCGGAAGGCCATTTTGACTGTCAAATGAATGGTAATAAAAATTGCTAGAAACATCTAGAATTTTTTAAAAGTGAAGACAATTTGACACAAAGTCGATGCACAATTTGTGTTTGCAAATATAATTCCACCGCGGACCATAGTTTGACATTCTAGCACCACATGGAAAAACCCTAACCCTAACCCTACTTTAAAACCTTAATTTTAAAATCAGCGAGAGGCTAGAGACACTCCTCTGAAAGCCCTACATTAACTTGGAAGCCCACTTTGAAATCCGCTTCCTGGCTTCAATCCACACTTTGAAACACCAAGCATACCTTGAAACGCTAACTGCAGTCTCCTGTTTGAAACCGTAACTCGGGCTTTCCCCTTCAGGGCTTCCACTGTACTTAGCCGTTTCAAACGGATCCGGTATATATAAAATGGCATCAGACAATATATATAAGGTGAAAGGCAAAGCTCATCTCTGAGCCGGAGATGCTGAGGTGTCTTAACACGGCGACGAGTGCTGTTGACCCGAAAGAGAAACGGCGAGCCTTGATATTCCAAGACAGAGAAGCGGCCCAAAAGAACACGAGGCAGGAAGACGGCAGGCAGGCAGGCAGCTGCAATGTTGAAGAGAGAAGGCTAATAACTTGACCCCTTTTTCCCTCCCTCGCCGTGTGCCGCCATCCCGAAAACTTGGCTTCACTATCTACTTAGAGCGCCTTTTCACGGCTGCGGGCTAGCATCACGTTGTGCGCGCAGCCGTGAACGAGAGGGGGGGCGGGGGCTGGGGGGGAGTTGTGTTGTTGCGCCGCGTGCCTCCGCAGACTTGACAACTCGAATTAAATTCCTCTTCAAAGAACAGCAGGCCAAAAGAATATTACCGTTAAAATATTAAAACAAATCACGAAACGACGGTCTTTTTGGTTATGCATAACGACTACTCGAAACTCGGCCATAATGTCCGACTCAGCAACGCTAGAGGGCTAATTAGCCAGTTCTGGCCATCCCCTTTGAACCATAGTGCAAGCGGGAGCCATCCGAGATCTTTGTTCCTATCACTGAGCAATTTCCTCTCGCCGAGTTTCCGTCCGTGGCGGGTCAGAGGTAGGCTGACTAGCCGGCTTCCCACGGGTCCCTTAATGAAACCAGTGGACGCCCAAGTTGTGTGCCAATCACATGAAGAGGGAAGGGGGGGGCTGTAGACAGATGCTGAGGGGGGGGGCTACAGGTACCCAGTGCACTTCAAAAGTGGCCAATTCTTCACGGCTGACGGCTCTCTGAAGACACAGCGCAGATCATTAAGTCCATCCTCTCATGCGCCAGCGTTTAATGAACACTCGCATGCGATATGATGTAAGGCCTGAGTGTCAGCTACGGCTGCGCTTTATGGCCCATTTCAACTTCAGAGACTCCACCAGCAAATGTCCTTAACCCACATGGATCACATATTTTAGATTAGGAGCTAGCTGAAGGCATCAACATCTTCTTGAGGCCACCTGGATGAAAATGGAATGTTTACATTTAAAATGGTTCTTTTATGTTTTGTTGGAGAACCCAAGGTTGGAATTTTCTTTTGGTATGTTCAGCGGAGCAAGAAAGGGGCGTTTGCGCCATTGTGGGAGCGAACGCAGCCAACTTGATTGCTTATTCCTTTTAAATTCAGCGCAGGAGAAGTCAAGATTGGGCCGTGGCAAAGTACATTTTATAAGGAACCACAAGAAGATCTTAGTTCTTGCTTCATCCCAAAACTTTGGATCAAAATGACTCCTAAGGATGACCAAGCAGGGTAAAAAGAAGAAAATGAGTAATTCTGACCTAATTCCGTCCTGGCACCTGCACTTTGACGGTCTTCCCCGTAATAAATGGCCATCTCGAATGTGCATATGCTGCAGCTGGAATGTGCTGATGCGTCACTGCTAACGCAACACTTTCCGCTAAAGGTTGAAGGAGGCAGCTGCTGAGAATCGCTCAAATTAACTCACCACAAGTCAAGCCCTGGTTTCCATTGCGAGAGTCACATCAGTATCCTGATCAGCTGAATGCCCACTCGCCACTAGGGGGCACTGGTTGCGGTGGATGGCTGGATTTAACAGGAAACCACCTAAGGAAAAGAAGCGTAGCGTTAAGCAGTGCAAAAAAAAAAAAAGTTGAATATGCGTTTATATCTTTCAAAGCGCCACCAAAAATAAAAAAAGTGAAAAACATCAAGGTTGCCAGTCTGAACGTGTCAACCCTCAGGTCCCCTGCAGCAAAATGTTGCAGTGAATTTTGACTTTCCATTCACCAAACAAGTCAACCCTGCTGTCAGCACTTTGTTCTTTCAAATCCTGAAAGGTCAACTGACTTTAAAAGAGTGATTCATGCCTTTGCCTCTGCAAGACTATTATCAAGAGTCTTTATTCACATATTAGTCAGCCTCTGCAGCTGGTCCAAAATGTCGCCCCGTGACTTTCGACAGGCCCTCGCAAATGTTATGCAACACCGATGCGGTGTTATTCTTATGGGACATTGTGATTTCCTAGGAATGCTGTTATCAATTACTCAACTCCCTATAAATAATGTTGCACATTGCTATTCATCCGTTTCCGACCTTTTTGAATTCGCACTATGCCCCCTAGTGGCGAGAGAAAATAGCCAACAATAACAGGTGTTCAGTGTTTACTAGAGGGGGGAATATTTCATCTCTACAGTCTGACAGAATATATTCAACAGATGGATAGGATTAAATTTGTATTTTATTTCTCAACAGCACCGAGGTCTGTTTGGTTTGAAAATAAGCGAAGGAAAAAAAAGCCTTGCCCGAGCGGGACCGATTGCGTAGTCGTGATTTTGTCCTAGACAGTATTTCTGGGCAAGAAGGGCAATATTCCTCAACGCACAAGGGAAGCAGTCATACAGTCATAATCTCATTCAATGAACTTGCTCCTTCTTCACTGGGTGGCCTTGGCTGCGATATGAATGTTGATCTGATTACCAAACGGGAAGGAAGCAAAAGCAGCAACAGAAAAAAAAAAGAAAAAAAAAAACAGCTTTGGGGATACTAAGTCTATGAACGTCCTGTCATTAATATTTCACTGCATCATCATAGCTAAAGGAGAACAAAGTGAAAAAAAAAAGGAGGGGGCGGCATGAGAGGACGCGATGAAAAATACATCGTATTTTGACACGTCTTTGGAAAGGATCCCAGCACAACAAAAGAAGGATGACGTTACAAAAGAGCCAGATGAAGATGGAAGAACATGTGGAGTGTAATTTACTTATCCTCTGCTGCCAAGCGGCAAGAGGAGAAATCTGCCAAGGTCACTAAACTATACTTTGTCACAATCTAGGAGAGATTAGCATATGCCTCACACAGAGCTGCCATGCAAATAGAGAATCGCTCATGCTAGCTTGACGCTACTGTATATCAATTTGTATTCAGAGGGTAGCGACCTGGGGCACCTTCCGCTACTCATCCAGCCAATGAAGAATTGATACCGCACGGATTTTGCTTCCTTTTTTTTTTTTAAAGCCGTTGCCGTCCCCTTCACTCCGCAGCCGGCTCGCTAGCATGTCGAGGAATGAACCGAGGGGAGGAGGTAAAATTGGTGGCGCCATAAATGTCACACTCATTTCACAGTCTGCCACGGTGCCTCTACCTCGATATAATTTGAGTTCTCGTGTATGTGTGGATGCCGACTCCTCCCAAAGCCACCTGCGCCGCAGAGCAGCTACAACGCTACGATAAGTCCTTCACTCATCCACAATGGATGAACAAGTGATTTCTTTCGAACTCCATTCCCGGGACTGAAATTGTCACCTGGCACGAATTGATAAAGCTGAGAAGCCGCTCACTAAATCTCCAACATGGCTGGTAAACCTCCTTTCTCTCGTCCTTTGTATTCGCACCTTCACTTGCTCTTATTATTTTCTACCGGCAAGAATATGATTTTAAAAAAAGCATAAAAATAGGCTCTATGCCATACAACTTTGGACAAATGGGTGAGTCATTACCTCTTCCTCGGAATATATGTACTTATTACTTGCATAAAAGAAGTGAAGGTTTGGTTATTTTTGATGAGAACGATCAGAGTTAGCTCATTAGCCGCCCACCGTATGCTAGCACCTGTTCCGACGACTCGGTAAAGAAAGAAAATGGCTAATTAGCCAATTAGTCATGTGGCAGAAACTCAATGTGTTGAGGCACTTGGACATTAAGGGTGTCACTGCTCTCAATTAGATTGACTTTTTTTTTGTTTGTTCTTTTCCCCCTCTCGTTTGTTTTATAATCATTTGCATGGCAACATTGGAGTTGTCTTTTTGTCAAAGTAAATGTTTCAATGATTCTTCTCCCTTCCGCGAGTCTTTGACTTTGATTCTGTTCGACCTTGACCGTTCGAACACGAGTTTGGTTCTCACATTTCAAGTTGTGAACGTCATGAGAAATGAGCATCCTTTGTAGGGTGTCTGTTCTCAGTCAGAACTAGTTGAGGTTATCTCGACGGTATTTCCGACGCTTCCAAGATGGCGAGGTGTTCCGAGCAATGTCCGGCCGGGAGGTGGCCTCGGGGCAAGACTAGGACATGCTCCAGTGACGATGTTTCACGGCAGGCATGGGAGCGCCTCCATCTCCCACCGGCGGGACTACAAACAGGGAAGTCAACGAATCCCTGCTGAATCCGCTTGAGCTGATGGAGCGTCATGAAATTTGGATTGCAGCGCCAACATATCCCCAGGAACGATTCATCCAACGGCAGCAGATAGCGATAGCGATCTATATCTTGGTCTTCTTCTAGATGAATAAATCCTATACTGGAACATGCCTGTCCACGAGTATTGGAGCGTCAGTGGCATGCATATTTAAAGCGAGTCTTAGGTTGCAAAGTCAGTTCGGATCCAGCGAGCCAATCATCCATTCCTCAAGTCAATTCATCCATGAATCCATTCGACTCTACCTCTGTTTGCAGGCTGTCACTGAAGCAGACTCCAAAAGGTAACTCAGACGTCCTTCAACCCCCCGAGGGACCAAAACAAGTCTTGGAGAGTCAATCAATTATGGATTTGACTGAAAGCATGCATATTGAAGGAAGTCACCTTTCTCTGCGCTTCATTTCCCAGATATTGACACTTGTAGCCGTTTACCCTCCAGCGGACTCAAAGAAGGTTAGGCCGCAGTGGAGCAGAGGAAGGAAATCCTTCCGACTAACATTAAGAGTTTTTCTTTTACTTTGCAAAGTTGATGCTTTAAGTTTGGACTTTCAATCAATCATAGCAGCACTGGCATTTTTTTTAAATTTTTTTTTACATCAAGTGAGACGAAACGGTTTCAGCCAAATCACGCCGATTAGACGATTCTTTTTTTGACAGAGTTGCGGGGTAGCTCGGCATTGACTGACCGCCAAATCTTGGAGATGAGCCTTTCTATCACACAGAAGAAGATGTGTTGCAGAAGGACTGTTTTTATAGATCCTAGGGAGGACAGTTGTAAAGTCTAATTAGCTATTTAACGCCGCTGCTAAACTCAACGGTGTTGCTAAAACAGAAGAACAGCGTTCATATAAAATGTTTCAAATCGGTTTTGAAGGTGGTTTGTTGGACTGGATTGAACCGGATTTGACGATACAACGTACCTTTAACTGACCATATGTTTGCTAGACCTCCCGAGCTATATTCTATTTTAACAAAAATCATTCCTGATGTTAATCCGTAAGGATCTGATGTAGCATCAGCCAAAATCAGAGTAGGTCAAAGCTCCGCAAACATCAAACATCCTCATGCGGTTTTAATCAAAAGCAATTGGCCAGAGATAAGTCATTAAAATATAACATTGGAATCAAGCTCATCTAAATAATAAACCAACTTGCGTTGAAAATCGCGACTTAAAAACAAAAAGCTGTTATTTTGCTCTCCGCTTTAAATCTTTCTTGTAGGTTAATTGTTGTCTCGTACGTTTGTTTTCCGCCTTGCATGTGGCTTCCTTTTTGTAGTGCTTCCAAACAGTCCTCATTAGCAAAGTTCTCATAGAAGAAGAAGAAAAAAAAAAACTCGTTAACATGCGTACTCAGTGAGAGCTCCAACTACATCCACAACACTAATAGGACTTCTTCTTCCTTGTTGGCTTAAAGTTAAGCACTAGTTTACAAATGCAGACAGACCCATCCATCTCCATGGCGACTAAGCAAACTCCATATGCTGATGGAAAGCGGCTGAAATGGTTGAAAGCGCAGAGAGGAAAAAAATAAATAAAAATCAAGCGGGATAGTTTTAAATTGGCAAATAGGCGCAAGATTGATGACTTTCAGACTGTGTTGCTGACGAAACATTGTCTCATTTCATTACAGGGAAATGAATGAATCGCACTGGAGGATTAAACTTGGCATTTGGCTCAATCTTGAGGAGTAGCCTATAGCTTTGCTAATTACGAGCGTAATCCCTCCACAGGTGGCTCTATGAATCTTCCGATTTCATTGTGTACACCATTTGGCAGTGTAGCCGAGCTGCGTGGTGCAATTTGTTGAAATACTAAATGTGGTTAACTGGCAGCAGAACAACAGAATGGTCGGGCTTGCGTACAGAACACATAAGCGGACAAAAGCCGGGCTAACAATGATTTAAAAGTGTTTTTTTTTTTTTGAACTGGTAGGAGTGATCATTAAATTGTCGAGTTGGATTTTGAATGAGCACAAGGCTTTTGTTGTACTTCAATGGAACAAATCAGAAAGGGCAACCAATCACAGTAATGTTGTCCAATTAGTTTTCAACAAGCACCTGAAAAAAAAAAAGAATAAAAATTGTTACTCCAAATTGGTCTGTACTGTAATTCTGTTGCAGAAACATGATGATCAATTTTCCCTCCACATAATTTCGTTGTGTATGTGAGTCTCGTTTTAATGAACTTGTTTGCCGAGCGGTGTAAGAAAATAAGTCGTGTGACAAAACAAGGCAGCACTTTAAGTTTTGTAAAAACACGTTACAGTTTGAGTATAAATTAATGCCGTAAGAATGGTGAATCATTGATTTCGAATTTGGAGTTAAGAACTGTGACGTCATTTTCAGTCGACAGTACAAAACAAAATGGCCACCGTCTGGACAAAAACGAGTTGATGTTTACATTCCACAAACTGTACAAAAGCGCTGAAATTTGTGTCAGACATCTTAAAACATCCACTGTCGAGAACTTAAAAACATTCCACACTTTAGTGTATTTGTAAAAGTCAAGTCTGAGTCTCTCAATAAAGGCTTTACAATGTCCCCCCAAAGTGGCCCATTGAGCTTTAACCTGAGACGGCAAACGAGCGTCGTGAAAACCAAGCGATTTCACACCTCGCCGACTGCCGCATAAAACGAGCAGGCACCATCTCCATCGAGAAAAGACAAACCGCATCACCGTTTAGCCTAACCGTTCATTTGTGTTGCTAGTTAGCTTACTTCCTGACTTGATGGCGCCACGTTAGCCGCATGACAAAAACAATTCAACTCCCTTGTGGCAACACAATGTCAACAATGCTTCCAGAGACTAGGGTGAACATTATGCTAAATTCTGGCATCCATACAAATGTTTAGCATGACGAGCATTAGCATATTTTGCTACGCACAAGCCATTAAAGAGGATTAGCAAAGATTGCAAATTTGCACAATACACGAAGCGAGCAAAACAAAAAAGGTACTTGTGTGGCATAAGCCCCAACTGTATCAATGACGACGAGACACTGCGGCAACACATTTCGCAAGGGAGCAAACAGCTCTTTATCATTTTTTACTACCCTCTACCCTGCCAAAAAACATTTTAGCAAGCGTAGAGCACAAGCATAATTTGCGGAATCATTGTGACAACTTGTGTAAATCCTCTGCTTGTACTTTATGATTTTTACTCACATTAACATAATGAAATCCTCCGTTAACCCTTAACGGGGACATTTAATCCCGCCCTTATTTATACTTTATGACAAATTGCTAGCCTCTGGAAAAATAGTCAGTCGTTATGGAAGAAGCGTTTCAACCTGACACACATTTATATTTGAGTTTCATTTACAGGATTTTTAACCTTTTACACTTCATTATCCGACACTAATAATATCACCGAGCTTATTATCTCGGGCATTGACGTTGCCGCATGCTCTACGTGAGGACATCATTTTGTGTTTTTTTTCAGTTTTTAATGGGATTTTTTTTGGGGAGCACCAATAAGTCATTATAGTGAAAAGGAGAAGAAAAAAAAGTCATTACAGTGAATTTGGACTGATAAATCAAGTGTAGGTAGACAACCTTGAATTAAAAAAAAAAAAAAAAAAGCAATAAAAAGTGGTTACTTGTGCGACATAAGCCCTTGGCACATATCAATGACTGCAAAAGACACAGCGTCAACACATTTTGTAAACTTGCAGCTTTTATCATTTGTTTTTACAACCCCCTCTCCCCCAATAAAGACAGAAAAAGCCGAAAACAAAAATAAAAAAAAGTATTTGTGGCCGCCTTTAGCACGATTCTCTAAACGAACATGACGAGTTTTGTGTAAACAAGAGCCGGTGAATGAATCACAACAGCCGGGCGGCCATTTTCAACTTGACGCCGGGCAAACAAAAAACAACAGCGCACAATAAACAACAATAAAAGCCGGGTTAAAGAGTAAGCGCTCTTCATTTCCGGTCTGCCCTGGAAACGTCCAAGCCGGACGTGGAAATGCCGTGTAATTTGTCGCCGGGCTTGATAAGGCCATCGGTGACACATTCAAGGGCGGGGACGCAAGCAGGTTATCTGAACAAGTCGCCTTATTGCTTTGCTCTGGGATCAATGTATTTAATTTGCCTTATTGCTGAGTCTTAGTTCCATCCGATAAGGAGCAATAAATTCTTTTTCCCAAACCGAATTTGAGTAGACATCGATACCGATACCAAGTGCCATTACCACAAATTTTCTTTTCTGCATATTTTCCCCGTACAAAAAAATTGACAGATCATTTTAAATATAAATAATATATTCAATAGAGCAAATTTCCTAAAAACTGCGAAAAAAATATGGCTTTTTTATTCTTCTAATTTGTGGTATTGGCACTTGGTATCGGTATCGACGACTACCGTTCCCAAGTGCCAATACATTTTTTTTCTGCATATTTTCCCCGTACAAAACAATGACAGATCATTTTAAATAAATAATATATTCAATATAGCAAATTTCCTAAAAACTGCATAAAATATGGCCTTTTTTTCCTTCTAATTTCTAGTTCCTGTCCCCAAGAGAGTTGCAGACAGCGGCAAATAAGCCTATCCCCCTCCTTGAACCTCGGTGGCTTAAACTAAGATGCAGCTTATTTTGAGATTTCTCCAAATTCCCAGGAGTGCCATTCAGTTTTTCTCCTTATCTCAAACTCACATTTGATTGAAAAATCGGTTCCGTTTAACCGTCTGCTCCATTCAGAACAGCGAGGGTGAATTTAACATCAATCTTTTTATTCTTTTTCATTTTCTGTGACGCTATAATTGCACCCGCATCTTTCCCGCCATGTAATCCACCTGCCATCAATAAACAAAATGCTTAAAATAATATAAATAATATATTGACGCATAAATACGCCTCGAGTGGATCGTTTCCAGCAACTTCCAACAGCCTGCTTATATTACATTCATAATATTATTCCACGCGCACCAATACGTATATCACCTCATGTATTATTGATTGACTTTGGCAAATACGGTCACGGTGCCGCGAAAAAGGAGAGCCGTGTAGTATTTTGTAGGCGTCATCACCGAGTCCTCCCGGTGCATTTGACAGCTGTAAACATACGCACGCTGCTGGCACGACTGCACTTGCCATCTATAATGGATATGGAGTCGTGTGGAGTGGAACAAGTCACCTCTTGTGGGATGCTGGGACTCTTGGAAACGTTCGCTTGCTTCCGCAAATCTAAGCTGTGGCTGCCAGGAATGACAACTAGAAACAATGTGGGGGGAAAAAATGGACGCAAACGGCAGCCAGGAGGGCCGAGTACCGATAGCAGGTATCGGTGTCATGGTATCGGTACTTAATAAAGTTTATTAGTGTATATATGTTCTTATTGTCATTAATTTATGGGGGAATTTTATGTATGAAAAGTACGAGTGGTATTGGTGCTTGGTATAAACAAAAATTTAGTACTGGTATCGGTCAGAAAAAAATGTGGTATCGGACATTTCTAGTCATGGTCGATGTTCACACACGGGTATTAGAGGATTCAAATGCTGAGCGGATTTGGACTCAGTTTCGAACCAACACAGCAACACCAAAGCTCAATGTTGACAAAACAAGCTAGGCAACATCTTGCATTGTGTTCAGTAACTCTACCATCGTCCAACAATTGCTTTCCAGCAATGCGACGAAAATGTTCCACAGCATGTTTTGCTCAATATTTGTTTGTTTATTTGGCGCTGGCTGTTTATGATTTTTTGAATCCGTGCTGTTCTCCGTGAGCACAGTAGACACAACGCCGAGCGTGATGACCGGGTCATCATGCTCAGAAGCCCTTAAAAAAGGGTGTATGTCACAGCGAGTGGCCTTCAGAAGCATTTAAGTGTTGAAAAAAGAAAAAAAAAAAAAAGATGGATTCTTGTTGCCGCCGGCCGTGAATCATCCCCTCCCCTCTCTCTACTTTGTCCGCTGCTCGACGTCTTTCAATCGATAGCGTAAAAAATCCGCAATAAGGTTATAACAGTAATCAAATTTTTCGAAGAACGATGGTTCTTTTGATATGAAGCGAAGGTCCACTCCAAATGTCCAATCGGATTTGAGAAAAACAAGATCACATAAATTTAACGATCCAAAAAAAAAATCAACCTCTGCATCTCATTTCTTTGGCTACACGCGAGATTGAAACCCAACTGTGAGCCACACATTCTCACCACTAACCCACCGTGCTGATGACTAAAACCCCTCCAACAATTAAACATCTTGCTTCCTATTTGAATGTCATCCGTAGACATCACAGAGGCAAAAAAAATAATAATTAAATAAATTGGCGGCATGACGAACATGTCACCCGCCCGTGCGGCGCTCACCTCATTAATTGAAGTTAACGGGTGTGCTACTTGAGGCTTAAACACTCCAGTTTGCTATTTGTAGCTGATGAAAGGTCAGCGTGCTCCAATTTACTTGCCAGAAGGAAGGAGAAGAACAGCGGGAATAAAACACACAGCTTAATCAGAGTGAAGGATTTGAAAGTCCGCTTTTGCTCTGTAAGCAGCATCGCCTTAACGTCTGAAAAAAAAACAAAAAACCTAAACAGCACCGCTAATGACCGCAAAGAATCCATCCATTACTTTCTAACCATGATGGAGGAAATCAAAATGTCAACGTGGACCAGCTGCCACTCAACGTGGTCCTCGGTCCGGTCTCTCACCGGACTTGAGTGACTCTTAAAACAAGAAAGTGTCACAGATGACAAGCTAGCGTAACCGCTAGTAACCTAAAAGATGAGTGTGTGTGTCCCTCGGCGCTGAGAAACCTTTTAGAGAACAGGCCGGTACAAGAGGTTATTCTTGACTCAACCTTTGACTGGAAATCCTCACAGACACATTACCATAAATAAAACATAGTCGGTGGATTCACACTTGGATAGACACAAAAAAAAAAAAATCCTCAACTTGGATTCAGGGGAACGTCACCGGGGACGTCATTGATCCATTTATTTAGTCGGCCGATGTCTTTGTTAAAAGTGAGTGGACTTCACATCACTTTTTAATTCGCCCGGATAGCCGCTTGGGCACCGTCGGTGATTAAAACAACATTTAAGGAAGGGGGAAAAATAAAATTTGCATGTCGAGGTCTGTCTGCCGTTAGCGTCGACGCTATAAACGTCAAGGTTATCGACTATACGCACGGATAAATTAGTTATACGTTACCTTTATGGCTGCTGGGGATGTTTAGTTTTTGTTTCATGACTCTCAAGACAATTTGTGCACTGCTGTATGTAATACCAATGAAGGCGCCGAAGTCCAAATGAAGATTTACAGAAAAAAAACCTGAATTAAACAGTTTTAACGACTCAAGTTGTTATTCATCACTTAATAGCGTTTTTATTTATTTATATTTGATTCCAGCGGAATTGTATTTCTAATAATGGCGTGTATGTTTAATTAATGTCATGATTTATTTAGTGACATTTTTAATGGGCTTTTTATTTCGTAACGCCGGAGCACTTTGTAAAGTCTCAGCGTGCTTGGTGCCATGAAAGGAAAAAAAAAAGTCAGGACGAAACGCGGTAAGTCAAAACTGCATCATTTAATTAAAATATTTAATATAATAAAATTGCTATTGGTCCATCTTCTGTTAATATTTTGTGTCAATCAATTTAAAGTGTTGAAAATGCAATAAAAAAAAAAAAAAAGACCAGTTCCACTGACAAGACGGCAAATTGAGCGGGCGTCTACTATCGTAACAGGCATCGACACGAGATTGAAACAAATCACATCGCATCGCTTGTGCCTGACATCAAAAGAGCAGAAAAGAAAAACAAGTCAGGAGAGAGCTGTCCTTCACGGGCTCCCATGCAGCAAATGTTGTTATCATCTCCGACCGCCGCATTCTTTCATCCTTCCCTCGCCTCGGAAACAAATCACGCTTCACCTTGTTATTTACATATACAGTAATCCTCCGCTCGCCCCCCCCCCCCCCCCTCCACGCTCTTTTTGATATCCTACATATTTACGATTAAGGCTTCGGCAGCGCCTTACCGCCAGAGGACTAAATTAAGCATTAGTAGCGAGAATGCTACTCGGAGGTCACATGTATTCTTCTGCCTTTTTAAAAAGGGAGCCACATCTGAGCAGAGGAAGAATACGGGCCGGTCGGACGCAAGCGAGCGTCTGTAAATGCGTCGCCATCGGGGAGGCACCTGAATAATTTATCTCTCCTTGTGTTGTGCTGCACGACGAAGAGGGGGTGGCGGGAGAGGCGTTGGTCTGCATCAAACGAAAGGGAACATGATGTCTGTCACACATCTGTGCTCGGCGCGCCTTGACTCCAAATTACGAAATTCAATTTTTTTGCTGAAGGTCCGACGCGTGCTGTCAAAGACGACATTTTTTGGGGCTTACAGTCTGTGAGAGGCGGTGCACGCCACTGGTCGCCAGTCCAACCCAGGGCACATAATTAGGGATTGTCAAAATAAAAATATATCCTGACTAAGGATAGCTTAAGGCCTAAAACAACAACAAAAAAATCTAGACAGAACATTTAGTATTTACTCAAAATTAAGTCAAGTAAGTCGTCTCTGATTTACAATTTTAATTTATATATATATATATATATTTTTTTTAAATTTATATATATATAAAATATAAATATATATATATGTATATATATTTTTTTTGCTATTTATGGGTGGGCTCGATATAGTATCGGTAGCTTGATATCGTATTACCAAACAACCACTCACGTTGACACCTATGAAGCGTGTTTGTCTTCAACTTACCCAACATGTAACTTTTTGGAACGGAGAAAACACACACACACAACCACAGGAAGAACATCCAAACGCCAACCCAAGAATCGATCCCTGAAGATTCAAACGGCAATGTGAACGGACCAACTTTCAAGTCAGTCATTTTCTATTTGTACCAAGATAAGCATTGGCGATAGCTCGCACTGATTTAACGCTGCCGCGCCGTGTGCATCTATATTCAATTAAAGAACGCCTCCAGACAAGTGTGAATAAAGCTGAGCGTGTTAAAAAAGCTTGTTAGCACAGCAACACCTGACAAAATGAACTAGGCTTCACAGATGCTTCTAAAACCGCCATTTGCTGGGAACGGTAACGTCATCGAGCTAACGCTATTATCACCAACAGGTACGTTAGCACACGTCGCCTACCGCAGAGTGCCGGTTGCCTGGAGACATTGAAGACTCTGGTTGCCACGGTAACCCTCTTTCATACCGGCTGTCCCATATTTCTCACGTGTCCATTGAGTCCTTCCGATTGGCAGGCAACGTCTTCGATCTGCCGTGTGGAATGAAGACGTTAAATTTGCCAGACTTAAATACATTTTTCCTTTTTGGGCTAAATCAGTTGCCCGGGGGTGGTGTAAATAAGTCATTATTTAGTTAAAAGAGTCTAATTCCGGTAAAAACAATTTCTTTTTTTTTTATTTTTATTGTGCTGGCATCACCAGATAAACACATCCAATTAGCCGCTGCTGACAGCTCCGTCCGCGTAACAACGTCGATGCTCTTTCCCGACCAGTTCAGCTGTCAGTTTTTAGACGGGATATTCCTGTTCTAACAAGCATAGTTTTATTACAGACAAAGTCATCGATCAACAATTACACTCTGTCTGGCGTGACGTTTACTCAAAGTAGCTGCTCTTTAACCACGACGAGGATTCTGTCAAATCGTGCAGGGATTTGCTGCGGGTGCAAACCCGCGGGGTCGACACCTGGCCAGTGAATAAATGAAAGACGGCATCAAATATTTATTGACGCATGGAGCGCTGTGCTCAGACTCTTTCAAGAATGACGGATAGCCAACTTCTGATGTCATCTCTGTTCCACATCAAATTGTAATTTGGTGCGTGAAATAGGTCAATCCAGATTTTAGACTGCTAGCAAAATAAATGTAGTTAATCCGAAAAAATAAATATTCTTCACAGAATAATCAGATTGACAAGGCAAAATTTATCTAGCTATCTAACTTATAAATATGGCGAGTCAGAGAGGGCAATCTGCGCCGTTGTGGGCGTGAGCACGGTCGACTGATTCAAAACTTTTCACTCCCTTTAAATGCGGTGCGATTTGCTCATGGCGGCTGACGTAAATTTGGATCTAGAGTTACCCTGATAGCTGTGATGGGTCAAATGCAGAGGTGAAATTTGTTCCACGTCTGTGTACATAGCAAATAATAATTTTTTTTCCCCCTGTCTCGGTTGTGTGATTGACAGGTGATGAGGCCAAGTTGCACCCCCGTCTCTTGCCCTAACTCAGCGGAGATGGAGTCTTCAGCTTCCCGCGTGACCCCGAATGAGACATGTGCTGTAGAAAATGGAGAGATTGACGGATCATCTGTTTGCCGGTGTTATCCGAGATGCTCATTGTGTGCTGGATGCGAAATTGGTCCTTCTATGTGCTTAACGCGGATAATTATTTTGTTTTTAGCACCACTAGACGACTCTTCGGCATCATCATTCAGTCGGCGAAATAAACTCTAGACACAAGAGCGTATTACGCAACCCCCCCCGGCTAGCTAAACAAACAATTAGCATACTCTGACGTCATCGTAATCAGAATTTCTACCAATGTGACTTTCGACATTTGCATACATTTTGTTTCCGAGTACGAAGGATTGCAAACAAACACGCAAAGCACAAAATGGGTGTTTGCGAGAGGAGTCGCAAAATGTATGTTTTGATGCTCGCGGCGACGCTCGAAGGGCAAAAAGAGCAGCTCTGCCATTTCCAAAGACATTAGACTGTCACACTATTTGTGATAACACACATTAGATTGAATTACGGCTTTTCAACCACAGTTTCACACAAACCCGAAATTATACTGATCGCGACTTTCCGAAAAAAAAACACTAATCAACCACGCTGGTATCTTTTTGTGTTCATGGTGTGGCTGTCAGGAAGGAGATGAGCGATTTGATTGGTGTCTAGAAAAGATACACGCCAAAAAAACCACTTGTTTAAGATGTATGCATAATTTCTAACCAGTTTACTTTGCAAAGAAAACGAGAAAAATCAATAAACGTGGAAAGAAACGCTATGGTCACTGAATGGATTGGAAACTGAAGTATTAATAATTAATTCCAGTTAACTCATGGAAATGAAGCATTGCTTGATTTTTGTGTGACATCTTTCTGACCCAAAAATATTTAAAAAAAAAAAACAGAGAAAAGTAAATGGTCACTGAAAGGATTTAAAAATGAGAAAGTATTAATAATTAATAAGTGAATTCATTAATTCTGGTTAACTAATGGAAATTAAGCACTGCTTGATTTTTTTTTTTACTGGCACATATTCCTGACACTTTGGACTAGAGTGCCTCGTAGTAGCACAGACGGCGATAACGGTAACCAAGCGAATCAAAACCGCCTTTAATTTTAGACGATCGCTGCGTTTTAATTTCAAGAAACAAACAAATAGGTCTCCACCTGCAAAATGGAATCAATTAGAAGTGCCAATCTCATTTCCTGCCCTCCATGCTCCAAAAGACAAAAATCTCCTTCCCGAAACACCAACGTTAATTCGGCTCTCTCTGCTTGTGCCAAACTCCGAAATGACTGGAAAGGATGAGGAAACCATTTTTTTTTTTTCTCTCGGCGCCCGCCTCAAAAGACATTCAACCCTAATTGAAAAACGCTCTGTTGATTTCATTAAGCCAATATGTATATGCAGGTGAAAACAACGCTTGCTTTCTTACTGCTCATATTGCGGATCATTAAGTTTCTATTTTAAACCTTTGTCCGACGAGCTGATGCGGTTCGTTTGGGTTCCTCGCCCCCCTCCCTCCCCCCCTCCCTCCCCCATGCTGCAGGCAGACACTCCCACTGTGCATAAAAGCCTCCTGCAGGCCTGTCAACAGCACGATCAATTTCCTCTCATGGTCCCTCGCCGGCTCGGGCTCAGCTCTCAGAAAACAATCCGCTTCAATATTTGCTACATTTAGCGGCCGTGACGTCGATGCCAGAAGAGATTTGGCCGCGGCTGCAAAAGTCTCAACTGTGCATTCAATCTAACGGCCAGCAGGTAGTGAAGGAAACGGAAAGTTTCCCGACGCAAGCTGTGTCGGAAATGAAATATGGCGCGAGGGTTGTTGCCGTTAAATGACGCCACTTAAGGTTTGCATCGTTGAGCGACTTTAGTGGGCGGTAGTAGACTTTCTCGTCCGGGCAAAGCTTTGTCGTCTCAACTGACGGGGGGATCGAAGTCGGGAAAGAGAACATACGATTTGTTTTGATGCTTTGCCTCGAAGCCAGATGTTCTTCTTCTTGGCCACCGCGACGGGAGAAGTTTGACTACTTATGTTAAATAAACGCGAAGATGAGATAAAGCCAGTTAATCTGTTTCTCAATTTCCAATTTTTAAAAGACTAAGGCAGCAACACTGCCCCCTAGTGGACGGAGGAAAGACGGGTCTTTCCACACAGGAACGTCTGAGGCCTGTGTGAATATCTTAAAAACAGCATTTTAAACTCTTTTATGATATTTAATTTTCCATTTTTGTTATTTTTCTGAAAATTATTTCTTCATAATATTATTTAAAATTAAATGTATAAAATTATTGAAAATATAATTATCTAAAAAAAAAAAATCCACAATTATACATTCAGCAAAATATACGAAGGATTGCAACAGTCCTATTTCTTGGCCCTTGGGGTATTTTAACGTCACAGAACGTCACCACCTTTAAGTGTACTGCTACTCTTAAAGTGTTTGTACAAAAGAATAAAGAAATAGATGATGAAACCCAAAGTAACAGATTGTGTCATTTTCTTATCACAAGAAACATTTTGCACTGTGGGGGTGTGTGGGTGGGGGGGGGGGGGGGGCACGGCTGCATACCGAATAGCACAAGAGCGCAACATCGTTTGATAACTGCCGTTTACTAGCTAGCGCCTCGGCGCTGTGGCTTCATGTATCGAATTCTAAGGGGACAAAATAGTCGTTGGAAAGCAAGCAATCATGTTTCATCTGCTGACATTCACAAGTTTATCAAACGCATCTCTCATCTGAATCCTCCATCTGTGTTCACAGCACAGCCATGGCTCCTCAGAGGGAGCGTTGGCCCTGTTGGGACAAGAAATTAAATCTGCTGCAGGATGAGCAAGGAGGAGAGGATGCCGGGTGGGTGGCCAAGTAGCCATCTGATAATGGAGTCCGCTCCCACTTGCACAGGCCCCGCCAGGCCATTCAAGCTCTGCCCATGTGAGCTCGGAGCTATCAGTGTCACACTGCGTGCGTGTGAGCAGGGCGAAGAAAAAAATAAAATAAAAAATAGAAAAAAACATGACAGCTTGGATCTGAATGTGAAAAGCCACTTTTGCACTATTCCACCTCTGGCCGAATAGCAGGTCTGCACAAGATGTGGCAAAGTGTGATTCTCCCAAAAAAATCATAAAAGAAATGTAAAAATAAAAATAAATAATAAAAAAATAACTAAGTGTTCGCAATGAGGTTTTTTTTTGGTTGCGATTTAAAAACTCACCCGAGTATCACGGCGCCGCTGCCGGGTTCTCGTCGCCAGGCTTTACTTGAAAGCAGCCTGCGTCTAGGGAAGAAAGAGGAGGCGGCGCTTTAGCCTACGTGGCACAAATAACATCAGCAAAAAAAAAAAAAAACATTTTTAATAGAGTCACCCATCATGTCGTTTACAGCAACGTCATGCAGCTTTATTTATTTTTACCTTTACGGCGTGATAGAAAGGGAGGAACAGTTATGATTTTACATGCCGACATTTATCCGATAAATGACTGCATGCTTTATGTCGACGTATACGTCGACCTTTAATATATTTTATTTGAGCTTGCAAAATGTCTTGTAGACTAAAGGCTTCATGTAGAAGGGGCGCTTGAATCACGGTCGCACAGGCGCGCGATTGAAAGCGGTTACCGAGCGCTAACTAGCTAGCTGCTAAATTGCGAAGTGAAGACATTCTAGTTTGCCGACTCGGCCTTTACCGAGTCCATTGCATTGTTCCCGGCGCTGAATCTAAAGGCATCGAAAAGAGCCGCTTCGATTGGCCGAGAATCAACTCTGTTCACACCCACAACGGCGCAAACACCCATTTCATTTCTTAATGTCTCGGATAAAATGAAGGATTAAGACCGAGGGTCTCTTTTTGTATCTATTTAGGGCACTTTGCTTCTCGCTAAATACCGAATAAAAAAGTTATTTAAGGTGAATTCAATGTGTGGAAATGAGAGGGGAGGAAACACTCGAGCTATCTGTTATTCTCTTGGGGGGGGGACTAACTCAACTCTGTGGCCTACTTTGCAAGACTTTATGGCACAAAGAAAAATCAGCAAAGTTGATAGAAGTGGCTCACTTCAGTGATTTGCGCTCATCTACCGACTGGAGTGCGCGTATATTTATTCACGCCGCCTTTATCCGAATGAGATATTCTGGAGTTATTGTACAGCTGGGTCACGATGGTATTAACGCATGCCGTGCATCTTATTTAAGCTGCTCCTCGGCTTCCTATACAGACAAATGGATTCCATTTATAGGCGAGCTTTTTTTTTTTTTTTTTTTATGATCATGTTCTCTAAAAGATGCTCACTGATGCATCATAGTTAAGTTGCTGCAGATGACAGGAAGAACACGTTTCCGTCTTCAGGATTAGCAAATGTTTTTTTTTTTCCTATCCACTTCAATTTCGGTCTTGAAGAATGGCGGCTCCCCGCATCCTTTCTCCGTAAACATTTTAAGATGAACACTTTTATTCAACGTGTCGCCACATAAGTAAGCAATCGCCACCTCCTTCTTCTCCCTCCGACAAGGTGTGAGCCCAGGATGACAATTTCACGCTCGGCGCATTCTCGTCGTGGTGTCCATCCTATGTTCTCTGAGGCATGCCACGCCGAAGGAATTGATTAATACACGTCCACACGCGGGGAGACGGCGAATACCGCCAGAGCTCCTCGGCTCTAATCTTCCGGAGTGCGACTGCCCGCTAACTGCTCCTTCGTCTGCTCGTCAAACGCCCACGCGCACATCAAACGTGGGTCGTCGTGCGCACGCAACGCACGTGACTCTGCAAAGGCGGCGGAGGCCTCGGCGGAATGTCGCCTCTTCCGTTTAATCATTACGCCTGTCTCCCTCGCTTAAAAAGGTGTCATTTCCGACGCCCCTTCATCCGCGTGTGGAGTCAAAAATGACAACTGAATATAGGAATGTATTCATCCTTTGGCATAAAACTACACAGCTCGTCGTCAAACGTAAAATACGAATAAAGCAGTGGCGGTGCTAGAGGGTGGGCTAAGGGGGATACTGCCTCCCCCCCGAAATATGCCAGATAATTGATTTTTGTGCAGATTTTCCCACATATCAAATTACAGCTCAGATTTTAGTAGCCTACCAGTATAAAAACTTTCCATGTACACAATTACTTTCAGATGCAGGTTTAGGTGAGGGCAGCCTCCAAACCCGGCAAATCGTCCCACCCAATAGAAGAGCGCCGGCCGACATGATTGATGACTCATTAGAATCCCCCAAGCGCAGCTGTCAGGGTGGCTGTTTGCTTTTGTGTGCATTGCCGCGCTTCTCATCCGCAGCCGCCGTCAAGGACAAACGGCACATTTGTCCGGCGCTTCACAGCGGTGGGCCGGCGCTGAGCTTTTTCCGCCGTGTCTCTCGGCCCGGGTTCTGCGTGCGAGCATTAAACAGAGTGTCGGTGTTTATCATCTAACGTGAGGTTTGGGATGCCTAAAAACGTAAGCACCCCGGAGTGGAAAACACCCTCTGGAATTGCCAGGACAACATTTTGTGGCTTGTTAGTTCAGAAGTACATCAAAGCACTGGCTCAGCTAGGATTTTTCTTTTTGTTGGGAGGCCCTTGGGGTGGCCAAGGATACTACAAGGGTGTCAAACTCATTTTTTGTCGCGAGCCGCATCGTAACCGTAGTTTCCTTTGGCGGGCCAATACGATTGTAAACTTATACACAGTATAGACGACACAACCAACTAGTCGTTTTGATATCAGACTAATAAAAATATTTTAAAAAGATTGCTAGCAATATCTCTATTTTTTTGAAGTGAAGACAATTTGTACTCGGTGCACAATTTGTCTTGGCGGGCCGCATAAAACGATGTTTAACCCTAACCCTAACCCTATCTGGCCCCCGGGCCTTGAGTTTGACACCTATGCTTTACTATCATGTAGATATGTTCAAAATTTTTAAAACATAACGTTTCAGGAGGGTCTTCAAAGATCAGATCAGAAATCATGAATCAAATGCCCTTTGCCTGAAAACTTTGTGCGGACTAGACCAACGGTTTTACTGTCAACCGTGCCGGGTCCAAATGCTTAAGTTTGGGAAAGAAACAACAAGGCACTATTTTTTTGGAGTATATTAAAGCACCAGAAGAAGAAAAAAACAAAAAACCTTTTGCGGCCACTACCCCCAATGCTATTATAAAGCCCTCAGTAAAAAAACAAATAAAGCAACACATATTTGATCGCAGGCCGCTGGGATCCGACGCGATTGCTAGCGTAGCAAGAGGCTACAAGTCTAAGTGTGCCTCGTTCTTTCCTGCTTGTTTAATCATCCTCTTTGGAGGAGGCGACGACTGCGGACGGAATACAAAACAAGGCTCACAGGCTCAGGCACGGCGAGGAAGTCTCGGACTAATATCTACTGGCGTGGAGCCTCTGCCTAGCTGACAGCTTGACTGTTGCATCCACGTTGAGAGGCCCCTTTTTTGTTAGCTTGCAAAAAGAAATGAAGAGCAGAGTTCTGCAGCAAACTCAGCCCAGGGTGATTTAACAGACATACGCTTCTCTTAGTCCGCCCCCGCACTTGGCATTCCGGCCATCGCCGCTACCTCCGGGGCGGCCCGAGCAGATCCGAACAGATGAGAGCGCTCCAGACAAAGGCAGCGACGCTAGGTGAAGTCGGAGCCGCTAGCGTGGGCCGTAGCCCGTAATGGCCCGAGCGGAGGAGTAAAAAAGAATGAGGAGTAATAAGTGGCTTTTTTGTATTTTTTTTTTACGACTTTGTAATATGGCATTTACTGCGGCCTAGGATGTCGGGACGCCTCCGTCGGGGGCGGAGGGGGCAGCAGGCGGCGCAGACAGCGACCGTGGTGAGCAATAATACAAGTTGCCCGAGAGAATCACATCAAATAATCTACGCTCTAATAAACGCTGCAGTGGTGCGGCCATTTTCAAGCAAGGCTTTGCCAAAATTCTGACCAGCACATACGAACCAGGAAAGCAGTATATAAATAGACCAGAGCTCAAGCCTGTGATATCCACATCACTATTTATACACTAAACATCACGTAAATAACCACGAGTGGCACTTAGAGCACCCCGAAGAGATGAGTTGCTAGTGTAATGGTAAAATACTATTCCACTCCATTCCTGAAGGTGGCGGTAACGAACAAATATGTCAAAATGGAGGGGTTTGTCAACAACCTAGCTTAGCTGCTATATTGTACATAAAAGGTAAAAAAAATGGTGGGAAAGGGCATAAAATGCAAAACAATAATACATTTTCATTTTTCTTATGTTACACTAATTGATTGTAATTTTGGGAAAATACTGTTCGACTCCATTCCTGAAGGTGGCGGTAACGAACAAATATGTCAAAATGGAGGGGTTTGTCAACAACCTAGCTTAGCTGCTATATTGTACATAAAAGGTAAAAAAAAAATGGTGGGAAAGGGCATAAAATGCAAAACAATAATACATTTTCATTTTTCTTATGCTACACTAATTGATTTTAATTTTGGGAAAATACTGTTCCACTCCATTCCTGAAGGTGGCGGTAAGAAACAAAATAAGGGGTTTGTCAACCACTTAGCTTAGCTGCTATGTTGTTCATAAAAGCGAAAAAATAGTGCGAAATAACCAAAAAAATTGTTTTACACTAATTGTAATTTTGATGATGGAGCTTGGAGTGTGGAATACTTTTTGGTGAGGGATAGTTTTCCTCTACAATCCTATAGTTCACAATAATTGAGATTCCAAAATGGTGGACAGCTGCCAAACAGTAAAGACCCCTGCCAAAGCCAACCACCAATGTCTTATAGGCTGCAGTAGCATCCACTCCGAAAAATGCCCCAACATTTAATAGTCTACTTTCTGGCTCGTGTCCCATCAACGTTGAATTGGGCAAAAGCCCTGGCGTAGGTAATCGATGGGCAAGAACCATGAGTTAGCTTTAATGTAGCATCCCTAATCATTCTCCGAGTAGCAGCGGACATTTGTTTACTGACGAATGCACTCATACGCGAGGGACCGGCTCCATTAAAGGCGAGCTTAATGGACCTATTGATTGTACTGGACATTATTGATAAAGGCCTCGGCGGACTTAAAGCCTCTATCTATAACTTTCTTCTTCTTTATATATATTTTTTTTGTCTTGCAGGTGTTTAAGATGCAATGAAATATTTGCTGACTTGTGTTGTAAGGGAGAAAAAATGCTAAAATTGAAATTAAATTTTATAATAAATTTCTACAACACATTCACGGTCATCGCCTGATCCGTATGCAGGCATAAAAAAAAATAAAAGTGTACGAGTCACCGGTGATGACGATGATGGAAGGCCTTCATTAAGACTGTCCGCTCTGATTTAAAGTGACATTTTGCGCGGAACCATGCGGCGCCTTCCCTCAAATTAACAGCGACCCATTCCTGCGTGTTATGACAACAATAATTTGATTCAACTTTGGCAAATGATTCGCAAAAAAAAAAAAAAATCCCGATGAGGTCATATTGTGAGTATACAAAAGGGGATGTGTACATCCATTGTTTTTATTTGTATATATTTTAATATATTTTACTTTTTTATATATTTCATATTTTAATATATACTTGGAAAATCTATATCTAATATATACATATCTATATAAGTAAAATATATAATATAATATATATGAAATACGTGTGTATATATATATAAACCTTTTCCTCACCCCCGTGGGTGGTCTCTTTTTCCCTTCAAGCTCGGGTCCTCTACCAGAGGCCTGGGAGCTTGAGGGTTCTACGCAGTATCTTTGCTGTTCCTAGTACTGCACTTTTCTGGACTGAGATGTCAGATGTTTTTCCTGGGATCTGTTTCAGCCACTCCTCCAGTTTGGGGGTTACTGCCCCTAGTGCTCCAATGACCACAGGTACCACTGAAGTCTTAACTCTCCAGGTCTTCTCCAGCTCTTCTCTGAGCCCTTGATATTTCTCAAGTTTCTCATGTTCCTTTTTCCTAATGTTACCATCATTTGGGATGGCTATGTCAACCACAACGGCTTTCCTCTGCTCTTTGTCCACCACCACAATGTCCGGTTGGTTCGCCATTACCATTCTGTCTGTCTGGATCTGGAAGTCCCAGAGGATCTTGGCTTGGTCATTCTCTACCACCTTTGGAGGTGTTTCCCACTTGGATCTTGGGACTTCCAGTCCATACTCTGCACAGATGTTCCTGTACACTATTCCAGCTACTTGGTTATGGCGCTCCATGTATGCTTTACCTGCCAGCATCTTACACCCTGCAGTTATGTGCTGGATTGTCTCAGGACCTTCTTTGCACAATCTACACCTGGGGTCTTGTCTGGTGTGGTAGATTTGGGCCTCTATTGCTCTGGTGCTCAAGGCCTGTTCTTGTGCAGCCAGGATCAGTGCCTCTGTGCTGTCCTTCAGACCAGCTCTTTCTAGCCAGTGGTAGGAAAGAGCTGGTCTGAAGGACAGCACAGAGGCACTGATCCTGGTCATACGGTGGCCAAAGGAAGATATATATATATATATATATATATATATATATATATATATATATAAATAATAATATATGAATAATAATATAAAATCTATATCTATCTATATAAATAATTTCTGGGCAGATCCAGTAGGGAAGACTGACCAGCCTTGGCGTTTTTGTCCACGGCATAGTTTTAAATTCATCGATCGAATAAAAGTCCTGACTTGATTTAACTGCGAGCAGGTTTTCATTCTTTTGCTCAATTCATGCTCGGAATGAGAAAAGGGTCATGAAAGTTTGGGTGAACATTTCTTCAATGTGCCATCCATTTTAAGATTTAAATCAGTCAAGCGGTCACTGAAATTGGTCTTAAAGAAACTTTCCAACAAGGTGCGGTAAAGTAACGATAGGTGAGATGCGCCGAAACTTTAATGGTATCGTCTCCAGATTGCGAGAAGGTTTTCCGTTTCAACGACGAAGGCTGCTTTTGTCCCCGCCAGTACAACATGTTCAACATTTGGCAAGAGCCCAGTCGTGTTCTCCGGCAACAATGGCGCTGAAAACAAGTTGCGGTCTCGGCTTAGTCACGCTGACAGAGCACTGCTTTGACGCCTGAAACAAATCTGATTTCCTGTTTGGGTCCCATCTGAGCCCTGGCCGACTTTGTTGGGCCCTGGAGACGAGTCATTATTTACTTCCGTATCCGCGGGTCCCTTAAAGACGGCGGCGTTAGGTTGCAAATAATAAAAACCGTTTTGGCATTCAGGCTCGATGATGTTTTTTGTCGCCAGATGGCATTTCGTTAACAGTCTAAACATGTTTCGTCGTGGTTTTGACAGTGGAGCCTCGCAAACGCTAACAATGGCTAATAATATCACCTGTTTGTCAACCTCTATTCATGTCAACGCTTGACGTCTTTTGAAGGAAGCCTCTACTTGGAAGCCGGCAGATCTCACTGTGCCAGTCGGCGTTCAATACACAATTCGACGCCTTCTCACATAATCCCGCGGAGAAAAGAAAGACTTAATATGCTTAACGGAGTGCTGTCAATTGAGAGAAAACATAAATTAGCCACCATGGATGCACAGTAAATGGCGGAGCTTGTTTCTTGATGTCGCTGAGCAAACTATTAGCAAATGGACTTTAATATTTGCTCTTTTGAACTCTTGTTCACGTTTCAAAAATGAATGTGGTGACTCCACCTTGTTCTTATTTAACAATTTAAGATGTCTGTAATATTGGTGGACCAACCAGGACACATCTCTGGCTCAGTGTTAGCGTTAGCATTTACGGTTAGCTTCTTGAGCTTTTACGGTAGCATTTAATCACGTTTGTGTCGCGTTAGCATACACTCATTAGCTTCTTTAGCTTCCGCCGCGACTTGGTAATGAACAAATGCAGTGAAGTAATGAGGAATTTGGGAACATTAGTGGACCAACCAGGACACATCTCTGGCTCAGTGTTAGCATTTACGGTTAGCTTCTTGAGCTTTTACGGTAGCATTTAATCACGTGCGTGTCGCGTTAGCATACACTCATTAGCTTCTTTAGCTTCCGCCGCGACTTGTTAATGAACAAATACAGTGAAGTAATGTTGAGGAATTTGGACAACTTTTTCTGATCAAAACACTAAATTGAATCTCGCAAAATATTATCATGAGTTTTGGGGAAAAGTACGAGCATTTATTCACCACCTCTTCCATAAATATAAAGTTGGATCTACATCTGAAATCGAGCAACCATATGGCTGTATGAGTAATAAACACAACAGAGGAAAAAGTCGTTTGCAGAGCATGCGGCGTTTTTGACGAGGCAAGAGGCGTCGAGGCCAAATGGAAATGGGAACGCAGACGGAAAGATTTTGTGCTGTTTGCAGAGGAAGAGCAAAGAAATGTAAATGAGCACACTTTGCCCTTGAGAACACAGGAGTGCTAAACCAATCCAGAAAAAAAAAATGTCTTTGGAAGCGCACGGTGTCACATTTTAATGATTTCAATAAGCATTACGTATTCATTATCAAATCGTGTAGGCGGACTGAAAAACACAGATTTGAATGTTTCCGTTTTTTTGCAATTAGTGAGGTTTTAAATGTGCCAATGGGAATTATCGGTCTATAAAAATATTCAATTTATTAACTCATCACCAAGGAGAATAAAAGCTTTTACGAGGCCTTCAATACTATCGCAAAACTTTTCTTCTCAGGCATGGAAGAACATTTGGAGAACCTTCTACTACAAACTGTAGACTTGTGTTTGGGCCTGGACACCTAAAAAAAAAAATCTGTATCAATGTGTTGCCGTCTAGCCTGAAACGCCCGCAAGCGGTTCGAGGACGTCAGAGGTTTGGCTGCTGCCGGCTCTTTTCTGACAGAAGCCATCAGCGGCGTAGCGTTAGCTGTCAACGGGAACACGAAGAGTCTTTTCCTAAAGAGCAACCAGGCGGCAGCGGGCGTGTACAAGTTGCTGAATGATGCACTTACGGAAAAGAAAGGAAAAAAAAAAAAAAAAGACTCTCCCTCAAGGCGATGGTATGAACGTGGCTGTTAAAATCATAATGGCGAAAACCTACACGACACAATGTAACCGTAAAATCATGTAAAGAAATAAATAAATGAACAAATGGCGACTAGTCGGACGGTTTATCAAAAGTGGCAATTTTCGGCTCTTCCAGACGAATAAAGAAAAAACGATTGCTTAGAAACGGCTAAACTAACCTTGGGTTAAAATGAATTGATTCTTATTTTCTGCAGTGAGAGAAGAGAAAGGAAAAAATTCCGAACAATTGAACCCCAGAGCCAAATTCCGCAGTAGGCTTCAGGTTTCAGTTAGATGTGGGGAAAGACTTATTCTTAATCGCTATTTCTCACTGTAGCATATCCACACACCAACATCAAGAATATCAATATCACCGTTGTGTTTTCATCTAATAAAAGAATTTATATATTTTTTGCAAATTCTCCTTAGAATCTGTTCATTCTATCGATTTATATTTTTATACAATTGCTTGAATGCTTCATTGTAAATCTAACTGGATGTGTTTTTTCCAAGTAACTGTGATTAACTGAAGTCAACATCACAATTATTTAGCTAACCATAAAATTATAGTATTTTATATATTCCATAAATAAAATTTACTATATAGTATTTTATATTTATTTACCTAAATAAATTTATAGTACTGTGATTAAATGAAGTCAACATTACAATTATTTAGCTAACCATAAAATTATAGTATTTTAAATATTCCATAAAATAAAATTGACCATATAGTATTTTATATTTATTTACCAAAATAAATTTATAGTACTGTGATTAAATGAAGTCAACATCACAATTATTTAGCTAACCATAAAATTATAGTAATTCATATATTCCATAAAATAAAATGTACCATATAGTATTTGATATTTATTCACCAAAATAAATTTATAGTATTTTATATTAATTTACCATAAAATTATAGTATTTTATATATTCCATTCCACTTTTTTTTTAAACTCATCTATAAAACTAACATCCAACCCATTAAAAAAATAAATAAATCACAACACCTTTACACATGCAAACTTGGTTAAACGCAAGATTCTCAGTTCTCACGTAAAAGACACAACTTGGCCTTTGCACTATCCGAGAATGTGGAGTTGCTTGAACTCCAATCCACCGTGTTCTATTGGAGCCTAATGGGAAGTCCTGCCTGTGTCTGCTCCTACTAATAGACGCACCTTAACAACGTATCTGTCTTGGCCGCTCGCCTTTGTAGCATTCGGCCGCAGTTAACGCACGCGTCTGCTTGTTAAATGGCAGCGCCGGCCAGCACCATTAGCATATAGCTTAGTGTACATATAGCACTCTGAAAGGCCATCTTTTATTTATGCCGGACCACGGCGCAATAAAACACCGACCGGACTTGGCGAGGGATTCGAATGACACTTAGTGACCCTCGGGGTTATTTTCATCAAAGCGTTTACGTGACTTGATCAATGTAATTAGGCACGCTAACGGAAGGTAAAGTTTTAAAAACCGGAGCGGGCGGTGGCATTTGAATCATGATAACAAACCATTAAATCGACGCAACTCCCGAAAGCATTTTGGAGAGTTGTGAAAAGAAAAAGCAGAGGCGTTTTTCAAATAAATGAGGTCAAGAACGCTTTGCAACAGTTCACCGCATCCCCATGAGTGATCATCAATAGATTTCTTGCGCAGTTCGAGGTTGCGTATTGGCGACAACTGAGCCTTTGGACCGCAGAGCGGATACTGATGAATTGAGAAAATTAAATATAAAGATAGCATTGACTGCTAATGGCTTTGGAGGATAAAAAGTGGCTCCACGAGGAGGCTTAAGTGAAGAACATCAAGGTCAATTCTCCTTTGCTTCCTTAATGGCAGCACAGTAAACGTTATTGGTGGCTATGACGGAAATAAGTGGAAAGGAAATTTCCTCGTATTTCAATACTAATAATTGTCCATTTTTTTGCACACGTTGTCCTGAATGTTGTTAGCTACCTAAATGTTGTACAGAGAACGAGATGAATATGGAGATAACTTAATATTAAGATTGAAATATATTATATAGTCATTTCTCATTGTACAGTGAATAAATGAACAAATATCGATATCATGCTGTACTGCATTACTACAAGTTAACACAAAAAAATATTCAAATATCAACTCACGAGTTACGCAACAATTTTATAAGCACTATTTAATTGTTAACAAATCGTAATTTATCGGTTAAATTGATCATTCGGCCGCATAAACTCGTTGGTGTTAGCCGCGGAGTTAGCCATTAGCGCGACATTCAAGCTAGCTAACGCGCCGGTGTCAACTTTGGGCAAATAAAACTCCAATACACTCGCGCAAAATATTGAAAGTGATCAAGTTGTTATTCAAAGAAAAAGAAATGTCCACCGCTTGAGCTTTGTTTTAACGCATCCATTATCAAACGACAGCGTCTTTGACATCTTCTCATTGACACGCTAATTAATACCGCGTCACTTGTCTTCCATCACGACCGGGGAGGCCAAGCATTCAGCTATTTATCACTTAATTGTCATCATTCAAATGTAATGCTGGTAAGAGTGCGAGAAAGAGGGAGCGGAGTCTAATTATGTGCCCCAAATCTTGTTTGATACCTCATGGGAATAACCAGGAAGGTTCATCCTGCATTGCTTAGATTACAGATCGAGTTAATCCCATTAAAAGGGGTTGGTTGGAACGTCGAGATGTTTACACAGCCAAAATGAGATCAACCGAGTGAGCTTCGCAGAGCTGAACTGGTGGTTTAATGGATTTAAATCAACTCGATGAGATGATTGAACCGCCCTCCCCTTTATACGCTCCGCTTCCATCCCAGAAGGTGCGCATCCACACGCCGGCCACCAGACACGGCCTCCGACATCCCGCGGCTTCATCTGCGCGAGGCAGATGACGGGGTGGGGACTCGTACGACGCTCACAGATGGAATGGATTTGTCACCGCCGCGTGCGAGGATGCGTGAACACGAGCGGGGTGTGGACCCGTAGCGGGAAAAGTGGCTGGATGGAGGAGAAGCGAGGGTGGAATGAACGCTCGTGTGACGGCAGCAGAGTAGTGGGCTGCTCGACGCAGATGAACCAAGACCGGCAAAGCGTCATCCGGGTGTTAAAAATAAATAGTGGCGTAGAGATTTTCATTTTCAGGCTACAAATAAAGTCCTCGGGTGATTTGTGAGTTTTGGTGAGCAATCAGTTCCAGCACTGCAAAGCTTACATTAAAACGCAAGACCATGCCTGTCTAAAAATAGCAACACGGGTGCAACGTTGTCGAAATTCGAGAGAAAGCAACTTTTTAGTGGGTGGTTTTTCTCCGCCATTTCACTCTCAATGGAGTAGAAAGGGCAAGCGCCTTCTCATTGAGTTGCATTTCCAGAGACACCGGGTTCTGCTTGTCAACTGAGAAACACGACTTGGTCCATTTGTGAAGATTTAGCCAATAGAAAGGTCACCTTGATGCTCCGCCTATGAGTTGAGATGTTTTAAGATCATTCGCGGTGAAAATGAGTCGTTGAATGGAAAATCTAACTCAACCAAAGTTGCGGTATCAATTAAACCACAACGACACGGAGCGCGATTGCGCAATGTTTCTCAAATCAAGCCTCCGATTGGCTTGCATTAAAACGCCATTAGCGACAAAAAGAAAATAACAAAATAGTCACGTGACGATCGCGTTTTCACGAGGACATTAAAAAAAAAAAAAAAATTTGAAACACAGAAATGTGTGGGAAAGATGTTGCAGTAATGCGAAGAAAATGTGATTTGTGGTAAATGGAGCCAAACGTGTGGAAAAGGCAATCAGCCTTCTTTCGAACGCTCTGTTTATAAATTGCGATTACAGTGCGTGCTTTCGCTGCGTACACATCATTAAATACCTGAGAAAGAGCGAGATCGTCAACTGAAAGCTCCAATTTACACTTATGCAGACGTATTTACTCGACTCCACAAGCTCATGTCAAAGCAACTTGTAACACCAAATATTGAACCTTAACTAAAAGAAAAAGAAGAAAATCACGTAATTGAAAAAATCCCATCCTGTGTTTGGTAACTGCGCTTTCCGTAAGCAAACGATTATCATACGGGAGAAACAAAGGCGGAAACGCCGATCCGTGAATAGCTTGCTCCCTGACTTGACAGACGTGAAGCCCGCACTTGATAAGAAACACACTTTGCTTTCCGGAGGGCGAAGCGTCTTCCAACATGTTATCAAGTGGTTGGAGCCAACTCACAGCAGGAGGCGGTAATGACTCGCTTGCGGGTATCACATGTACATATCTGCTAATCTCCCTTAACGGGCTCCACTGGGACACTTTTTTTTTTTTTTTCTTCTAACCCTCATCATTACTATTCCTGGATGCTTGACAGGGAACGAACTGACAGTTTTTCCCGCCGTGCGGGAAACGTTACTGCAGTGTAGCATCAGTGACCGCAAATGATAAATTTGATTGACACTTCCGTACTTCCTTGCGGTTGATAGAGGAAATTTTTATTTACCCACCTAGCACACAACGCTGGAAACTTAATTTAACAAACCCAGGACCAAACAACGGATAGTGTCCTGTGCGTAAAAGCATTAGCTAAGCATTAGCTTAATTTGCTAGCTATTCATATCGACGGCTATTGTTTTTACCGGAGCGAGGAGTTTACGCATCTCGGAAATACGGGATTCTTGATAAACTACACAGCTGTTAAACTGACAAAGTCCTAATCAATAGCATCAAATTGGAACGGAGGTGATAAAAGCAAGCGTTAATATCACCCAAATGTAGCGACGCACAAGTTCGAGGCCAAAAGACAATTTTAACGAGTTTTTTTCTGGAAATTTTTATTTCCGATCATTTTGAACAGCGCTTGGCATTTTAGGCTACAAAAAAAAATCGAATCGTGTACTATATTGGGTGTATTCAGTGTAACGTTCAATTAGCTTTAACATACAACGTCTTACACCAATTAGTCCGTTAAATTCCATTGTAGAAAAAAAAAAAAAAAACACGCAAGCTTCAAGAACTGGTAAATAAATGATAATGAAGCCCATACGCGTGGTGGAACACACTGACCACTGAAATGACCCGAGCAACATCTTGTATTATTTAGCTGGCCTGTTGCCTTCCACACACTTAACATTCCCACTTCAAGCCTCGGCAGAGCAGTATGGAATCGATACTCCGAACCGTCCCGCCTTATATCGGGATGGAATTGAAAGCCAGAAAATATATTTTCACATTATGTCCTCGGCGCTGGTGGAGAAAAGGGCCGCCGTGAGTGTATAGTGTGTTTGGTTTGATGACAGCCATACTCAGCCTGAGGGCAAACATCACTCACCCACGATACTTAAGCTCCTACATGGACAGCTCGGGGTTTTGAAATAACACCACGCGACTATACGGGCCACAAACGGGCTGGAGAATTGTATTTTGACAATAGCGAGGTTAACCTTCATAATAAATCGGGTTGTGTAGTTTAGTCTCAACTGAACGGGCTGCAATAAAAGGTCTCAGACAGAGCTATTTGGAAATTATTTTGAAGTCTTTTTGAATATTATACAGCTTCATCTAAGATTCATCTATCAGCAATGAATTCAGGAGATAGCGCGGAACTTTTCTGCTTAAAATGGAAGCGATACGAGTTGAAAGCCAGCAAAGGCAGGAGAATTTTGAGCTGCAAGAAAAAAAGTTCTCCGAAAATGTGTGCTTCTATTTAAAGTCATTCTGAAGTGCTTTGTAGTATGAAATATACATATAACAACCAACAACTCATTAGGGACTAACTAGTTCCACTTTAATGGGCTGCAACACTAATTGCACAAGAGCAAAGTGAGTGTAGGACAATTGTGAACCGCAAAAAATAAAATAAAAAGAAGTTAAATAGTTTAGTTAAATAAAAGTTCCTTATAAGTCAAAGCCAATTGGGTTGTGTAAATTAACGCAAAGCTAGCATTTCTGCTTAAATGCCACGCTAATTAAAAGAGAACAAAGTTCTTGGGCAGGATCATCTTAAAGTCTTTTGGAAGACACTTGCATAAATTGGATAACTTAATTTACCTACCAATAATTACTTTGGGCCGAACACGTTTAGTGCACGAACTAACTAGCTAGCTAGCTAGCTAACTGTAATTTTATTGCTCTTGGATTTGAATGTTAAGTGTCAATTAGGGGAAAAATTCAATTATGACTTTCTGCTTTTGTACAGTTTACTTAAAAACAATTAATTGATTTTTTTCCCTCCCCTCAACAATTACATTGTAGAAAAGCAGATTTTAATGGCAACGATGGAAGCAATTAACTGTAAACGGCAAACGGAGACATCTTAATTGATTTAGAGGCATTTCTAAAAGCTTTTTCCATACAGTGAATGAAAAAAAAACTTCATTTATCTCGATTAAATAACGCAAGAAAGAGCCAGGGAGTCATCTGCCCGCTTACAAAATTGCAAGTGACGCCTCATTAGGAGGATAAAAATGCAAATTCAGATATTAATCTATAGCGATGATCAAAGGATTGCGTGGATATTCAGAATTTCAACCCCCCCATGAGATTATCTTTCAGACTCACTTTGAATTTATGTTTGCCAGCCAGAAGTGGCTCTTGCACGCAAACTAACACCAGATGAAAGTTGGCATCTGCCAGCATGGAATCGAGATTCCCTGCCAGGGCCTGATAGCGATGGAAAAAAATTGTCAGGGCTGACGAGGAATGACGCCGTCAACATGTTTGGACTTTTTTCGGACTTCATATTTCCAAAGCGGCTCCATCCAGAGAAAGAGGTGAGCGATTTTTGAAAGAGAGCAAACGTGGGCGCTAGCGCTAATGGAACCTTCTTTTGATAGACATATAAAAGCTGTGTGTATTTTTTTAGATGCCCACAACATCCCAAAAAAAAAAAATCTGATTTTGTGGGAGTTGTGTGAAAGTGGCAGCAGAGTGTACTAATGGTTAGTAAATTTGTCTCACAATTTTGACGTTCTGGGTTCATTTAAGTGTCTAGAGGTATCAAAATTAATCGATTAATCGACAACAAATTGATGATTAAAGTCATCGTCTCATATTTTAATAATTGGGTAATCGTTTGGATACATTTCTTTCATGATTGTCAATTCATCGATGGAACAACCAATTCTAAAAACATTCGAAAGTAACCCTAAAACATCTAATCATAAGCACCCATCTGATTTATCTACATTAAATAAATAAATAAATAAATGTATATATAGAATATGTATTTTTTATTTTTTTGTTTATGTATTTATTTATTTATTTACGGTAAATATAGTATATATACGTATATATTATATATATTCTACACATATTTATAGTATTTTTTTTCAATAAATAAAATAAACAAATAAATTTCATTGCATTTTCAAGTCCATTTGCGATCAATTGATTAATGAAACGTCGTGTCACAGGCCAAAAGAGGTCACCTGCATAGCTTTAGGAGAACATTGTGTTTATTTGTGACAAATAATGGATGACAGCATAGGAAGCGCTTGGTAGAGTACAAATAATCAACATAAATATCCCACAAAGGCTTGTGAAGGCAACAACCAGCGCAGTGTCAGTCCGCCCTCTGATTAATGACAACGCCGCAGTGTTGAGTTGCTTTTGTTTCACTGTCTCGATACGCTTCTCCCTCGAGCTCCTCAAAAAGTACATTACTACCGCCCTCACATACTCACTCATTATAAATCAAAGCAGAGAACTTATCTCGGGCAAATAGCACATAACCAAGATAGCACTTAATGGGTTTTTCTTTTCTTACCCGCAGATGAGGTTTAATTGATACAAAAAAAACAAAAAACAAGATGCGGATTTGTGGTCAACAGCTGCGCGGTGAAGAGAAGAAGGAAAAACAGCCGATGTCATTCTGTGCACAACGACAGAGACAATGGCTTGTGCGCAATCTGGGGAGAAGGAGCACATTTTTAATCTTCTGCTACAATTGTCTGTAATTTAATAATCAGCTCATTCGGATGTTGCTGCCACAGAGATGATGGCGGCATTGTGACTCCAGAAACAAAACATAAGCATCGCATTGTCCTTGCTTGCCACACAGTCATTTGTTGTTTTTCAACAAAATGCGATTTATTTATTTATTTATTTTTTGGTAACGCTGCTTCGGCAGCACGATGAGCTCGTCGGGTTAAAAATCAACTTCGACTTGACTTTTACCTCACAACCCCTCTTAAAAAAAAAAAAATTATTGACGTTTACCTCTGTTTAAATTGTTCCCACTCAATAACAGCAAAGCTCCCTGGAATTGTTTTTTTTTTTTTTTTTCCTTTCTCCTCCTCACATTTAAAGCTCAATAATGACGCGAAAAGTGTCAGCGGCCGCCTCGACGAAGCCGCCACGGCACGACAATAAGTCACTGACGTCGCCTATTCTGTAACAATGATGATTCGTGGCAAAGCAATAAATCGTGAGCACAGCCGAGCATTCAATATAGAAATGTGGAGTGTGACAGAAAAGCACAATTTGGTTGCTGTTCTGGAAATATCAACAAATAAAGTCAGCTGGGCAAAATACATATTTTAATACATTATGCTGCCGGGCCCAATCTTACATTCAGCCATGATGGCAAACAAAATCCAAGATGGCCGATGTTTATGATGTGCCCCCATTAGATCATTGGTTAATTTCACAAGTGATGAGCTCGGAGACTCCAGAGCGCCGAGTAATTCTACGCAAACATTAATAAGTCCATTTTGTGAGATTAGCCTCGGCGGGTCACGGTGGCGAATCGTATCGTGGCCGGATGGGCAGCTGCAGCGTTTCCCGAAATTGCGCCGTCCCACCGGGCTTGTTTTTTTTGTGACCCGACAACCCACAACTTAACCTCCTCAACCGGCACGCCGCTGCGTCCTTGAGCCTTTGACATTAAAGTAGGATGAAACATCGTTTTTTTTTTTTCTTCTTCTTGGATGTGAGCCAAGACTGTTGTTTTTATTTGGCGAGGCGTCTAAGTGCATGTTTGCTGTCGTTTGCAACGTCACGGTAATTATCCTCCAATTAGAAAAGCGACTCTTAAAGCGAACGTGCTGCGATTCGGCTCAAGTGCGCCGATGTCGCGTTCAGGTCCTTGTTTATCTGAGCGTTTCGAGAACTGCTGATATAGGAGAAGCACCTCTGCTCAAAACAAAAAATAAAATAACTTGTTTGCGTTCCTATGACAAGCACAGAGAGACGATATATTCGAGAAAAAGTTTTCCAATAGCGCACTGAATCATTCATCTTTAAAGCGAGCGAGTGGAGGGCTTACTTGAAACTCAAGTCGGGTCTTCATCCCACATTTAACAAGCTAAAAAAAAAAAAAAAACTCAGTTGGCTCTCCATTACTTTCGACAGGCACCCTTGATGCAAATGAGATGAGCTGCGGCTGAGCTCGTTTACGCTTCAACTCAATTAATATCCCACACGCACACACGCAAAAAAAAAAAAATAATAAAACAAGAAAAGTGGTGACCGTGCAGAAAAGTCGGTATCTCGTTATTTCGGAACTTCTGACCGCATTTCTGGCAGGGTTGAAGACGGTGTCAAGTGGGCATCAAATCTACTCAAAACGTTTGTGATTGGTCGGAATTATCGTCTGTCGTTTCTTTGGTCTCAAAATTAGTGTCATCGATACCGAGTACCGATACCACTAGCACTTTTGATATATTCGTTTAACACAATGACAAGAAATTCTGATTTTTTTTTTTTTTTTATGATGCAAACATTTATGTGTAGAAGGACATTTAAAATTTTGGAGGTCGCCCGTTTGTTCTCAGATCTTTCTCGAGGTGAGAAATTCACAACGCCGTCCCCTCACTGGCTCGCTCTCTCCAGCTGAGAGATTTTGTTTGACGGTGACGGGTTAGGCTGCCCCACTTTCCAGCTTTACGACCCTTTGGGAACGTTCCCCTCATTCCTTTTCCCCCTTTCCTCGCCTGGCTGGTCGCGGGAACACACAGAGATCCCAGCCAGACGCAGTGAAACAACTGCACTAAAACACAGCCCTTGCCTGCAGTTACCATAGAAACCAGCGCCGGTCGCATCCCCGACTCGTCCCGCTGAATTCCATTTTGCACTTGACCCAGAAAACCCCCTTTGGAGTTTGATTTTCAGTCCCGTGGTCAGTGACAAAGCTGGTTGAAACAAACCACAGCGGGGATTGCGCTGGAGAAAAGCGACCACGTGTGAGGCATTTCTAAATGTGCCGTATTCAAAATGGCCGCAATTGAGTCATTGACATGTATTCACTGGATTCAAAGATTTTGGTTCGTTGAATTACACATTACACATTTGTTGTTGCTAGGCAGAAATCAAAAGGGCACTGCCCCACTAAACCAAAAAAGCACTATAAAAATCAAATGTATTATTAATTATTATTATTATTAAATGTTTGCCAGTAGCCAGCCACAATTTAAAAATTCCGACTTCATTCTCAAATTGCACTTTGGCGGTTTGTTTTGTGCTCGACATTATCATAATAATTTTTGTGCAAATGTCCCCATCACCGGGGACACGAGTAACACATTATCTCATTACATCCCACGATAAAAGGCACGCATTGAATCAAATTAGCACGAGAAAAAGTCCCATCTCTTTTTAAAAGTCTTTCTAAAGTGTGGAGGACTTCATTATCACAAGCATGAGGCCTTCATTAAACAGCCAGCGCAATACGAGTCTATAGGCTCCACCGAGGTCCGGTCATTTTCTTATAGTGTACTCTGGGTGCCACTGGGACTTCATTAAGAGTGTTCAAATAGGTCGGCATCATCCCATTACAGTATGCCGCAACCGGCCGTACTATTCTGTTCAACAGTGATGGAGATTCAACATCATTCCCACTCGCCTTACATTTATTTGCTTTGGAACCAGCCAACGCGCCAAATGGCCGCTTTGTGACATAATAGCCGCAATAAGCATTTCGTGGAAAATGGCGCAACGTGGCAGGCATGAGAGAAGACCGTTTTGACAGTCAGCTAGATAGCTTGCTAGTTAGCTAGCTAGCTAGCAACATGGCTACAGGTACAAAAGCATGTAGGGATGCACCACAGCTACGTAGCTAGCATGCAGGTTAGCTAGCTAGCTAGCAACATAGCATTTGGGATGGGGGTTCTAAAAATACATACGAAAGAAGCATCAACTCATATGGAAATACAATTTTTATAGCGCATGCAATATGAAAGAATAATAAGATTTTGAACTTATGAGCGAGCGTGTGTTCCGTGCTGAATATTGTCACGTAATAATATTCAGGCACAAATCGCACCATCCAAACGAAATCTAACAATATGCACATTAGGTGAGGTTATTGATTCCACCGGGGGGGGCGGGATAATGTTCTCACCGCAGCGGTGTTGAATAAAATGAACAGCAGTTTCATTTGAAAAAAGCCATATAGATGATTTATAATCACTGTCATGTAATAATGTGTCATATCGGCGCAAGCACACAGTGAGGTTGCAGTAGCAGACTTCTCTGTCCTGATGTTTACCAGCCATCGTTTTATTAATGGCCCGTGTAATTGTTTCATCTCATCAGTTAATTTTTTAATAGGCAGGCTAGCTCGATTGGTAGCTTGGTGTTTAGCAGTCGCTAATTTATGCGTTTAACTCAAATAAGTCAATTAAATTTCTGACGCTAGTCTTTTAGTTAGTAGCTAACCTTTGACCGTATGAGCTGAGTCAGACTCAAGTCAAGTCATGTGACCTCACCTCTGATAATGGCTGAACGTCATTATGAAAACATTGATCCAAACAATAATTGGTCATTAGTGGTGTCTCATCCATCACTGAGTCATTCTGGATCTGTGCTAGTCCCGTAAAGGTTTAGGCACATTTGAAAAATGGTCATAACTCTTCGGTCTTTGTCCACATAAATTCCCATCTTGACACCATGAAAGAAACTGAAATATTTGCTAATTTATAAAAACAAAAATATTTTTAAAAAATCCGATTTATATACATACAGGAAATAAGCGTTGACAGATATTTTCAGAATATTCTGTCAAGGCACCTTGGGCGGTAATTACAGCCTCAGGTTGTTTTCAGGTTGAAAGACGGAAGTCTGTAGATTGCCCTTCCGAGATCTCTCCAGAGATGTTCATTCAGATTCAAGTCAAGGCTCTGTCTGGACCACTCGAGGACATTCGCAGAATTGTCCTGAAGCCACGTCTTTGATATTCCCCCCCTCACTCCCTGAAATGCGGGGACAACTATGTGCCAAATTATCTCTAGTCAACTGAACTTCAATTTGAATCTTTTGGCAACGACTCATAAACAAAAAGATTCCAAAAATATGCAAAAAATTGCGTCACGCTGTGAACACTTTTCGCGATGCCCGGCAAGAAAAACAGTACGTGGCGTTTTTTTCCATGCCGGCGTGCAAACAAAGATGAGCTCCCCCGTTGTAAACCGGCTGCTACATATTCATCTCCCCCGGTCGCTCTGCTTGTGTGCGGTTGGCGGGGGGCGGGGGTGACTTTGCCGACGCTTCACCTCTTTCACCCGCGTGTTCGCACACTGCGTGGGGATTAGAGCACGGTGGCGATCTGGTGCTCTAACCTTTGCCTTCCCTCTATCTTATTATCCTTCAGCTTGGGGGGAGAAAAAAAATAGAACCACTCCTGAGCGATACACAGAATTGAACTCCCGGGCTGTTTTTTTTTTTTTTTTTTTCTTCACCTCTGCCATCCACTGCTTTACTGTTGTAATAACAAGCGGAATAACGAAAGCCACTTCTTATTTGGACATCACAACAACTTAGATCAGTGGCTCTCATGCTACTTGGCCGCAGAGTCGGCGGCTCTGCACTCAGCATCGGATTACATTACTGGAAAGCTTCGATTCAATGAGAGCAGCGTGGCCGCGGATAAACCGCAGGGAACCTGCATCAGACCCGACATTTGGTCATCAAAGGAAGGAAAGGAAAGATCCGATGTACAGTAGAGAAGGTCTGTTTTTGATGCGAGAAAGAACACAAATCCAGATTTTCTGGGTTCTGTATAAAAAGGTGGACTTGTTCTCCTGTTTTGACTCTCATGTTCCAATTTTGCTGGGTTTCTGCGTGAAATAGGGCAATTCCAACCCGGAGCCAAAAACATCCCGGCAAACATCATCCCTGGGTTCTGTGTGAAAGTCACGGGCAAATAAAACACAATCAACCATTCGGGTAAAATCGTATTGTGCTCTGTGCATAGGGAAAAAGCAATTTCAAAAGTTCATCAGATGGCAATAGTGTTACCTAACGTTGCGTACGCGTTCCCGATCAAATGACATTTCCAACATGGGGACTGATACGCCGTCGTCGGTGTAAGCAATGTTCCAGCTGCCGGCACAAAAGTATCAAGACTAATAAATGGAAAGAAGTTCAGAGAGACCATTCATAGTAATTGCACGACTCCATGAAAGGACTTCAAACCATCGCTGTTCAAAATGAACTCCAAGTTTAAAACTAATTTAACAACGCAAGGTTACAAATCAAGTCGAGTCAACGTGGACCTCCATTACGGCTTGTCAGCACAAACAAAAAAATGCCAGCCAATGTCGTTTTTTTTTGGTTGTTTAAATTGAAAAGTGTAACGTGATTAAAAGCAAAGGCTGCAAAATCAAACGCTCAATGTCAAAGAGATCTACGAGAGCGGCTTGGAATGATTCGACCCCGGCCGGCCGACCGACCGACTATCCTGCAGCCTTGCGCGGCAGCTTTCAAGATGACAAGAGAGCTCCGACATCACTACAGTGGAAAGAAGCGGTAAGTACTTAACGTAATAGATTTAACGATGATATCACTCTCCGGGCATGAAATGGACTGACTGGATTCCGCCTGGATGACCTTCACTTCCTTCGCGGGCCGAAATGTGCTGCTTTGCGCAAAAGCTGGTGCGCCGCCGGCCCCTGACGAGCAGCATATGGACTCATTAGCATGGCCGATTAGACGGCCAGGTTAAGTGTCTGGCCTTCGAGGATCTGCCGCCGCCGTCCACCTCGAAGGGGGGCGAGCGGAACCCGCGCGACGAATCATGTCTCCGACACGCCCCGCTAAATTAAATCGGCGGTCAGACCATGTGATGGTTGAAGCATGCCGAGATCAACTGAAGGTTCAAGCAATGCATACAAAGTCCAAATTAAGTCACATCACGTCGGCAGCATTCCGGTAAATGAGCTAACAACCTAATCGACTGGACACCGTGAAACCATGTGAGAGGGCGTAAAGAAATAAGCCCAATAATTGATGCCGATTCCCTAATTTTTTGTGCACCAGGGATTAGACTGTACCATTTCAACTCAGTCGTGTTCTTTTTGCATGAAACTGCTAATGAAGCAACAAAGGCAAACAAATGAACACCATAGCTCTTGGCTTGGCACTTTTCTTGGCGATGGGAATAAAGTTGCTGGGATCAGAGACATCCCAGTGAGTGGTGAGGTCTCCGTGAGCTAGCACAGAAGCCAATTCCCTCGTTCCTCTTTGAGGCACAACAGACAAATGGCTCTAGTTCCTACACCGTCTTCACTAAAATGATCATTTAACTGGCTAAAAGATAAAAAAAAAAAAAATCTCCCTTCCTACACACGGAAGGCGGCCAAGTAAAGGACACGTCCTGTCGGTACAGCCGTGCAAGACACCCCCACCCTCCCGCCCTCTTTCCTTTTTATCCTCCAAAGGCACGCAAAAGGTTTGAGAGTAATTCCGGGGACAGGGAAAGGTTGCATCACACCGTGTTGTTTGTGGTCGCTGCCTTGCTGGTCCATTGCTCCCATTAAGTGGTGCGAAGGTGAAGCTCTGCTGGAAAAGGTAATGTGAAGCTAACAATTCCCAAAGTCCCTCGTTGGATGTCGGTCACCGGTGAGAGAATCGAGGCCGCCGCCATGCTGTGGCTCGAGACGGACATTTACCAGCCTCCACAGCCGACGGTGATACTTGATTCCATTTATTTTTCTTAGCAGTGGGAAGTGTTTATTTACTCTATTAGGGGTGCGGGTCCGTTTATTCATTTATTTATTCATTTATTTATTTAGATTTTTATTTATCCATCCATCCATTTATTTATCCATTTATTTATTTATTCATTTACTTATCCATTTATTCATTTATTCATTTATTTCCCCATTTATTTACACACATATTCATTTATTTGTTTTCAATCAATCCGTTTTTGCCTATCAAAAATAAACGTGACACAGTGCTGCTGTTTTGGTTAGCAAGCTGGTGAGTGTGACCGTCTGTGTGTAGTGTGTACGTAACCGTTTTTGTGCACCTACGCTCTATGTTTAGTCGTTTAGCGTTTATGTAATATACGATGTATCGGTGTGTGGTATGTAGTAGTGTTTATGTACTGCATTTTTTATTATTTTTTAAATTTTTTGTATGATAGTTTTTAGGCTATGCAGCAAAATAAAGTGTAGCGAGTCTGCACAGGTCAAGTCTGGACCACACCTGACGTGCTGCGAGAACCAGCGGGGAGGATGAACACATTCTAGCGTGGCAAGTCATTAGCTGAATGTCAGCGTGGCGGGCGGGCGGGCGCGTGCGTGCTGACAAGCTTGGGCTTGCTCGCACGCTTTACCGGATTAAAGAAGTCCTTTCGCCAGACTCGAATCATCTGCGGCCATGATTCAATAACTTATAATAGCTTTTTTTTTGGGGTATTCCGATAAGGGATTTTCCACTAGAAATTCATTGCGCGAGTCTTCTGCCCCCCCAGCAAAGCGATTCTTGGACTATGATAGGAGCTTCTTCGCTTTCTAGCGGGAATCCAAACTATTGTGGCTGTCCAGGAATATTATTAAAATATCATCGGCAAGATTTTAGATTTCTCCGACTGCTATGCCGATGGGATTGAAGAATCGTCTACATTTTTTTTTATCTTTCACCGGGAAAATTAAGCAACATTTAATTTCAATGCTACTTAATGAAAAAAAAGTGTCTTAAGCTTCCGTTTTGACGCCAATGTGATGCACTCAGAAGAAACGATGAATCGGCAATAAATTCCGTTTGAATTGTTATCGATTATTACGCCTGTCTCTAATTTGCATGAGTTGTGCTAACCTGATTTTAAAGACTCGACTTTCAGATGCTTTCAAAAAACTGGTAAGGGGTTGCCAGCGGTGATAAAGTGGAGTCTCAGTCACTCATGAACCGAAATTTTTTTTGAAATGCTTAACCAGTTGTAACAAAATTGGAGAAACACAAGAGGAAAGACTTGGCGAGTGCGTAATTTGCGTTATTTATTTGCTGCGTGTTCTCTTTACCGCAGGTGGTCTAGAAACTATCAAGACATCTCAGACAAAGTGGCGCGCGAGTCGTGATCTTGCCTCGCAACACATCGCCGATTATTTACAATGAGTCATTCCCGCGGACTCAGCGAGCCGATTTAGTCAGTGGTAACGTGTCGGACTCTAAAAATGAAAAACAGGCAGGAAAAAATATTTGATTCTAATATTAATCGCTAAAAAAAGTGTGCAGGGGTCAAGATTCATAAAGATTTTTTTTTTTTGCTGCTCCCTTTTAGAGATTTATGTCTTCATTAGGCGCCAACAGGGATCGGAAACTTTTTGACGCGGAGGGGAAAAAAAACACGGTAACGAGATTAGTTCTCCCTATTAGGCCAACTCTGTGTTTAATAGCGCCGAGTTCTTCAGTCAAGTTAATCGAATTATAAAGGTAAGGACCAAGGTGAAGGCATTAATCCCGCGGCAATATTTGCGTCCACCTCCCAGTCCCTGCGGCCGCATTTTGGGCTGAAAGATATGGCTCCGGAAAAGAAAGAAAGGTCAGAATTCAGTTCCCAGACTTAATTCCGAAGTCAGGTCTAGTAAGCGATCCTGGCGCTGGCCGCATACTAATACGCGCAGACGTCGTCCTTGAGAAGCAAGTGATTAATAATAGATACGGCGTGGCTGCAAGGCAATAGCGAGGGTACGCCGGCGGAGAGCGCCGGCTCGGAACGCCCGCAGCCCTCCCCTCAATCTGCGCCCGCGTTCCAATACAAAGAAGCAATTCCAGAAAATGACTCACACAATGGACACGAGTACTTCATCTCGAAAGTGGAGTGGACTTTCGAGTTGGAGATATTAGATGTTGCTCAGGACTTTTTTTTTTTTGGTGCGGGCTCGAGTTGCAAGCGAAAATTCGCGATGGTAAATATAAATGAACAGAGAATTTCCCGATGTGTGTTAGATTAAACTACATCCCCTAGCTTGATGCTAACACAGAAAGCAAAATGCCATAGACGGGCTGACGAAACTAGCATTGACATTCCAATGGTTATAACTCTTTTAGCAATTACTACAGGAACACAAACTCTGCAGCAACACATTCAGACAGACAATATGAGAATACTCACGGGCATATATTCATTAAACTTTGAAGCTATCAAAATAAGGTATAATGCAAATTGTAAATTGTTAAGTGATTAACAACAAAGGGATAGATCAGCTAATAAAAACAAATATTGTAAAAAATATTATATAAAAAAACAAATATAAAAACATAAATATTAAAATATATATATATATATATATATATATATATATATATATATAAATAAAAACAAATGTTATAATGTTGTTAAATATTATACTGCATTCTATTATTATTATTTTAGTTTTATTTTGAATATAAGATCATGGTGATTTTTTTGGTCGACACTAGACAAGTTCACGGATGGAAAATATATCAGGTTGGAAAAAAAACGTCTATTTTGACAGTCAGGATTCAAAAAGTACAGATGTCTGTTTTCCAAAGCAGGGAGTCAAAATCATGCTCACATTTGTTTTTCTTCTTACATCCCACTACTGAGCAATTCACACCGTTATTACATTCCGCCATGTTTTAGCACCAAGTCGAAGAATCAGCTTCATGCGTCATCCCCGCCAACGGCTCGCATAACAAAACCAGCCAGAACCATTCTCTACTAATGACTTACGTTTCAATATGTCTATAATTAACACCATCGACGGTTAGCAGCGTTTCTTCCATGTAGTGCTCCGTGACTCGTGATAGACATCTAACTCAATTTGAAAGCGTTTGCGTGGCGGCGCGTCAGCGTGCCGCGTGACGTTTTAGTCGGTGATTCACAACCAATTTGCTTTCTGCGCCATGACAGATTGCATCGTTATCCACCTATCTACGCCGGTGACACATTGTGACAGATAGAACAATTAAATGCTCTCCTGCTAAATAGCAGAAGATACGCTCAGCATATTGTACGCACCTGAACCCAAAACAGAATAATTAATACTGCAACTGATTGCTCTTATTTATTATTTTCCAAATTTTTCAGCATTATTTCTCAGAATGTTCTGGACTCTTGTTTTGATGTAGCAGAACAACGTTTCCCTCCATTTTCCCATCAATCGTTGAATCCCGATAATCTAACAATCGGCGTCTGTCGGCATCGCGAAAGAACTTAAGTGACCTTATTTGGCCCGAGAGAGTTCCGACCCGGTCGATGTGCAATTCCAGCGCTGCTTAGCAAATGTTGTATATTGTGCGCAGCATGTGGGGGGGTAAATAAATTAGCCATCTGCAGGCTCATTAGCTTGAGGCTAGTCCCATGGCAACAAAGTCAGTGGAATAAGAATGTCCGTAATTACTATAATGGAAACACTTCGGAAAAACAGTAAACAGTATCTAGGCGGACTCTACCTCATCTGACTTTGTGCTTTTGTAAAACTCCACTTTTCCATTTCAAGCCATCGCTAGGTAACGCTACGTCTGAGCCAAGAAAACAGAAAAAAAAATGTTCCGGAAGAACTTGAAAACAAACTTGAATGGTTCTGACTCACAACCAAAAAGCATTTGAAGCTCCAAATGGTTGGCAACATCGGCTGGAGTGTTTCAAATTCATGGTCGGCAGAAGCAACAACTTCATTATGGTTGGACTCAAAACTTCAGATTTCTTCCAAAAGTAAAATGTGCAGGTAGTATAAGTTAATGAGCTGGGGACGCTCCATTTTTGGAAGACAGACGCTGGGTTCTGCTTTTGTCTGGTCCCAAAAAAAAAAAAAAAAAAAAGAAGTTTCTGCTCCTGAATTTGTCACTCTCTAATGTCTTTTTTGGGTTGCGTTCCTTTCTAAAAAAGGACCATCAATTCTCCAGCTTGCCGAACACGCAATTAAAACCAAACCATGATGAAAATTTTAGCAAACGACATCTTTAGTGCTCATTTGTGCTGCTTAAAATATTGATATCACGCTGCTAGCGCTCAAGTAGCATCGCCATGTTTTTTTTTTTTGCAAGTGCCCGCCTACAGTAAAAAGACAGACAGATGGAGCTTTAGAACACGTAATTGTGTAAAAGTATATATAAATCTCAAAGGGAAATGGCGGATGAAGAAATCTCCATGTGAATCACAAAAAGGCTACATTTATTGGCACTTAGCGGAAAGCTAAAAGCTGCACACTGGGAATGAAAGGCACCATTTACTCCAACAACTGTAAAATGTTAATTCTTGCTCTTCTAGAAATGGATATGTTCCCTATTCTTGTCGCTTTTAATTAGGCTTGCCATCACGCTAAAAAAAAATAAGAATAAAATATTTGGATTTAGCCTTCTTGCTAACCACGGTGATTTCTCTGTGTGTTGGTCTTGCGAGTGAGTGTCGGCTCAAACAAGATATTTTGCACTTTACTGCCGCTCATCTCTCAAAGTTAATGACGCGGAAAATCTGGATGTCTTTAAAAGGCAACGGGGCCGTTATACAAATCTGCTCTTTTTCCCCCGACAGCGCATTGACGGGATGACACGCATTGACGGGATGACACGAAGGGGTCACCAGCTTATTATTTTCTCATTAGCACTTTGGCAAAAAAAAAAAAAAAAGGGGAACACTATCATAAAGGTTTCATTTGGTGACGCCGGCTTCTGTGACCCGCCGAATTGATTCGAGTATCATCCCGGAAAGCACGCTCGCTGCCAGTGGTGACTGGATGCCAAATTGGATCGAGTGTGTTGTCCGATTGCAGGTATCGACGGTCGCGCTTCCTTGCGCATGTTGAGTCTATTCAAAAATCTGATTCAAGAAAGATTCACACTTGATTGCTTATATAAACAGATTTGAACGGCGTTGTGGGTGTGAACACAATCGACTTGGTTGCCACCGATCTTCAACCAGATTTATATTTAGAAACAAGTCACAAAAATGACTTTACAAGCTTTTTAAATCTTAAATCTACACGTCGTCATCCTCAAGTTGTGATGACCGTAATTCGCAGGTGTCTCAAATTCATGTTGATTCCGAAATTTCAAATTGTTTTCACTTTTAAAAAAATAGAGATATTGTTAGCAATTTTTACAACTGTACATTTTTTTTAAATAATTTTTCTTTTTAAATATTTGATTTCAATATTTCATTTTTAAATATTTAAACAGTTTTTATTAGTCTGTTTTGAAAACTAAATCAGTTTGTTGTGTAGCCTATACTATATATATATATATATATATATATATATATATATATATATATATATATATATATGAGACAATTTTTAATGAGACAATTTTAACGGCCCTTTGAAGCAAACCATGACAACGATGCGGCCGGCGACAAAAATAAATTTGACACTGCTGCCATAATTGAAGGTGAAAAGTGGACATTTCACCCGCCATCCTTCGTTCAGAAGCAAAGACTGTGGTCAATGGCTGCTGTACATGACTTACCTCACTAAGCTGGCTTATACTTTAGCTCATAGCACTTCTTAAGCTCCTTAAGAAGTAAGCTCCAACTGAGCTAATTATTCACGGGCAGCCTCCATCGAATGGGAGGGGGGGGTGAAAAAAAAATTAGCCCTGTCAGAGCATCTCCGTCATGAAACTCACTCAAACTCTTTAATTATCGAGTGTTGTTATGAAGACAAGTCTCGCCGTGTTTTTCTTGCGCTCCAAAAAGTCATTCTCGTTTAAATGTTTATCACTCTGACAGTTTTGTCAAGCATTTGGATTCCATGTTGCCGCCTTGGCTCACTAAGCTTTGATATCCTGATATTTTTTAATTAGAGTGGGAGTCAGCGACTGGCTCTGATTTTCTTTCCAGTCTCTCGTTCTAGACCAGACAGCTTTTGTGTCGCGCACTTAAAAGCTGACTGCGTCTGTTAATTTCCGTTCGTCTTAATACGGCCTTCCCCATGCGGGTTCCTTTTTTTTGCCTTCGAGGCAAATTCGGTTGATTTGCGCGCCACCTTTTCCGCACACGACAAGGCAATTTGGAAAGCTTTTCACCAAAAACAAGAGGTATTAGGGTGGCGTGCAAAAGAGGTTGGGCTAGCTTATGTCAAAGGAATGAATCGTAATAGTCCAAAACAGATTTAAAAAGTGAGAAGAGAATTTAAAGTGCAGTCACAATCAGGACATAAATCTAAATAAATTGAACCGAGTAAAAAGACAGAGAGGCAATCTCAAAAGTTTTAGCCTTGATTTACTAAGTTTGAGCGAGTTTTCTTTTTTTTTTTTTTAAAGTCCCTTGGTGCTACGAAAGTAGCACCGCAACGATTGATGATGAATCCTTTCTTGAGAGAAAGTAAACAAATGCAGCCGAAAGACTTTTCACACTGCGACGGATGGATGGATGGATGGATGGATGGATGGATGGATGGATGGATGGATGGATGGATGGATGGATGGATGGATGGATGGATGGATGGATGGATGGATGGATGGATGGATGGATGGTACGGTGTCCCTCTATAATAAAGACGAGGAATTTTTTTTAATTTTATTTTCTAGGCATCCACCACCCCAAAAAAAATGTGCCCCTATTTGGAAGTTGGGTGCTCAAGGCCAACCAGGAAGTAGCCTGGAGGCTTTTTTCCATTTGTTTGTATATTATTTACACCACATCTGTTTGCAAATTGAATTTAGATTAAGGTCGCACATTACTTTGCCGAAAATATTTGCATTCAGTCGTAAAATAATAACGTATTAAAATCTCGCTGATGATGCACTTTGGGTGCTTATAGGCATTAAAAAAAACTTCCCTTATCCTAAAGTCTTAGTTTGAATAATTATCAAATCAGCACTTTTTACACATTAACAATCACCCTTTATCTTGAATTTATTTCCCATCTGCAGTTTTTTAAAAAAAAAGAAAAACACTCACAGGCTTCTGCCCAGAGTCACCTGGCTTCCTCTTCCGTCTTGTTTACTTGCACCGGCTACATCTACAAAGATGTTTAATTTTTTTTTCTCTTTTGTTCAGTACCGCAACCAATATTTACAACCAACCTTCCGAGTTGAATCACGCCTAAAAGTTGGAAGACGGCCGAGAAGTTTGAGCGCGCAAACCTCGGCGGATGTTCGTAGCGTTTATTTGATGCATAAATCCAAAACGGAGGCGATCACCGGGGGCGTTCCGGCAACTGTGCTGCTTTTTGTTTGTGTCTGCATCGACTTGCCCACACACGCTTTGTCACGCGCAAAAACGTATTGCACCTGCAGCCAATTCCGTTTGAGCCTGTGAAGTGCGCTTGGACCAAAATGACAGCGCTACGGGCTCCTCCGCCATATGTTGGGCCAGCGATTAGACCAGACCCATGCTGAGAGGAACGCTATCCCTCAAGTCAAACACCGACGCGGCATCTGCTCGGGATGAGGAATCTTTTACATCTTCGCCTGCATTATCTCGTACGGCATTTGAGGAGGGTTGATTTAACCGCCGCTTGTGGCCCAGGCATTAAAAAATCATGACAAAGTGTAAAACTTTCTTTCACAACTTCTAAGAAAGCCTAGGAAGTTATTTGGGGGTGGGGAGGGGGGGGGAGAGAATGTAGGGAGAAGAAAGAGATGAGTAGCAAGTGACAGAGTATCCCTGCTGGGCTTTAAAAAAAAAAAAAAAAAGGAAGATCACAATTACACACCCGCCACATTCTCCAACTGAGAGAGCGCCATGCCACGATTGGGTTCTCGGGGTGTTTTGCTGCCGTGGCACCACATCAAACAGTGACGTGTTTTAAAAAAATAAAATAAAAAGCCTGCACGGCAAAGACAAGCACACAGAGCCACAAGACCACACGGATGCTTTTTGGGACTTAATTCCATCAGACAGACGGACTCTAACGCGATCAGAGCGGAAGGGGAAAAAAAAAATCCACTCAGTCCACATCCTTCCATTAAAAGAGCATTTGTTGTTTGGCTGCAATCCGCCCGCGCAAGGCATCACGATAGCGTATATCGCCGTGCATTACTCCGGGCTTTTGTGCTAATACGACAACAGCAGGGAGGGAGGGGGCGAGGGGGGTTGTTCCACTGAGGCTTAACAGGCTGCATGTTTCAGTACCAAATTCCAATGCACTACTGAATTTGTCAAAGTAAACTATAAAAAGTAGATGTGCTGAAGACCCAACGGTGGAGCAACACATGTAGACATATAACAGGTATATATTTTTTATCCTCTACAAAAAATAACTACCACATGTTACGAGCCACTTAATGGTAGCAAAAAGTGACTTGGCAATGATATATATGCTATTAAAACATTTTAGAGTACATTTCATTATTTAAAAAAATGCACAAAAATTGCTACATAAGAATTGCTAGCAATCAAAGGACGAACAATCGGAATCGAAAAATCGGTTTTGATTTAAAAGGTAGGAGTGTTCCAACTGCTCAAGAATACTTTGTCCCAAATCTTCCAATCAAATCCTCAACAAAAGCAATTATAAGCAAAACTATAACAGAACCTAATGAAGGATGGCCGCAATTAGCGTATCTCGCAATCAGATAATTCGACGGCGTCAGTTCAAATGCTTCCAACGAGTCCAGAAGAAACGACGACGCGAGACACAAACGTGGGACCGTCTAATGAGACAAAGTCAGACAAGTGGCAACCAGCTGTCTCACCGCTAGCTCGGAACCACCGAGATGCTATTCCACCCTATGATTAATTTGACACGGCGGTGGCAAGCCTCCATATTTCAGATCCGCCGTCAAGTGACACGACTGTACACCGACGCCTGTAATGTAATCACGCCTGAACGCCGCTACAATCCCCCCCCACCCCGATTAGGATAGAAAACCTTATTAACGGCACTGTGTTGTCAAAATACAGTGAAATCAAGACACAAGGGAAGCAAGCGCTTAGCTGCTGAGCCGTCTTATCGCAGTCACTCAATCAACTTGTCCTCCTCCAGCTGCGGATCAAATGGGGGTGGGATCCGTCCGCTATTACCGCGCTAATGCCCCGTGCGCTCTCAGCCGGAAGAGATCTTCGACGTTATCGTCGTTTCATCCCTCTGATGGGGCTTTGGGTTGCTCGGAGAGGCGCTCGCCACTTAATCACTCGGCGGAAGAAGTAACTCATCGGGAAAGGTGGGAAAGCCGCCGTCCCATGACGAAAGCTACCAGACGATTTCACGGGGATATATTCTTTATCCTCGACACGAAAACGATGACCGAGCCTCTTAGTAAGCAGCGAAATATCGAAACAATTTGTCAACCGTCCCAGTCAAAAGATCTAATCCGTCTGTTGTTCTAAATGACGATGGACACATCTGAGACGATCCGAACGGTTTTCCCATCGAGTTCCTCGGAAGATCCTCTCACCGAGCCGGGGAAAAACATCAAATCCAAGGCGGGCGTAATTAGAGCTCCTTAATGCCCTCTTAATTAGCATCACATTAACTCCACCGCACGATCCTACGTGTTCCAATTTGCATACGTGAAGATTTATTAATTGCCCGAATGAAAAGAAGTCATCATTCGATCGTAACATAACCTGAAGAGCTAGTTCCGGCAGCCGCGTCGCAAAAAAATGAGAATTTCCACGAGTTTCCGTTTGTTGTCTTGCCTTTGTCTTACAAGCGAGTGGCGTCACTTTGATTTTGTCAGGCGGAGAGATGAACATTGTTATAAACTGCGAGCACGCCGTAATGCTTGGATATTTTTTATGTCGGGGGAGAGGCGCAAAAGTCCTCCTGGAACAGCTACGACGCAGTACACGCTAGCGTGAAATCCGACCAAACGCATCTTGCCAAACAACAAGCCCCTCTGCACCGGGAGGACTCTTTACTTTCCCAATCTTTCACACTTGATGTCAAACCGGCAATCATTCGGATACCCAAACGAGTCTGAAACTGTAGAGTGGAATTTGGGTTGAGCAGTTTAAGGCGTTAACAGAAACACGGAATAAAACATCGAAAAACGTTCCAAGGTTAAGGTAGGAGAACGATTATAATTGGTCAGGGTGGCTTCAGAGAGGCCCATAGGGGGAGACAAAAAAAAACAGCCGATTTCTGGCAAGTACGCAATGTGCCCTACACCTGACAACAATCCCCAATAGTCTTAATTCCGTAAAAAAAAAAAAAAAGTTTTCAGATACGAGCTCAATACACTAAAACAAAAGTCACCCTCTTGGCTTTTAAGCCTGCAGTAAATTGCTGGAAGTTGCGGGGAGTTCTGCCAAGTACAAGTGGAAGGTCAACCAGTTTAAAATCAGTGCCAAATAAATCGCGTCGACTCCTCACGGGACGAGCCGAAACTCTGTCCAACATCTCCATCATCGTGTACGTTACAAATTAAGAACACAACATAATTACCACAAACCAAGGCCGTGAAGAGGCCGACAGCAACAACAAACAAGCCGCAGGGATTGCTGGCAACTTCTGAATTACATAAGGGGATCAGTCTAAAAACTGGGCCAAAAATAAAATATGAAGTGATCGTACATGCCGTCCCCAAAAGGTAAAATCCAGAAAATTTAAAGTCTATAACAACAATCTCATATTTTCAATTGGGAGAAAATTTACAAAAAAATAGCCGTTAGCAGAGCGACGGCAACATTCAAGGAACTGCAGGAATAAATCATTACAACAAATCAATCAAAGTACCAAATTTGGGAGAAGAAAAAAAAAAAGACAAACTTAACCAAACGAATACACCCAGCATTTTATCCCCGTGCAGATATTCCCAAGCAATCACCATAAAACTAATCATTGCGAGGTTTATTCCAATATTCCAACCGTTCCCGATGAACGAGATTGACTTTATACGTTGCTTTTACGGCACAGGGCGGTAACAAGACATATGACAACGTGACCGTGAGCTATCCGGAGCTTTCCGTCACTTTGATGACGCGCCGTAGACCTTTCATTCCGTCCATAAATACAGCGGAGTCTAACTGTGGGCTGACTGAGATTTTTTATTTTTTTTTTCCCCTCGCCGATGAATCGTAAAAAAAGCAGTTTGAGTGCGTCTGCAGTAAATAGTAGAGCACATGTAAAGGTTCGCACATTTGCGCCATTACACTCCATTATGGGCTGAAGTACTAACTTGATTCATAACATATGAGCTGCTGGTCCAACAGAAGTAAAAGGCAAGTTTTATATTATCACCGCCTCAATAAATCCTCTTAAGGGATACTTAACTTTTTTTTTTTTCCCTACCTAGAAAGCAATTCCACCTTTTCAACAATGTCACCGTGGCCTGACTGGATTTTAATAGAAATTTAATACATACAATCAGTTAGGTCATGCTGGGCTATGTTGTCACGGTGCATAAAGGGGAAATTTTAACATCCCTTGGGACATCGTTTTTTTTTTTGTATTATACTATAATTTTTAAAAACATTCAATATGTTTCTATACCGGCAAGATAACCCGTTTGACGGGTTGCCACGCTGTTCAAAAAGTTTCAGAAAGTTTCACTTTCAACAACTGCTAATTATGGCTGTCACCAGTAATTAGTTGCTCTTCTATTTTTTTTTTTTTTTTTTTTAGGGGAGGTCTAAGCAGGGCACAATATGATTGCAGAGCTGAGTAAACGAGGCAAGTCTTTGAGGTTAATTGCCTTCAGTTAAATTTTTTTTCCCCCTCCTTCTGGCGAGCGGGGAAGGGAGCAACACGATAGATGCCTTTCCAATCTGTTAAAGTACAATGATCTATAATAATAATAATAATAATAATGTAGAATGATCTATAATAATAACAATAATAATAATAATAATAATAATAATAATAATAATTAATAGCCCATGGGGGCAAGTTTTTGTTTAAAAATAAAATAGATTGTGTTTAATGGGAAAAATTTTGTTTTCATTTACTCAAATATTTAAAACAAATAATTTAGAGCTGCAATTTTAAATTCTGTGATAGCATGATAGTTTTCCTTCTGTCACTAAACATCATGGGCACAAAAATACATAAATATATGATTCCAACATAGAATACATTTCCTATTTGTTTGTTATTCTAGCCAGGCGGCTAGTTGGAAGCAACCAAAACGACCCTGACGTTTATTGCTGGCCGATAACTTTAGAAAAAAAACTCAAATGAAGCAGCTGAACGTTCTTTAGTCGATATAAAAGTCATCATTCAGCTTTGGCCTTCAGGATTGCTAAATTGACACATTTTCAAAGCGTGATGTGAACCGCGACAGGTAAAAGGGCCAATAAACCAGACGAAGCGTAGCTGTGAACACCAAAGTGTCTTTCGCCAGAGCAAACATACATGACGCCCTTCGGCGACGGCTCGCGACCTCCCGCCGAAAAATCCGAGCTGCAGGAGGTCGCTAATCCGCGCTACTGAGAACCGTCGAGTCAATCGGTCTCACAAGAGAGAAAGCACTTTGTCATAGCGATCTAATCGCCTCGCCAAAACTGGTCAAAGGAGTCGATAAATGCACGTATCGGACAGCTCCGGAAGGACACGCGCTGTTTGTCTTTGGGAAGATAATCACTTTTCAAAGAAGCACGAAGAAACAGTTGGCAAGATAATCGCTCTTTAAAGCAGCAACTGGGGTGAATGTTGTTTAGCTCCACGACTCCTACTACAAGCTTGAAGTGTGATTAATATTCCAGCCACAGCAGTTTTTCAGAGAGCCTTCACGATAATAACGACACAAAATCGAAAAAAAAATATGTACGTCACTTTATATTCCCCCTTTCCTCTCGAGACCCAGTCTTGTCAACTTGTCGTCGTTACGACGCGTCACGTTACGGCGAGGTTAAGTTTGGCACTCGGCTCTGACAGTAACATCAACTCGAGCGGTGTCCCTGCTCGCCTCACCACTAGACCACTAAATACGTCGACAAAAAAAACCAAAGCCTTCATATCACAAGTCAACGTCAGCGTGAATTTGAAAGACCGGTAAAGACAGCTACGTCAACAAAAAAAAAACATCGCTAGCATATTTTTTTTTTAAAAATGCTATCGCATCCAATTCTTACACAGCCACAAAAACAATGACCATAACGATGTCCTGGCTGGTCCAGCAATTTACAAAGCCCACTAAAGACGTCAATGAAAGAAACATTCTTCTTAATACAAGCCAGCGTCTGTATAATTAAAAGACGGCGGCTATAACATCAAACTGTTACATTCGGCTGCCTTTAATAGATTCTTCCTTTGCCCGGCGGGCCCGATGGTCTCGCTGCCAAAATAGCCGCTTCCCGTCTCCGTACGTCACAAACGCGCAGCTGACCTTCAACCGGCTCCCGTGTCATCGTCTTTGACAGGCAGGTGCAGCGAGGACGCCGCGCTGCTGTTTTGTCTTTCAACCGTGAAGTTCGGGACGATGCCGCAAACGTTACGGCCGAGGTCGCATCTCATGTAAGTCAATGTCGCCCACCTGGCCTCGGGACGGAATTGTAAACAAAACAGCCCCAAAGTCATTTGACGAACAATCAAACTTAATTGAGATCTGGACACCTTAAGCAGTAGGATTGTCTTGGATTCAGGGACTACCTGAAAACGCTAAATTGAGGAAACTTCACAAAATTGACCAGTTTTTCAAGTCGGTTTATTGTCCAGGCTTATTATTTGTTGTAACCCCCCCCCGGAATTCTGTAACAAATGCTCTCGAAAGTTGCGAGACGTCTGTGAGGCCATCTGCGACGTGAGAAGGACCTTGGGGAAGGTTATCCCGGTCTGATGGATTCCAGTAATGGGTGTAGCACTCGGGTGATCAAAACTGAACACTTGTGAAGCGGCGGGAAACTTTCAGTAGGATAACAGAATGTTCTTCTAATTTGATGTCGGACTTTGTCTACAGATTTTTTTTTTTTTCACCAAGATCTAGATCCTGAAGGTACGACTCCTCCAGGTCGTACCTTGAATCTGTGTCATTTGAAACAACTACCCAATTCCGGGTCTTTCTTAACAGACCGTGCCAGAAGTGGGACAATAGAGACCATCTAGCTCGAAGCCTTCTCAGATGTGTTTGATAGCGGCAGAGAGAATGCACTACCCCGACTGCTATTTTCTAACCCATCGCACTCGGGTTCAAATCTGAGGTGGGAGTACTTCTCCTCACAGTTCTGCAACAAGTGTGACATTAGCTGGACAGGAGGGTGTGAGGGTTAGGGTTCAACAATAGACGGATCACACGAGCACCCAGATTGCTATTTCAGCTTGTGAGTTGAGGGTGGACCAAAATGTAGTCGAGGAAAGACTATTACTAGACGTATAGCTGCACAAACCAAAGTGTGCTCTTTGTTCCTTGCCGAGAAACAAATAAAGCCACGTCAGATATTATCAGTAGCTCACTAAATTGCCTTTTCAGGCCCTCTGTTTACAGCAATGTCCCCGACTGAAATTGAAATGATGTTGTACGGTGGAGACACAATGACGCGCCGCACGCACGTATAGCCGAGGCGTTGTCGCCGTCACGTCAGTTTCATCCTTGAACTGTCTCATCTGTAATAAAAGCAGACGCTGATTTTCGAGCAATGCACTTTTGAACAAAGAGGGCGGTTTGTGTGGGATTCCGAAGGCGGTCGCGCCGATCTGGCAGACAAACGCTAAAATGTACTTTCGGCGCTAATGCGATTCCGAAGTGTAAATTCAAATGGTAATGAGTCAGAATGGCGCACTGCGATGCAGAAGAGAAGACGGGAGGCGTGAATTCGACTGCGAGTCGTAAAAATGTACAACTTGTGGTGAGGAGCTTTAAATGTCAAGTAAAACGTCCACGGCAGGGGTAATAGAATTCCGCTCAAACACAGTGGATCCTCACCAAAATTAAATCGGTTCAACCTTTAAATTCAAAGTTCCTGTAAAGTTAAAATAAAAATGAGTTATGTTCATGCTAAATTTGAATGATTAAAAAATACGGCTGCATAAATCAAGCGGTTAGCTAGCTAGCTAAAAAAAGAAAAAGCTAGCTAACTGCTCATTGTGAACGTGTCTGAATGTGTTGTGTTCTAGGATTGCCTCGTGAGCAGTCCAGGATGAACCTCGCCTCTTGTTCCAAGTCGGGTAGAATTGGCTCCAGCTCATCCAAGACCCTAATTTGGTTTCGAGTGCTACAGAAAATGGATTTCAGAGGCCGCCTCAAACAGATTGACTTCTGAGGGTCTCAAGTGATCATTCAGTCTTGTGATACAAGCCCAATGACAGAATCATTCTGAATGAAACTGGTCCAGCGCCAAATGGTCCAGCTGGATTTTAAAATGGCCTCTCATAGCTCAGGTTAAACATGCATGACTGAGCGTTGACATTGATACGCTCGAGAGTTGACGGGAGCTGACACGCCGCCGCGATACAATGGTCGCGGCGGCGTTAAGCTAATGACAAAAACGAGGCTGTTGACTCAACACTGGGAAAAAAATTTCGTGCTGTGCTGTCCGCCGAGTCAGCGGACAATTTTCGCAGACAGGGGAACAAGCGGCGAGAACCAGCCGCGTCGTTTAAAACCCCACGACAATCAAAGATGGAAACGTCCGATAGATGTTGATCAAACGGATGGATTTCCTGAGCGGCGTTTGACACTTTGTCAGCAAGAACTTAGACGGCAATGCGCTCAAGTGTCCTTCAGTCGGGAGAAACGAATAGCATTGTGCTGAACAACCGTTTATTTTGGCGACCTCAAGAAAAGTGCTGCTCTAGTCAAAGTGAACACACACTAACTTCATTCAGTCGCTTGGCACCGCCGTCGCCCTTGGGAAATTCGACTCTCTCTCTCGTCGTTGAAAGTAATTGGGAAATAGAAGGCGACATTGTGCCCTAGTGGTTAGCGTGTTTGCCTCACAGCCAAGAGGTTCTGGGTTTGAATCTCTATAGCTATAGCATGCGCTAGGCTATGGAATGTACCAAGGTAAAGTCTGTGATCAGTTAGCTATGCTAGTCATGCTAACAGCAATTTCTCTCGTCGTTGAAAGTAACTGGTAAATAGATGGCGACACTGAGCGCTAGTGGTTAGCGTGTTTGCCTCACAGCCAAGAGGTTCTGGGTTTGAATCTCTATAGCTATAGCATGCGCTAGGCTATGGAATGTACCAAGCTAAAGTGTGTGATTAGTTAGCTATGCTAGTCATGCTAACAGCAATTTCTTTTTGGGATTTTTGTAAACGTGAATGCTACAAACAATTGTGGTCATACATTTGGGTGATTCATTTTTTTGGAACGATTTCTCTCACGAAAGAAAGAATCGTCTTTAGGCTCCTAAAACGAATTCAAACAGTAGCATATGAAGCTAAAGTTGAACGAGAAAGATAAGCGGCGAGTCCGGCAACAATAACTTTCAGCCTTCCGCAATCCGGGCAAGCGTCCAACGTCTCCGCTCATCAGTGACTCAGATGTGTTTGCAACTAACAGTGTGAGTGTCGGAAACCACACTGAGCTTCATCCTTTCAATTTGGACCACCTCCGTCTGTGTCAGCCACAGGTCTGACTTGAACCAACGCCACCGCTGCATCGTCTCTGAATTAGTGTCACTTTGAAATCGCTCTGGGGCCGGCGTTTGTCGCAACTGCGCACCATTAGGCGGCGCAAAGATTTGATGCGTCTCTTTTGGTCGATAAGTCGATATCGAAAAATGCCCGTACACGCGTAATCCTGACATCCTCATTCCCCACCGGCGCTGCTTTCAAACACTTGGCCATTCATGACTTTTGTCAGCTGTACTTTTGGCTGGTTTTAGACACTCGATACAGGATTATGAAATAGTGGCCGCCGTGGATCAATATGGCTTAGAGCAACACAATCGGATCACGGCAATCGCGGTTGAATATCAAAGCGGTGCGTCGCTTAACTGACAAGCAGCCCGAGGCTATTTGCAGCGCTGAACAAACTAACTGAACGTGAGGATATTTTAATTGTTGCTAGGTCAAGGTGATCTTCCGTCACGGCTTCCTGGGCTGGATTTACAAACTACACGTGAAAATATTTCGACCGAACCCAAACCCTTTGGTGTGAATCCTCATTTTTATCGTTTACATCTTATTCCATCGATTGAATCTTCGGGGGGCCGCACAGCGATACTAGAAAATTCTGTTATTAGATTCTGGATTCCAATCTCAGTCCTCCTATACCAAATAACTACAAGAGCTGCCACTAAAAAATATTATTCTACCGATTATTCCATCGATTAATCGGATAAAATGTTTGTTGGGTTCATCCACCCGTCCATGGTGTCCCCAGCTCACTCCTAAACCAAATGAATACAAGAGCTGTCACTGTGGAATATTTTTTTTTATTCTACCGATTATTCCATCGATTAATCGGATGAAATTTTACTTTACGTGAAAGTGTTATAAAAAAATTCTCCGATTAATTTGGAGAGCTCGAGCTGAGACTCAGCTGCAAATAGAGTGCGCTTCAAAAGAATGACTCAAGCACATCATCAAGGTCCCGGTGAGAGATCTACGCTGCCGATGCTAAGTGCTAACATGCTAACTCAAGGACACATCTATTAAAGGAAGTCAACAAGCTTCGAGTATGTCAACAGCCGCCGCCATAATTTTCTTGGCTGGTGCGTCATTGCGATTTCACATCCCCTTGGCAATAAAACTCCACGTAGAAGCTAAAAATAAAAATCCATAGTGAGACTTTACGGGGCTTTTTTTTTTTTTCCACCGAGTCGGTTGCTACATTATGCATGCGCGTGTATTAAAGCGGATGACTTTGAAGCAAACAAGAGAAAGTTGACGCCCGCCACTCTTCACTCCGGCAGAAGAGTTAAGTGCTTTTGCCGTCTGGCAGCCTTTTAATAGGCCGTAGGGTTCAACATCTCCAGCGAGGCCCAGAACAAGGAGGTCTGATGACGAGCGTGCACGCCGGCTCTCGCTGGCAAATACATCAATACGAGAGGGAGCTCCAACAATCGCTCATATGAAGTCGAGTGAATTCACAAAGGCATTATCTCCGTCCTAATGCTCCTCCGCTAGGATGACGAGTGCATTAAACGCCGGCGCATTTATCCACCGGCTCTTGGATTGGACGAGCACAAAAGAACGAGCGAGACCCCGCGCTCGGAGAAGCGCTTCACGCTCATATTCATTGTGCTTATGCATTATTTAATGGCGCTGCCAGCATTTCAAATTCTCATTGAGAGCTTAATTGGCTTTCTCAAGACGGCCAAAAGGAAATGCTTCTCCGGGCCTGGGGAGATATTGATCAATAAGTCCAGATACGGCTGCTGAAAGCATGATTTAAATCAATGTCACCTCCAGGTCAATGGCGGAGGGGCCCGGCCGCAAGCTGCTCCCCTCTGCAAGTTTAATAGCACGAAACACACACTGCCAATGTTTCTCGTCCGCTAACACATTTTAAAACAACTGGATTTTTGTCGTGACATACATATTTAGCTAAGTTAGCAAGCTAACGCACAGAAAGAAAAAAATTGCGTATAGCACAACGGGATTTTTGTTGTGACATACATATTTAGCTAAGTTAGCAAGCTAACCGACAAAAAGAAAAAAATTGCGTTTGGCACAACTGGATTTTTGTTGTAACATACATATTTCGTTCGCTAACTTAGCAAGCTAACCCACAAAAAAGTCTAAATTTGTGTCCACCATTTTTTTTATACCATTTAAAGCCTAAATATTCTATCAATAAGGCTGATAAACATTCACGAAAAATGGAGAAAGGGGTGGGGCTGGTTTCGATGACAAGCCTTGAATTATTTAGAGACTGCGGTCGATGACATCATTGCTCAATCGGAAAATTATGACATGACAAACAATCATCGATTTTGCACGATAAGCAAAATGTCTGCCGATCTGATCCGACCAATCACATTTGCGGAAAGTATACAATCCTTTAAACGACCATTTTTGGGATTAGCATTTAAACGAGTAACCTGGCTACGAATGATTGTTAGCAAATCATTTCCACACGCTGCGCTAACTGACCACCTGTTGATTCCCGCGAGGTGTCCCTAAGCACGAGTCCCATTTAATCTCCTTTGAGCTAATCCTCACAACGCAGCGTTAGTCGACGAGTAGACTAGCAGCTTTAACCTCGTGCTGCGAGAAGAGCCGCTCGCCAAAAGAATTCTTGTAAATAAACAATCTCACTACGGCCACCTCGGAGTTCACGATTGTCATTTTGCTTATCATCAGGCTATTGGACAGACTTTGCCCACATGTTTCTCGGAATTGAAAATGTGTCAGGGCTCCCGCGGCGGCGGACATCTTTAATGATATTATTCGTTTGGATTAGGACGCCGCTTACTGAGCACAGCATGTGGCTCAATATCATCCCTCAAAGCACGAGCCCCCCCAGCCCCCCCCCCCGGCCGCCCCCTTCCTACAACTTGCTGTCAATCTGCATCCTTCCAGCAGACAGCTTGTCCCTCCCTCCACGTCCTTCACAAGCCGCCCACCCGACTATCCGCCGCCGATTCCGGTCGCACCTTCGTGACTCCTTTTGACATGCTTTCCGCCGCTCACCTTGTTTTTCGGCACATGCACTAAATGACATTTTAATTCACAAACATGGATTTAGCAAACAGACTACCTGGAGTCCTGCTGGCGAGACTTTTCATTGCGTTTGACTTTGTTTAATCGACGGAACGCGCCCCCCCCCCGCTTTGCGTTTGATCAATTGATTTTAACTAGACCCCCGAGTTACACAAGGCAAAGATTGCGATTTATTTCAAATGTGCAGTCCGGACAGCTTGAAATGTTAATGAAAATTAACGAGCCAGCATTCTCAGAGGCCTGGTTCAGACGGACAGAATTTTTTTTTTGGGGGGGGGGGGGTTGCCAAATAACTGGCTAGGTCATTAACATCTGCTACACATTTTGGAGATTTCAGGAATGCGTTCATTAAAAGGTAGTCAAAAGGCCAGGCCTACTTAATATCACTCGTCTGGCGGAATTCGAAGTGCAGCCCTTTGCTTTTATCGCTTATAAAAATATTTGTCCTGGAAACGTGGGGTGAAACAAAATTCCATCGTTTAATAAAACGACCCTGGCAAATTCCGCAAGTGTCATTTTGCGGTGGTAAGGCCTACGTTCAATTCACTTGATTTAATTGCCAACACTTTTTCAAAATGTTGAAGGCTAATTATTCTTTTGTTAATATGTCACAGTAAGGTGAATTGATTTTGTGACATCCTAATCAGAACATTTATGCAACCTTTAATATGCAATTGGAGCGTCGGGAAGGGATTGGGTGGGGGGGGGGGGGGGGGGCGGGGGGGGGGGTTGTCTTGGGGAACTAGCTATTTGATTGCTCCTACTTAATTGCCAAGTTATTTTTCCTCTGCCGGCATCCTCCAAGGCCGTCACGGTGAGCAGCGTAATATTCACTAATCCACCATTGTTTATCCGCACCTGAATTTAAAACGAGCTTTAAATAGCAAGTTCATTTTTTGCATCAGAACAAAGCTAATGACCTTCTTCACTTTGTTTGTGTACTAGCGGCATAAAAACATCACACTATAGTAAATATTAATTTTAAAAAAAGTATAATGTAGGATTCCCCCCCTAAAAAAAATCAGATGAATATTAAAAGCCTCTAAAAAAATTTTGAACTAAAAAAAAAAAAAAAAGGCAAATAAAAAATGCCCATTTATTATTATTGAAATGAAGAAATTTGTTGTCAGCTGTTTGTGTTCCACACTTTCCTTTGGGATCAATAAAATATCGACATATGCTAACCTCTCTCTCGTGTTATGGTGTTCCATAACAAATCAGGATGGTGCAAAATAAAAAACAACCTTGTTTGGTTTAGCGCTATTTCAAATAAACTCCGTTTGAGATCAACTATCGTCTGGCAACCTGTCCGGTAAAGCTCCGCCTCTTGCCTGAAGCCGGCTGTGACAGGTTTCAGTTGTCCCTAGTGGGAACAAGCCAACAGAAAAAAGACGGATGGATGAAATATGACTTGACTGGAGGGGGTGGGTGGGGGAGGGGCTTAAGTCGTGCGTGGCATTGAAAAGGTCAAAAACGACCGCTCGAGTACTACCGCAACATACACGACAAATTTTGCCGTGTATATTTCGTACGCAAATGTCAAGGAAGAACATTGAAGGGCGTTAATAGCGAATGTTCGAAACTGGCAAGAGTTACTCGAAGATCTCTAAACAATGAGCAGATGTGTGCGGCTTCAAACGTCGATGTCTGCACAAAGGCAAGTTTCGCTACCATTGTCTTGCAAAGTCGTCTGGCAGATCAATAGCCGGAGTTGGCCGCTGCACTCTCATTCCTGCAGTCTCCGATAACCGTCATCTGGTCCCCGGATTTCATAAGGCCAACACATGACACCCGTACCACTGGCGGCTGGTGTAACACAATGCAATAGAATGGCAAGTGAGAGAAGCCATTAATCTCGAGCCCGCGGACAAGAGGAAAAAGCCTCGAAAGCGCCAGCCCTCTTTGTGTACTTTTGTCGAGTTTTCCACTCAGAACAACAGTCGAGACGGTTGGCCCGGCGAAGAAACTCGCAAGCGGCGACGCTTGGAAATGATAACCGGAGTGCTGCTCAATTGCATTAGGCCGACGTGTGACGGCAAGTGCTGGGAGGGAGCCTCTGCTGTAACATCTCGCAATACACCGAGCGGACGTCGTCAGCCGCCCTTGACAAAGGACGCATGCTAATGCTAACTGTGAGTAAACACAGAGGCAAAGCTCAAGGATAGTGTCCATTTTGGCTTCGTTGAATTTTAAAAACATTAGATTTGACGTGGAGGTGATTTTGCCCTTTCTGAGCGCCCTTTGAACTGTTTAAGACTTCACACGACAAAAAGAATTACAAGCATTGCCTGCTGACATAACAGGAAGTCGGCCATTTTGAATTTACTTTTTCCATCGTTATTTGTCATTTACAGAGGTCGGATTTTAATCGACTCCAATTTGGGTATTTCATCCGATCATCTTCAAACTTTGGGTCTTTCGTCAAGATATTTTGGACAAGGTCAACCCAAGATTCTCCTCAAACTGTTGCCATGGCAACACGCTGCTCGTCAACAAAAACAATGTGATGTTTCCACCAACAAAATGGTCTACACACGATTGGCAATCTCCTCACAAACATCAACCTGGCAATAAATTCAATATTGTTAAGGATTATTGAGCCATTTGTTACACCTTTGAATCATCTTAAAGCGAACAAATGATTTTCATTGAGACATTACACCAAGTCCATCATGAAGTCTCGACCTTTGCCGCACGTTGACATCTAATGTATGTTTCGAGCTGGTGGCTATAAGAGGCATGTGTCACAACATGGAAATGTGCCAAGAGCTTGTGCCAACTTTCATTTTTCACCTTCTTGCATAATTCCAAGCGACAGCTGCCAAGTATTGCGTCTCCATAGGAACACGCTGTCCTTTAAAACCATGTCGCTGCCATTTGCGTTCTTTCTTTTTTCCCCAAGAACCAGCAAGTCTAATGGGGCAAAGAAACGCAGCCGGCCGGTACCCCCCTCCCAACCTCTCGGGGTGATCACAAATGCGGCTAATTCTCCTCCACAGCAAAGGCGGGAGGAAACGCCAAGGTGGCGACGCTCACTTGACTTTGAGCGGAAGCTTATTGCCATCTAACCCCGCCTGGCTCTTTGAGATTTACAACCTCAACCCCCCCCCACCCCGCTGCTGCTTCAAACACGCAGGCGTCTGTTGACGCTGAGGTGATGAAGTGATATTTACCCGGATCAGACACTGACCCCTCTAGCCCCCGAGATGCCACGATTGGACGGGATCAAACTTCCCGGGAGAAATTCCATACCACAGTGATTTTTTTTTTTTTTTTACCTAGAATGCAAAAAATAGCACGGCGCCCCGAGAGTGAGTCAGTGCAGCACTTGGGATGATTTCAAAGATTCAGCTCAGTTAAGGAACAGTGCCCGTCTGTGTGCGGTGCTGATGCAGGAACGCCCGGCGAGCGTGACATTCCCTGGGAAAGCAAAGTGCCTGTTTTAGCCGATTAAACCCTCCTTGGGATGCAGACCTTGGAGTGTCGGGGGGGCCCAGCGGACCTTGGCTAACAGAGCGTAAGCAACACCATCAATAGACGCCTTGATGGCTTCATTGCTCAAGCCGTCGGGCAGCAAAGACAAACCTGCATCACAGGTGCTGCTCCTGAAAATGTTGCTATGCGTCACATAAGTGATGAGTTCCCTCCTCGACCCACCCGTGTTTGCTCCCACTTACCAAAAGTGACACTAATGAAGGGGTGCACATGATTCCCTCCCGCGCTGCCTCCACTTCAAGGGGGGTGGCGATTTGAGTCCGGTAAACGGGAGTTAATGTATTCCAAATTGACGCGTGGCCGTAGAGTAATGGAAGCTGATGAAACGATCCAAAAAGAGATATGAGATGAATGTCTGAGGAAAAAAAAAAAAAAAAAACATTCAAATCCAACCTCTGGAAGATTAGCGACAAAAAAAAAAAAAAGCTCCCCAGAGTCCTTTCGAGGTGGCTTTGCGTCCGAGGTGCGTTCAAGGACCAATGCGCATCACGCTTCCTCCCCACGCACGCGGTTGGATTTTATCTCCCGATAGATCCCACGCGTGTGTAAGGATTGCAGCGGAGGGGGGAATCAAAAAAAAAAAAAGAGAAAAGAAGCGATCCGGGAAAAAAATTGAAAAGATGCAGCAGCCAGGGCGCAGTCAGTCTAACTTCTCCTTTGCGCAACCATGATGGAATCTCCGCCCAAGGTTTTGGTGGCACCGTGGTTTTTTTTCGTCCTCAGCACTCTCTCTCGCTCACTCTCTCTTGGTTGCTATCGCGCGCGGCCGTGCGCGCAGCGAGTTTTGCACAAAAATCACCCAGCCGGCGTGCTCCGTGCAGCGGGAGGGATCAGGAAGGGGGGGGTGAAAAGGAGGAGGAGGAGGAGGCGGAGGAGGATGATAATGGCCGGGTAGTTTACAGAATCCCAGGCGAATCTTTCCGCGCGCGCACACACACAAAAAATGCGCCCTGTGTGTGTGTACACCTGCGAGAATGAGAAGCTGCTGTCACGCCATCATGTCTGGAGGGGGAGGAAGAAGAGGACGAGGAGGGAGATGACGAGGCGGAGGGTGGGAGGAAAGTGGCCGGTGGACACAGTTGCTGGTGCCTTTGTGCACAGTGCATCACTTTAAAGTGATGTCGGCCAAATTCACTTTTCAGTTCGTCAACATCCGCTTAGGGTCGACATTGATTCTCGAGCTTACTGGAGCAGCGTAACGACTGAGGGGACAGTGGCGTAGTGGGCCTAAGTGTTCGTCCCAAAAAAAGTTATGGCAGTGTTGAAAAATGGAACTGTTTCTAACCGGTCTTGCACTTTAACATTGAATATAACCGAACTGCATTGTACGTTTAACCCGGAAAAAAAATAGTTCCTGGATTTTATTATTATTTTAAAAAAGGTTTATACAGGCTGAGTGCAGAGCTAAAAACTTAATTTGGGGGATTATTGGTCAATAAGATTATTTATGGCTTAGTCGTAACTTCAAGCTTTAGGTTAGACGTCCTAAATTGGACCTAATGAGAAATTTGTTTTGCATCAAATTAGTGACATTTGAGTAATATCGTTAACAATCCTCCATTTAAATTGGCAATTTTTCAAATTGTCCTTTGATTGAACGCATGATGTCGGTGATCAGACCAGGCAACAAATCCATTTTCCTCAATGAAATGAATGGAAATTGGATTAATCTGTTCCAACACCAACACATTTCTGTCTGCAATTAAATAAATTGCACTTAACAGTACTAGATTAAACGAAAATGTGTCACGATAACATCATTAAAGTGAATATAAAGAATTAAACTGATTTTGCAACATTTTTGCTAGAATGTAATGACTGCTCCTTCAGGTGCGGACCTCTTTAACCAGCAGGGGGCAATACAATACAGTACAATTAGTTGGTTTTTTTTGCAGACTATAAAGAATATATGCATGCGTTAGTTATTATTACATATTTTGTAGGTGTTGCTGCACCTATTATGTTGAAATATCAGTTGTGTCAAGGGTTCTAATTACCGTAATACCAACGTGAGAGTGTTGGATATCTACGAATTGCACACTTAAGAGACGTTATCCGCTTATTTTCAGATATTCGAAAGTCGAGCCACTGTAGCTTGTCTGGGGTAAAGGGAGAGGGGAGGGGCGGAGGGGGGGATTGAGGTGTTCCTGACGCCCACTGGGATCTTGAAGGTTGGGCTAAAAGGCCTGACACAGGGCTTGGGAGGGAGCTCAAGAGGATTGTTGCTTGTAATAGCTTCCCATATTATTCCATCTTGAAAAAAGGCCACCATCATAAAGATGACCACCCACACCTTTTCATGCATCACCTCGTGCGTCACTTGGCTTCGGGGGCCAAGCGCTCAAACTCCTCTTGGCCCTGATCAATGGAAAGCTGATATTCACTGTGCTGAGAAATAGACACAAATGCCCACCCACGAGAAGGGAAAGAAGGAAAAAAAAAAAGAACAAAAAAAAAAGCGTGCTTAATCCTTTCTCAGATTTGCAAATCCGAAAAACAAACCCAAAAAAAAAATGTGACAGCTGTTGTCTGGGTGCTGCTTGAAATGAGGGCGATGACGGGATTTTTAAAAGACAATCCTCATTTATTTAATGGACCACTTCAAATAGTGGACTTTCGGTACACCTGCACACTATCGAAAAAAATTATTTTTACGACGATGCTAAGTGATGTTAACCAGATTTTTAAAAAAAATTTTATTCCTGTTGACAAATTTAACAACTTTGATTTTTACTATAATGACTAAATAGTAATACTGTGGGTGACTCAAGACAGGGTAGCAAAATGCTAACTAGCATGTTGCTAGCGCCCGGGGTCCGAATGGCAGCAACCATCACAAGGTTTGCTCCCGGTATAGCCCATTGAGCTATTTGTGACAATTAAACATCACACGGGGGTCGCCGCTAATTGGGGAACCAGAGGGAGCCCACGGAGCGCACCTTGAAAACCACAATTCGAGATAAATCACAGGTAAACACGAACGCGTGCGGCTCCAACTTAATTATGGCGAGTCTGCTCCGCGTCCAATTAATCGGCCGGTGGGGGAAAAAAAAACGGTGACGCAGGTGTGACTGCAATGAAATTACGACGCACAACAGGTCCCAAATGTAAACCTGCAATAAAGCGGGAACGCCGGCAAATAAAAGCACGGCAAAATGACGGCGTCGGCGCTCGTTAGGACGCTCGGCAGGTGCGCTTTACATGCTTAAACGGGTCAAATGTAGGCACAGTAAACTTTTATAGGAAATATATTTCATCCTCGGGCCTTGTTGTATTTTTTTGGGTAAATTTCACGCCGGCCGGCACGATCTCGGCTTTCCTGCGGCGTGACAGGTGTCAGTGTTATCTGATGTGCGAGGCAGTTGTAATTAAAGGGCAGAATTTAATGGGCCGAGCGCCTCCGGGGTGTTTCTAATGAATCGCTCGGATGTGAAAACAGCTCATTTTCCGAGAGGAGGCTGCAAACAACAAATGCTGCTCACTTTACCGGCCTCATCGGATAAATCCTCATCCCGCTGTATTTGATTATTAGAGCGCTCCGACTTGCGTTATAAATTGAAAGAAATGATTTTGGGTGCGAATCCAAGCCTCTCTCCGAATAAACGGCATACTCCTAATAGACACCTTTTATCTACTGGGAGTAATTGAATATCAGGATAATTTGGTGGAAAGCATCCTGATGGAGTGCATCAGGATTTCCCGTGATCCCGCGGTGTTACGCACGTGACAAGCGCGTGCCACGTGCAATTAATACTGATAGCGACGGAAGTCCAGGCACCGAGAAAGCTATTTATATCAGCGAGCACTCTGGCGGTAATGCACTGGAAAAAGTGATTGATGGCGGCCGTATTGGGTGATTGTGCGTCTTCACTGGTTGCGGCTCTCTAAAGTGATGAAATGACGATGAACACAGAAAGAAAACCGGTGCGAGTTTCATAAGCGCCGGCTCACACATTCTCATGATGTGATCTCACTCCATTTTTGCTTCGGGGTCGATCCCGACGCGAGAAAACGTTTATTCTGACATCCCTTCACCTTCGTCTGGACGCAAATATTTCCAAATTTGATTCATCCAGATCGGTCCACTCAAGCCCATCGAGGGGGTGTGTTTAATGACCTGCTAAAAAACGCGGGCGTACACGGGCGTGTGTCTATCCACCTACTAATACTTTTTTTTTTTTTTTAACACACAGTTGCCCTTGTCACACTTAACAAATTGCACAAATCAATTTCCATTAAGAAGAGCGAAATTCCTCAATTTCTCCTGACCGGGCCGAGCAGAGCCCGGCGGAGCAATAATGCGACGTTCCATCAGTTCGCCGTGTCAGTGAACGGTCTCGGGTGGATTCCGGGGAAGAATTAGTGCGCCGATTACTAGAATGTTCGCCTCGTGGCAGGGATCAACGCTCTGACTTTAAGTCTTGCGCGCCAGTTGCGCAACCCTGCAAGGTCTGGTTTTTTTTTTCAATAAAATGTTTTTCACAAAATATCGTTTCAGTTAGATTTCGATTTTATTTGTTGTTAATGGGGTTTTTTCCACTGACAGTTTAAAGCCTCCGATTAACCTAACATGATTTAAATTGTGAAACAATTGCGAAAATAACTTGACAGACTTTATACCGGTAAATTTCCCATCAAATTTTTGGCCGAATCAAATCTCATTATAAAAAAAGTAAGAAATATCGTCTTGTTTCTGACCCTCAAATTTTGTCACAGCCGAGAAAAATCCCCTGGAGGCATCCCGGAGGCATGTTTACCGGAGGTGGGCAAGTTAATGGTGAAAGGGGGGGGCCCCCTCTGGCCCTTATTTGCATTCGAGAATTATAATAATAAGAAGAAAAATGCTGTTTTAGGCCCAGCATCATAATTAGAAGACAACCTGAGGATTACGCTCTCGTGCCGCCATGCTGTTGGATGCAACCGATATAGCGTAGGCTGTAATTGGCTCGTCAGCATTGCTCTCCCAACACAAGTAAAACCAAATAAAAGACGCGCGACATTACCGAGGTTACCTTGTTTGTATTCGCACAATCCCTCACTATGGGCGGCTGAGCAATTTCACAGGAAGCTAAAGAAATGACTCCCCGTGTCTCTTGACGGCTTAAATGTAGTATGTACGGGCAGCAAGTGGCGTGCGTAAGTCGCTCCCCGTGCTGTCGGTGACGCAACGGACTGTATTATTTAAAGCACATTGTTGCTATGTGGGAGAAAATAGCAATATAATGGTTTATTTTCGCCATTTCCACACTCAGATCTCAAAACATCTTTTCCCATTGAAATGGATGGGAATGTTATTAATCCGTTCCAGCAATCCACTAAAAATCGTAATGTGTATGAGGAATAACAGCGCTTCACAATATTATTGTACTTTCAATTTCAAATTTCACTTTTGAGGGGGTGGGGGCTGTATCAATATGCTGTTCCGCCAGTTGGGGGCAGCATAAGGAACAGTTTAAGGAAGTGTTGTTATGAATCCCGCTTGAATTCGAAGCAGTCCTTGCCTATTTGCAGCAGCCAATCAGCGCTTGACCTGCCTCGAACAGAACTCCTAACTCATCAGTGCGGCACTAATATTAGCCGTAAAGGACAAAAAAAAAACAAAAAGTATGACTGAGTATACTATATTGTCCGTCTACATGCTTAAAGAGTTCAATTTAAACCACAAACATGCTGGATGACCTGGATAAAATAAGCTAGAGTATAATCTGTTTCATAACAATTGCTTTTTACTTTACTCGTATAAATTAAAAGTCGCCTACTTGGATGTCAGTGACAGTTGGCCTTTAAAAAAAAAAATCACAAAAGGCTGACTGACAGTAGATGTGTCATTTCATTGTCACTGGCTAAGATGACGATCTCAGGTCGTTCTGTACCATTTGTAATGAAATCTAAATGGCTTCTTGTCGTACTAAAAGATATTTTCCTCGGCGATAAAAGGTGCTCACAGGATATCTGGGCCGCTTTTAAGTGGATTCGGACAATATGTTCAGCAAGCCGCCGCCGCCGCAGTGACTCATTGCGGAAATGTGGCCGTGACATCATCGATCATGGCGTAATGAATGCTACGAAAAGAACATTTTGGTTTTGTTTCCTGACAAGAGGAAATTGATGGCGGACAGGAAACCGGCCGCTGACAACAAATGAGTGTGCGCGTCCAACGAGGGCTTTTGTATTTTTTACCTTCAAGAGGACGTCAGGTGCTCTCTGAGAGGTTTCATTTCCTTTGCTCTCCTCTTTCCTTCAAAAGTCACTAACATTGAGGGGGTGCACATGTGTTATAAAGATATTGTATTTTTACAGTGACCATCTTCAATCATGGCAAAGAGGTGGCATCAATAGATTTGGAATTTCTATTTTTCTCTTTTATTATGAATAGCTCAAAACTCAATACACGTTTCTCGCATGCCGCCGATGCCAGGCAGCGGTCGATGGTGCATCCGATTACAGCAAAAGTGGGTCTCCGAGTCCTATTTTGAATCATGTGACGTCACCGGTAAATGTCTAACTAGGTGTCAGCCTGCTGCGAGAGCCCAAGAAAGAGGGCAACAACACTTATTTTGGTTCTGCAATATTATCCATTTGATCAATTTCTGCCTGGCGTCCTTCAAAATCAATCTAGAATCTGTCAGTTTCTCTTGGCAGTATGAAATGTTGTCGTCTCATCACGATATAATAATTAATTGCATTTATAAAGCGCCTCTCAAGACGCACAAGGATGCCGGAAATAAAATAAAATGTAAAAAAAGAAACGCATGGAATTAAAAGTGACAAAACTGACAGAAAGTCGGCCATTTTGAATATGGCGAGGCCATGTATGAAAAAAAATCTGAGTTTTTGGAGATTTTTGTCTGACTGCTCCCAAATCGGAACCACATTTCCGGGACAGATGGTGGCTTGTGTTTGCTAATCATTTTTTTTTACTGCAACTCCATTTTAAACAAAACAGCTTAACAAATAAAAACAACGTTTTCTTATCGGGCAGCAAAGTTTGATGACTTGCCGTAAAACACAAAAGTCTAATAAGACATCTCCTCGCGGGCTGTGCTCGTCCAAATGTCTCGTATGATGAATGTACGTCTTGTGAGTGTCCCATATGACCTTAGCGGTGCCAGGACCCATTCATCACTCGTGTACGTAATTACATACGGAGAGTCCTGCTGGTTTGGGTGATCCTGGATTATATTAGGATCCTAGTTTGTGGCTTTGAATGATCACTAGAATAATTCTTGAACCAAACGAGTATGGCGTCTGGCCATTTTATGCTAGCTAGCGTTTTATGCTAGCTAGTATGGCTTCTGGCCGTTTTATGCTGGCTAGCGTTTTATACTAGCTAGCTAGCTCCCTCGCGGGGCTTTTAAAACAAACCCTGAGCCAAATTTCTAACATGAGAAGATTCTGCAGAAGCCATGCATATGTCCCAAATTGGTGGTACAGAGGCCCACTTATGGCTATTTGCAGATTTAATTGGCTGCGTTAACTACCGCCAACTAATGGCCTGCAGTTGAATATGTTACCTTAAATGGCTTTTTCAGTCAATTCAGATTTTACGACGGCAACTAAAGATGTTTTCTATTTCCTTCATGTTCAATGGCCCGGATATGACCCTCGGAGAATCTGCTGTACCTGTAATCTGTGCTTTAGTCTTCCTAAATGCATTTCCCAAAGAAAAAAAAAATCATGGGAATGAATCAATCAATGCTCGCCGCCACGGAATTGCACAGCATGAGACGCAAGGTAAATATTGTATGTACTAATTTGATCCCAAATGGATCTCGAGGATCAACGTCTTTGCGGTAAGTGGCCAGAAAAATGAGCGCTGACATCAGGGGAGGGGAAAATAAAGGGTGGGAAAAAAAAAAAAAAAAAAACATCTCAGCAGCCGATTTTTCAAGGTGCCATGGCAACAGAACATTCAAAAGAATTTTGATGAGAACAGCAGGGAACAGCGGGCTGATTACAAGCAAGACAATTTGTTATTGCAATTGGAAGAGTGCTCGCGGAGGCATCATCAGCTATTCTTTGCGGCTGTCACTTGTGCAAATATGCCCGACGTGTGGACGGAGGCCACGAGATAAAAAAAAAAAAAAAATGCAATGGTAAAGCGTACGGGGAGAATCGTGTGGCTCGAAGCACATTTCGCCAGCAGCTTGTTGTCACGGCGATGCCAAGTCGACAGCGCTCAAATTGACAGCATTTTGACAATCACTGGGCGTTGACTTGTTTTTTCCCCCCTCCACTCCCTTTCCCTGGGTCTCACTTTCAGAAATCACACACGAGAAAGTGGCAATCATCATGCGTCGCCGCCGCTGTCTCTCACTGTCTCGGGCGGCCACTCGCACTTGGCAATCTCACTCTCCAGTGCTTGGCAAACACCCCGCGACGGAAACGTTCAAAGTACAATGACACACACGCATACTTCTGCATTTTTTTTTTCCTCACATTGAATGTCGTGTCCTAAAGGGGACGGATTATGGAAAATGTCTCTATTAATTGCTTGTATGGAATTACAGTGCTTCGAGTGTCTGGCCACCATGCGAAACGTGAAATTGCACAACCAAGGGATTTTTTTTGGGGTTACCCATGCCAGAATATTTGTCATTTCAATTTAGGTTTAATTGTGTCAATTTCTCTCCGCTCATCAGTACGGCACTGATAGTTGTTTTTTGCAGCGGCAGTACTGTTAAGTTGTTTCGCTACATCCGTCGCTGCACTGTTTACGTAAAGATGACGTCATCGCAACATGCTAATTAGCATTAAGCTAGCGAACTGAAAATCTAAGCTACATGTTAATTAGCATTAAGCTAGCGAACTGAAAATCTAAGCTATTTGCCTGTTTGAAATAAGATCCTCTCTATTCTTTTCCTTAGCCAGTCAACTTCCAGTAAACTGGCGATAAACAATCTGTTGCTTCTTTTTTTAAAATATTTTTTTGGTCTATTTATATAATAAAAGTGACTTGATCTGAGTTCACGTCACCATTCAAGGCTTTCTGTCTCAAGTTGCCCTCGCAAGTTAAAGCAAATAAATTAATAAATACAACTCGGTCAAAAAGTCACTTCTCACTTGTATCTCAAATCCTAATTATTTTTAATCCGTGCGGTATTTGAACCGAAGCATGCAACAGAAACACCTGGGAGCGGTTTTCATTTGCGGGAAAACATCGTGAAAAGTTGTACAGCCGCTTTCCAACGGAGAATCGGCAACATAATGATAACTGATTTTAATTTCACTTAAGATGGGCCCTGTTGATAAAGCATCCAAATCATTACTTCTAATCCCCGTGAAAGCAAAAAGGATTACATCGGATTTGGCCCCGCGCCGCCATGTCCGTGGAGGCTTTTTATCTCCCTCCGATACAATTGTTCCATATCGAAGCAGAAACCCCGTTCCTTTTTCCACTCCTATCCGGCACAAAAAGGTCAAATGAGTCATCAAACTTTGCGGCGGGATTATCCTTGTCATACTACGAACTTCATTTTAAGTTACTTCTCAAAGCGTCGTAGCTTTTATAGCCTATCGGAGTCCAAATAGCAGCGCTAGCTTAAGCCAGAATCGAAACACGTGCTATTTCCTGACATCTCATAAATATGCATCTCTCAATAGCATTTGACTCCTCCGTTACAAACCATCATCACAATCTAAGTGCTCCTAATGAGAGCTTTCCCACCTCTTGCCTGTTTTAATTACAAAAGGGCAAAAATAGCAGCGTAGCAAGACGAGCTAGCGACAGCTTCCAAGAAGTACGCGCAGTTGGCGCATTCGCACATGAGAAGTGGGAATCCCAAAGCAAATTTCAGGAAATTGTATTCTTTTATTTCCACCAGTCGATTCTCTTTATATCAGGTCAATCAGATTTCAGCTTCTATGTCGATCCATTTATCGGCCACCTGCCGATATAGTGGTACTGTAACTTTACATCTATAACCACTGGGGCTGTTTTAACCAATCAGATTTCAGAGGTGTCCTCGTGGGAGGGGCAAGTTGTCACAGTGAGGTTCAACTAGCAAAACGCATTTGTAGCCACCTGCGCACATTCAGGCATCGAATAATCGGCATCTCTGATGACTATAAAGCACTTTCGTTATATTTGTGACACAATCGGACCAAAAGATTGATTCTGACCGGCTCAAGGAGTACACAGCGGCATACTTTAGTGCCGTTATTATGCTTTTTTTGTGTAGTATTGACGGTTTCTATAATTGCTCCGTGGTATCAGCGGTATTAAGAGTCGGATTAAGTCGGGCAAATCCCTACTGAAGGCCCAGGTAGCCAACGCGCAATCCGCCGCTACAGTAGATGCATTAATTCAAGTTGTAATCTTATCAAAACGACAAGCGGAAATCCCAAAGCAGCCTGGCAGGTGAGCGCAGCTGGAAGCTCGTCATTGGCTGGCCTGATGCCATGACGTTGAATTTCGGGAATAGATGAGATGATAAGTGCAACTGCGGCGGTGGGGAAAGGTCCGACGAGGGCCCGGAGTGGCCCCCGCCCCGAGAGCGACTAAGTCTGCGCGTTATCAGTTCGGCGGGCTTAAAATCGGTCGCCGGCTAAAAGGTTTACGCGGCTAGCTTTGCTGCTTGGGGTCAAATCGTCGAATCATAGAGGAAAGCTCCGGAGGCCCGTCGAAACAGCTTCACCGGAGAGCTTCACTGATGAACACAAAATTCCGTCGATGACAGATGGCGGAAGCTCCAAATTTGATCACCGTGGAGGCTCCGCCTTGGCAAAGGTGCGCTAGTCGCCGCGTCAGCTAGCATCCAATGGGGGAAAAACGTCGTGTAATGTCATCACCGCTAGTTTGACTTCACAGCCTGGCCGCTGTTTGGTTTGTGCACTTTGCAAAGCTAAACCGAAGCTCGGAAGCAGCTGTTCTTGCACCGCTCGTAATTGGAAAGTTGAATGCTACGCCTCTGGAGTAAAGAAAAAAAAAGAACTGGGATGACTGTGTGCTTTCTTGCTTGATCCATAAATCCCCCCCCAGTTTGACAATAGCGCCGCGGGTTAAACAGCTGTCATCGCTTGCGCACCCCAATTTGGAAAACGGCGCCTCGGAACATCAACGCCAAAACCTAAAAGCAGTTCTGGCCTGTCGCCTGTTTTACTTTTCTACCCCTGACATGTGATGGAGCCCCCTTTTACTTTGATACCTCATTAATTTCCCCTGGGGATGGTCGATCAATATTCAATAGCTGGTTCATTGGCCCGGCCGCGTGAGAGGTGCAAAAAAAAAAAAAAAAAAAATCAAAAGGCTCTGTTAGGAGTGATCAGGATGACGTTTGGGGGGAAAAAAAAAAAAAACGTCTTCATCAAACTGCGTTGGTTTAACATGAATTCATTTGGGGACCGTTGGACGCTTTATTAGGTACACTTCACCACCACGTGACGTTTAGTACGAGAGCTTCAGCCAGTACACTGCCTTTCAAAAATCTAACGAGACTGGCAATCAGGGGATCGCACGCACCACTGCCAAGTCGGAGTATTTTGAAATCAGCACCAATTAGCACACCGACAGACATATGCCAGCATATTGGGGGGGGGTTAGGGTTAGGGTCCAAAATAGTTCATGTTGGACATTTTTTAAAATGCATTAATTAACTTTTTTTTTTATACAGAATGCATCAGTAATAAAATGCTAAAGTTAAAAACTGCTGATGGTTGAATATTATATATATTCTAACAATATCTAAAAAAATAATATAATAATACATAATATATATAATAATATTTTTAAAAAATCTAAAGAGATCAATAGTAACGACTTTTTTGTAGACAAGTAAAATGTGGCAAATCTGAGAGAGGGACGACTGCGCTGTTGTGGGAGCGGCTAGAGCGAAACTCAATCACGGCCAGACACAAATTTAAACTAAAAATCTGGTCTTACCTGTCGAGCGTTGCTAGTTCCGCGTTGCTTCGGCGTTTTCGCAGCTGCAGCGCATCCCTTAGCTTAGCTTGCGATAATTTTACATCTACCTGTTGACAAAAGGAGGCCGAACATTATCGTCTACTCCCCGCCATTGTTTCAGCAAAGCGCTTTGAACAACATCAACACTGACAGTGGCCATGTTTTCTGAAATTAAAAAGGTAAGAGGGTGAAAAAAAAAAAAAAAACTGCCTACTTTTATAAGGCAAAAAAAAAAAAAAAAAAGGTGATGAATAGCACCGAGGATGTTCCCCCGGCGAGTTTGACTTTATTGTTCGAATCAGAGAAGACGACGAGTGTGACGAGGAAGATCAACCGGCGTTTAATCCTGCTTTGGTGCGACTGCACGGGAGTTCTTTGGAGCAATTAAACGGGCTAATGATAGTTGAGTCGGTGTGAAATCTCCTTGAAATAGCGTGACGGCGTGGTTACTGCTCCGCAGTGGCCACAAACACACACACACACACACACACACACACACACACACACACGCACACACACACACACACACACACACACACACCTACTTGTTTATAGCCGTTTGGGTTTTTGTGGGTGACCTTCCAGAGGCGACAGCCAATTTTTTTTTGCTGTCATACGGCGAAGCGTTGGCGCTTTACAGGTTTGTTGGCCATGTTTTTTTGTTGACGGGCAGTCAAAGTTTGTGTACTTGCTGTTGGGTGTCTGTGGTCAACAGTCAAGGCGTTGTCAAGGAGATTAAGCGTTGCGGTCAAGCGACGACATGGTTCCTTTTGAGGAATGAAATAAGGTATTGATTTTTTATTTTTTTTATTGTGCGTAACTACAATAGGCAGCTTTTACCAATTTTGGTGGGGAACCTAAAATAAATGACTTACTCACTGGCTCAAAAATATTTACTTTCACTGAATCACACGGTTTGGAGCACTTTGATTGTTTTTACCGCGACGTCAAAGCGCAGCTTTTGTTTAATGAGCGACACCTCAGAGGAGCTAAGTTAGCATCCCCGCAAACACAGAGCACTTTGTTCTCGGCGTGGCGTCGGCGCGCGTTCCGGCATGAAAGGAGGTCTGGCCTCGCGTGGCGCAATCATCTCCAACAAAGTATCGTCGCTGAGAAGCCAGGCGTCGTCGGCGAGACTGGAGAAACACGAGCGCCGGTCATAAATGAAAGTTTGCTGCTGGAATCACAGAGTGGAAAGTGGAGAAGCTGTCAGATGGACCTTTTAACAATCTGCCGGTGTGTTTGTGAGATTCTTTTTTTTTTTGACAGCTTCTGAAGTCTCGCACACACAAACCGAGTGAGTGTGACATCGTGAAATTCCATTTTATTTACCTGTCAGGACTTTTCATCCCATGCTGCATTGGGGGTTCGAGCCCGCTCGGCGCCCCGATAACCAGCCGGGTGTTTAATCTCTAATCTCATTTGGCAGGTTTTAACTGCTGATCTCCGCCGAATAGAATCAAGGAAAAAAAATGCAAGCCAAGCAGCAGCGGCACGTAGATAAATCGTATGCTAATGATGGATTTTTCATTTGAGAACAGCTGCTGGGAAAATATGAAAAGAGCCGCATTGCTTCGCCACAAGTAACTGTCGGAACAGTCGATGAGTGACGATTATGCCGGCGTGCCCCAACACTCTAAACAAATCTTTCACGGTAATTGCGGAGCATTTTGTCGAGTCGGAACAATACGAGAGTCGTCGAGTGCGGATACAGACGCTGGTGCGGGCTCATCTGCCGACGGGCTAATTGGCTCTGACAGTCTTGTAATTGGGAGAAGCTTTCTGGCAGGCGGAGCGTTCCGCACTGGTTCGAGAGTTTCAGACTTAAAGGTTAGATGGTTTGGAGTCACGGGGGGGAAAACATGGAGGTGGTATTTACTTTGTTACAAAACACCCAAAGAAGATACAGAAAAAGTAAATTGATGTTGCCATATTGGGAAGCTCTGTTAGCTTCGATAAAAGATTAGCATTGCTAGCTGTAGCGGAGTTTTTCATGAGTTTTTATTTATAGTTATATTAGTTATTATATAGTTTAGTTTTGACTTTTTTAATTCCGTTACTTTTATTTTTAGTGTGGAGTTTAGCACGAGTTCAACCTGAAGCTAACTCGCAGCATAGTGATGTCGAATTGGCGTGGCTAAGAAGCTAAAATGGATCTGAGAGCGGAATGAGCGCGGTCCCACGAGATTCCCGAGTGGAACTATTTAATTAAGCGGGCAAACAAACGAAGAAGGCCTGACAGTGGGAAATGAAAGGTGCTAAATGAACAGCCAGTGATTTTGTTTTCGTCTTCCTTCCCGAGACATACAATCGAGTTGTCCTTGTCGCAAAATGACGACTGATGATTGTAATTGTGTTTAACGTCAACAGATTAGCGGCCCTTAATTCAAATTTGGCGACTGCTTATTTTCCAGGTGGATAGAAACAATGGCTTGTTTGTGATCGGATTCGCTCCTTTGAAGTAGCAACTGGTACGTTTCTCAGAAGACCTCGTACCCTGCATTCAGCATCTGCTCGATGAAATCTCTCCTCCTACACTATAACAGAAAAATGGGCCTTTTTTTTCCTGGTAACCTGAAAAACACTCCCTGAGGGCCAAGCCGTATTATATTGCATATCCCGGTTCCATTCATTAATAATTCAATAGTAGCACACATACATATCAAATGTCGAGGTAATTTTGAGTTTCAGAGGCTACACGAGGGTAAAATAAAGAAATCAGCGGACGTGCTAACCTGAAAGGTGCCTCGGAATAAATCATCTAGAAATGTAGAAGCAAGGAATCAAGAAATTAAATTTGTATTCTAACAGTTTCAAATTGTAGTTTCAGGTGCTTAAAAGTAAATCAAGAAATTAAGTTCGCATGCTAACAGCTAATGCTAACTGACGTCTTAAAAATAAGCAAAGTTTGTAAAAACAAATGCTAGTTTCGGAAGCTAACAGCTCATGCTAACTGCCATCTTAGAAGTAATGATGTTGGGAGAAAATGGTAGGTACAGAAATTAAACAAACATGCTAACAGCTAATGCTAGTTGGAGCCTTGGCGTAGACAATATTACTTAATAGTGATTAATAGTTGGTTTGCCTATTGTGTCAATACAATTGTAGCTTAATCGTGTCGTAACTTAAAACTAGTTTTTTAAATGAACAAAAAAAAAGTTCATTTTAATTTCTGAGGTTCGTTCGTGCCCAAAATACTACTCCACGTTTTTGAAGGTATGCACAGCACTTACTCGTGCTTGGAGTAAAAGCCATTTTAGGGGGGGATATTATGTAACCCCCCCGTGTGGGAGCGTCTATTAGTTCCCAGTAATTTAATACCTTCAGAGTGGTAAAAATCGTGAACCTTCAAATGAGTGATCACATCGAGGCAAATTTGAGCAACTTTAATTCATTCAGGGTTATTAATTTCATGGATTTTCTAGTAAAGTGGCCGCTCTCTTTTCCCACAGTGGCTAATGTCTGTCGTTTCAGACTGAATAGAGGAGCGCAATTAATACTCGACTTTCGCTATGAAACAAAAGCACATGTGTCACATGACATGGAAATTATATTTTGGTATGCCTCCGGAAAAATCCACGCCCACCAACGGTCTTTTCAAGTCAAAGCGGCGGACATCATTACATTCATAAAGGAGCAAAGACAAAGTCCTCGTTTGCGTAAAAGCTTTACAAGACGATAAAAGCCAGCGAGATGGAACAAATTTAACTGAAATTAAAAAGCACGGCGGACCACAGGAAGGTGGCGTACTTGCGATTTGCTTTCCAACTATTATTATATATGAAATATTATAATTTGGGAATTCATGCTGAAATCCGCCCCGATTTCGGTATGCATCTCGCCCGCTTTAATTATGATAAAAAAAATCATGCAGCCTGATGAATGTGTGAACAACTCCTTCATAGAAGAAGCGACACGCTCCACACACGCTCTCGCTCCTGATTGAATGACTTTCTTTATCAAGTATGATTCCGTCGCCACGGCAACGCTCCGCCGCCGATGCGGGGTTTCTCAGGCATCACCTTGAAAAGTTTGCCGCACCGTAGGCAGCCTCGACGTTATGCCATCCGCGCGCCGGTAATTTCCATGAGCTAACAAGGATTTATTTAGTGCGCTGATTTAGGGAGGTTTTTGGCTGGCACCCGCTTCCTCCAGGTCGCCACCACCTCGCGTTTATCCCTCTTTAAGCCACCTTCAGCGCAGTATTTCAGCAAGACTCTGGCAGGTAAAATGACTCTGGAGGACGGGCCACTATGTCACCGTGACTTCTCCGACTTAAAAAGCTATCACGTCGATGAGCTCTTATGAAGTCGTCTTACTTCAAGGTTTCATTGACTTTATTTTTTTTTTTGTTCTACACGGACTCATTTGAGCAATTTAGACGAGGTGTGAAATGGTTTTGTCATGACATGTCAGTAAGTAGCATTTGTGGATTTGCCGAGCATGGAGTCACGTCGAATCATGAATCTTGATTCAGTGAAAGAATCTTTTGGACGAATCTTGAATCGATTTCGCACAGTACGAATTGGCTAACGGGGTTAGCCAATGCTAATCAACTTTCTTCAACTGGTCGGTATAATTTTTTTTGTATGTTAATAAGATTTATTACACTTTAATGAATTTCACAACCATTTAATCGTTTTTATCTGGATGTTGGTGCGCATTCAAGTACCCCCTTAATTAGTACCAAAGTAGCTTTACGCTATTTCCTAAGAGGAAAGGTATTATTAAATTTCCAATTAGAAGTCAACCAGTGAATTGTGTTCAACTTTGAAGGTTGAAATGCAACAAATGTTACTTTTGCTCGTTTGAGTTATTGTCTAGCCTAGTTTCATCCACCTATCAGTCAAATTTCTATTCTGCTTGTCCTTATTATGATAAGATGAAGGCAGAATGTCCATGTCTAACCGAGGGCATATGAACAAAACTAACGTCTTCAACAAAAGTACAATAATTAATTTTCCATAGAAATCGGCATACTTCATCTATTTTCTCGATGCAAGGTTTTCCGTATGTAAAGAAGCTAGCATATTAAAAACATTACAAAACACGCCGTCTTATTACTACTCAAATATATACCGGCAGAAGAGGGAAGCGGATAATCTATTATTGATTAACACATCTCAAACGACATGCATTCCTTTTCGCGGTCGTCGACCAATTAGCACTTTCACAACCGCATCTAATATAGCTTCCTGAGGAACATCTGGCGCCGCAACATCAAATAGCTTTTCGTCATTTTCAGTTACAGTTGGTGGTAGTCTATCGCATTCTCACCTGAGGCCGAGAGTTTAGAAATAGTATTAAAATACGGTATAGTATAAATATAGTTGAACGCGATGAATGCTAACAAATATTGCTAGCAATATCGCTATTTTAAAAAAAGTTTGTCTTGGCGGGCCACATAAAATGATGTGGCGGGCCGTATCTGGTCCCCGAGGCCTTGAGTTTGACACCAGTGCTGTATAGCGTCAATCTTACGCAAGCGCTAAAGTCAGGAGGAGGGATGTGGGTTGTCGGGCCAACGCCCTTCAATTGCTTGACACAAAGACAGATTTTTTTTTTCAAAAAATCATTGATTGGGCCGGTTTGATAGGATGGGTGTCGTGCGCAACCTGCTGAAACAAGCATCTTCTCGGCCGGCTGCTCCAAAACTAATATTTCATTCTGATGTCTTGCCAATAAGCGTACGCATGCACGCACCCTCAAAATTTACCGCCGCTTTAAAAAGTAATTACAAAGATTGACAATATAAAATACCTTACCTCATCATCGAAAACCCTCACATTGTCGACTTTTCATTTTTCGTTCCCCGTGTGGGGAAAATGTCGCATTGATTGCTTTGGTTACAATCAGCCGCCTTGGCAGCGTGATTAATAAAGACAAACCACCGGGCTTTGCTGCAAAGTGCTACTAATTGTTTCGGTGAGCGGGCGGGGGTTCGGTGGCGAGACCAAGCCTCAAAACAACATTCACCCCCCGTGTATGATATTAAGTCTAATGATGCACACCGTGCTAGCGATTTCGTCCTGGAGGAATAAGACGGCCTCTTCTTCTCGTATGTGCTTTCCTTAATGAACTGCACTCCTGTGCTGTCAGGTCCGATACGTTTGCGCGTTCGGATATGAAAGCTTCGAATGCGATAGCCTGAGCAGGAACTCGCTACATACATTTATGCTACATCGTGACAAGACTAAGTAACACACCGATTCGCTCTGATTTACGATGCGCCGAATGGCCTTTTTTTTTTACGACCTAGCGACTATTCATTGAAAGCTCACCGACGCATATTTGCACCCACTCACTAATTTTCCGCTTTTCTTACAGCTAGCATTGGCTACAAAATGTGTATTGACAACAAACAGTAAATTAAATTATTGTTAATTGTTAATTTTCGGGGCATTGGACTTGAGGAGTTGCACTCATTGGATGCGGGGAGAGAGACAAAAAAAATAAAAATACACCGTCACTGACCCTGCACTGCGCCGCGTGCGGAATTTATTCCTCATTAGGGAAACCGTAATGTCAACACCATCAATAAGTATCAGGCTGAAGTGGCATTTGCAATTTATGAATGCACAATGTCGTTTGTGAGACTCGGTGGATTTATATCCTGTACATGCAAGAGCGGAGCGATTAAATCAAAAAAAAAAAATGTTGGGCTGATTATAGTAAATAGCGCTAATTGGCGCAATTGCCAGTTAAACTTGTTGGTAAATTGTAATATTTCAGTTTTATCACTGTGATAAAGTGACAAATAAAAATGTCCAAAAATTGATATATACTGAAACAATCATTCTCATCGAAAAAAAAAAAAAAAAAGTCTTGATAATGAAGGCTCCGTTTAATTCCAATTGAGATCACATGACAATATCGAGGCTCGTGTGATCTTTGGTCCAGATTGTCGAGCGAAATAAATTACAGGTTGTGGATCCGGGAATTGGGGGGGATGTTTGCAAATGAAAAGGCCGCGACTAATTTGCGGCCGTGACGAAGAGCCCGCTCTGTGCATTAACGTGATGAATCATCTCCGTTTGTCAGGTCGTTCGTTCGCCGTTCGTGATGAGAGCCGCGGGCGTTGATCATCGCGCGTCCCACCTAGCCTGGATCCCGTTCCGGCGTCAAATCGCCGGACCGCGTGAATAATTTCAGCACGCAAAACGGCAGTTGAAATGTAATCAGCCTAGTTTGTAATGAGCACGGTCTGAACCGCTCAGATGTGAAATATTTTTCCAGCGCATACTTACACAAGGTGAAGCATTGTGCCAATATTTATTTTACCTTCAGGGTTAGCGTTTAAAAATCAAAGGCTGAAACCCTCAAAGACTATTTGCTTTGGCTATTTCCATTCACTCGGCGGCTGGACTCGAAAAACAAAAGGAATAATATTTGGGCGAGAAATGCTCGGCTTCGGCGGGCCAGCGGATTGAGAGTTCAATGCGACTCTTTGTCAAACGTTCGGACGGAAAGAGTAGCGAAAAGGTCGTCCTCGCAGGTTCCTGTTTACGCCCTTCCTAATTCAAGTGCGACTTAAGAGCGCTGCTTGTTAAAATCGCTGATCTAAATGAAGTCGACGGTAAATGTCAGATTCGTTATCGAAGTCACCGCGTTCCTATTTTTGTCAACCAGCTGGACTTCAGCGCTGGTTGGGCGGCATTATATAAGAAAATACAAGAAAATAACTGAGCTAGCTTGAAAATCAATTATGTTCGCACGGTAACTATGGCAACACTAGCAGCAATCTGGTTTTATACTAAAGTTTACTGTAAGTGCCTCAAGTCAACTTTTGTGAAGACTTTTTTTCAGGCGAGTGGCTTAAATGGAATCATGGATAAATAAAACGCGCTGTGGACAAAGAAATCACGTTTATGCCATTCGATAAACAAAACAGATGATACACAATCATCCTCTCCGGCAAGCTAACATTCTGGAAATAATACAGAAGACAAAAATGCAAATGATGGAGTCGAAGCAGGATACTATCAGAGAGGCTAGCTTTGTTTTGTGGCCGCTGAATTGACAGCACAAACAGTCAAACGCTAAGTGGCTAATTTTCATCGATTTCTAATTAGCAGTGAAGGGTGGCGGAAATTGATCCAAACTCCAAAACTGCTAATTTGTGAAAACAATCTGAGCTAACATCTGTAAACGCTTGGGCTAATCTGCCCGGCAGCTGAGCGTCTCGTATTGCCAGGAATGGCTTTAGCCTAAATTTGAACCGACTCGCTACCTGTAGCTCCAGAAGTTATTATGACTAGGACTTTTTTATTTTTTTATTCAGCCATTTAATGCTTGTAGGAAGCTACAAATCATCTAACTAATACGCCCCATACGGAGATACCTCAGCGTACGGCATTCCAAATCATGGCATCGCATCGACTTTCGGGCGACGGGGCTCGGGAGCAAAGGAGAATAATAAGACTACGGCCATCTGCCAGCCATCTTGAGCTCGCCTCGCAAATCGATGGCAAAGGCCTAAAAGTGCAATTTGACACACGCAAACACGACACCGTGCAATAACCGTGGCCCGAGGCTCGGGAACGATGGCAGGTAGTGCTAATAAAACCTTGTCGCCTGTAGGGAACGCGAGAAAAATCAACTTGCGTTTGCGAAGAATTGAGTGGCGAGTGGTTTGTTCTAAACCGACGCTGCCTTTTCGATCTTTTTCTCTCATTTGGCTTTCTCCTTATAAAACCAGCTCGTCCTCTTCGCCGATTTATACGTATCGTAAAATAGGTCCGTTTCGTTTGTCCGCTTACTCATCTCAGCGGGGTAGCAAGGTCAGCGAATGGAAGCAAAGATGGAGCTAACTGCTTTATGCGCTTTATTTTCTTTTAACATTTAATTTCCCGGCAAGACCATTTCACGTTGATTACCGCTTCCTCAACTGGTGGCCTGGGGTGTTTATTGACTCAACTTGCACCGAGTACAAGACATTTATTTGTGCTGGGGTATTTATTTTTTTAAGTAGACAACATGAATTCATTGTGACAATGAGAGCGCAAATGTGAAAGAAAAATGTTATTGGGGTCAAATCCGCCATGTTCGATTCAGATTGTAGCACGACAAATGCGACAAAACAAATTTGGAACCTTATTCACAGAGAAACTCACCTTTTTGCTCATTTTCAGAGATGACCTGATGGCGCCAAAGCCCTGTTTAAAAAGGAAAGTGATTGATTAGGAATCGGTCCAGAAATCAGTTACGCATTATAAAAAAATAATAATGATCCAAAAGTCAGGGTGGGTAAAATAAAAATTCATCACATTGTATAGTGGTTGTGAAAAAGTGTGACATTTAGCGGCCAATATTTGTTTTATTTTGTTAATTTACTAAACGCGCAGTTAGAAATGGGTGTGTGCGCCGGTGTGGGAATAAACACAGACGACTTGATTTCCGGCCAATAACAGTGGCTTCTCTCATCCATTTAAAAAAAAATAATTCTCTGGGTTTAAAAAAATTAATCAGTTTTTCTCCTATGTTGATTTTGGCCTATAGGGTTGAGCTCCTGTGGAGGGAAAACTTTTTTTTTTGTTTGTTTCAAGGCATTTTTGACCTCCAAAAACCCTGGGGCAAGTGTGTGTATAAGTGTCTCAGGACTTCCTCACATAACTAAACAGTCAATTTGTGAAGCAGGCAGTAGCCTTGGAGGCTAAAGACCCCCCCCCCCCCCCCCCCCCCCTCCCTCCCCCATCTACTTAAGCGCCAATAATGACTGTCAAACAGCACAACATAGCCTCGGGGCACCGGAAAGCATCGCGCGCTGCATCACAACATAACATTTCCACCCGTCTGCTAAACTAGCCGTCTCATTTGCATATTAGCCGCAGATGAGGAAAGTCCCATTTCCATGTGCATTGGATTTTTCCGTTTCACTTTTTCGGTATAATGCAGGCATGGAACACGAGGAAGTTGCCACTTCAATTTTCCGCCTTCAGATGTGCTATCAGAGCAGAAACAGTGGCGGGACACGAGTGTGTACTTGACCCTCTCCTTTTTTCTTTTTTTTTTTACGCATAGTCATTCCGTATTATCTGACTTTACAACATAGCTAAAAATCGGCAAAAAAAATCAAACAATTTTTGCCGATTTTTTTGCGGGGGGTAGTTAGGAAAAAAAAATGTCACTATGGAAATGAGTTATTTAATATATATGTTATATAATAAATATTATATGCCGTCTACCGGGATATCGCCCGACGTTTTAAAAAACATCGCCCTCTATTTGTCACCGCAGCAATAACATCACCGTTTGCACGCAGGGTTTTCATTTGCAGAGTACAGACCAAATATGTTTTTTTTTTTCTTTTTATTGGAGAAAACTGCAGCTTTTGGAGAATGTCTACAGAGTGAAATGAAATCTATTTCTCATTACAGAAGCACATTCATGCATAACCACAATGATATGAATACGAAGCTTTGTCTGATATTTTCCTCTCTCGCTCCAAACCGCTCTCAAAAATGTTCGTGATGTGTCCAAGCAAAAATGACTATTATGCTTTTCTCTGCAGCACAGCAAAAAAAAAAAATATATATATATATATACAGTATATAGATATATTACAATATCACGGTTATTAGAATGTCTACATCTGGAAACGAATGCTGGATTCAAACGAGGACATATTTAGGGGCTTTTGATGAAACATTTTTCATTTTTACTCAACACGAAAATGCACATCGCCAAGGAGACAAGCAGGTGATAATGACGCCCTCCCCTTTTTAATCTATTCGTATTGATCAACTTGTGATGCATGACGAGAATTGTACAGTAATACTTGACTGAATGAGATATCTGAGAACATTAAAAGACGGGGGAACATAATTGGCTGAAAATGCATTTTGCTTCAAAAACCTTTTCTTCATTATCCTAAGTGCTTTCAGATTGGCACATGCAATTTTCATAAAACACATTAAAGCCATCAAATCTTTTGAAATAACCCGCAACAAAAGTGAATTTACTTGCTGATGGGTTGGCATGTGTGCAATTTGCTTTAGTTGACAGGTTGATTTTTCAAAATTAGACACCAATCCGCTGCATGTAAGCGGCGAGTTAGGCAAGCTAGCCAAGCTAGCTCGCTAGCTTTAAATCAATTCTGCTTCCTGCATGTATATTCGTACCAGAAATATCCTTCTTTTTGCTTCTGCATGATGGCATTTTGTTGGCACTCCACATTCTTAACAACTTTTCAACATGTTTCAAAATATGAGCATTTCTCTGAATCCCTAAGTCAAATTGTGCAATTTTGAGGACGCTCTGATTCGGCGAATTCACATTTGCCGAGTTTTGATTACAGGTGGCCAAAGTATTTTGGATGAACGATAACAAATTCAGCCTTGATGGAAAAGATATTGCAGAGCGGCTCACACAGTCTGTACGAAAATACAAAAACCTATTCTCTTTCCAATCGTGCTTCCAGTAGATTCTGCCAGAAACCATTTAGGACCAGTTGAGCTAAAGTCACTTTTATTTCGTCTGTTCGCCTTTCTCAAATTGATGATAACCTCTCAAAGCTATTTTATTTTATTTTATTTTTCCTACCCAACTATTAACCTCTGCATTAAAACGTTTAGAGCGGGGCCCTAAACGAAGCCCTCCACATCTTAAAGATTTAACGAGAGGGCGCTTTGTGTTATTTTGCTGTCAAACGTCAAAATAGCTTTGAGGTCATTTGACGGGATGAAATAACTGAATTTATGAAGCAATGCACTTTGAAGCACCTTGTCCTGTTTTTTTTTGTTGTTTTTTTTTACAAACACCTGCTTCACACACATGCAAGGTAGATTAGAAGCGAGCACGTTATCTTTCCACTCCACATTGGAGTCTTTTACAGGGGCCGAATTTCAATTTAGGACCAGACTCTATTAACTCCTTCCGCGAAAAAAAAAAAAAATGTCAGGCAGACGCCGCTCATTTGTTGCCGAGAGCTTGTTGGCTCACTTCAAGGACTCTGTCAGCGAGATAAGTCCCAGCTGGAGGGAATGGAGCCATGCTGAATCATTAGGAGGACCAACAGGTTCGCAGATGTTGCAATTAAAAAGCACTGTTGCTCATTACAAAACCGATAAACACAAATTCCGACAACGTTGCTCACAGGTCACAATACATAGGTAGTAGGACATAAAATATATTTGTAATATGCTAACATGCTAACAAATGGTTCGCTATCTTGCTAAGGCTGCGCAAACGTCCCAATCGTCACTCAGAGAGCATTTTGATACGAGAATGCATGCTACATGCTAACACGTTCAAGCTAACGTGTTACAAAATAGCAAGAAATACAGAAAATATCGAGGTGAACCACAAAAAGTTTCCTTATCTAAACTAATTAGAGATCATTTCATTTCGAAAGCCTAATGAGGCTTCACATCATAAATCCGCTGTGGTCCACAGAGACCTTCAGAGGGACCTCATTGTTCAAAGGTATCAGTCATTTGAAGGATACATAAGAATTAAATATTAAATAAACTGCGAAGAGCGTCACCATGGAGAGTGGAGAAAATACGTCAAAATAAAAGATATTTATTTACAGGGTCTTAGCAACATGAAAAAGAAAATATGAAATACTTTTTTTGATGTTTTTTTTTTTAAATCAAGGACATTAATAGCTTGCAGCGCACTTAAAAACTGCCATTTGTTTCGCAACGTCAGCACTGGCATCCTTAGTGGTAAGGACTCGGGACATTGTTCTATTGATGTCAATGATGTACATGTGTAGGAGGGTAAATCCCTACACACACACACAGACACACACACGCTGTGCTTTTCATAGAGAAGCGTCTTTGTTTGCTTTGGGAAATAATCCATTGGTGCTTGTGTACGTTCTGTACTGTGTGGTGTTTAGTACACTGATGCCAAATTTAGTATCATTTATCTATTTTTTTTTTTTTTTTTACTTGTATGTACATCTGCAAGGTTAGAGTGGAACACTGCATGCAATAAAATAGTACAGAAGGGGGGAAAAAAAAAAAAGGGACACACATTGCCCTGCAGTCAGAAAAAAAAGTGCTAACATGCTAAAATGCTAATAGTTTGTAAGGTAGCAAATAGAAATATGGCAGATTGACGCAAAAACTAAAAAAATGTCAAGGACGCAAACAATTGAATTTAGAAGCATTGTCCACGAGTTTTTTTTTTTTTTGTTACAATTTGGGGGGGAAAAAAATAACTGCAATAAAAAGAGCGCTGAGGAGGAACATGAAAAATGGCGACTTGCAGGCTAACTGTCACTCCTATCTGGCTTTCTTCTTCCACCGTGACGTTAATCACGTCTCACCGCTGCCGATACTTGAGAAGAGTTTGCTCGACCGGCTGCGCGCTTTACAGATCTCATTTGATTTTCCCCGACGATAGCGGACTCGGCAATTTATGCCCGTGCTCGTTCAAGTAGCTGGAGATCACGAAAAGAAAAAAAAAAAGGAAGCCTACGATACTTGCAGCATCTCCAGTTTTATGAGATCTACAACACGAGTCTAGGAGGAGTCATTTCGAGTCAGAAGCAATTCCAGCATCGCGGCTGTGACCCGAGAAGCTCAGGTGCGCTCCAGGCATTTGCATCTATTTACATTTTTGTCAAAATTGTCAAGCATGGAATTGTGACTTAGTGCAATCACTGCTGATCACAGCTGAATGAATTTACATAAATAAAAATGCAGCATATATTATTGCCTTCTTGCTCATCGTACCATTTGATGAGTATCAGATTATGGCTAACATGTCGGTCGGAAGCTCACAGGTTTGTCCTATTAACTTTCGATTTCTGATATCAAACTCAAGAAGCAGCACTTGGGTAAATATAAAAAAATAATACAACAAAGAGACTTCAAGTTGTCTGTCATGTGATGTTTATCTAACGAGACAAAAAGAGAATTACACGCCTTGTATTTAAAATAACCACACTGATTCGTTTTAGGAAAAATCCACTTAGCGTAATGATAATGCAAAACACCATTGACAAGCTAACGCTTAGCGCCGCTAGTTGCGTTTGTAGAAACAACCAACGGTGGAGCAACACATGTAGACAGACAGAGGACTACATACTTTATCGTCTCTAACCTTTAAATGTAATGTATAAAATGCTAACATGCACGTTTGTATACCAACATATAGCAAAGTATAGCATGCTAACGCACAGCAAATTTCTTTTCATCCAAACACCAACAACGGTAAAAAAAAAATTAGTGACTTACGGTTTTGTCAAAGGATGGCGACGGTTGCTTAAAATAGGACTTTAAATGTCAGACATGCCCGCCAGACGTACTCACGATCGAAGCGCAAAGGTCATAACTAGCTTGTTCTGCATCCCAGGTGACCAAAGAGGAAAGACAAGCAGCATTGTACTAGCTTAAATTTTTTAAATGACGTTGAATTCTGTTGTTGTTCTTTTACTGTAATTAGGCTCATAATTTGTGCTAGACTAAAACGTTACATCTGCAAGCAAACTCCCAAGGGGCTCAGACGACTTGAGACAAAAAGATAAATTGCTCCAATTAGTTATTTATGAGAAACGCGAATTGTGCTTATTAAGTCTTCATCACCTTGTTCCCTCTAGACAACATTGAGCGGCAGCCACTTTGTGAGACATGAAAAGACGCGAATACGCTGCGGCGTGTTACGTGCGCATTGTTTGCAGACGGCATCCAACGCCCGGGGGGCTCACGAGCGACAACACGGGGGAAACAAATCGAAACGTACGACGACAAATAGACATCTATGATGATAAAAAGGAAACTGACGGCGCTAACAAGATGTCCGACATTAGCGTGATTGCTAACGTGAAACCAAGGTCATTGTATATTTGAATATTTACTTTTAACCGATTTTTAATACTACCAATATAAACAGTTAATAAAATAATAAAATAATAGAATAATAAATAATAATAATAAAACAATAAAATAATAAAATAAAAAAATAATACAATAATAATTCAGGTGACTCAATCTGCTATAATTTGTTGTTTTTACAGAAGGTAAAGACGCCAGTGAGTATTGCGAAATTGTCTGTCTTCAAGTGTTGCTCCACAGTTTGTGTTCAAACCTGCCACTTGCAAATAGACCCACGTCGATGATTTCGCTTCTCATTAGCTCCCGCACGCACCCGCTCGCATTCAAATTCTCGGCACACACCGTGCAGCTATTTATGGCAGCCTGCCCTTCTTTTATTTCTGTCGGAAAAAAAAAATAAAAAGCCAGTAACTCCATCAAGAAGTCCTTGATTTGTACAAAGTAACCCACCCGTATGATAGGCGAACAGCTTCACTCAGAGCAGACACATTTCAGGCATTTTGTCGTTAGCCACGTTGGCATTGGATGCTACGGACTTATTTGTTTTCCAGACGCTGCTGTCTGTCCGCTGACGGCAGATAAATCTTACTTTAAGCTACGTGACAGGACACCGGCGACAAATACACAAACGTGGATAAAAGATTTATGCCGTCTCTCGTGAGCGTAAAGTAGCGGGAGAAGAAATAGCGTTCACGTCTCGGCCTTAATGTGCTGCGTCGTGTCGGCCTTTTAAAAATGTCGCAGCCTGCAAAAACAAAAGTGTTTGATTTTTTTTCAATTTCCTCCTAATTTGATCGCCGCTTGCCAACACAATCATTTAAAACGATTAATCAACAACTTATCGATGATTATTGTTCAAAATCGATCTTTTTTTTCTTGAAATTTAAAAAATTCTCCAAATGCTGAATATTTCCGATTCTCAGCAGTCAATGTCAAATCAATGTCTGTAGTCGGCGCAATCACTTTTTGTGTCGGCCTCCACAAGTGAAGGCTTTCAGTACCCACTTGGCGTCACAGGGTGTTGCGCACCGACTCGGATGATTGATTTGATAGCGGTTGGAGCCCGAAAAGTGATGCGATGGGCACCGGAGCAGAGAGCACATCCAAACTGTTGTGCTTCTGCGTCATACTTTCCTCCGTGTGCTTTATTTTGTCTCCTTCTTAAAAATCAGCTCAGGCTATGCTTTATTTATTCTGTTCACTTATTGCAATCAGTGTATTTCGAAAAGAAAAAAATAAACAGCTGCCGGTACTGATGATTGAAAGCAAATGAAAATCAGTTGACTGAACTCGATTTGGAGTGAAAACATGATTAGCGATGCGGTTTCGAAATCAATTCAGTTTCGTGTCTAATCTGCTTATTATTCCTACAAAATTAAACAACTGATCATCATCTGACTGGTGACTCCATCATTTTCACACGCTTCATAATGGACAATGCTGAGTGGCGTCGACTCGTGTTAGCCACGCCCACTCGCCACCCTCAGGGGCCGCAAACAGAAGCGCCGGACGACAGATGAAGATAGACGACTGATGCGTGGCGACTACAGCGTCTCATCTTCGCGCCCGCCGCGGGGCCGTGTTGTCAGGCTGAAAAAACACACCCCCGCCATCGCCACTTACAAAAGAAAAGACGTCGTCTCCGAAAAAGAGGAAGCACCCGCGCTTCCATTGAGGCTGAGAGCTGACCTGGACAACACGGATTTTCTCCTTTCATCCTTTTCCCCTAAAAGCAGGTGGATGATTTGCAAGCCGGAGATTATCCCGGCTGGCATCGAGCAACGAGGCTTACGGAGATAGTCGAGGGTCTTGATTCTCTAAAACCGACCGTTCTTATCGGGCGACACAGACGCTGCTGGCAAAAAAAAAAAAAAAATGTCGACATCATTCTCTTCCTTTTTATCTTCATAGCGTCTTTAAAAGGTGGGCGTCGTAGTGACAACATGGGCAGGAAGTAGAAACTTTGAGCAGGTTACATATTGTAACTTAAAAAAGGATACACACGCAATTTTTAATATTGGAACTCATTTTTGGAACGACAAGTCGTTAAGACTGACATGGTTATTATAGTTCACTCATCCAGCACAAAATGAAATGGTAGCGAACGAGTTGACAAAAGCGACTCAAATGTGTTTGTATATTTTGTACGAACAAAACGACTCTCGTATCGGGCCTCAAAACGTGGAGGCCCGGTAATACATTATGAGTGCTATTCAATGACCCTTCATGGCCCTTCTGTATTTCGGAACGCAATGAATAATGAATGCAATTATTCAATTAACTCCACCCGACATTGAAAATGAAAAAAGAACCGCAACGCGTACACATTTATCAACCTCGCACGACCAGCTTTACACAAAGGCTCAGTTAATGGATATTAGTAGTTTTGTTTGTGGACGTCCGCACGGCTAACAATTCAACAGCAATTAGCGTGAAACGAATGCTCGCGCCGAAATAAAGATGAAAAAAAATGCGCTGTTGACATCCGGCACAATGAGCTTCCTGCTTTTGTGGGGAACAACTGATAAAAAAAAATTTACAGCTGGAAAAGGAGCAACAGACATTTTATGAGATAATAGCACGGCGGCGGCGGCGTCATTGAAATGATAAACTAGCGACTTTGAATAATGGCTACCAACACAAGAAAGCAAACGCTAGTTTTCAACATAAATTCACTTGCGGGTAGTAATTCCATCGATAGCTAAGGCTATTAAAAGGTGACACGGGACAACACAGTTGTGAAACGAGTTGACTTCCAAGTTGGTCTAGTTTCAAAACTAGTACAATAGGACGTTTTTTTTGATTGACAGCGGAGTTAAACAATTTGATTGCAAATTGTATCATTGGCGGTTTCTCTGTGCACCAAAAGGAATTTCAGAACTCCAGAACTCGGGGCTTGGTATTTGATGGTCTGGCAGAAGATCCCGCCCTGTCCTGTCCTGTGAAGACCTCAGTCTTAGTCGTGCAGTTTATTCAGGCTTAATCTTTACTACAGCAAAAGTTAACTTGACCGGGCTAAGCTCCTCGAGGCAAGAACGGGGAAAATTTCATCACGCGTCAAGCGGCCAACATTGTTCGAAAGGGGCCCCAACGAGTATTAATTTTAATGAAAAAATTAAATGGGAATGACGTTAACGTCTGAGCCCAGGAGCGGCGACGACTCTGACTCACCAAACTGTGACTCCCCGCAGCTGTTTGGGCTCTCGGAGACGATCGACACCCACTCTCCGTTTTTAGCTCATGGACAATATTTGTGTCTTTAGAGGGGTTCCTCGCCTTATGACGCCTGTCGTGACATTTGATAAAAATATTCATTATAATCTTCACAGTTGAGCCTGTTGGGATTTTTCGGGACACTCTGTGGGTTCTCAATGGGGTCAAGGAATTCTGGTGGCCACTTTTTAGACCGCAGGTGTCAAACCCGAGGCCAGGGGGTTCGGATCTGGCCCGCCACATCACTTTGCAAAAAACAAATGTGCATCGTCATTGTTGCTAAACTACCAAAAATTTGTCTTTTGGGAGATATTTAGAGCATTTTTTGTTACCTATTCCTCCTTTAATTGTTTTTTTTTCTTTATTGACCTTTGATTTCAAAAATAATCATCCAACCGATTGCACCCAAATTCAAATCATTGATTTGTGTGCCCTGCAAAATTGCACACCCGACTAGAAAATAACTTCTGATAGAAGCGACTGGAGCAATTCAGTCTGTGTATGATTTGCAACAAAATTTTACCGTGCTGATTAATACAGTCTGAAATTGGAATAGGCCCGAGAAAGAAAACTGGGTCAGGCTTATGAAACAGGAAGCGACAAGCTCCCTTCATTTCCTCTCGCATTGATTCTCCATTACAGTATAATGTTTAATCGGGTGCAGTTATTTTTAATATCTATAGATGATCGTGACCTCCCGCTCTGTCTTTGTGTCTCTTTTTTCCGCAACGTCGTACTCCCGAGCTCGTCTGCTTCCTGTAAACGCTGCCGACTAAACTTCCCCCGGCGGATCAATAAGGTGCAATTGAGATTTTTTTTTTTTTTTTTTTTTTACATCACTGCAAAGCAGCAACGGCAAGCAAGCGTCATTTCGCTTCCACTCGGGAGGAGCCGCTGCTGAATTTAGAAGGCGACATTACGCCGGCGTGATTCAAACGTGGCTTGTTTTCAAACCGGGGCGATGATGGTTTCATTCAGGTGCCTCGTTTTTTCCCTTTAGGAAATGCTTCGACGTGAATTCATCCCGACTGTCACCGTCGTACGCGTTTGATAGCCTCGAAGATTCCAATCCTATCATCAAACGATCTTAGCGACGGAAGGGAAAGTGCACACTAAGGTGTTTGCACCTGGTGGCGTTTTATAGGCATAGATGGAACGCTGGAAGAAAATGGCTGAAAACGTGCAAAGACTGACAACGACCCGCTGCCGTCACTGGAAGAAATTAGTCAATCGTTTTCAGATCAATTAGAGGAAATTGTATCATTTCCGCAGCACGTCTACGCAACCTCGCTTAGATTTGTCGCTAATTAAGAGCGGTTCAGATTTATGCGTGCGCGCAAACCTCTGGTGAAACCGATCGATCCGGAAGAAGCCCAACAGGAGACCAGAGTTAGCTTGGACTATATTAGCGCCAGGAGGGAGGTCAGCTAAGTCTATTGGGGTTATGTGTGACATAACACACACACACACACACACACACACACACACACACACACACAATGGCCAGTGCAGGAGAGCATAAAAGTCCATTGGACATCTGAGACGAAGCCACTAATTGCATGTTGAAACTATTTTAATAGAAACACACATTTTATAATGAAATGAATCCGATGCCTCATTTTTTTTTTTTTTTGAAGCGATCGTTTGCCGCTTTGTATCTTCACAGCTTAGCTCGGTGATTTCCACTCGAAATATTTGCATTTTAATCGTCACTTTGTTTTGGTCAATTTAGTTTGGCTGCTTTTTGAAGTTTCCAATTAGAATTAGTTGAAGGAGAAAGTTTTTTTTTTTTTTTTGGGTCTGGTATTTTAATGGTCAGCCCACCTGTGGATTTGGGATTTTTTTGCAAACATTTTTTTATTTTTTAATGTTTGGGGTTCCTCCACCTCTCTTCCCCCTTGCTTTTATATACAATACATATATATATATATATTTTTTAAATTATTCCTTATTTTTTTTATTTTGGGGGTTTGCGATGAATTATTAATTAATTATATGCAAATTAATTAATTATATGCCTGGGCCCTATCCCCTGCAAAGAACGAGATTGTAGCTGGATATAATTACAGTATTATGAAGAGATACAAATGGCTAATTAGAAGAATCATTCATACCCCATTGGCTGGGGATAACCTGATACTCCGATTACCTGAGGCTCTGCTACTTAAGAGGGGACCTTCCCACAAAATGACATTAAATGATTTCAACTGTAGGCATTTCATCATAGTGTACCAAAATGTGCGTGTTTATTTGCAATATGCTTAAATATTGCAAAAGCCCACAGAGTCAGCCAGCTCATTGCCAAAGCTCCCAACGGGGTCTTTATTGACGCCACAATGAGCCCTCAGGCACCAAGTGACTCGTGCTGGAATCTTCCAGAGGACTGGATTAAATAAATACAATCGGGCCCGTGTAAAAATGTCTGCATTAGTGTCAGTTGTTTTAAAGATTCATGCGAATGAGCGAGGAGGATAAAAATGACGATGCTAATTGCTACTTGTCTGATTTCAGCGATCGCTCGGGTGAAATAATAAATCGACTCTGCGCTGACTGACGAGCTGATCAAAGTCAAAACATGAATACAATGAATTATGAAATAAATATGGTAGTCTGGGATGAGGCCAGCTGCGTTCTTGAACTTTATAGAAAATTAATTGTCGCTTCAATGAATCATGTGGTCTTACTTCCGGGCCATGAATGAGGAAAAAAGTTTACAGGTTTGAAATGACTTCTGCTTACCTTCTTTGGCGTAATCATTAGCGGCTGTCGGAGTGAACGTTGAGACTGCAAGACAAAGGAAGGAAATAAATTGTCTTTCATACAAATTCATGCTTATCAATTCATATTTAACTTAAAAGATGAAGACATTTGGGTAATCAATTTTATCTTGTGTTGCTTGTTGGTAAAAAAAAAAAATGCATGACGACCTTGAAAGAAATAATTGGATATTAAATCGTAATAGCAAAAAATGGTGGAGGGAAAAAGAAATTAGATTCATCGCTTCAGCCCGAAAATATTAAGTCAAAGTACAAGTCTGGGAGAAGCAAACAAACATGAAAAAAAAAAAAATAGAGCTTCATTCAGATTTCCCTCGTGCTAGCATTTGTTGTCCACGGGTAGCACGGAACCTAATCCAAAGTTTTCCGCCGAGAGTCCCTCGGATTGCGGCAATTTCGTAAACTCCTCGCAAAAGGAAAGCCGAGACAAAGATGAATGGCCTCATCTCCATTTTTGAAAGTGGCGAGCCCCACTCGACCAGCTGTGGACCGCAACGTGTCCCCTCCGCCTCGTTCACTATGTTCTATTTTCGGAAAAATGGCAAGGTCATACAAAAAAAATCCATATGGAGCAATATCAGAAGTTTTAGCTTCATCAATCTGATCCAGGTTACGTACTTAAAAGATGTAACGGCGGTTCTACTGTCATCAGATTTAATCTCAATTTAACAATTTTTTTTAAAAATATAAAATCCAGTCTGGTTTGATCCAATGTAATGTCAGAAGCGATACTATCAAAGCAAGGGTGATCCAGAACTGAGCTTTAGGTCGCGATTGAAATTCAATGTGTGAAACTCCATTTAAAAACCATCAGGCACTTGCCATCATCAAATCTGATCACGAGGCTTTTTTAAAATGCAAAAAAAAAAAAAAAAAGACTGGCAGCCTTTAAATTAATGCAACACAGTCATTCCGCTCCTCACACATCCATGTATAACATGTATAATGTGTAAAAAAAATAAATAAAAAACTCGTGTTAAACGAATGTCTTCAGGTAGAGTGTGAAAAAAATAAATAAATAAATAAAAATTGCCGTTTCGCCTGCGTCCTCATTTTGGGCGCATGTACAATTATTCATACCAGCAAAAAGGGGCTCACTGATTATGAATTAATGCTGCATGTCGCCATTATTAAATTCCGCTCTAGAAGGCAGGCGGGAAAAAAAAAAAAAAAAAAAAGCCCACTATTCACTCCGAGCCGTACAATTTACGTTTAGCAACATCGCCTCCTCCAAAAAAAAAAAAAAAAAAAGAAGAACTGAGCGAGAGACAAATACCCCAGCTAAACTAATGGGCTGAGAATATAATTTCATGCTAGAGTATTCAAGATGAATATTTGTCGCGGCACTTGTATATTCTGGCCGCAGCCTCGGCAAACACACAGTGAAGTGACATATTCATTATGCCGGCGCCGGGGGGTGACCTTTGAAATTCATTCTCTTCTTGCACACAGATTAAAGGGGGGGGGGGGGGGGGGGGGGGGGGAATGGCAGCCTATTAGTTTGTTTATCAATCAAGCTCACCCGGATAATTACACTGCGGGATCCGTGTTTCGTCGTAATGTAATTATTAGGGCCCAAAAATAAAAATGGCCGATCGAAATGTGTAACTCCAGTGGCCGTGGTCCGAATCGTATTTTCTCCGGAGCGATAGGAACGAGCAATATGGACATAATGCGCACGTCAGACGCTATCAGACCAATCCGAGTGACGCTGTCACATCTCTGCGGCGTGTGCGTGTTAGCGGCGCAAGGCTGATTTTATTAGAGATGCCGCGGCGCCTTTGGGAGGAGCGGATAAATGGAACATTCATTTCTTTATTTGCCGCCATCAAAACTCGCATCAACTCGCGGCGGGAAGGTCGGAGAGGCTGAAGGAATGACGATAACAAAAGGACAAACTGATTTTGGTAACTCGTTCACTCCCGTTGACGGTAAAAGACGTCAAAGATGATTTTAAATGGGCTGGCAGGGAATGAGTTCATTGTTTGTATACAAATAGTACGGCTTTGAAAAATAATATAATGAAAAATAATTCAACTGGGAAGTGAAAATAGCCCAATTTAGGAAAACTAGCTAACCCAACACTGGGCAGGAATTTGGGTTTCCCTCATCGAAGGAGGGGGGCAGTGGGCCAAGCATTCCCCCAGCTAGCGTCCCAAATTAGCTTTTGGCATTAATATAGAGATAACGCCTTACAACTCATTAAACACAAGTCCTCTCGATAAGCGCGAGGGGGGGGCCGAGTCTTGGGAATTGACAAATCCGACATTGCGATCGAGAAGATATCATTGTTAGAACACGCCCACGCAAACACAATAACAGATTCTCGGAAAAGCGAGCCGGCGAACCGCAAGGGAACTCTCGTAACAAAGCGCAAGTTGTGCAAGAGGATCACTTCGACTAAGTGCAAGGAGATGTGAAGGTTAAACACAGACCGTTATTACTCCCCCCCTCCCCTCTCTAATTACTGGGAGCTTGAGAGAAGGACTGCCTGGCGGCTGCAAACCAAATCTTTGCTGTCAAATATTGTGCGAGCAATCGTGGATGGGTGAAGGAATTGTCTTTCAAGTGGAAACCATCTTTTGTTACAGTTAAAAGTCGGGCGGAACTCAAAGCCGAGGTCCAATAATCGTCTCAAAGTTATCATCGCGATGTTTCCATCGATCTGAAAAAAAAAAATCAAATATGTTTTGACCCAAGGGATTCAAAATAGCTATCAAATGATAGATCTTCAAGTCCAATTCAAAGTTTGCAGACCCCCCCCAAAAAAAAAAATTAAAAGCGTTAAGAAGCTGTAATCTCATCAAGCCAAGTTTGCGTCACGCTTCGTAAAGTTGTCCAATAGATGTAATCGGTTGCTAACTTTGCCCGATTGTCGTCGCTTGCGAGCTGGCGGGGACGTTTCGGGACGGGTACGTAACTCGTTTCATTTCCCAATAAGCAGTTTGGCTTTTAATTGGGAACACTAAGTGCAGGCCTGACACCGCAGGTAGTCGACGCCTCGAGATGCGTTTTGCCATACTCGCACAAACGCTAATAACACAAAGACGTTGAAATAATCGATGTTGTCTGCCTTCCTGCTGTCAATCATAAGACTATTCAGCACCCGCTAGATTAGCATTTAGGTCTGCGTAACCTCGCATTCAATCGAGAAATGAGGCGTGCCGTGTTTCTTAATGTAACAATGCAGCTAAATGAATGCAAAAGAATTCGCTATTTGGTTGAACCTTCATGGCTACAATTTCTTATTTAATCAAAAAAAGAAGAAAAACGCTCCAAGGTTGAATTCAGTCATTCTATAATTCGTTTTTGTGGAGCAAAAAATGCTGGCAATTTTTTTTTTTTTTGACTGCCCACAATGATACAGATGATTAAATCGAACTGAAGCGTTCTTTCGGTTTATGTGTTATGTATCAATGGGCATTTTTTTTTTTTTATTTTAGTCAACTTCTCTTAAACAAGCCAAGAATTCTTGACAAAAACAAGGAACGGTTTCAAATTGTGAAAAACAAATACATACTTGTATTTTATCTTTTAAAATGCTATTCAGTTTCAGCACTGTGCCTTAGATGCTATTTAGCGTTAGCATTAAGCTAGCTAACATACAGGGTTTTATATATATAAAAAAAATTATATTAACAAAGTAAGGCACTAAAATATCTTTATTGTCGGACAAAATTTGATTTGCCAAGGAATTCTTCGGCTGCTGGCTGGCGTCAAAGCCAAAACGTAACAAATTGAGCATTTGCCGCTTTGGCCGTACACCAACGAATCAACGGCCAATTCAATTCTAAGTGAAGGCCCGTTTCCAATAAATGGCCCTCATTTTACATTCATCTATCTTCATTCAGTGCCTGCATTACATCGTCCTGTAAAAGCACCGTTTTAGATTCCACTAGCATTCCTCACCCAACACGTTTCTGGGCAATTCTACTGCGACTCCATGTTTCTTTAAAACCTCTCGTGGCAAAGATTTCTCGAGAGAGACAATGATTTGCGACAGGCGAAACACCTAATCACAAATAGTTACACGCACACACGATCTCGGCAGTCACTTGCAGTCCCACACCTACTTGAACATAAATCCCAGCCTGGCCTTGAACAAGCATACTCGAAAAGGTATGGCACACCCACTAATCTGTACGAACCCCAAGGTCCTCTAAAGTTTTTTCAAAGCAATTCTGGTAATAACAAATCTGCCATCTAGTGGACAGTGACATGTTTGGCTATACATTAATTAGCTTTAGTGCACGTCACATCTCCCCAAAACACAGCCTTTATGACTCCTAAACTATATTAAATATAAAATAGATTAAAAGTTTATGTATAGTATTCTCCCATGTACTGTAATATTCCTTTAATCGAATATTAGGGGGGAATGACGTCATTTAACAGAAGTAATACTATCACAGTCGTAATTTCGTCCATAAGACTTCACTCGGTGTTAACAGCAGGTCAACAAGGGCAAAGCGCAGTTTAAATGTAGACATTAGTGAAAATTTATTTTATACCAGTATTGCTAAAAAGCTAGCCAACCACCAATGTGAAAACGTACAACATGCCTGACAAACTAAGCATGACTGGGTCAAATGAAATCAGTTAGCATTAGTTTTAACTTTAACTAAGGTCTTAACAATGCCTTTTTTTCTCTCAGCTTTATATTGGACTTTTAATTAATACATAAATGCTTACATTTCTTTGTCGTTGCGTCTTCATGCATCTCTTGAGCTCCTGGCTTGATGAGACACCTGCGTCTTCCTTAGCCCCGCCCTACTCCTTCTCTGATTGGCTACTAATTCCACTCAGTCGCTATGCAACAAACCTGTAACTCCTCTTTGTGATTGGTTGGGAGCCATTAAAATATTTTTGTTTATTGAATCGGACAATTTCACGAAAATATTTTTTTTAAATTTGTGGTTTCTGCCCTAGAATTAACGAGTTAATTTAAATACGTGCTTTTGGTTTTGTTTTGTTTTTTTATTTCCAATTAATGACGCATGTGGCCTTGTTTAGCAGAGGTTAAAGCCAATAATAAAGGAGCATTGTTCTCAAAACAAACAACGCTTATCTATAATTGTATCTGTAGACCGCATTACGGCAAACAGATTAAGATACATTACAAGTACGACGATAGGATCATTTTCAAAGCCTCATACAAGAAGCCGTTATTTGTCCATGGCACATCCCGACTGTTTCCATTAAGTAGCGGGTAATAACTTTAGAGGCTCAGGCATGGTATAAGGGTCACCTGGTGTTATTTACGATGAAATATACGGCGTACTTTTCGTGAACGACCCATTATTCCATCTCCGACCAAAATACATGGGAATGATTTGTCTTATAACATAAATTGTGGTGCAAACAAGCTGTGATTGGAGAGATAGAGAAACATATTTAAAAAGCTCACAGCGTACTACATCAATGAGAATATTTGGTCCAAAGCATACTTTTAGTCAAACAAACATTTACACAAAGTCTGTGTGACCGTGTGTACCTCCAAGTGGGAATTGCGAAGACTTTTTAAGTAATTAAACTTTTATAACCCGAGAATGACTCAACCTTCTTTTTGACAAGGAGTGCTTCGTATGAAAGGTTTGATGAAAATAGGCAGGTATGTTCCTATTAATTTTCAAGAAGGTGAAATTCACAGAGCCGCAGTTTCCTTCAGAAAAAAAAAGAAAAGAATTGGTGGCGGTCTTTTATCTGCAGTATTTCCTCTGTCACATGTTGGCCTGCTTGGTAGGAGGATCAGAGGAAAACACGTCTAGACGTAACCATCGTTGCAGGAACTGGGAACGGATTTCATACATCCTCATCTGAATTAATGGCCTACATACACTGCAAGCTTCGGAAACTGACTTCACTACATCAGTGAAGTTTGTATGGAAACGCAATGGTGGGGTACCAATACCCTGAAGGCCTTGTAAAAAAATAAAAAAAAATAAATGAATCTTTTTCCAACTCCAAGGTTGGCATCATAAAGGCAATCCAATCTAATAAAATCATAATACAACTATCTACCAGACGTAGAATGGCTACGATTCAACGAACGTGTTATTATTATTAGGTTCACCTTTGAGGGGGGGAAAACAGTACCATCTGGTGGATCATCAGATATTCTCCTGGACTGAAGCCCCTAAAGCGGAGTTATAACTAAACTGGAATTTAAGGTTCTCCACAAAAAGCCAGAAGCAACCAAGTTGGGCCTACGCCAGTCCGTTTGCAGCATTTGTTCGACACGCCAACCCCGCCGGGCGACTTGGCAGTGTGTTTGTCCCCAGGTGTGAACATTCCAAGCTTATTCTCCACCCTATAAAGCTCAGATGTGGGGATTAAACTCATAGGAGAATCTCTTAGTGAGAAGAAGAAAAAAAAAAATGGGGGTGGTGGTGAGAGGTTCAAACACACTGACAATGTGTAGCCAATCAGCTTGGGTTTCTCCTTGAGCGCTGCTGTCCCCTCTGGACTCATTGATCCAGGATGAAATGCTTCTTTCTCGCCTCAGGGGCTCAAATACCTGCATGATGAGTGCCACGATGTTGGCAGCTGCAGCAGGGACACGCATCCTTGCCCAGCACGGAACGAAGCTCCAGACAGCCCCCTGCTGTGCTCACTGCAGTATAGCTGCTTAAAAAAAAAAAAGAAGAAGCAGTTCGCAGTTTACATATGCTTTTATCCATCCCCTTCTACAAATCCCTTTAGGAGCACCCCAGGGCTCTTTCCCGGGGCCTCGGCTTTACATCATCTACCTCCTGCCCCTTGCGGCTATTTTCCGTAATTATTCTCTTTAATTTCTTTGCCAATGACACCCAGCTCGAAATGTCCAATAAACCGAACCTCTGACTCCAGGGTCGTATTCTTTATCCTCTGTGAGGAGCTGAACGAGGAGCAGTCTCTCATACTGCCCACAGGTGGGCAACAATGTGTTGAATTTCGCATCTTCATTACTTGACAGTACGCCCGTTTCATCCCATAGAAACTTTTAACACCTCAATGGTATGAAGTTAAGGAAGCATGAACTTTCTACCCGTATTGACTCGATATGTTTTCAGGAGACGTCAGCAGCAAGCGTATTGAAATAAGCACTTAAGGCTGTATTGCAGAAAGCACAGCGGGAGCTCATTGATAAAAAGTAGGATGGAGTGGACTGGATCTCATTAAATTTGTGCCAGTGAACCAAAAGCTGTCAGTAAAGAACGAGAGCTGGAACCTTCAAACTACTCCAGCATCAATTAAATGCAATAAGAATGATGTCTGTTAATAGGAATGATTCCTTTTTATTTTTTAACCGATTAACTAAAGTACTTTTTTCTTGACAAAATAAAATTTGAGTGAATTCAACACAGGATTTCTCCGAAGAATCTTTTTTCAAAACATCAGAACGTATATTTATGGTGAACCTGCTGAGAGATTATTCTCATTTAAAACATAAATTCAGCAGGTTTATTAAATCAGAAAGAACCAGTTGACATAATATCTTGTCAGTGTGTTTAGAACATACACAGCAGGATATACAGACCAATAAATAAGTCCAGTTGGGTGAGTGGTCATTCCCACCCTGTGTCCAGCCTGTGAACGTGCACCCTCTGCTTGTAGTGATACTCTTTGAGGTGCTTCTTCAAGGCGTTGGGTATGGGCAGCGCGTTGATGCCGTCGTAGGTGGTGTGGCTGCTGACCACGGCGCGGCAAAGCCTCTGCAGGCTGAAGGGCTGCGTGCGGTGGATGGGGAAAGACAGAAGCGGCTCGAAGAACATACACGAGCTGGGGTCTTTGTAGTGCTCCACCAGGGCCGTGACGGTGGGCGCGTGGAAGACGCTGGGGTCGCGCACGTCGAAGCTGAAGTTGTGGTTCCACTGGTCGACGCGGGCGTGTAGCGAGCGGCCGTAGCGGCGGAAGCTGACGGAGAAGAGGTAGTCCTCTTGGGCCGAGTCGCGTAGCAGGAAAGTGCCCGCCGGTTTCCCCTCCAGGAGCGCCTCTGCTTCGTAACGGTCCATGATGCCCCAGTAGCAAGGCAGGTTGGTGATTTGCAGCAGGTCGGGGACCAAACAGTGGATGTAGTCGATCTGAGTGTGAACGTGAGGTCCAACGTGAGGGGGCGTGGCCCTCGGGGCTGCTTCTGGGTTGCCCGTGGCGCTAATGTCGCAAGAGGAAGAGGAGGAGGAGGAAGAGGAGGAGGATGCCACCACCTCATCAAGAGTATCCAAACAGCTCTGCAGAAGGAGCTGGTGATGGCGCTGGAGGAGAAGCTGCTTCTGCTCAACTCCGCCCACTTCAGCCGCACCGTGCGCCAACTTGGGCCCACGGCGCCTGTGGAGCACCACGCCAGCCGGGGACGTCACCTCCAGCGTGTGGATCTCGGCGTTGGCCGGCGGCTCCACGCCGTGCTCGATGCTGATGCGCCGCCGCTCCCTCAGCCGGTCGTCCACATCGTCCACAGGGAACGGCGCCGGTACAGCGGCGGGGTCCGGCGCCGTGTGCTGTTTTATGAGATGCCACTTTTGAGCCAGCTCCGAGCCCGCCACAAATGGGCAGCTGTCCAGCATCAGCTCGCTCAGGTGGATCTTCCGCCTGGAGGCGATGCTGCCTGCCGACAGGGAAAAGGCTTGATGGAGAGCGTTCGGCGCGCTGTGGGTTTTCATCGGGAAGCACTGCCCCACTGCGTCTTGGATTTTTTGCCGAAGTGTGCGACCGCTACTGCCTTCCCCGGCCAACGACTCTGCTCCCAGCTCCGGACTGGAAGTCGCCTCTTCTGAGGCTTCCTGAGCGTGACATTGGCAGCTAGCTCTTTGGGAAAATGAGGAGCTGCCTCCAGCCTGGTCCCTGCTCTCCAAATCGTTTAAAAAGTCCCCATACTCAAAGCCATCGCTGACGGGCCGTTCAGCGGCCCGTTCACGCGGGCCGAAACCTTTCCATCTGCTGTGAGAACCTTTGTTACCACCACCAGTGCTTCGTCTCTCCTCTGAACGGCTCTGTCGCACCTTGGGGCGAGCTCCCCTCTCACGCTCTTTGCTGCGAGCCCCGGACTCCTCTGGTAATGACATCGTGGACTAGGACGAGAAAAAAAAATATTGATACATGGGTCATAATATTACAAGCAGTAGGTATTCATTTACAGTAAATGGGTAGAAACTAATTGATAAATAAAATACATGAATGGGCTAATTAGTGAAACTTCCATAATTCTGAACGTTTCAGCCATTTCCAACCTAACTGTCATGTGCGAAATAAAGTCTTGTAAAATACAAATCATTCCAAAAGTGGATGAGTTACCCTTATTTGAACATTACGGTTCTTATTCTGGCATGTATTAGTTACACAAGAGTCCTACTTTAAAAGATAGAATCCATTAAAAAAAAATCTTTACACAAAAAAAAAGTTATAACAAATCGAAACTAATGCTAACCTTATGTTCCGTGGAGTGGCCACGAAGCTACTTGCTAGCATGACACACTTATCACCAAATAAAAAAATAAAATAGTTTATTGGAGCGGGATGTGTTAGCATACCTTTGCTGGTCGTATCGAATTCAGCACCGAGTGGACTTTGGCTTCATCTCAGATGAATTAGTACCGCTGCCAAAATGCGGCTAGCTCGCATTAGCTAGATTACAAACACGGAAGCTTGCGCAACCCGGAAGTAGTTTTGATGACGTATGAAATGAAAATATATAACGGGATAAAAAGTCTTAAACGTTTTCTCCCCTCATAATTTTATCATACTTTTAATGGGGCGCAGTATTCTTTATTGAAATATTATTTGGTCTTTACCAAGAGACACCAAGACAAACCACCAATTCTGTTGCAAAAAGAACCGAACCTCTTTATTTGGACTGTCAATGATTTGACGAATGCTGCACTTCAGACCATTCACAAATAGGACTTAGTAAAAAAAAAAAAAAAAAAAAGACAAAACAAAAGCAAGCACGGGATGCACAAGATTTCATAAAACAGAAACTATTTGGGTAGTCTTGAATGAAATGGAAAAAATTATATCAATTGTGTTAAGACAAAAAGCAACAGCCTGGTTGCATTCAATTCATCAATCAAGCTTGGCAGGGACATTGATGATCTCAGCATGACTGTAAGCACCGGTTGCAGGGATGGGGGAACCACTTAGTCCTCTGAGGCCCATCCTAAATTCAAAATATTTGCGCTACCAGCAAAGGATTATCCGTTTTTTGGGTGAAATGTCAGGATGATACCAAAACGCAGTATGACTTTAATGGAACCCAGAAATATAGAAAATTAAAAAGTATTAAAATGCGGAGAAGTGAAAAGTTTAGAGGTCGAATTAGGTTGACCTTAGGTCCATTCAGAACTTTTTGTGTACCACAAGCCACCGGGGAGAAGGCCGCAGGTTCCCCACCCCTGTCCGTGTGCAGAAACACACGACTTGGAAGTGCATCAGTGGAATGTAAACATGGAGTACTCCTTGGCCTTGTATTGTTGTGTAGTGTTTGACAAGTTAGTCATCAACCGTGGCTCAGAAAAGCGCAGCGATGCCCCCGCCGGGGCATCATAATTCCGCACGGCCACTGTACCGCATTCTACCGCAGCGCTTCGTAATGCGAGCTATATGTAACACAAGTCCTAAAAATGTCAGCTGTTTGAGGTCCATGTCGGGCACGAGCGTGATGCGTCTTTTTTTTTTTTCTTCTTTTTTTTTTTAGTAAGTCAGATGTATCCAAGAGCCTGCTCTGAAGAAAACCGTGACTGCAATATAACTTGACACCGTGAAGCCAACATGTTAAAAATCCGCAAAAAAAAAAAAAGGGGGTGTTCTGGTTTTTTCACATAATGACACGGGCATTATTTTTTTTAGAAAGATGTAAACAGGCGCTTTTAAACACACGCACACGCTGAAGCATACACACAACTTTAGTTGCAAGATGTCCGTTCACCTCTTATCTACAACAGTGCCGTAAAAACATGCGATTATAGAAAGAAAGCAGAAGTTATCCATATCGAGGGAGAGTTTAAAAAAACAACCCAAAAATTTTGTGTATACAGTGGAACTTCCAAAGTCATGAAAGAATTTGGAATTAAATGGCATTTCAAATATTTTTAGTTAGATAGAAAATTGTCTAGCTGCTTCTTGTACAATCAAAGAAATAGAATTTATTAAATGGCAGTCAGAGAAAATTATTTTGGCAAAAATATTTCGCTGAAATCATAGCTAGCAACTTGATACAATTATCCAAATGGGGCATGCTACAGTAATGTGACTTTTCAATCTTCATTGTTTTAAGCGTTACACAAAAAGATTATATATTTAAAAATAATAATAATCAGCCGATTAATTGGTTATCTGAGTTTTATCCTGAAAAATCTCAGACTCGGCCTAACAAAAATCCAAATTGGTCCCGCCCTGTTAAAACACAATTTTAATTTGTAGAAACATCAAAACTTCCGATTGGATTAAATCGGAAGTCAACTTTGGGGGTTCCACTGTATGACCATCTTCACCAAAATAAAAAACTCCAACGGTTATCCCTGCCTTATGAAGCAACCGAACAAACAAAGTGATCCAAAAGAGAGACCATATCCAAAAGGTACATGCACCTCCGCTCTGCCACATTCCAAGACAGACGCCGGGGTTAGAAGACCGCTTCTTTTGTTTCTTTATTCATCATTATTATTATGTTTTAAAAAAAAAAAAATTCAACACTGATACCACGCGATAATGTCGAGGGCTTACTGAAACACAGACACTAACGGAAAAATACGGACATCTTGGAGCACCTTGGAAACGCATGAGTCATCAAATCGTCACGTGTGAGGAAAGAGGGTGTATTTTGGGGGGGCCGATTGTCAAGAGTTGAAATAATTTTAGGGATTCCCAATCAGGTTTTTTTTTTTTTCCGTAGATGAGAATCTTACTCATTTTACAATGTTGGGTTACTTTTTTTCATTGGATACCTATTTATGGCCTGTTTTCAAATAAGGTCGTTTTTTTTCCCGGCAGGTTAGTGAGAGACCATGGCATGTTCAAAAACCGAGGACCCGTGTGCTTGGGGTTCCTGGAGAGGAACCAGGTTTGAAATCAGCTCTTGTGCAATAGCCCAACCCTCGGCCGGCCCTCGCTCCTCGGCACAACGCGATAATTCATCATCATTGACGCCAGTAGGGAGTTTAAAAAAAAAAAAAAAAAGGGATAACGGAGACAAAACGCAGCCGAGCGTTCTCCGACTGCTTTAGAAAATTCAACCATTCCGTCGCCAGGAATTTTTTCCCGAGTCGACCATCGACCGAACAACCCTTCTCTTTGGCTTTAGTGGAGAGGAGGAGTCTTCAGGGCGGAACGCTTCGAATAAAAGGCGACGCCCGCCTTTGGGCGGCATGACCGTGAGGTGACGAGTCGCCGTTTCAACAAGGGCCGGGGGGGGGGGGGGGGGGACCCTTTTCAGACGCCTTTCGGGCTCTCAAAAGTGTCTTCATTAGCCAATTCCAGCCCAGTGCCGTTTGTATACAAGTGCCTTCCATGTGGCCGATCTACACGCGAGGCAGTGCAGAAGAAGGAAAAGAAGGAGAAATCAAAAAGGGCCGTTTTGAAGACAGCACCGATCTGTCTCGCTCGCGATTGCGCCATGTCACAGTCCTGCAAGTGACACGGGCGGCAACCTTCCTGCCTGTCCTGCAATATAATAATTATCTGTATTCCTTTTTTTTTGTAATAATAAACTTAGCTGTATATAATAAAGTACAAAAATATTAGAGAACATATACACAGTTTTTTTGTCATTATGTAGTGACTGCTTTGCCTGGTTTGCTCGAGCGTACGTAATTTTTGTGCTGGGTGATGAGGAGCTTTTTTTTTTTTTTTTTTCCTTCCCCCCCTCTCTTTCGTCTTCTTTTCATATCGTCGATGTCCGGTCAGTTCCGTCTGTGGTGGGGATGAAAACGTGTCAAGACATTTTATCCTTACCACTCGTATTTTTCGTATTTTTTTGGGGAAAGGGAGAGCGTATTGGGCTCACTCACCGCCTAAGGCGTGCTCCGTCATACTGAGGCACAGCGACTCCAGCGTTGGGTTGATCTCCAGGTCAGCGCCTGGAACTTGGCAATCTAATAAAGAAACATAATTCAGTGTTAAATTGCTGTGGGATTACTGAATCCACATTTATTTCATCATCTCCAGATGGGATTGTACGAAGAAGCAATTCATGGGGGGGGAAAAAAAACAACAGAAGGGGAAAGTCGTTGAGTTAAAAGAGGGAATTTGTGCTATTGCGAGTTGCAATGTTAGCAGGATCTTTTTTCTATACGAGTAACAATTTTGGAGATTCTGTTAATATTTCATCCAACGAGTTAATATTGCATCGCACAAATGCTGCACGGCTTCACCAAGTGAACCAAAACAAACAAAGAAGTCACTGATGGTATTCTAGCAACAGAGCGCCGCCGACCGCGCTCCCTTCTGTGCCAGACGCACAATAACAAGACGAAGCGAACAGCGTGTGGCTGTAAACAATCCGGCACATTCTGCGAAGCGCGCGCAAGCGCTGGTACGCCAGATGTCGTGTTGCGGATTTCTCTTCTAATGGCCCTGTCGTGTTCCGACAGCGTCAACGCTGACCTTTTTCGCCACACAGCCTCGCCTGTGAAAATGTTTGAGGCTGTTTCCTGCCTATTCATTGAAATACACAATGTACCTTTTTTTATTTGCCCACAAAGGACGACAGATGCTACACACTGGCTGTCAGGCGACAAAGCTTCTTCTCCACGATTGTTGCGTGAGAAGCTACTTTTGGGTGTATGGAAAGAAATGAGCAGAGTCACTTACAAGTGTTCAGCGTGTAAAAATACTGATAACGTATTTATGCAAATCATCTAGGCGTCTACTTTCCCAAATGTTATTGCGCCAAAGCACATAGTTTATAGTCAGGGAAAAAAAGAAAAATGGCACAGACTGCACTGTAAAAAATGGGCATTTAAAAAAAAAAAGTAATGAAATGAGGAATATATTATCATTCCAAGTTGAATTTTACTTTCAAATTAAGCATAAAACAAAAAGAACAACGATGGGCCATAACTTTACAGTCCACTAGCTTAATACTAATGCTCTTACGCAACTATGTTGCAGTTTTAACAGGTTGAACACAAATGGTGTAGAAACACATGTAGACAAACAATATTTTAGTGAATTCTTCATCTTCTAAGACGAATATCAGTGTTCTACTGATAACCTGGTAGGAGTTGATACAGTACCTTGCTGCTGGAACATGAGCATGGTTTGCGGGGAGGTGTGGACAGGAAGCGAGTGGGTCCGCTGCACGGAGCTGCGACTTTGACTTGGCATGCTGTTACTGCCTCCGGGGTTGGCGAACCACAGGCTCTAAAAAAAACACAGAAACGTACCGATGAGTCACGTCAGTCGGTCGTCTTTTTCGACGGGTAGCTGTACCGACCTGGCGACCTTGGCCTGCCAGCCCGGCGGGGCTGGTGAGCGTGTGGCGAGGAGAGACGCCGCCGATTCCGCCGGGACTCAACAGACCTATGCGCCCCGCCTGGAGTCCGCGGGGGGTTATCTGAAACTGCCTCTGGCCCCGCCGGCCCACGCCTCCGCTCACAGAGCCCGCTGTGGGGAGGGAGTTGGACCCGTAGGCCCAGCTGGAAGAAAAACAGAACTCCGTTTTGACTTTGCTGAACGTACGGCGGTTCGGATTGGGAGGGGCGCCGGGCTCACCCTTTCTGTCGGTACACGGGCATGTCCAGCATGGCTTTCCGAGGGACCAGGCGGAGCAGTTTGAGGACCTGCTGCTTCCAAGAAACCAGACGTTTCTTGTGGGTTTCTGTGAAAGCCTTCAAAGAACGAAGACACACAACAAAGTTCAACCGACTCGTTCGACGGTGATGTGCAATTTGATCTCGATATTTCTTTCAGCGTCTGCAAGATTTACGACTGTTAAGGTCTCCGCCCTCGTCTGTAGCAAAATCAATAAACACTCCTCTGCTCCTGGACACTATTTGCAGGAAAGACATCGACTACACTTACCTCATGAATTAGACATTTCTCGATGAGCTGGAGGTAGCAGCTGATATTTTCCTCATCTGGCCTGGACACGAGCAGTTGCGTGCACACTGAAACAAAAGAAGCGAGCCCGTTCATGTGGAAAGAGTCCAGAACACTGACAAGGACAATTAATAACTTATTAGATGATACAATCAACTCGAGAAAGCACTTAAGTATGCTTCCGTTCAGTCATGTCCTGGGAAATCAATGACAATATCCACAGGAAGACACTCGTTCCGGAATTAAATTCAACTTGCAGAGATTTGTAATATGAAGTCAAACAAACAGGTGCTTCTTACCTTTGCCCATGACTCGGGTGAACTGTCCGGCAATGTCACCGTCCGAAATGGGCGTCACCGAGGAGTCTCCGTCGCTGTGGGAATGGAATCCCTCGGGGGCCGCGTCTTTATCCGTGGCCGACTTTGCGGCTTCGGGAGGGGAGCCGGCCGGCTCCTGCGGGGTCTGCGTCAACGTGCTGTAGGCCTTGATAGGCGTGATGATGATCTGTTGTAGCTCCTGCAGAGCGTTGCGTAGGTTTCCTCCTTCCAAAATGTCCTGCGAACACGCCACAAGATGTAACTAAAACCCAAAAGGAATTTCCTGACCCTGGAAAATGAACTTCTACTTTTTTTTATTTAGCCCAGAAAATATACTCAAACAAAACTCGTGTAAATTACCTTTTCCAAAGACTTGAGGACACTCTGCCGCTCGCGCAGTTTTTGGATGCTCAAGGCAATTTTATGCCGCGCTCCCTTGGTGACGTTCTAAAAAGGAAGGCGATAACAAGACGACGTGTCACTTCTTGCCCGAGCTACACAACTAAAAAAATAATCACCATCTGTTTCATTCAAGCCGAGGGGGGGGCGGGGGGGGTGACAACAATCGTGTGACCGGCGGGCTACATTCTTTCATTTCATGCCTCGTTTGAAAGGTGATGTATTATTATCAGCTTTAAGAACACAAGTGTTTACCGTTGATGAGACATCCACCGGTAGCAATCCACTTTTTATAGGGCCTCGAGTGAACTGAGGCGAGGCTCATCCCATGAATTTTCCCAACGCAAATTATACATATTTGAAGTCAATTTAGAGGCAATACTGTAATACTGTGGCGCCATCTGGTGGAATCTTGTTGTCATTGCAAGGTCCGGATGGGCTGACAGTGCATAATTCTGCAGACTTCTTCATCAGCGGCTCAATCAAAATGATAGCCATTGAAATCCGGGGATTTTGTTGGAATGTCAGCGTGGATCTATCACAAACCTGAGATTCCAGATGATGCTCCGTGAGAATCATCATCTCCTCGTAGCTCATTTGGGAGAAAAGCGATGCATACTTGTGAAGGCGGAGACTTTTCAACCACGCGGGAACATCTGCGATAAAGCAGAGGTCATCTTCAAATACTGCCGCGTCACACACGACTGAGAAAGTCGTCTGACCTTTCATGCCGCTGCCGTCCTCCTGGAAGGTGTTGCGTACCGAGCCCTGGTCTTCGGTCTGTTCGCTGCCCGAGGACGCCACGCTGCTCTGCGGGGAGAGCGGCGCGTGGTCCGTCGGGAGGAAGTTCTGCCGGCTTCCCATGTCATCCTGACCGAGCCAATCAGAGTTACACGAACCAGACGGGATGGCGGATTTCTTCAGAGGGCTGGGCTGCATCTGCCCGCCTAGTCCTGGGAATAAGGAACAGTTTGTGAAGACAAAGAATTTTTTTTTAAATAAAACGGTGTGTTGTTTGCAGTTCTGACAGCAGGAGCTAAAAATAAACCTGTATTATTGCTGTTGACAGGAGAGGACAATCCGCCCGGAAAAGTCATGTGCCCGTTCTGGCCTGCAGGAGACGTGCTGGACGAGGGGGACTTGTCGTGCCAGGCCTGGCCGGGCTCCAGGCCCTCGGCCGAGCCGGCCCATTCATCTGAACCCTGACGCGGGTGGTACGGGCTGGGGGGCGCCCGTGTGGCCGGCGCATAGCCGCCGGATAGGTGTTCCTCTAGATGGTTGAGCCACATAGCCAAGGACGTGCGGTCCTCCAGCGTGGTGGCGGGGTGGATTAGCGCGTAGGACAGTAGCTGTCTGCTCTCCTCCACAAACAAGCTACTCTCAATGGTGTGACTCAACACCTTCTGCAGCAGCTTCATGTACTCACATTTGGCCTCGCTGTTGCGTGGCTGCAACAAAGGCAGATGGGACAAGAGCAAGGACACCACTTTCTCCTTGGGCTCCTGATGCCACTGGTTGACTATGGCTGAGGACAGAGAACATTCCATCAGTGCTGCTTCTTTATGATGATCACACAACAAGCTGGATATACAGGGGAACCTCCAAAGATGCTAGCATACCTCTTTTTTATTTTGCACTTTCCCCAAATGGACTTCGGCAACCTCATTAGACATTTTTAACATTCTTTCTTTCCAGTTCTAACTCCGACTATCATTATCTTGCGACCGACCGAGGTTCCACTGTACACCAGCGTGGAAATATGTATTCATCTACCTGCATTGTTGGCCTCTGCTTCCAAGATATGAATCTCTGTGCAGTCCGCCAACCAGTGTTCAAGGCAAATGTGTAAAAAGCGAGCCTGGGTGCGGGACACCCTCTTGAGGAGGGATAACAGGGCCACTGTCTGTTCGCACTCGTTCCAGCCCTTGAACCAGTCCGTGAGGATACCTACCTGGTCTCTGAACATCATGGCGTGTCTCCTTTTTTAGGTAAGGAGATGGGGAATGTGAGGGCGGGGTGAGGGGAATGAAGGGGGAGGGGGGGACCACGGGGTGGGGAAGCACAATTTTCAGGGACAGACAGGGTCAAGTCTTTTCCCCAGACGCCAACTCAGAGACCCTCACATGGTTCACGTGCAGCAAAACATAATGGGAAATCTTGGCAAGTCACAGTGTGGGCTGTTTGGGGGATTCCTTGGAAAGTAATCCCGATAGGAGGAGTCCAAATAGATTGTCGTCACTCTTGCATGCTTGGGATCATATTGGTCACCTAAAAAAAGCTACAGAAAGGAATATTATTAGCATTTGAATTAGCAGTCTTTAATACCTTAAAACTCAAGTCAACTTTATTTATAGAGCACTTTAAAAAGAATCATAGCTACATACAAACATGAAATGATCCTCTATGATAACAGAATACAACCTGTGTTGTCAAAGTGAGTTTAATGTTTTTGCATTCCGCAACGTCTCGTCTTGGGTTTCATTAGGTTAAAGTTAGAAAGTAGGTAAAACTCGTTTTATCTGATGGTTCATTTGCATATATTGTAATGTAAGCTACCCTAAAAAATACAAAACATTTATGTATAATGAATCTTATATTGTTTATTACAGTAATACATATTAGTTTGTGGCTTGCGTTTAATATAAAATATATATATACATCGGAAGAAGACCTTGAAAATATACTTGCATATTAAATCGAACCATGAGGGTGGGAGGAATGAAATCGCAGATACATTATTCTTCAAGTCATAAAATGGGCGGTGTCATAGTGCCTATTTTTAAGAAACATTTTTTTTGTTTTTGCTTTATACCACATAGTACATTACCCACTGAATCAAAATGTGTCCACACGTACAGTGCAGTACATTATATACAACTGGGCGACCGGCAAGTGTAATTTAGCATGTCAAAAACTCGCCCGTCACTACAAAATGGTAACACCTGTAACATTCGCAGCTATACAACCGATATTAACACTCCAACGGAGGCTTTTGGTCACAATACTGTCCCCAAGAATAGTCACCGGAGAATAAAAAGAGACTTCTCGACGACTCAGACAGCTGGAATAAGCTAACCAGAGCTAGCAAAGTCGGCCTTGCTAGTGATTGGGAGGGATTTGTATTGTTTTTCGTTGACGCTGTTGCTACTGCCTCAAAACACTTCAAAAAACGTGGCCACGTCTAATAAATTCGACCTCGGTGTTTTTATTACCTGAACATACATGGACAAGACACAAAGTTGTTTACCTTTGTCGCTTTGTGGGTGCTTTTAGCGAGCCGAAGCTAACGCGTAATGCATAGCTTAGCGCTAGCCTCGTCGTAGCTTAGCAAGTTTTGCTAGCAATAATGTTGCCGTAGCAGCGAGAGGCGTACATTCCGATTCTCCGTCGTAGTGGTGTCCATGAGAAAGATATTCCCGCTGTGGATCCGACAAAGTCAAAGAATGTATGTACAAAAAAAAGTGTTTATTACAATACAAGAGTAGACGCCTGGCAAGAAATGTACTTCAGTTTTCTTAGTTGCCGTGTGACGTAGGCGAGCGTCATGCGTGTGACGTCATACGTCTGGACGGCAAAACCGAAGATAATTGGTGATTAAGAAAATATTATTACGTTTAACTCGCGTGGGTGACTCAATATCATTCAAATTTTTCACTTTTCAACTTGTATTGGTTAGATTACTGGTGAATATAGAGTTGAAATTAAAAATCCACATCACTAGCAAGACTAATTTGATTGCTTTAAAAGGCCAGAAAAACGAGTGGAATTCTTAAAAATGAGCTTAACATTTATTTGGATGTGACGCTATGACATCATGTTAAAAAAACATTTTTACGTTCTGCTTCAAAGACAAAAGTCACAAGAGCGATGTTCGCATCACAAGTCTACATATTATGAAAAGTGAAGACTTGAAGATGATTGCGCAATCATTCAGAGTCACTGGCATCGCTGGAATCCGACGCCCTCTCGCTGGCGCTGGCACTCGGCGCCTGAGCCTCCGAGTGCTCACTGCTGTGCTCACTGGGAGCCGGGGAGGCGCTGAGACTCCTGACGCCGCCTCCGCTTCCTCCTCCTCGCTCGTCGTCGTCGCTGGCATCCTCGCCGCTGCTCCTCTTCGGCTCGTTGTCGCTGTCTTCATCATCGTCGCTGCCAAAGATCTCCTCCTCGTCCCGCATCTCGCGGGTGCGGTCCTCGCCGCTCTCGCTTCCGCTCGACCGCCTCCTCTTGTTCTTAATCTTGGCTCTGTCTCGGACTTCGTCGTCGTCCTCCTCCTCTGGCGCCCGCCTCTCTGGCTCTTCGTCGTCCCTGTCTGACTCGCTGGCGGAATTCTCCGCCTCGCTGCCGCTGCCTCTCTCTTTGTCATCGCCTGGAGGGGGTTTAAAAATATAAAAAATTAAAACATCACACGTTACTTACGTTATTTAAACAAAAATATAATAAAATACTTACATTGGCAATTTTATGTAAATAAATACATGAAATATATACTATTTCTGAATAATTGTATTTTGGGGTCTTATTACAATAAAATAAATAGCAGACAAAATATCAAATGGGATGATATTTTCATGATTTAAAAAAAAAGTGTCACACTGCTGTCTTGAGAGAATAAAGGATGACTAACCAGAGTCCTTGTCCATGTCCATGTCTTCCTCTTCATCCTCGGGCTCGTGGTTCTCCAGCTGAGCTTTTCGGGCTTCCTGTCAATCAAACGAACAGAGAGTCATCAGCGGTGGGGGGGAGGAAGAAGAAGAAGAAAGGGAAAAAATAAAAGTCTTTGGATGGTGAAGATTGACCTGGGCCTCGAGTTCCTTCTCGTTCATGTCTCTGTGCTTGCACACCAGCACGGCGTTGGTGGTGGACTGCGCGCCCGCCTTGGCTCGCCTCTTGCTCAGACGCACTCTGCGCCACACGTGAGTCAACATCAACACGCAACACCGGTTAATACACGCAAGACACATTGGACCGCGCCGAACCTTGTTTCCAGCTCGTTGTAGTAAACCCCGTCGCCATCTCTGAAGATGAAAAAGTAATTCTCCTCGTAGCCCTTGCTGGCTTTGTTCTTCACGTTCCAGTTGTACTCCCTGGCGATCTTGTAGTCGTAGCTGAAAAGGAAAAAGAAGCCACCTGATAAACAAAGCGTACCTAATGAAGCGACTTCTCGTCTCGTCATCTCTTACAGATCCTCAGGCATGTAGTCCAGCCCCTCGTCGCAGTCTCGCTTCCGTTTGCGAAGCGTGTCCTCGTTGGGCAGGAAGTAGGCCACAAACTGGTTCCCTTCCTCGTCCATCATGCCTCTGCGTGCGTGGAAAGTTGTTTGTTACTCTAGCCCGATATTTTGATCATTCTTTTTTTTGACCGCTACCTGATCATGGCTTGGGACATCATTTCCACGCCTGCAATTGCCGACATGTCTTTGGGAGCGGGATCCGAGTCGAAGATGACCTGAGCGCACGGGTTGATCCACATCTGCCGAGGCACACGGACAACATTATGCATCGGGAAACCAGTCGCCACTTTCTTTTTAGTGACGCTTGATGTCACCTGAGCAGATGGAAAAGTTAGAAGCTTACCTTGAAATCCGGGAAGACAGGCAAAACCTCCACAGGAGTAACTCGAGGTTTGCTGTAGTGCTGAGCGATCTGAATGCAAAAGGTGCTTTTAGATATGAAATGAAATACACAAACTAAAGTGTACCCCCATCTAGTGGTCAACACAAATATTTCACTGAAGAGATGTGTTAGACCGCAATAGAATTTAAAAAAGAAAAGCATTGCAGTATTGAAGTGTCTGTCAAGCGACTGAGCCCTCACCCCTTTCTGTGCGTCCTCAAAAGTTTTCTCAATGGCGGAGATTTGGCTGTCTCTGTCCTTGTAGATTTCCTCTTCTGTGAACTGTTGCTTGACAGACACGCCGATCCTAAGCGCAAACACACGATGACGTTGTGCTCGCTCGCAGATAAACGTGCGATGCCACTTGACCATCAACTCACTTGACTTCCACTTTCTCATTGGAGACGCCGTATCTGTTGAACTCGGTGGAAATATATTCCGTCTTTCTCATCCAAGGCACCACCTTAGCGTGCTGCTGGGATCTTAAAGGGTGGAGAACAAAAAAAAAAAAAAAAAGTATAAACATCTCTAAAGGCATCTCACGCAATCTGGGTGAGCTCAGCTTTTTTTTTTTTTATTTACCTCTTGGAGCTGGACGGAGCCTGGATGTCCTCTTCTAACAGTTTTTCATCAGCTGGATCCAAGAGTACTGAAACAAAAATTGGATTGCAAAAGAATCACTTCAGTTGCGTTTCATTTCTAACACAACTCAGCTTCCAGTGGAATGGAGGCCATGATTAGAGAAGCTTACTGTTAGGGTCTATACGGTACGTGTCCGGGTTGATGAGATCGATGGTGACACCGAGGTCCGGCTCGGTCAGAAGCTCGTGCTTATGCTGTTTCTCCAGAGATGTAGCTTTGTACTGTACAAACCTGTTACCATGGCAACAAGAAAATGACTAAATCTGTTTACGTCCATAATGGTAAGAATAGAAAGAGGTAATGACAGTACCTGTGCTGATCAAACGGGTATGTGATGAATTTGGGGTCAAACGGGATATCGGGCAGGCTGTTGCAGTATTTCACCCGACAGACCACACCTGACCTGTTGTGGACACAAAATATTGTCACAAATTATTTGATATTTCCATTTAAAGTAAAAAAAAAAATGACATATCAGCACGACTTACCGCTCAGGGACAGTTCTGTGTGATGACGGCCGACTGAAAGAGGGTCAAAAAAAGAGATTGATAATTAACCAATCAAAATGAATATGTCATCTGCCATGCAAAAATTTCAAAATTAGTTTGGTCGTAGTAGTTTTCAATTTGTTTTTATGTGCAGCTGCGAGATTCTACCATCGAACTCCCGTTTATCACGAGATTGCATGAAGTTTGACAGACAGGTACAATTGGTGTATTATGAGAACAATCACGAATGCATAATTAACTCGCCTTTAAACAAAAACAACAATTACGCCATATTTGCTAATACGAGACTAATTAGTGACAAGTTAGCTGCAAAGCTAGCCCCTAACATGTTTTACCTGTGGCCGTCCTCGCGTTGTGCTTGCGTCTGAATCGTCGGCGCCATTATAGCACGAAGCGGATTCCAAAATGTCCGCTTTAAATAATATTCTCGACGAAAACAAGTGGATCCTCTGAATAAAGAGAAAGAAACACGAAATTATCGAAATTTACCCTCCATTAAGCGAACTCTGTCGGAAGTGCTTTACTGAGATGGTCTTAAAATGTAATCAAAGATTTTGAGAGCGCCCCCTGTTGTCTGTAGTCCTGTAACACAAGGCTTGGGTTCATTTGGTTTTGGTCTTGTACGTCACGGCTTTGGGGTAAATCATGTGAAAAGATACTAGAATAAATCATTTAACAAACACATTTAGTTTTATATTTATTTGGTTAATTATAATTAATTAAAATTTGAACCAAAAAGAATTCATTACATGTTAAAATTAAATATTTTACATCTATATTTGAACCGCCCACCCCCTGTCGTTCTTGATAACAAAAGACATCACATGATGTTTGTATTTGATCATGTTTGGCTCCAACATATCCAATATGCACATTTACATTTCATCACAAAATAGTTTGCTAATATGACTGGAAACATATATTGCAATCTCAAACATGGCTTCAAAAAGCGACGATCGAAGCTGCATAGAACGGCAGTGTAATCGACATAAACATCCCACAAGATTAAAATTATTCGTATATCAAACTAGTATATCAACTCACAGAAGTCACTAATCATTTCTCCATCATCTCCAAAAGTCAAAACATGAAGGCAACAACAGGTCCCGGCAGAGCTCCATCCATACCCTTTGTTCCGTGTGCATCTATTGCAGATAAGTATTAAAAAACTAACAAAAAAAGGCATTACGGTGTGGACACACACATCTCAAAACATTCAGGAGGTGCTCCCAGATGTTCATGTCCATGGACTACATTTCTCTCTGCAAGTGGGAACCAACTCTGTGAAGAAACACAAGGCAAGGTGAGATTCAAAATAAAATGCTGGTCTGGTATCAGGGCTGAAGAATAACATGATACATATTTTATTTCTTTAGACTTATTAAAATATGAACTATATCTGAGTCTTGAGTGTTATTCTGAGAAGTAAATGTCTCACCCATCTTCCCAAAGGTACAAGGCTCGATCATGGTAGAACACCGCGAGGAAGAACCATACACTGGTCTCCACCCAGAAGATGACAAACAGGAACCATAGTGAGGTGAAAATTAATTCGCACAACATCCTGAAAATAAAAAGGGAAGAAACAATTACAATGACGACAACTATCAAATAGTTACTCTTGCAAGCTTCCTTGAGGATTCAAAACAAATCGGACTTAGCTGTAGCATTCTAACGCTAACTATCTAGTAAATCAGGAATTTTCAAATTTGAGGAACACCGGTTTGTTTTCAGGATTCAACATTTGAGCTCAGGTTTTAAGCGGACATTTTCGCGCACACATGTCGAAGGCTAAGATAGCACTTTATACCACATTGTTATTTTGCCACCATTACTTTTATTAGCTTTGTGGCTAATGTTAGCACACGATCGTGTTCTTGCGTACATTATAATAAACGTACTTACTCCAACGAGTTTCCCTTCGGGTGGCATTCCTCCGCTCAATCGTTAAAACATTTGTTTACAATGTTCGTCATACCGCACGCTGTGATTACTTCCGGTCCACGGACCAATCAGAGCGCAGAAAATTATGAAGTCGAAATGGAATGCGCATACGCCGCACGCTGTGATTACTTCCGGTCCACGGACCAATCAGAGCGCAGAAAATCACGAACGTCGGAAATTGAACGCGTATACCTAAAAAATAAAGTAAAATACAAAATAAAATTAGACACAACGCCTTTTATACTAAAATTACTTTATTACAGCTGATTTATTTTCAATAATCCCTCTGCCAACATAATGGTACATTATAATACAAACAAAATAGTAGATTTGATTCTATTCTTATTCTTTTTAATGAATCTTTTTTCTTCTTAATACAATTCGAATCGACTTTTTAAGTATTTGAGCATCTCGTTATGTGTAGCATCTTCATAAACTCTCATGACCATCTATACAATTTAATACAGGTTACAAGTTGTAGTGGTAATGCGCCAACAAAAATAAAAATACTGACATCTTCAAAAGAAATGCAATCTCTATCTTCTCACTGTATTTGTCACCAAAGCGTGCGCGTTTGTGTTGGCCTCTGGATCAGATGTGATAGCTCACTGGAGGGGGGAAAGGGGGGGGGGGGGGGGGAGCAGGGGTCACCACATGGCAGCATATGGGCCGGGCAACTATGGCACAGTGTTTGGACCACAGAAGACTTCAGCCCTCTCTGTCTGTTGCCTTATTCAGAATCCTCAATTTGCGTTCAGTCAGTCAGTCAAGTCAGTCAGTAAGACCCCCCCCCCCCCCCCCCCCCCGCCCCCCCAAAAGGAAAAAGACAAAATCAAAAACACATCCAGGTTGGTGGAGCGATGGGATATTGATAACCATCCAATCACACAGAAACATTGACAGTGACAACAAAAGTGAAAGTTGGCATGGGGTCGGTGAGGTTCTGCTGTAGAAAATGGATGGTTAAGAGTAATTCGTTTTTCTCCAAACTTTGTATGACAGAAAGTTGTCATGGTAGTTTAAAACATGGCGGTAGTTACCGGTGCTTGGATTGGCAACAAGGTGGATTAATTTGCTTAACATGATGTCCAAGTCAAGTGCTTTAAAGCACATGGGGTCAAAGGCCATGCATTTTTTATGGTGGCCCTCCCCACTAAAGCAAATTGGATCTAATTGGTTTAATGTGATTTTGGCACGAATATTTTAATTTTAACAGACTTAACACAAATTGGACAATAGTTGAACACTTGGGGGGGGGGGGGAAATAATAATTGTTGCACACAAATTAAAATGTATAATTTTGGGGGTTAATTTCTATCAAAGGTCAAATCTTAAAAATAGGGAAATCACATTGCGTAGTTTTTGGATATTATATTGCATGGAATAAGTTTTTAAATTCGATGTCAAACGTTTGATGAAATTCTTGACCACACACTTCCTGTTTCAGATCTTTTGGCTTTGGTCCCGTCACCGAGCAACACCCTGTTTTAGCACTTTTCTTGTTGTCAACTTTGTTTTGAATTTTTACACATTTATCCTGTTCTCATTATGCATTTATTAACATGAAAAATATTTATTTCAGGAAAAAAAAAGCAAATTATTTAAAACGAACAATTTGCTTCCAAGATGCGTCCATCACAGTTGAAGCACACCGACATTGTAAATTAGAACTCACCATTCTTGCTAAGTGAAACAAAAAATTTGTATTTTCCACTTAGTGATTACAATGTGGCCCACAAAAAAAAAAAAAAAAAATTAACAGCCCCTCTAACAGTTTTGTCACGCAATGCAGGCTGCTCCTGCAACGTGTAAAATAAACAGCTAAGTGCTTCGACGCCACATTTGTTCATACTTGCGTGTTCCCTCACAAACGCACACGCGTGTGCTGGATTCAGTCAGCGGCGACGTGTTGTCGCACCTTTTGCGTTGTCGCCGTGGCACCCAGCCTGCTGTCATGGTCATGGCTTTTAAACAATCCCACCAAGTTGCTCAACCAACAAAGCCACAACTCCAAATTCGGCTCCACACGGTTCAGCCGACGCGGCGGCTTTCAACCGACATGCGCCAGGCTTGCCGTGGGCTCCGCCGCATCCCTCCGACAACGCTCAGGTGCTTTCACCAAAATAAATCAAATATTTACTTTAAAAAAAAAAATCTTGCATTTAGCATAAAGTGCTTTGAAAAGGCAGCAGTTTTTTTTTCCTCTAAAAAAAAGGCACTGATAAAAAAATCACGATCTGATTTTGATTGTTTTTGAAGGTAAGTGTGTCACTGTGGACACTGATATGTCACCTCAAAAGAGTACCACTGCTCTAAAAGATTAAAAAAAAAAAAAAAAAAAAGCACTATTTACACATTCCTCTCCACTTCTCACAGTTTCTTTTTAAGACTACTCGGCACATCACTACGGCGTGAACTTCTGAATATAATTGGAACTTGTGGAAATAAGAAGGATCCTAAGAATGCTCAAACACGCACCCACACTCTACAAACGTTTCCACCGGGGTTCTTACATTTTACACATATGGCGGAGTCTATTTTAACATCACCCATAAGAACTTATAAACACGAGAACTTCCTTGAAATGGGGAGGGGTTATACGGTTAAGCGTGAAAGTGACCCATTGGGGATTTAGCAGACTCTGAACATATAAGACCTAATGTTTGAAAAAGGCACCGTCATCAAGCTTGCGGCCTTGAACCCGAGGGAGGGAAAAAAAAAATAATGCTTTTTTTTTTGGGGTTGTGACTTTTGGCTGGCGGCGGTCTAAAATGGATCCCGATGGCCATCGCAGCAGGCTGGCATTACGACACTGTCTCGAAGCGCAATCAGTACGGGCCGTGGGGGGTAGGGGTGGGGGTGTAATATTTGAATATATGGTGATCTTTCAACAGTGTTTTCATGTGCAAAATGGGAGCCGTGAAGGACAATTAAAAAAAAAAAAAAAGTTAGCGGGTATCAGTAAAAATGTGCTGACGTCATAAACCTAAAGGATGTGAGGGGTGGGGGGGTGGGGCTGCGGCTATTTGCAGACCATTTGACCTGAGCAACATTGATTCAACCACACATCCACGTGTGGGTGCGCACAGTAGAAAAAAAATGAAGGGAGGGAGGGAGGGAGGAAGCAGGGGGGGGAGATTTCTTGGCTGCTGCGTTTGGTTGCACTTGACACGTGCGCCAGCTGAGCAACCCGAGGACTTATGTGTAGGACAGGTGGGACCCGTTGGATATTTGCGAGGTGACGCTGGTACTCCTGCTCATGCCCTGCTCGCCGTGGCCCCCGGGCGGTGTCCTCCCCATTCCTTGGGGGCTGTTTTGCACCACGGCGCCAGTGCGGGACACGAGCGACGCGGCTGACGGGTGACCCCATGGCTGCGGAGCCCCTCCTACTTGGACGCCTTGACCCCAGCTCTGCGGCGTAGGTGGCCCACCGGGACTGGAGTGATAATGGCGATGGCTGCCTTGGCGGCTCGAACCCCCCGCGCCCGAGCTGCCGCCGCTCCAGTGTGACCCGTGAAAGCTTCCTGACGACGGCGGCTGCTGCTGCTGAAGATGGACACTCCAACTTGACGGCGATCCGGGAAAGCTGTGGCCGAGGGACTCCGGGGAATTGGATAGCACCATGTTGCTGAAGCCCAGGCGCATGCTCTCAGAGTCGAAGGCCTCCACTTCTCGCGCTTGACGCTCCAGCAGGCTGCGGATTCGCTCTGAGCGATTGTTCTGCAAGGACACCACCTCCTCCTCGATCTGAAAGGCAACAAGTGGTCAAATGCAACTGTTGAAAAAAAAAAAAAAAAAAAAAAAAATTATATTACAGTGACCCCTAGATTCCATTAGCGAGTTCAGACTTTACTCTCAGATGTAATTCCACTTTTGGCCGCTTGGCGGCAGCCCACATCTGTTCTTTTGTTGGAGATTATATAAAGATGACTGAATATTTCAGTCCTCTATCATCTGTGTTTTACAATTTATGGGAATTATTATGACGAGTTTGACAGAACAAACCTTTTGCTCCAGCAGCGCTCTGCGTAGCGACACCCTCTGTTCCAGATCTTTTCTCTCGCGCTCGTGCTGCGCGTCCGTCTGCATCTTGATCTTGCTCTGATAGGCGTTGAGAAGCTCCAGCTCCTGCTGAAGCTGCATGCGAAGGCCCTGGCCCTGGGACTCTTGAGTCTCATCCAGCCGAAGCTGGGGGATTGAGAAATCATTTCAAATAAATGAATAAATACCACGCAAATGGTCATGTGATGAAGTTTTTTTTTTTTCCCCCGACGTATTGCTATTACTCACCGCCTGAGTGGACAACATCTCGTTGATGGAGTGGTCGTACTGCTCGGCCAAGATGGCGAGTTTGCGGTGCTGCTCCTGCTTCAGGCGCTTGAGCACGGCCTTGTGCTCGGACTTTGGTGTGGTCTCCAGCAGGTGATTCCTCAGCGCTTTGTACTGCCGGGTCTGGATCTTGCAGGTGTCCTGGAATTGCTTCTTGATCTGTAGCTCTTTGGACTGTCAAAGAAGAATTTATGACTGAACCTCTGATCATGAACCTCATTAGTTCCAGGAGGTCATTTTTCCCCAAATCGAAATGGATCGGATTTTATTAAATATGAAAATAAACACAATTAGCATTTTACAGGCTTTGTTCAGTGAGCCAAAATTTCTGATACTTGAGCAAAATTTGAAATACCTTGAGGCTCTTGGGCTGCTGGCGGACCTCCATAACGTGCTTGCGTCTCAGCTCCCTCTCCCGCCTCTTGTTGTACTCCTGCTGGTTGGTGAGCTCCGTCTGGTGCTGCAGTCGGATGAGCTCGCCCCGCGTCCTCTGGATGGTGTTGAGCTGGCGGAACTCCAACTCTTGCATGGACTCGTGGTGCCGTAGGAGCATGGCGTGCTCCAGGTCCTTCTGGGTCTGTCGTTTGTTCAGCTCCTGGTTGCGGGCACCGAGGAAAACGATCGGTAACGACATAAAGACAAATCGAGCGTGGGATAAAATCGTGTCATTCCTAACCTCGCGCACTAAATCCTGCTCGATGTTGTGGCGAGCGATCAAAATCCTCCGTTTGAACCTGCGGGACTCCAATTCCAAATACTGCCTTTGTCGGCGCTGCAGGTTGGCCTCCTCTTCGGCTTGGAAGTGTTGGAAGTTCTCTTTCTGCTTGGATAACCACTCCTGCTTTTCCTTCTTGGGCGTCGACTGGTTTTCGTTCAGCTCCTGTGTTCAGGAGGAAACGGCGTGAGAGGTTTGTTTGTGCTCTTCACCTCGTTTTACTATAACGTAAACCACTGCAATAATAATGTGTGTAAAACGGAAATAGTATTCGGCTAACTAAGACGACAAGGGTGGATTCACTACCTCTTTCAGTTGTTCCTTGCGAAGTTTGTACTCCCGCTTCTGTGATTCGAGGAAACTGTTCAGTTCCTTCTTCTGCTGGCTCTGGATGTGTTGGTGGAATTTCTTCTCGTCGTTGCTGAACGTTTTTGTCTATTGGAAAGCAAAACGCGTTAGTTGGCAGGGGGAAAAAAAAAAAAAGCTGATGTTTTGCAAAACAAGACATACATCCTTCTCCATGGAGCCTTGGTGCTTCTTGATGAGCTTCTCCATCTCCTGAGCGAAGCTGTTCCTCTGGTTCTCCAGCTCCTTATCCAGGCGCAGTCGATGCTCGTCCATCTCCGCCTTCAGCTTGTTCTCCAGCGCCATCAACTGTTTCTGGTGCTGCCGCCGCATACGCTTGTACCCCAAGATCTGCTCTCGTAATTCAGAGTCCTGCTCGTGCTCCTTGATCTGCCGGGTGAGCTGGTGAACATGGCGGAAGAACATTTTTTGTAGTGGTGCTGGCTCGCCAAATACGACAAAGGACAGGTCATTTACCACTGAGGCTGTGCGAATGGTCGCAAAATGTTCACGGTTGCGTTTGGGCCGCGGGGCGTTGGCGGGCTGGGATTGAGGTTCAGATGACCGAGCGTGAGGTTCAGAATCTTTCTTGTGCGCTCCTTTCTCCTGAAAGTTAAGCACGACAATTATTTGTAGATTACATTTTGGACATAATAGCCAGAAAATATTTTTGAAAAAATGGATTTCCAAGAACTCTGGAAAAAGCACAAAATAACGGTTTTACCGGTTTGACGTGTTTGACGGAGCTGTTGGACATGACCGTGTGGTCCCCCTCCATGTCCACCTCGCTTTTGTCATCTCCGGCGTCTGTCAGGCTGTTGACGGAGCTGCTCTGGGAGCTGGCGCTGATGGACATACTGGGAATGGACTGGTTGCTGCCCACACTGTTCACCGTGCCCGTTCTGCCCACGCTGTGTTCCGGCTCCTAAAAATAGCCCGACGTGTACGGTGTCAAAAAACAAACACGCTATATATTCCAATGACAGCGACGGAAAAGGACGCCGAGCTCGACGGACCTCCTCCTCGTCCGCGGCTTCGGTTGCGGGGCCGTTGTGGGCTTCGTGAAACAAGAGCTTCTTCATTTTACGATACTGCAAATTATCCAGCTCCCTCACTGCATCTTTCGTCCGATTGATGAGGTCCAGCAGAACCGATTCGGGGCGTTCACGCTGGACGAACGCGTGCTGAGGACAGAAACGCATTGTGTTCAACTTTTCGGAATATTGATTTTTCCTGACTTTCTTTTGTGCTGACCTTTAAGAGCTCCTCGGACGTGGGCCTATCTTGGGGACATTTCTGTAGGCAAGAATCTACAAAGTTTCTGAAATAATCCGTCCTAAAAAAAAAAAAAGAAACGGTCAGTTCCGGGGTGCTGAACGTGGAAGAGAAATGCGGCTGCTGCTCACCATTCGCTGGACAGCAGCATGGGGCTCTCATTCTGCGCTATGTGATATAAGGCACTCATTGCATTCATATTGAACAGTGGCGGCTTCCTCTCAGCTACAAACAAAACACACAAGTCAGGCTAAATCAGAACAGCTCTCAGATTTGAAAAAATAAAATAAAATCATGACTTTACCTAATTCAATGCAGGTTATTCCCAAAGACCAAATATCCACCTTGCCGTCGTATTGGCCCTCATCCATAGCCAAGATCACCTCTGGGGCCATCCTAAAATAAAAAAACACATATCAGCGATGACTGCGTTTACAAAAAACGGCGTTCAAAAGCTCGCGTCATTGGGCTTACCAATATGGCGTCCCAACAAAGGAGTTGGCAGGACAGGCGATGGAGGCCGAGCCGAAATCAGCGAGTTTCACCTGGCCTGGCTCTGTCAGCAAGATGTTTCCTGCCTTGATATCTCTGTCAAACACACACGAGCGGGAGGGGAGGGGGGTCGGGGGGGGGCGGGAATGAGTGCGTGATAACAACTCTGCACAGAAAACAGAAAGCCCGAGGCCGTCGGCGCTTGCAACACGCGCTCCTGATGAACACTCACCGGTGAATCATGTTGTGGGAGTGAAGATAGGCCAAACCTTGAAGAGCACCGTGTGTAATTGCGGCGATTTCCACCTCTTGCAGGGGCTTCTTGTGCACTGGAGGAAAAAAAAGAAAATAACCGACATGCAAATCCAGAAGGGGTGGGGGTGAGGGGGGGGTTCAGGGATTCATGTGAAAATTGCTCAACTTTCACTCACCCTCTAACAGATCTGAAGCAGAGCCTAGACAATACTCCATCACCAGCTGAAATAATACACAAAATAAAGTCAAAAGGGTGTATTAAGTGTCTCATTAAAGGCTTCCAAGGGTCCAGCAGAGTTGGAACATCTTCTCACCCAAGCCGTGTGTTCTCGCAGAAAGCATCCTTTGTACTCGATGCTGTTTGGGTGTTGTATCCTCTGCAGGAATTTCACCTCCTTGATTATGTCTTGCCATTTCTGAGGAGCATGCAGAGGGAAAGTAAGTCAGAGGGGGGAAAAAATAACCAACACCTAATCACTACGCTAAGAACTCTCAGGAGTCCAACCTCGCTGGACTGCTTTCCGCTGTAGGACATCTTCTTGATGGCCACCACCTCATTTGTTCGCACATCTTGTGCCTGAATGACAAAGCGAGCAGGACACTGATGTCATCACTTCTAAACATTTGTCATGCAAGTACGTCATGAGCTTCTTTTTCCACGTCTTTGCTTGAACCGGACTTTTTCTTTATTTTTATATATACTCACAAAATATACAGCGCCAAAGCTGCCATGTCCGATTTCGCGTAGGTCCGAAAAGAGCTTCTCCGGATCTTCCTTAAAGAAGAGCTCGGCAATTTCGGGGTCCTTTAGGCTCCCCGTCCGACTGCTGTTGGGCATAGTGGGGAGGTGGTAGTCGGGGGTGGGGTTGGGGGTGGGTGGGGGGTGGGGTTGATGCCGCTGCCGCCGAACTATCCGGGTCTGCGACAGCGACTAAAAAGCCCCCACCGACGGCTCATTTGCAGGACAGTCGCCTCATATGTGTGGTCACCACTGAAAGCAAAGGAAAAAAAAAAAAAATACACATTGTAATTCCATTTAAAAAAATTCTGTCAGCTGCCAAATTTTGTTTAAATTTTCAGGAGGGGGGGGGGGACCACTCCACATCTGAGGTGGTCGTAACATTTTTTACCTTTCTGTGAGAGGAGTTCAGATTTCAGATTTCATTTCAAGCGCGTAATAGGAACGATGTCTTAAGTTTGGGATTGGACGACACCCTAGCGCAAGATAAGTGGGTTGCCATGGTGACAACTCTAGTCATGAGATCAGGAGGGCTGTGTCCTGAAAACCCTCACCTCACACCGCCGCCAGTGGTATGCGGACAGAGCGATGTCACCCCCTGACAAAAGGTCCCGAGGTGACAACACACTGCCTCACTTGTCAGATGCCTGGCTGAGACAAAGCATTCCAGTGATGGAACTTCTCGTCAAACCTGTACGCTCCTAGAAAACATGTCCTCAAAGCTACCACGGCCTAGTCTATTTTTTTTTTTTTGTTGTGTATCGTCACATGCAGGGGGGGGCTATTTATGCCGTCTCTTGCAACTGCCATACAGATGTCGAGTGTAAAAAAAAAAAATCGCCAAGGCCCGCTCAGATGATCAGCTGCTAGCAGATGCAAAGTCGAGGCGGGAGTCACAAGACTTTTTCTTCGCCTGCCTGGGACAACTAGCGCCTCAGATCAGGCTATCGTCTTCTAACACTAAACAAGTCGCGACTCCAAACAAATTGAGCGGCAAAATTGACTTCTCGTCTCTGCCGCGGTTCGAGCTAGTAGAAGCCGGTCGCCATGAACCCTCAACATCCAAGAAGACCAAGATGATGCCTGCCATTATGAAGGCTGGCTCACCAAATCCAAAGCTCCACCCCGAAAACTACCCTATAATTTTCCGGAATTCTTAAAGAAAGCATGGCACGGACGTGTTATTAAGACACCTGTAAGTGGTTTATATTATGTAAAAAAATGCATATGGAGGCCTGAGGCCCTCTTTATTGCCATTTTTCCACCACAACAATCGTCATGGAGCTTTAGTACCACAATACGTGACAACATTCACGGTCGACACGCGTGAACGCCGACCACTCATACCTTCTTCACGCGTGTCACCTTTTCGCGCAGCAGCACGCACTCGCGCAAGAATGCGGCAGGACGAGGCGACTGAGCTGGAGGGTTTCTCACCACTTCCTGTTCACATAGCTATAGGGCAATTAGTATCTCCGTATTAGACCTTAAAAGGAATTAGCGGTGTCTGAAAATAAATGTAAAATGCAGTCGGTGACGTGAGTGAGCGCACGTCGGAAAAATGGCAGTGTCGTATTGTCATTTATTTATATATGTAGATCCAATGGCAATATTTTACGTATTGCGGTTGAGTTGATTCCTCAGACTTTTGGCTCACGCTTATCAAGTGGCAGAACACACTTTTGGTAAACATATGATTAAATAGATTAGTCATTTCCTTTTGACACACAACTTGGATATCAAAAGCTTATATAGTTTCGCGGTATGTGGAAACATTCATTACGTTACGACACACATATGTCGCAGTTATAGGCGAGATAATGCTAACTGAGTAGCCCACTTTGACCAGCAATTATCGCCAGCCAAACGAGATTATACCTGTGGTTAGTGAGTACCCCCCCCTAACCGGTGAAGTTGCAACACAAGTAGCTTTAGAGATTATCTTATCCTTGTCACTTTTCTACGACAGACTCTCCGGGGAAAATAAATAAACCCACTTATCTGTGTTGCAAAGCGTTTCAAATAATGTGGTTTGATCAGATCCCCGACAACTAACTAGCCCAGCGTTGGCTATGATGTTAGCACCGAACTTGACGTTAGCGAGATTAAGTTACGTGTCATATGATAAAACAAGCCCAACAATGCGCGTAGTGTTCAAACCCGAGCGTGTCGTTCGGCGATTGTGAAATGAAAGGAACAAACATTGACTTCGAGTTCGTTTGGTAGCGATAAGAGATATTCGGGGGCTAAGCTAAAGGGATGTTTGCTACGTTAGCTTAGCCACGTTAGCTCCGAACTCACCCTCCTGTGACAGGCCAGCTCTCAGGCGGTGCTGTAGAAATGTCGTTAAATTCAAAACACTAACACAAAAAACTACGTGTTCCTTTCTTTCTCATTCCTTGGCCCTGTGGCCGAATTAGCGTGTCGGATTCTTGCGGTTCTCTCGGCTGTCACTCGATGGACACAGGAAGACGACGGAGTTGATTTCGGTTACAAAAAAATATGACGAAAGAAAAAAAAAAAATCAAGAAAAGAGCATACACACCCTTAGAAGTGACTTGGGTTGCCAGAATGGTCGAATCCCACTCCCAGGCAAGGCAGGTCCAAAGATGGCTGCCGAGTACTGCCTCCGCCGCCTCCCTTGTCGTCAAAAGAAAAAAAAAAAAAACAAGTTGAGGGCAATAACGTCAGTGAAGTTCAAACGGTGCCCAAAACGGCCTTTTAAACGAGCCACGATAATATCCGAGGTGCGCTCGAGTTACGTCAGAAAAAGGCCGAGCACGTCAGCGTGGTTAACTTCGACTTGGATGAAACCAACTCAAGTCAGATCCGAGCGTCCGCCTGGCTTCGACGCACTCGAGCAGTTCCGCCCTGCCTGTTGCACTCAACTCTCTCTGACCCACAAACACGAGGAGGTGGAGACATTCCAGGCCAATAACACTTCATACACTACCTTTTTTTGTTTTTCTTTAATGCCAATTTTATCGACCCGTTTCTCCATCCAATATATCTGACAAGTGAAATCAAAGATCCCATTCTGACCTTTATTTTACACCAAAGGTTGGACATGAAGGGTTGCGTAAGTCGGGCCTGAGTCTGACCTTATGGGTTTTTTTAGGCGGTTGCTGACTTTTGGCAGAAAAAAAAAATTGATTACACACACCCTTCAGCATTCTCTCATGGAGGCTAAGCCCCCGCACTCATAAAACCTAGCGACGCCCCTGGCTGTATCTCCAGGAGTTTCCTGGTGCATCAATTCATTGATCTGGACCAATATGAATATTTGCAATAAAATTGTTGCAGTATCATTGTGACTGGTGTAGTCCTGAATTAAAACTTGGTGTGTATCAGCCCATGTTGGGCACAGATGGAGGAATTGTTGACCAATTTCAGAATACTATGCCACTGCGGTTGTCTATCTCCATATGCGCCGCATCCTGTTCTGATAATTTCCTTGTTTTTTTGAGGGAACACTGAAATAATGGATTCTCTGGTATTGAAGATTATTCTTTCTCGGGTTTGTTGACTCGCTTAATCGCAAGGAGGGTGCCCAGTAGTGTCTGTAGGCGGACATTTTGTCTGTGGAAATATCCTACAGCAAAAGAACTTTTCCTTCGACAATATTATTTCCCTGCCCTTGAGCAATCTTTTTTTAATTATTATTATTTATTGGAAGTGTTACTGAATATTGCAATGACCTGTAATTCTAGTTACAAAAGTACCATCTGCAATTTTATTTTTTGTGGCAAGCTTGTACTATCTGAGAAGGATCATCAGGTTTGAATCAGATTAGAATCATCCTCAACAATGGACTTCCCCCAATAACTGGCTTCCCACACAGACAACTTCCAATTCCAATCTTTCATCAGAAGACAAAGCCATGACATTCTTCCCTTAGGGCTGTGCATGCTATTTTTGCATTCAGTTGCTTGATGTGTCATATAATATTGTTTGGAAGAAGACTCTGTAGCAGTCTGAATAAGATCCAACCAATTATCACTTATTGTTATGATCATAACATCTGCACTTTAGTGTTTATTATCATCATATTATTTATTATTATATATTATTATTGTCTGATTCCCAATTTAATGTGACAAATGGCAATGTATGGTTTAATTGCTATTTTGTTACAGAACTCACCTCATTAAAGGGCTTCTTTGGATCATGTTAAAAACGCATTCAATTTTAAATGCCTTTGTGGAAGAAAGATCAGTTAGGCGGCAACATATGTATTCTTATTTACTACCGAAGCTTTTATTTTGAAGGAGTACCATTGAGCATTTTATTTTGAAAATATATCCCGGAAGTCGGGACGCAAATCGTCCGTCATGACCCTACGTCACGAGTGCGGAAGTCGACCGATTGTCCCGGCCCACATGTCGAAAAATGGTCGCGCAAGGGGAAAAACAACAAGGCCATAGACCAGGTGTCTATAAACAGAAAAACAAAGGTCATAAACATGGCAAGCATCGGACAAAAGGCGAAATTGAGAGAGAAAATAAAGGTGAGTGTTTTGTTTTGAATAGAACACGGGCTAGCTTGCATTAACCTGTGTTGTGGCGGCTAACCAAACACACGTGTTTACATCTCTAGTTGAACAAATGTGCTTTTACCAGGATATAAATGTCAGTGGACATGCTAATGTGATTGTGTACATTGATTTAAAATGCACACAATTTGAATATTTCACATCCGTGTTGTGTTTTTTCCCCACTTTATCTAAACGATCTCTTGCAGGAAGGGTGTCGGTGATAGCCCTCACGAAAAAACAGAGAAAAGAGCAGCGAAAGATTGACAGAAAGAACAAAGCTAATCAACTACGCAAGAACAAGAGAGATATGGTATTGATTTAAATGCTAATCAATGAGGCTGCATTTAGAGGTCCACATCCCCAATACTACAAAACTCCCATGCATATATTCTTTATCCTCCTAGGTCCTAACAGAGAAGCGGCGTTTAGGCAGCAGAGATGGTCCTCCTATTCTGGTGGCCGTGGTGTCTCTTCACGCAGCAGTCGATGCCGGCGCTGTAACCAAATTGCTTCGTCAAGAGGGCGCCGGCGGCGTCGTACACCAGGAGCACTCTGTCAGCGGCGCCAGTGACAGTTTTGGACTGGTTGTGTCTCGGTTTAAACAAAGATTTACCTTTCTCAGAACCAACACAGGTAAGGATGGGTGGTTGTGTGTTAGAATCTTCGGCCACGCCGCCCTCCTACAAAAACAAATTTGTTTTCTTTCTATCCAGATGACATGCATTCACTGCTTGACGTAGCAAAAATGGCGGATAGCCTTATGTTTGTGCTGGACTCTGCTGAAGGCTGGGACAGCTATGGAGACTATTGTCTCTCCTGTCTCTTTGCCCAGGGTCTCCCTAGCTATGGTAAGATCAACCCTTATCACATCTTAATCTGTATATTATTAAGGTTTATTGATAATCTATGTCATCAAAATCCACACCCTGGTAGCTCTTGTGTGTCAGGGCGTGTCCGACCTCCCCGTAAAGAAGAAGGTGGATTGCCGCAGGGCCCTGTCCAAAGTCACAGAAATCCGCTTCCCCGAGGCTCGGCTCTTCTCTCTGGACACGGAGCAGGACGTCACCCTTCTGCTCAGACATTTGGGCACGCAGAGACAACGAAAGCTGGGCTTCCGGTCCAGACGCTCCCATCTCCTGGCCCAACACGTCGCTTTTACGCCGAGTGGCTCCGCCGGTCTCGGCACCCTTTGCGTGTCTGGGTATGTCCGTGGGCGGCCTCTTCGAGTGGACAGGCTCGTGCACATCAGCGGACACGGAGATTTCCAGCTGAGCCAGATCGACGCGCCGATGGACCCACTCCCCTTAAACGCAACTGCGCCCAGAGCAAGCAAGCCCGGCAAGGATGGGGCGGTTGACATGATGGTAGGATTTAAATTAAAACTGATTGCTAAGAACTTTTATGAATTGATGTTTGCGGGTTCTTTTACAGGATGGTGGTGAAGCAGATGCCCCTGTGCGGGTGCTGATGAAAGCCGACCCCTCTTGTAGGGAAAGCCTGCAGACTGAGGCTGAGGTGGACCCGATGGATGGAGAGCAGACTTGGCCTACAGAATCAGAGCTGCTTGAGGCTGAAGGTACAAAATGGGACCAAGTCTCGGTTTGACAGAAATAATTACAATTTAATTGGTGTCTTTTAGAGGCCAGAAAAAACAAACGCGTGATGAAAGTCCCAAAGGGAACGTCCGACTACCAAGCGGCGTGGATTGTGGATAACGACGAAAACGATGACCCGGATGAAGAAAGCAGCGAAGATGACGATGACTGCGACGACGAAATGATGGAGGAGGCACCCGACAATGAATCTCAGGTAAATTGTATTCCTGGTTTATTTGGAATAATTACAGCAACAAAAAAAGTTGCAATTTAAAAAAATAAAATCTCATTTTAAAGTTGTGGCAATGTGGCTAGCGTGTTCCTGTGCATACGTGACTCATACTCGGTGCACCTTGCTTTGACGAGGTGCTGTTAGTTTGTTTATCGAAGCGTCCGCCGCGGTGGGCCCGAGCCCACAACAATAGCGCTTTGGAGCAGTCGTCCCGAGAGGAGCCTCCTGCCTTCCTGCTCGACGCACACAACTCACTTCCTGTCTGGACTAAGCAATAAGGGAGGGGGAGACTTGGCCCAAAATGATTTATTTCCAGCTTTGCTTAAAAGAAAAAAAATCGTTTGATGTTGAAGTTCACACACGAGAATGTGTGAGTAACAATGGGGTTCTTCATGGTGTTTTTTTTTCCGTACAGGAATGTTGGGCGATATAATGTTAGAAACCACCTGATTCTGAAGAAAATTCCTCTTTGTTCAGGACGGAGGTTCCGACTTGCCCTCAGAAGAGGACGATGATGATGGAGAAGAGGAGGAAGAGGAAGAAGAATTGTGCTCCACCGAGCGAGCCGGCGCCGACCAGCGCTACGACGAACACGTGGATGAGGCGGCCGAAGAGGAAGAGCTCAAACGTTACCGCGAGGCGCGAGCCAACGAGATGTTCCCCGACGAGGTGGACACGCCTCTCGACGTGGCCGCCAAAATCAGGTGGGTTCGGATGTGTACTATTTAGGGTGCTTGATTTTTATTTTTATTTTTTTTTCCAGGTTCCAGCGCTACAGGGGCCTTAAAAGTTTCCGCTCGTCCCCCTGGGATCCCATGGAGAACTTGCCCCACGACTATTCACGCATCTTCCAATTCCAAAGCTTCGAGCGTACCCGCCGCCGCATCCTGGCCGAAGCCGCCGAAGAGGAGGAAGGCGCCATGGTATGCTTGAATATTGTTCTAGATCATTGTAGAGCGTTGTCCTAACACTCTGCCGTTGCAGGTGGGCTGGTACGTCACGCTCCACGTGTGTGACGTGCCCTCCTCGGTGATGGAAGGCGTGCAGGCGGGCAAGCCGCTAGTCCTGGTGTCTCTTCTCCCTCATGAACAGAAGGTCCCTGTGCACCTCCATGTTTCAAGCAAAATGTCCATTTTAAAAGCAAGTCTAACTTTTTTTATTTTTTTTATAAATATATTTAGATGTCAGTGATGCACCTTTTGGTCAGGAGACACCCCAGCAACGTAGATCCCATCAAATCCAAAGAAGAGCTAGTGCTCCACTGCGGTTTTCGCCGCTTCAGGGCCTCGCCTATCTTCTCTCAACACACTTCAGGTAAGATGGACGGTAAGATCTGACCGTGCAAGCTTACTACTGAGGGATTAACTGTGGTTGCTATTCAGCGGATAAACACAAGATGGAGCGCTTCCTCCTGCCCGACACCCCCTCTGTGGTGTCCGTGTACGCGCCCATCACCTTCCCCCCAACAGGAGTCCTGCTCTTCAAACAGAGAGATGATGGTGAGATCAATAGAATTTTTCAATTCTCTGGAATATTACAGAATTAAAACGTCACTTATTGTGATATTAAGACTTTTTACTTTTATTTATTTATGTCTGTATAGGTGTGCAGGACCTGGTGGCGACCGGCAGCCTGCTCAGTTGTGACCCTCAGCGCGTTGTGCTCAAGAGGATCGTGCTGAGCGGGCACCCGTTCAAAATCAACCGGCGCTCTGCCGTCGTCCGTTACATGTTCTTCAACAGAGGTGAGCCTTCTTCACTTTAACTTCTGCGCCGAACCGAGTACGACTTCCTTTTGTCTCCTTTGCTTGCTAGATGACATCATGTGGTTCAAACCTGTGGAGCTGCGAACTAAATGGGGTCGGAGGGGCCATATTAAGGAAGCTTTAGGTAAGAAAAAATTTCACTGCAACATGCTGTAGATACATTTTTGTGAAAAAAAGGAACTGTGTATTTTAAACTCGTATGTTGTTGTTTTTTAAACAGGAACACATGGTCACATGAAATGCGTGTTTGATAGTCAGCTGCGCTCTCAAGACACGGTGCTGATGAACTTGTACAAGAGGATCTATCCACGATGGACGTACGACCCCTACGTGCCTTTGCCTCTGCCCTGGTTCAAACGGGAGTCCACCGTGGACGTGCAGGACTTGGACATGGAGTAGACAACAAATACACAATTGGTCTTGAATCAGACTCCCCTTTTTTTTTCCCGTTTATGATTGATTGGGACTCGCCCAGTTGAGTTGTTTTATACATTTGACCTACAAGTGCGTTCAGATTTGGTATCATCATTTCCAAAAGAATAAAATCCCATTTTAAATTGAACCCTGCACACTTTTTGATTCGACTCTATAGCCTTTAGATTGCTATCTTGGTTTTGGCCGCTAGAGGGCGGCAATGTATAAATATTCCATGATATGATCCTGTATAAAAAGTTGCAGAATAAAGACAACTAAAACTTCCATATTGATTTTATCAATATTTATTCATCTATTTTCATTATTCACTTAATTTATTATTGTTTAAATTATGACTAACAATACAAATCTGAGTATTTCTAGAACACTAGTATTTTTTTAATCAGGGCTTTTTCCTTTCGCTGACTTCTTCACCCATCTGGTTGCTGTTTTCGTAACAATATCAATAAGAAAAATACCAATGTGTGTTCTAAAAGCTATTTTCAAAAAAAATACAGCTGCTCATCTGAATTCACAAATTCACTTCAGCCGTTTTGTATAATGTATTTAATCACTTGTCCCATAACAAATTGGTTACAGTATGAAACAATAGCTCAAGTATGTGAGAGGGATGGAAAAAGCCTTCCAATTTATTTTTTAACCCATCGCAGCTTAGCAAAGAAACATGGCATCTCCATGAGAACAATACTTGTGCACACATCCTTTGAGCTGTCCCCTCTGACTCCTTGAGAAATGAAATCATTATGCCCCCCAAAAAAATGTGGTTTGGAAGTGTGGCTTGCCCCACGTTTGACCCGATGGAGCCCCTTCCTCAGCGTGCAGTTCACAGCCTCATTGTTGCTGTCAAGACCCAAGGCCAAAAAAATGCAACGGGGGAAATGCTTGATTTATGAATCTGAGTATTTATCGCAAATCGCAGCCCCCCCCCCTCCTCCTTTTTTTTTTATGCATGCTTGCAGAAACATGATTCATCCCCGCGGGCATGCCAAGATGTCTGCATGAGCAAGCGCAGGGCGAAGACGTTGAGATGGCGGCAACGTGATCCAAAGTAGAGCAAAAGTTCACCTTGTGCTCCCCCCCCCCTTCCAAAATATAAAAGTATTATTAGAAAAGAAAGACGATACACTCGAGTGATGTATCGTACTTTTTTGGAGGAGCGGCATACTTTGTGCCAACACTCACTTTATTTGCACGAATTAGGTGATAACGACGATACGTGTGCATTTTCAAGGTCACGGCGAGGGAAGGCGCAATTGGATATCCCCTAAATGCAGCAACATATGCGGCGGACGCGCCAAAGGCTAACACGGTTGACTTCCATGTTGTTTTTCCCATAGGAAATCATGTAAAGTGAATTCATTTGTTCCAGGCGTAAACTGTCATCAAACCTCAACAAAACATTTCAAAGTGATTCGATTCATATGTATCACAAAAGATTAGTGATTTAAAAAAAATTAGCTAAAAAATGCAAATATTTGGAACTTTCAAGTTAAATATAACAGAACTGATTCTTTCACACACCACTAGAGGGAGCCAGAACGCCACTATTGGTACAGATTGAGAATGACAGCTTGAAATGCTCACTGAGCTGAGGTCATGCAAGATTTTTCTGCATATTGTCACCTCTAAAATGTTTCTAGCTCTATGATTAAAAATAAAAAATCCCTCAGCTTTTTATTTTTTAAGTATATAATTTTTTTGGCACACTTAAAGGTCCCACTATACCAGATTGGGATGCCCTCGCACGCTCCATTCCTCCCGGCTCTCCCTTTTGAGCTCAATTCCGAAAACCAACAGCAACGTGGTACATAGCGGCGAATCCAAGCCGTGACTTTGAGTGTTTGGCACATGTCTGCAGTCAGGAGACATGAATGCTGGTGACTTAGTGCTTGGTTGGCCCAAGAATGTCTTGCGGTTCCCACTTCACTGCCACCACACTTGGAAGGCGCCCTGCTGAAGATATAACGGGTGAGATCTTTTTCCATTGGACGCAGATGAAGAGGGCGGAAGAGGAGAAAAAGACGGCAAGAGAGATAAGACAGGGGCCAGCTTTAATAATAATAATATATAAAATAGTTAAAAAAAAATGTGGGCGGAAGGAGTTGGAGGAATGTAGGGGAAAGGGGTGTGCGTAAAAAAAATTGCAAATTAAAATAAAAAAAAAATGTGAGAGAATGTGGGAGAGTGGCTGGCGTTTATGGATTGCAGATGTGGCGCTGTGGGGTTTTGGCAGGGCCCTCGCGCGCCTAAATCATGCACCGGCTGGGTGGCACCGGGTTGAGAGCGAGGTCAGCGAGCCGCAGCACACAAGCCGTAAAGAGTATCCGGGGGGGGAAGAGCCTCAAATACATACGGCACAACTATAGTGGTACATAAGGAGTACAAGATGGCGGCACAAGATGGATGACACTTCGGGGTCGTTCAAGAAGGTGACACGCCTGGCCAACACATTGCAAAGTAACAACCACACGAGACTCATTGAACGCAACATTCTTCGGATGTTTTGGCACTAAAGTCGATCCGAGCTGGCATGACGTGACCTGCCGTGTAACCGCTAATTATTTGGCCTCGAGTCCCCCCCCCTCCTCACCCTTCAAGGTGCACGCGTACCTTTCATCCACCTCCCGACTTTCCACCCGCCTGATTATCCAGGTGGGAATGAAATAGAAAGCGAAGGGGAGGGATAGAATTTCCAACGTCCGCCGCGCGCACCCCCGATGGGCCTCCCAGAGTGCTTTGCAGCTGACATCACCTCGCAGAAACCTGGCAAGCTTGTCTCTATCTCTCCCCTTGCTTCCTGGCCCTCATGATGTCACACTCCATATGGTTTTCAGCAATATCAAGCCGGAAAGAAGCGAGAAGGTCTGGGAAGTGTGTGCGCGCGTGGCTCCAAGTCGGACGAGGGAAAACAAAAGATTCGCCAGGGGGGAGGAGGTGAAGGGGCTCCTGCTTTGTGTGAGGCTTAACGAGGAGAATTTGGGGTCCATGTGTCGGACACACGTTGGACACTTTATTAGGTACACCTACTGGCTAATGCAAACTGAAGCTAGTGAACAGTTAAGGGAACGCCTGAAAGGTCATTTGCATTAAATGGGTCGGCTGCGATGATTCTCCAAGTGTGGCATGACATCCATCCATCTTTCCATCCATCCTTCCATCCATACATGAATCCATCCGTCCATCCATCCATTTTTTTCATCCACCATCCACCCTTCCTTCCATCCATATGGTAATCCATACTTCTATACTTCCTTCCTTCCTTATGTTAATCCATCCTTCTATCATCCATCCATCCATCCATCCATCCATCCATCCATCCATCCATCCATCCATCCATCCATCCATCCATCCATCCATCCATCCATCCATCCATCCATCCATCCATCCATCCATCCATCCATCCATCCATCCATCCATCCATCCATCCATCCATCCATCAAAAATGCTTCACGAAAAATCAATTTTTTGAGAGAAAACAACCAGAACTCGTTCTCTCCCGTCAATTCGTATCGGGAACGGGGATTTTAGGTTCTCTCCATCTCCACGTACGCACGTATCCATCTATGTACCGAATCCATCCAACCCAAATTTTTTTTTGCCCGACAAACACATTACAGTGATCGATGGCAACGTAAGAGAGAGGAGACACCAAGCTTCGAGAATTCTCTCTCAAATGGCGATGGCGTCTGCTTTTGAGGTGTTAAGTTTACATGTGGCGCAGTCCTGCATCGTGTCAAGCCTCGTCGCAAGACAATAAAGGCCAGTGGAAATCCAAAGTGCGACGGGGCCTCAGGCAGCCGAGGGGGCCTGCGGCCGATCTGCTGCCAGACGTCCGCGTGGAAAGATGCTTTCCACTTGATCTTCCGTGCCCTGCGCAAGCTCCGCGCCCCGTCACATGGCGTGGACCTGCAACTCTTGCAGGAATGTTGTGTAATTTAGTGGCTGAGCTCTACAGCTTCTGTCTTATGTCCACTTTTGTGCTCTTCTGGATGGAAAGCTGCCCCGTACTGGACGATCTTCTAGTGGTAACCCAATTATTCCTTACAACCAGCAATTTGGTGCTTATAAAAAAAAATAAAAAATCCTACAGCAGTTCATAAAAAGTTCAACGTTAGGGGTTTATTAGCGCCAGACTACGGCTCGCTAAAATTGTGTTTTGACAAGTTAAAAGTCCAGCACAGGCCTCAGGAGGCTGATTGATAAGTCAGATAAAGTCTGCAAAGACAACAGCTGCGCTCGAAAGGCACACGTGAAATTAGACGCAGTCGTTTTTTACAGAGATGGGGTGGGAAAATTTGTGGAATTCAAATTTTTGCCCGACCGCTGTACTGTAAACGTCAGACAAGACAATCTATGTGACAAGTTTTGTAATGACTATGTGGAAACTATTTTGGACCTTGGATGAAAAAGTCACATCCTCCACAAAGCGTATGCGTTCTCCAGGCCGCTCCATGTCTGTCTGCCAGTTTATCAGCAGTTCATCAGGGTAACATGGAAGCCCGAGACAATGCGCTCGTCCTCTCCTCGGCCCGGGCTCCTCGGGGTGTTGCGGATCACTTCCGCACACCGGCGGCCGGCCAGCACCTTGAACCGGGATCAGCCGCCCAGAGGAAGCCACCGGGGGCCTTTGTGACATTATCGCATGCTGTTGCCATCAAAACTAAACAAAGGCGCGCTTAGGAACGAGCCGTTCCGTGGTTGAAAAATGAGACGTTTAATCAGCTCTAGTTCTTTCAATCACACCGAGTGCTTGACACTGAGCAGATTAAAATCTCAGGAACACTCTTTGTTTATGGAGGTCGTGACCTTTGCTAAGTGTAGTGTAAAAAGTTAAAAGAAGTGATGCTAGGCAAATATATATGTATATATATATATATATATATATATATATATATATATATATATATATATATATATATATATATATATATATATATATATATATATATATATATATATATATATATATATATTCAAGAACATTTTTATCTAATTAATATTAATTATATATATTTTTATATATACATATGAAAAAATATTGCAAAGTTAATTAGATAAAATGATTATATATTTATATATATGTATAAAATATATATATTAAAAAATTATACATTTACATATGGAAAAATATTCCAAAGTTAATTAAATAAAAATGTTCTTGACTCTTAGTTAAAAAATATTTTCCTTATGATTATTAATTTGATTGCTGTTGTTGTTTATTTATTTTATAAGCAGTTCAGATAATGGATGGATAGAGATCAAATGAATTAGGTTATAATTAAAAAAAAAGAATTCCCAATTCAAGGGGCTCCTCCTGCTATATTTCCGCCACTAGGTGTCACTGTGGAGCCTAAAATGTCAATGTCCGTCTGTGGTTCGAGCGGACCTCAGCAGAACAAGCTGGTCACAAGTGTCATAAAAGTCCTGTCAACTCGACATATTTCACTTTATTTAAGACATCTGATTGCAAACAAAGCATGCTAAGTTAGGTTGAGACAAACTTTAGTCTTTATTCAAGAATAATTGTGCAGGTTTTTTCCATTTTTTCTTCTATTTTGAGGGGACGCAGCCCAGATTTTTGTTTTATTGGAGCTTTATATCATTTGGGGCAAGCATATAAAAAAAAAAAAATCAAATATGAAGGGTATCCAATTATAGTAAAGTTTCACTATTCGCGGGCCGGCTGGTCCCTATCTTCCGCGAAGTAAAGGAACTACGCCCCCCCCCCCCCCCCCCCAAAGTATAGTTGCCTGTCCCTTTAAGACGATGTGCGTGGAGAAGTTCAAGTTGGGGTCAGTCGAAGTTCCTGCCCTCCGAGTTACCTTCTTGCTTTTTATTATAGACTGACATCACACTGGAGGCGCGCTCACAGAGGCTCCATTATCATCACCACCACCACCGCCGCTCAGTGTGCGCGTTATTGCTGCTCCAAAATAGCTGAGGAAATTAGTAGAGGGGAGAGAGAGAAAAAAAAAAAAAAAAAAAACAGGGAGGAAACTGATGCTTTTTTGGTTTGGATAGGAGGGGATGAGAAAAGAAGAGGAGGGGCAGAAAAGAGAGAGAGAAAGTGGGTGGGAGGACGGACGTGATCCCGCCGACGAGAGCTTTCGTATCAATTAATAATGATAAAAAAGAGCTGGTGAAAAGCACGCTGGCATGGCTGAGTGGAGGCTGGCACTCGGGACGTCAGATATGACTGCAGCAGCCTGCTGACATGATCATTGAGGCAGACTCGGATGGGATGGCAGCAGACATCGGGCATGCAGGTAAGCCACAAACACTTGCAATTTAACATTTTTGAAAGAGTATTTAAAAAAACAAAACACGTTGTGTTTTAATAGTTTGTTTTTTTCCTGGATTTTTCTACGTTTTGCTTTCACCTGTTTCAACCTGCTTCGATGCAGATTTGCGGTTGCCTCTTTTTTTTTTTTTCATGGTTTTGCGAAAATACCAAGCAGAAAATCGTAACTGTTAGCGTATTTTTGCTTTTAAAAGTACGCTTGATACGATCGTTGTTGATGGTAATCATTAAATATAGCAAGGAAAAAGACACGGAGTTATAAAAGTGCACGATTAAACTTTTTTTTTTACATTTCACGTTTTTGTTTTTGTATAATATAGTAAGTAATGCAGGTTGTAAGTCACATTTTTCAGTTGCTTATTTTATTTTTATTAAGATAAGTCTAAAATCACGATGTTTTAAAAGCTACTCGTACAAAACTCGCCACATTTTCACGGTTTTTGCTTTTAAAAAAAAAGTACACAACTGTCACAAAAAAATTGACATTTCTACGATTAAAAATATGATTAAAATGGCCTTAAAAGCTTCCAGTTCATACAACTTTTACTATATTTTCATCTTTTTATTTTGAAGTGTATGTCCAAAATGATCATTGACGATTATCAACACTTTGATATAGGAAACAAAAAAAAAAGTAAAGTATCAGATGACAACCCTTAATGAATTCAGGAACTGTAAGATCCAAAAATCGTCAAGTGGGGTGTTCCTGTCACTGATACGCCGCGCAAGTCAAGACTTTCATTTTCATGCTTGTTCCAAAAAGTAAATGTTGACAATTATTAAAAAAGATCTTTATCAATAACTTGTCCTTAAAGGTATATAGAGGGCCAGAAAGTTGCAGTTGATCAAATGACATTTGTCCATATTTTCATATTTCTCTTATAAATACATAAAGAGCTGAAAATGACTTTTATTGATTAGTTTTTCTTAAATTTTCAAAAACTGTGATCAACTAGTTGTTCAAAAAACGATATTTTCCAAATTTTTTGTGGAATGCCCAAAACATCGAGATTGACACCTTACCAAACATTCTTGCTACAAAAAACTTTTTAACACAAGTACATAAAATGTGCAAATGATTTTTATTTTTAAATCAATAATCTTCTAATGTAAAACCAGAAAAACATGTCATCACATGCCAGTCCTAGTGCCGAACCGCCTTTCCCCACATCTCCGTGCGTTTTGTTTGAAAAGCCGAGAAAAGCCTTGACGCCCTAATCGATGTAAAAACCAGAAAAAACAGCAAAGTATGTGAACACTTAACAGTGCTGCAGAAATCCTCCTGATGGTTTTTCCATCTTTTCATACTTTTATATTTCAAAGTGGAACATGAATCCACCAATTAACAAGACATAAATGTAGAAATAAAAACAACTATGTACAACATTTGGCTTTTATTTATGTATTTTACAGTTTAATGGCGTACATATGTCACTCCATTTGACCTTTTTTTTTTTTTTCACGATGTGGCTTTTCTATTGAGGTTTCTGACCAATATACCAGCGTGCATGTGTGTGTGTGATCAGTGTGTGTGTGTGTTTTCAGAATCGTTAGATCCTCATTTATTTTCCTTTTTAATTTCTGGCTTGCCCTGCTGACAGCCAGGGATTTTATTTGTCAGTGTGTCTTTGTGCACTGTTGACATGTCTCATTAGTACAGTATAGAGTTGCTGTTACTCTTTTGGGTGCGGAGAAGACGTTGGGGGTGAGGAGGGGAGGGGAGGGGGGGGGTGTTACGTGTCTCATGTGTGAAGAGAACGTAGCCCGCCATGAATCGGGAGGTCGATCTGATGCTAATGTGACATACGTGTTGCCCAATTTGGTTCCCATCACTATTTTGTCATCGCTTTCTATGATGGTGTGATTTTTTTTTTTCTTTTTTTCGATGCAATCAGACAGGAAGTTAGTTGACGGGCTTTGCTGATGTGACTGAAGCGTGACCTTTTCACCTTTTGATACTTGGGTGGTGAGTGGGGGGGTTCTTCTGCAAACATGTTAGACAAGCAGAGTACACTTTTTTTTTTTTTTTAAAGCACGACGATAGCGTTGAAGCAGATGTCAGGTGTGTTTATGTGACGGAGATGAATTTGTGTGTGTTCACGCTGTAAAAAATACAACTTTTTTTTGGGGCCTATAAAAGTCATTTCAATTGGGGAAAAAAATGAAATTGCTGATGTTTATGGCAACACTGTTAGGATGTAAACAAGTTGTTTGCTTAAAACTTCAAATGTTTAATTGAATTGCCCGACATAACTTGAAAATTCGAGTCCAGCTTTTTTTTTTTTTTTTGACAGTGCACGCAAAGTTAAGCAGACACATTTCAAAGGAACATTTACTATGTAAATTGTGCTCCATGTGCATTTCATTCAGCACGTTTGTGTCCTTTTAAAGAAATATTCCTGGGACAGATACGTTCCGGATGCTTAAACATTTTGAAAGATTTTTTTTTTTTTTTTTTTTGCACAAGCAGTAAGGCCTTCTTGGGCCGCCGAGTGTCGTCACTTGACTGCGAGAGTTCACTAAAGGGCTACGTTGGGTTTGATGCAAGACCGCGGCTGAAAATTTATGTTAAAATATGATGGCCCCTTAATGGAAAGCAGAAGTGGAAACGCTCCAAAATGACAGCTTGGGAAAGGATCAAGTGTGATGTCAAATTAGTTTCTTTCACATTTTATTTTTTTCCAGATGAATTGGATCCTTTTTAATTAAACATGTCCTATTTGGTATTTTCTTATTTTTTTAAATTTTTTTAACAATTTTTAAATCTGCATTTTAGATGATTTTTTTAAAAAATGTACTTCTTGATTCAAATGCCTTCTCCATTTTCTTTTTTTTCCACATTTATTGCCTCTTAACCACATCATTACTTTTAATTAAAGCAGTTTTTTCCTCTTTCACAAAAATATTTTCTTAGCCTTTTATGTCTATTGTGACTGCAAATTACTTTTTATATGCGCTCCTCCCCCTCTTACCATGCTAAACAATCAACATAATCAAAACCATGCCGTAAAATCCCAGCTTTGTCAAACTTTTTAGGTGCAAACGTCATTTTTTGTCCCGTCCGAGGAAAAATGTGACGCGCTATTTATTTATTGTCGACTTTGCTTGCGTTCCCAAAAACGCCCCGCCAGGGTCACTTTGTAAATGTCCTCAGATGCCTCGACATCATGTTTAACTCGTGATGTAGTTTACTTTAGAAGTGAAGTGGTGATATTTGAGTGTTTGTGTGTATGCGTTTGATCCCCGGGGCCCGAAAAGTGTGAAGCTTTGCACCATCGAACGCAAATGAACAGTGTATACTTTGCGTTGAGTGTTTTATTTTTTTTAAAAGGTCACAAGGTCACAACATGCACGACGCAGCCCGTTTGTTCAAATCTGTGCTCAAAACCACAAGCAGACTCTAAAATACGTCTTTTGTTTCCTCTTGACTTCTCTCTCTCACGTTTCTCCCGCTGCAGAGGAAGTGAACGTGTGACGAACGGACTTTTTTTCTCATGATGAGAAATGCAGCGGCTCACCTTTTTCGCTTCCCGTTGACTTTGAGCGAGCCCCCCACCCCTCGCCCCTCCCCTCTGGTATGCCTTTCCCACACAGTCGCCCCGCAGCCTGCTTGTTCTGCTGCACAATCGACACGACCGCTGACATATGTCAAACAATTCCGCCAGTGAATTTAGCAGGACCGCAGATTAATTACTTTCATACATGTACGCCGCTTTGTGACTCGCTTCGTCTGTTGTGTTGTGACATGTGGCCGTTCCGCTGACAACGGCTGAAAATGTGGAGATTTGTCCTAGTCTACTGTTGGACCCAAGAGAGGGCCTCCAGGCTCACTCTCGCCACTCTAGTGTTTGATGGGAGTATTTCATACAAACCCCGCAAAGCATGTCTTGCTTTATACGATTTAGAACTGAAAAAAAAAAAAAAAATCCCAAACAAATTGTCTGAAATTACTTTTGGTTGGCTATTTTATATTACAGTATTAATTGATGTAACCTGTAAAACCAAAACCGTTATGTATAATAAATCAAATTGATTGAAATATAAATAATTGTTTTGTTAAGAAAATACTTGAGAAAAATTTTATATTAAAGCGAATAGCAACTAACTAACTAGTGTTCTTTGTTCGAATCAAGGTTCCTGGCGTCTTCCTAAAACACACATGCCTAGTTAATTGAAGATTAAAAATAGTCATAGTTGCTAGTTTGACCACGTGTCCTGGTCACTGGTCTAGTTATACCGGAGTAGTCATTCTAAGAATCCACAACATGAGATCTCACTGCTATGTGTTTGTCTGTAGGTGGCGGACTGAAGACGATGCTGGATGCCATGGAAGTACCAAGTCACGCTCGGGATCTCCTCCTGCAGCTCAACAGCCAACGCACCAAAGGATTCCTGTGTGATGTCATCATTGTGGTGCAGAACGCTCTCTTCCGGGCGCACAAAAACATTCTGGCGGCCAGCAGCCTCTACCTGAAGTCCTTGGTGGTCCACGACAATCTTATCAACCTGGACCACGAGATGGTGAGTCCTGGAGTCTTCCGGGTCATTCTGGACTACATCTACACGGGTCGCCTCAGCGAGGGGGACCCCGCCTCTCCCAACGAGCCCAACCTGGGTGCTGTTTTGGCTGCGGCAAGCTACCTGCAGCTGCTTGACTTAGTCGCTCTGTGCAAAAAGAAACTGAAAAGAAATGGCAAGTACCCTCCTCGCACCACTCCCGCCTTCCTGCCTTACGCAAAGATGGGCGGCATGGGCTTAGGCGGGGGAGGCCGCTACAGGATCTCCACTCCCGTCATCCAGTCGTGTCCTCCCGGGGGGATGCTGAACAGCCACACGCCCCGACCCCCGCTGCTGGAGGAGCTGATCCCCCATCGGCTCGCCGTCCACGCCGGCGAGCTGTACGCCCCGACCTCTACTCAGGGCCCCCAGCCCTTCCCGTCCATGCAGTCCGTCCTGCCGGCTCAGCTTGGGCTACGTTCGGCGCTTCCGGAAAGGAACTGCTCCCCAAACTACGGTCTGGACCTCTCCAAAAAGAGCCCTAATTCCCAGTCTCAGCACACCCCCTCACAATCCCATGTGGTCAGCACCCACAATGACGAGGAGCGAGACGGGACACCGAGCGGACGTGCCAGTCCCACGCAGGGAACCAACGGCAGGGCCTTTCCTTCTGAAAAAATGGAGACGTCGGATCAGACGAGTTCTCTCACTCCGCCGCCATTCCCCCACAACCAACCGCTCGGCCCCCACCTTCCCCATCTCCATCGTTCGGGCTCGCAGGGCACCGAGCGCTACCCGTGCCCGCCGAGCCCGGACACCCTCACCGAAGTCATGGAGGCAGGAAGAGAAGTGGGCAACATCTACCGCTGGGTGAAACACGAGCCGCTTCCCTACGCGGCCGAGGACGAGGACGAAGACGAGGACGAGGAGGAAGGCGGTGAAAACGGAGAGCGGCGGCACAACAACCACAAGGATGAGAGCGAGGGTCCGGACGACAAGAGCGGCTCCGGCACCGAGGAGACGGGCAGCAGCGAGGGCCGCCCATCCCCTTCCGGACCCTTGGGGAGGTTCCACGTTCCGTACGAGCCAGAGAGTTACGGCGACAACCTGTACGTGTGCATCCCCTGCGACAAGGGCTTCCCCAGCTCGGAGCAACTCAACGCCCACGTGGAGACTCACACGGAGGAGGAGCTTTACAGCAACACGGGCGGCGAGCTTGGAAACGGCAACATCGGCAAGAACATCAGCAGCAGCACCAACGGCTACGGCGGGTTGACCGGCGGAGGCGGTGGTGGCGGCGTCCTAAGCGGCCTATCCCTGGAGACAAAGTCCAACCAGTCTTTGGCTTCGGGGACCATCGGGGAAATGATCCGCCCTTACCGCTGCTCCTCCTGCGATAAGTCCTACAAGGATCCGGCAACTCTACGGCAGCACGAAAAGACCCACTGGCTCACCCGGCCGTACCCGTGCAGCATCTGCGGCAAGAAGTTCACGCAGCGCGGCACCATGACTCGCCACATGCGCAGCCACCTGGGCCTCAAACCCTTCGCCTGCGACTCCTGCGGCATGCGCTTCACTCGCCAGTACCGCCTCACCGAGCACATGCGCATCCATTCCGGGGAGAAGCCGTACGAGTGCCAAGTGTGCGGCGGCAAGTTCGCCCAGCAACGCAACCTGATCAGCCACATGAAGATGCACACCGGCGGGGGCGGCGGCGGCCTGACCTCCGAGGGCAAGCTGAAGCTGGACTTTGCCGAGGGCATCTACCCCCTGAGCAAATACACCGCCGAGCATCTGGGGCTCAAGCAGGAGAAGGCCAACGAGCTCCTCCTGCAGGCGCAGCAGCAGTTGGTGGCTGACGCCAAGGCCATGGAGAACCTCTACCCGCTCTCCAAACTGGCGTCGGAGCACCTGGGGGCTCTGGGCCACGACAAGATGGACGTCCTGTGCCAGGCCCTGCCCCCTCCCCAGCAGGCCCTCTCCGAGGCCCGCACCATTGAGCGCTACTCGCCTAGCTAAAACCGCTTCCCACCACATGCCACACGCAGTATCCTGACGCCGTTCACCTCAAGTAAATAATCCCTCCGCACCTGACTCAAAGTGCCTTTCTATGCATCTAACCTTTGAAGCCTCCTACCCCATGTTGCGCTGGGCTATCAATTCTGTGACCAAGGGACACTTGCTTGACAGCAGTATTTATGTTTGTATATGCAAAAAAAAAAAAAAGCCATTGAGCCAAAGCATCAATTTTTTAAAAAAATGCTTATTTATTTTTTTGTATAATGACGACACCCAAAGAAAAGCTTAAACCCTGTGAGAAGCAAATGGACAAGATTCAGGGTTTGTGTCCAGCTGGACTTTAAAAACAATGGGAGTTTTTCATTCTTGAATTTTCTACTATGTGTTCATTTGGAACCACTGATGGCGTCGTGGTACACTCGCATGTCGTGGGTTGAATTCCCGCTCGGTGACGGTGTGAATGTGGTTTGGGTTAGGGAATGGCTTTAGGATTAGGGGCGGAGCTACCTGATGGTATCAACCAACATGGCCGCAAAGTCATTGTTTATCACGCTATTTGCAGTCAGCTTGCACAAAATAAAATGTAAAACTAAACCAATCACAATGCAAGCAGGAACAATTCCAAAGTTAAAAGCAAATTTAGAATTTTATTTTTTAATTGTGAGAAAGTAAGTCACGGTAAGTCTGACTGTGTATCGGATGGTCAACAATGACTTTTCACTTGTTACGAGTGCTCTGGCCACCCCACCGAAAACCTTCTAGCTACGCCCCTGGTTAGCGCTAGCCTGTCTGTCTTTAGCCATGCCCTGTGATTGACTGGCGACCAGGACTAATCGCTCCATTGAGGTTAATTAAGTCAGTGAACCCCCCAACCCCCCCCTGCTACCGTTGACATGCCAAAGTGAGTGTTTAACGCACACGCGCCTTATCTCCCCGGCCCTTCCCCGCTCTATTTCACACACACTTAGCAAAGCTGCTAATCTGTCAGCGATACGAGCACGAGGCCCCGGTTGTAGTCCGGCCCAGCTGTTGTGCGCCAGTAATCCCTGTGAAATCTCGCTTGCTCCCGGACAATTCGTGCACACCACGTCCCATTTCATGGCTGCCATCCCCTCGGTGCTACTTATTAGCGTCTGAAGCTTTAAATACAGCCCCCCCCTTGTCTTTGCTAATATCACAATGAAAAGCAATTTTTTTTTCTCCATCGGGAGCGAGCGGCAGCCAGAAAACAAGAGCAGTTGAAGCTTGTTAAATTCAAAATGCTTTTATACGAAAGAAACTTTTACCTCCCCCCCCCCCCCAAACACTTTGACTAGTTCTTAATTCCGATGGTCTGACCACTATAGTGCCAACTTCAACCTCAGAGGGTGAATGTGAAGACTTTCAAGCCATAAACACACTGTGATGGATCGAATGACTTTTAACTGAAAAAAACTAACCAAAAAAAAAAAAAAAGCAAAAAAAAAACAATGTGCCTTACATTTTGGGCTGTTTTTATTTTTATGTAACAGTCATTTAAGGCAGCGGTGGGGAACTATCTCAAATTTATGAAAGAAAAAAAAATCAAGCTCGTGGGTTAAATATTTTTGGGGCTTTTTATAACAATTTCGCTCAATTTTTTTATTATTATTTTTTTTATAATCCATATGTTGTGTGTTCCCCACCCCTGCTTTAAGGGGCTTCGTTGGTGTACCAAATGTCCAATAGCAAACCTGTTGTTTCCTGTCACTTTTACTTATCCAGCCAAAGTAGAGCACATGAAAACTAGTGCTTACCTCAGGACCACACACACACACACACATACACACACTACCACACAAACATATGCACACATACAAACTGTTTTTAAACTTGTGGTTCTTGTCTGTTTATCCATTTCAGTTTTACAGCGGAGCGATGACATTTGATATTGCTTTTTTATTATTATTATTATGATTATTACAACGCGGCGTACACTTTCCATTGTGTTGTCTTAACAAAAAAAAGGAGGAAAAAAAAAAAAAAAAAAAAAGAGGCGTCTGCGGGTCTGCCCCGGTCGGTGGCTGTCTTCACGGGCTGTCTGTGAACATCAGAACCGCACTCGGGGCTGAACGCCGTGCCATGTTGATGTTGTTTGGGTTCAGAGTGGAGCTTCCAGGGACTTTTCACAGCCCGTTTGACTCAGTGTTAGAGTTTCAGGCAACACACACACACTTACACAGTATACACACACCCACATAGGAAGCCGGCGTGTGTTTGGTGGACCCTTTTTTTGTTGGTGGGGTTTTATTTTCTGATATGCATTTGTGTTATGAGAGTGTGGGAATTTTCAGCCGGCTCATTCACTGGTTTTAATGAAAATTGCCCCCCTTCCTCCCCATTAAAATAACACACACTTTCCTCTGTCGCCTCAAATCTAAGCAGGGAGGGGAAGAGTCAGATAAAACTTTTTTTTTTTCTACAAGGAGAAGCTCCAACCCACACACACACTTATATACAGTACACACACTGGCAGAAAAAAAAAGACTTCAATTATAGATGTTTACTTAGACTGCAATAGGTCCCCAACTTTGTCCCCCCAGGGTCAAAGGTGGCCAAAGTGCTCACCCTCTGTACTCAAGTAGCAATAGTTTAAAATGTTTACTTGATTTAAAAATAACAAAGTACACATTTGACTCACTCTAACACTAAAAAGTAAACATTTTATATTCATGTAATCAATCGTAGCAAATTCCTGTTTTAATAACAACAACAATTCTCCAGAAAAAAAAAAATCCGACTTTTATTAACTTACTCTGCTTGTACTCAGAAGAAGAAAAAAAAAATAGAGGTCCCTTTTTTTCTTTTTTTTTAAATCTAAGAACTAACAGCTTTGGCTCAGGCGTTTATACTATGAAAACAACTTGTTCCCGAGCTCCCAAATGACTAACGAAAAACACTCAATTCAACTTTATTTATCTAGCATTATCTAGATAATTCTTGAATCCTCCCAGGCCCACACATTGACCTCCATCACTGCAATGGACACATTGTGCTTTGCATAAATCATAAAAGTCAGTAATTAAAATAATATACAAATTGAATATTTTTTTTCAATTCAACTATATTATGGCTCCCGTTCCATTAGCCTTTCCCTCTTTTTGATCACTTTCCTGAAATTCCTTTTCCTAACTTTTGCTGTCACCAAACGTGAGCGCGCGTGCCCGCGCGAGGTGCTGATGTCGGGAGTCAGCGGGCCGGAAGCGTTCGCTTGTCTGTTTATGCCATCGGAGCTTTTCCAAGCGGGGCTTAATACACGTCCTGGGAATCAAGGCGGGTGCGAAGGAGACGAGCCGAGGAGCAGGAAGTGAACTTTTGGCCGAGGCGCAGGATGTGTCGAGGCAGATAGAGAGAGAGAGAGAGAGAGAGAGAGACCCAGCCGGGGCGAGCGCGCGCGCGCGCCGTGGAGCCGCAGCTATTGTCCGCCTTTGACAAGCCTGCACGGATTTCTAAAACGCTCCATTCACAAAACAAGTTGACGGTATCTTCGCTTTTCCTTCCTCGCTTTGCTCGTTTGGGAACAGTGTTATGGTGATACGGCCGCACGCACTGGAAAGCGTTCAAGCGCTTTGTGGCGAGGATGTTGTGGATTTATCGTTATAGGGAGGGAAGGGGGGTGATGGGGTTACCAAGCATTTAGGTAGGCGATATACCAAGAAAACTGGAGTATACTTATTTAAAAGAAACAATTTCTCTTCCAAAGGCAATGGAATAAACCGCGGAGGCTACACAAATCATTTTTCACTTTGCAACTGTAACAATATTTAGACTGCCTTTGTCACTTGTTGCTAGGCAGAGTTCGTAGGGCTCAACCAATTCTGCCCCATAGACCAATACAAAAACAAGACTAATCAGACATGTCTAATTTTCTTTATTTGTTTTGACAACTGCATTTATTTGATACAGAAAATTGTCGTTAGCCGCCCTCCAGCGTAGTTTAGATAAAGCTCTTTTGAAAGTGACAAAGAGGCTTTTATGAAATTCCATTCATTAGGCGAATCCAAATAAAAGTCTTTGCGATGTGGGTTATTAGATTTTTATTTGCTCATGCTTGATTACTTACAGCATTTCTCTCCTTTTTAAATGTCATTGCCAGAACCATAACTTTTCAAACACTGTCAGTATAGAAATAATATATATATTTTAAAAAGATAGTCTGGATGAATTCCAGCAGCTAGATAGATAGACTTTTAAATCTTCCTACCAACGTAAAAAAAACAATTTTTTTAGCCGCATCTAACCCGACGTTACTTAAAAAAGAAATCGCTCTGACTGTCTTTTCAGTTTTATGGATTCACGCGCAACGTTGCCTTTTAGTGTGGATAATCATAGGAGCCAAAAGCCACCATTGTCCGCTTTCATTTTTTTTTTTTTTTATGATGTGCCAAATTACAGAGGAAAAGCATCCATTTTCCTCCCTGAAGCTAAGAATGGACTTCTTCCTGCATGAGTGTGCATGAAATCAGCTTTCCCGCTGATGTCGGCAGCGTTGGCACTCTTTGTTCACCTGTGCCCCCCCACATCCACCCCTCCCCAATTAGCCGCCCCACTTCCCTCAAAATGAAATTCTGCAATCCTACTTTGAACTTGAGTCCCCATATAGTGCCAATGACCAGTACACTCATACACAAATTGTACAGCTTTAACAGATTCCCTCATGCATTCATAAAAACTCGTTTTTCTCTTTTTATGACACGTCCATCCCCTAAAAGTCCCACGTTTTGCCTTCCCTCTTGCCCGGACTCTCCCTCCCTAAATCTTCCTCACCTTCCACCGAACACAAGTCCCCCCTCCCTCCCACGCCCTGATCCACTTACTTCCAGCTGTTTCTCATGCTGAAGAAGACACTTGTCTAAATGTTTACAGCGAGGGCTACTTTCTTTTTCGCTAAGCCCTGATCGATTTCCAAAACGAACTCTGCCGCCGCATGCGTTGACCTCCGCTGTATGACGGTTACACCCCCGACCCCCCTCCCCACTCCGCCCCCCCGGGCCAAGAAAAGGGCCTCAAGGAGGAGATTAAAAGCAGAGGAAATGTGGAATAGGCTTTCAGAAAGATGCCAGCAAAGTAAACATGTATGAAATTGCACAATTGCGCCGGGGCCTCCGGCAGCCAAGTCATGCGCCCTAGATGAAGAGGAAAAAGAAGTGAAGCCAGAAAGCAAACCATAAGAAAGGGAAAGGGGGGAAGAATAGCGTCTTGGTGAACTTGAAAGTGTGCTTACCTTCAGGAAATGATGCAGGTCATTGTTAGACGGCTCAGCTGTCATGTCAGCTCGCCCTCACGAGCTCCGCTGCAGCTTGATGAGTAGCAAAAGTGCTAATTTTTGCTGTGCTTGTAATTTGGGCGGGATCATTTTGAAAAGTAATCTAGTTGGAATTTATTTCCCCTCAGTATTGCGATTTAATATGCGATTATTTGGATTACGATTAACAATAATTCAAACAAAGCTGCCATAGAAATAGATAAATTTTTAAAAATTTTATTTCAAATTTCAGCCATTGCGATTTGCATATTACATTCCGCTACATTGCAATATTATTTAGAATTTGACTGAGTCCGACATTTTATTCACTGTCTGATGTGAGTGCCTTAGTATCTGAATTTAGTGGGATCTTGCACAAAAATGTGATGCAATTAGCAGAGAATTTTTTTGTCGTACTTGAAAATGCCTTTTTTTTGTTGTAGCATAAAATGTAGCATTTTTGTGGCAATATTTTGCTTTTCATTTTAAAATGCAGGGTTAACCTGCAGACAATACAAGGCAAACATTTTTGCAGCATTTCCTACTAAATTCTCATATCATCATGTTTGATTGACACATATAAAACAGTCACATCATTGGAGCTTTTCCTTGATTTTTGGGTAAATTATGATTATTATGATGTTTGAATTCAAGTTATGAAAGTGTAGACACACTTTAAACCCCATAGAGAATAACTAAAAATATCACAAACTCATATTTTGTGTTTTCTTCATTTTTGGTCCTCATAAAATGTCCCTCCAAATTGGTAAAACCAGTGCACATACATAGACGAATGCCAAAAACTTAACAGACTCATTCGGTTTTCAGGCTTTTGTTGCTGAAAGACATCCCCACAATGTAATTCACGTTAGCCATCGTGCGTCCCCATATTGTGATAAAAAACAGACACACACACACACACGCAAACAAGGCTAGCCTGCAGCCTCCAGATTAGATCAGCTTTAACGAGGTTGCCCTGCCGCCTTTGGAGTGTCGCTTCTCGTTGGAAAAGTCATTAAGAAACGGGCGATCGGAGGGAACACGCGTGCCGAGATCGTACACACCCTCGGGGTCTTCACAAAACACATGCATCAAAGATCACGTGCAAAATTGATGGATTGGGCGGCTGGTTGGATTATGAGCTAATGAGGATGACTCCGATGTCTTGCGCCCGAACAAAGTTCAAATGTGGGACACACATGGAAACACAAACACACATTTGTAATGTCGCCATTTTGTTGTCTATCCATTGAAGCAATACAACCAAAACAGTATTTCTGCCTTTTATTTTTGACAAAAAAAAAAAAAAGTCAATATGCTTTTCATGAGATGAATGTATTTATTGCATGTCCAAATGTTTTATAGTTATTTTTTGTGTACATTTCAACTGTGGATTTTTTTATACATATATAAATATAAAATGTCATTGAATTATGATCAAAATGATGTCGATAAGGTTTTTATTTTGAAAAAGCGCAATGTGAAAACACGTCGCCATTTCTTTTGTCACTATACTCCAAATCTTCCTCGCAATAAAGTCCAGTTGCATAACAAATTTGAAAAAATATACATTGTGTTGTGTTTTTTGTCCTTCTCTGATGGTACCTAAAATTGTAGCTCCACTTGGTGGCACCTCAAAATTTGAGACGCCACACATTAAAGGTCAAATGTCAAAGGGGTGTCTGATGTCAGCCGGCTTTACTCCTGCCTGCAAATCTTTTTATTTTTTTTACCAACTTTGTGTGTCTGTGTGTGTCAAAATCCGAGCAAGAGAGAGACTAAATCTAGACAGACATGAAGATAAAATGCGAATTTGTCCGGATGCTGGCTAATTATGTAATAATATTTTGTTCCTTCGTGGGCCCAAGTTCAAGTCATTCACAAGACTTCTAAAGCAAAACGAACATCAGGAATTGATCATAATAATATTCCGCCATAAAACATCGTGTCAATTAGTGCTCACGATGTGACCATGTTCTTGCAGAAGCTTCTGCACAACGTCTGCAAGAGGTCGTGACCTTTCCCAGTTTCCAGTCTGGCACATTCTCTGGTGATGCCTGAAGCTTGGGTTAAGATTTCAAAGTAGGGTTTAAAACTAGGGTTAGGGTTTCAAACTAGGTTTTTTTTTTACTTAAAAGATTCAAGATTTAAGTTTTGATTCCTAGCCATCAACCATGACCTCACACTGTCATACTGTGGCTCGCTCGTAGAGGATTGGACTCTGAAGATGGTGGGTTCAATCCTCGAGCTAGGTGCTCATATCAATATTGACCTCTTGACCTGCAGAGCGTGGCATCATTTATCATTCTTATACCACAATTGGTGCTCAGTACCATCTAGAACTGACTTTAAATGCGATGAAATAATTCTATTTTTATATCATATAAAGGCATTTCCACAGTTCCAAGGCCTTGTGGCGCAACGGTTAGCATAGGCGCTAGTTAAATCCCCAGCACGGCCATCCAGCTTCTTTTCATCCATCTGTATTTAATAACTTGTATTCATTCTGTCAATTTATTTCCAAATGCACTGATTTCCCCACAACACGAAAAAAAACAATTATTTACTCGTGACATTTTGATTTAAATATTGCTTTATTTACATGAGCGCTAACAAAGAGCCCATGTTGTTTGAGAACGAGGGGCGGAAAGGAAGCCGTCGTCATGACCCTTCCATGTTGTGTGTCCTGGCATGTCCGAGGGCCTGCCTCCACTCCCTTCGAGTCAATGGAAAACATCTGCCTGCTCCCTCGCTCATGTGTGCCCAGTTGGGTTGAATCCAGTTGAGTGCAGTGGCTTCCCATCTACCGCTCCCATCTCCTCCAGCGTCCAGAGCGTTCCCTCGCGCCCCGTCCTCCTTTTTTAACAAGGTGGGGCCGGCCGGGCTGCAGCTGAAAACAAAGAAGAAATGCATGAGAACGTGTTCCTCACCCACCAGTGGAACGCTTCCCCTTCTGATAGAGAAATTAAATCTTGGTGTCACACCCAAACAACTCTGACCAACACTTACAGATAGTTACCTCCTTCGGGTACAGCTGTCAAAAATGACAAACCCTTTTCAGTGGAAATACGACTAAAAATGTCTTTTCATCGGAAGAGGAGTCACTCGGGACGTGGTGACGTAAAACCTGTAGCGGCTAGCAAAAGAAACAGAGAGGAAGTTATTGCTTCACGAGTTGACGGGGCGCCGTTACAAATCGGGTGGCCGCTGACTTGTGCCAGTTGCAACTTCCTGATTGGACGTTGGCTAATGTGAGGGCATCTCCGCTTTGTGGCTTTTGACTGGTAAGCCAAGAAGAGCTCACAAGTGGAGTGTCGTTCCTGGAATCGGGTGCATCCAGAAACACGTTGACAAATAGACTTCCTTTTTTGGGCATCATTAATCCGTCACCAGAAAGATACTGGAAGTGAGAAGGGGGAGCACCCAAAACAAACTGTTTACTGGATGTCGTTGAGTTTTTATTATCGGGAATACTATTCCAGGTTGGATGAAACAATACAAGATAGTAAACAGGTGACAATAGTCAATTGTCGTGCAACTTGCGTGATTCATCTTGAATTGTTTGGTCTCATTGGTTTCATGGATTGGGAAAAACGGGTGATCAAAAAACATAATTTTATGTAAATAAGGTCACCGTAGCTAGCAAATATTTTTTTTAATTTTTGCATTTTTTTCCAGAGTATCACAAAACAAAAGTAATTATATTTATTTTTATTTATTTTTATGACTATCATGATTGTGGGATTTATGTGTAAATTATGCTCAGAAAAATAAATACAAAAAATTTAGGTTATTCAAAATAAAGTGGTAAATTAAAAAAGAAAGCAAAAAGAAAGTATGTAAATTAAAAAAATTATAAAAAAAACTTTTCATAAGAAAAAAAAGTCTGAATTTGTAATTTAATGACAATAAAATGTTGTTCTACGAGAACAAATTTCGAAATGTTCTTATTTTGCCCACGCGATAACACCCTTTGTATTTACGTGCAAAACGCGTGGATGGAAAATTTTCTTGTGGGAGTTTCAAATAATGAGCAAGACGATGCGCAAGTGTGTGAGTAACTCAGCGCATGCAAAAGTGAGACTGAAGCACTTATTACTGGAACGACAACTAAAATAAAATCAAAACTCCTCCGAAGAGGCTTGTCAGACATTTCGTGCAACCTCCCCCCCAATGGTGGCCTTCCGTCTACCAGTTCCATTTTGATCTGAGAATATATCCAATGGAGAAGCCTCCATTTTAGAAAAAGTCAGCCGGCCTCACTTTTTCATCCTACTAAAGGCGATTGTGTAACCCATCCGTAGATTAGGAGCCCATTAGTCTGAGTGGATGCTCGGCTGTTTGGATGGAGTGTAAACACAAAGCCAGAACTGGTCCTGGATGTCCTCCCTTTTTTGATAACTCACACACAGGCAGGCCTCCCTCTGTCTCTGTGTATGTGTGTGTGCCCTCCACTGGCATCATATCATCTATTTCCTGTGCCAGCTGCAAAATACCCCCGCCCCCCCCTCGCCTTTCCTTTCACTCCCGTGGCGTTCCCACGATCTCGCCGTTAAGTGTTTTTGTGCTGAGTCACGAACGCTATGCCCGCATCTGCTGGAAACACGCTCAAGTGGGAAAACAAACATTTGGGCAAATTGAAAATTTGGATAAAACACCTTTGTATGTCGTTAACTTCTTTTTACACTTGTGATATTATATAATCAAAGATGTGGTCATTTGAAACTCGAGGTTTTTTTTTTCGACCCCCTCTGCCCCAGTTTATTGGCAGCGGCCCGACTTTCCGTGCCGAAAGTCACGTCGCGAAGAGAGAGAGCGAGGGAGTGACCGACCGGGGTTCGGGGGGGGGAGGAAAGAGGAGGCCGGGGTAGCACAAAAAGGAGGACACAGGAAGTGGGGACAGATGAAGAGCCACGAGACAATGTGATGCACAGGGGTGCTGAACCAGTGTGGGAGGATGAGGGGAAAAAAAAGCAAGCAGAGGAGCCTTGATGGGATTGGAGGAGGGAGGAAGAGTGGGGGAGGGAGGGAGGGGGGGAGGAGGGTGTGTGTGTGCATCTGGCACAAGGAGGCAGGAGAAAGATAGCGTGGGCCAGGCTGGCCGGACGCGAGTGTTTGTGTTTGATTGAAGAGGGATGTGAGACGAAGACCCCTTGCTGGCTCACTGTTACTGGAATGCTGCCACATGAAAGATGGTCACACACACACACACACATTTGCGCACAGATTTGTGCAGTGGGAGCAGAACAGCAACAGAAAGGAAGCGGAAAAAAAAAAAAAAAGATGCTAGGCGGAAGGGAATCTTTATCTCCGAGCTGATGTGGTCATTAAAAACCATCGTGGATGTCAGATAGTCACACACTGAGGTTTAAATTAAACCAGGTCACTAAAAAACGATTGGCTGAAAAAGAACCCAAAGTGGAGGAAGCAAAGGCGAACGAGGAGGAACTAACGAGCCGCCATGACGCTTCCTCACGAACGACGACGATAACGGCCGTCTTGTTTGTTAGCGAGGTGACGCCAGTGTCAAGGCCGCGCGGCCGTTTGCCAAAACAGGAAGAACCTCAGCTCACCCTGCCGTCGCTTGTTTGCGTGGAACGCCGTGCCCGAGGGGGCAAGAGGGCGGACGGGGGAGATAAGCACGACGCCTTCGTCAGACTCGGGTCATCACTTGAAGGTGGCCCTGGATCTTCAGCCATCCTCATGCAAATCAGCCCTTCTGTAATAATTTTGTCCTAATCAAAAATACGTCCAATTTAAGGTCACGGGAAGGTCATCATGTCACTCAAGGCTGGCCAACGGAGAATTTCTTCCCCCCCCCCCCCAGGGTCACTTCCCGTGTTGCTATCGCCATAGAAACGACATTTGCAAAGTGAGTACAGGAGTCTTGAAACATTGTGCTCTTCCTTATGGCACTCCAGAGGCCACACACACACACACACACACCTTCACGTCTTGAGCGGCCAGTGTGTGGGGGACGGAGCTGGGTGGGGGGGGTCCATTGTTTCAGATTAGAAGTGTCGGGAGGGAAAGTCAAGGGGAGCCTAAATTTAGCACCTCGGCTCAAGTATTTGAAATATTCATACGAGCTCACGTACGCGCCTTTGTTACTTCATACGATGATGTCATGGTGCCAACAAAGCATATTTCGACTTGACCGTAATGAGCGTGCTACACAATTGGACTTCGAGATACATGTGCAATTTGGCTTTGGGTCATTTCCTGCTGACTGTACGGTCGCGACCCGCCGTCATGGACACACACATACAAACACACACACACGTTGGACATGAGCGCACGTCCAACGCTGCTCGCCGCTTCCTGTCAGACATCAACAGTCGCTCAGCAGAGAGCGATCTGTCTGCGCTACATCCCTGATGTACAACACAGCTTCTGGGACAGCCCAAGTCGGTTTTACTGGCCCCCGGTGGGCTTTAATGACCCCCAGGTCACCTTTAGAGGCCCCATGGTGGGTTTCCGTGAATGTCACTACATCTCATCTTTCAAGGTTCTCAGCTGAAGATTTTTTATCCAATATGCAGCATACATGGGGTCCCCAAACGCCAATAACTTTTACTAGCTTGTAAACGTGCCCGTTGGGGCCCTCACAGAACTTTTATAAAGTGGACTCTGATGGCTTTTGCTGTCCCTCAGCAAGATTCTTTGCCAGTACCGATGGCTCCTACATTGGGCCCCAACAAACTTTAGGGGCCCCGAGTAGGCCCCAGGAAGTTCCCCAATATGATTTATTCTACTTCTCCCAATCCCGACTGGGGCGGACTCGGCCCCTGAGGAGGTATCGCTCAGTGAACTTAAGTGACCTCCTCGGGTTCCACTCTAGGGACGTTTCATTATTTACACAATATTTACACCCTGGTTGGTCATAAACCATTCATTAAAAAAAAAAAAAAAAAAGATTAAAGCTGCTCTAGAATAACTTTGCAATGGGCGTTATTTACAATGTTTTCATGATAAATTCCGTTTTAATAAGAGTAAGAGGGGCAGGTTTGAAAGATTCACGTATAGGAACACACGCTTTCTCACCCGTAAGCGATAAATACAAATCTTATTGGATACGTTGCTGAATTACAAGCGGCGTAAAAGTTAATTTAATTAAAGTTTGAACTCGGCCGGGCGGGCGACCTGCTTGTGTGTCCGTCCATCTGGTTTACCTATCACCAGGGGCCGTGACGTGCTTCCAGCCATTGCTTCATTCACGGGAGGCTGATGTCACTCGGGGGTTGAGGCGTCTGGGTCAGGGGGCTGCGAATAGATTAGATTTGCAAATCTGCCTTTTTTAGGGAGGGGAGGGGGGAATAAATGAGCTGTGTGGGCCCCGGGCTTCCTCTTATTGAGAAGCAGCCGCTCGCTGTGCTGGAGTGTTTACAGTTGTTTTTTATTAACACGGGTGTTAAACAGCATGGGGCTGCGTCCTGAAAGCAGGTAGAAAAACGAAACCGATGGCACTAAAAAGATCAACACTCATCTCGATTTTTTTAAAAGGGGCTTGCGGTTAAAAAATAAAAAAACTCGAGCGGCGGGGTGATTAACACAGCAAGAGTGTTAAAAAGGAGGAATGAAACTTTTGAGGTGCACATAAAGACTAACTTTTAAAGTTGAATATATTTTTTTCAAGCTCCCTCTAGTGGTAGGCGAAAGAATGACTGGATTCAATATTCAAACTGCACATTATGTTAATGTGGCTTTGACGTTTTATATTGAGTGATCTTGATCAACGTCAATATATTAGCAACACTTAAACGTGTCGGTATCGTTTTAAAAGTGTCGAGGATTTTATATTACAAATTTACAGTTCGGTTGTATTTAACTTTACTATTTGCGAGGAAACGGGCCCGGTAAAAATGGCGATAATCAAAATGTAATTGACGGCCATTGAAATGCTTTGGGACAAAAAAACAAAATATTAAATTATATTGATCGTTAGAATTCGGTAGTGTTCCATTTCGGAGGTCACGCAGGATCCGTGTTGCGTAACGCCTTGTCTTATTGCACACAACGATTGCTCATAGTGAGCCATCCAACCGTCACGGCGATGCCCTGCACTTTCACAACCCAAACGAGGAGTTGCCCTGCAACTTCAGCATTGCACAAGCGTGTGTGTGTGTGTGTATTTACATGTGTGTAATGAGAACCAAATGGCGGGGTGTGTGACCACATGGTTTCGCTCCCCTATCTCTAATCAGACAGGCCCCGGGAGAACGTTGCGAGCGAGCGTGGGCCCTGCGCATAAATCAAGCCTACTGCCCAATGCATGCTCTGGTCTTTTTTTTTTTTGCACACGCTCGTGTAGTGATTAAAAGTGTGAAAAATGCTGTGAAGTTGCTGAAACATTGAATTATCCTCTGCTGACTCTCGAGGGAGTAGGGAAGGGGTGGGCGGGGGAGAGTCTGGGTAGGTGGTCTCTAATGAGAAGGCCAGGTATGGGAATAAGTCACGCTCGCCTCGCTTTGCGTTTAACAATCGACATTGTCAATTGCCATTGCGTCCACTCCTCGTCTTCCCGCAGGAGGTGGCCTAGCCCCGTCCTCCAGCGTTCCTTCGCCTCCCTCTTGCTTCGCCGTCCACATCTGGCCAGGCAGCTGGGGCTGGCCGAGGTTCAGGAGGGGGGAGGGGGCGGCTATCAATTGCAAAGCCCAGGGCACGGATGAAAAAAAAAAATGACGCAAAAGGGGAACTGCTAAAAAGTTTGAAGCGGTCGGGAGGGAAGGTGCATGAGAGGGGCAAGCATTTCGCAAGCTGATTTCCACATTTGAAATTCACCGCCGGGCCAACGGGAGATATGCGCTACCTGTGCACGGACTTGGTGAACGTAATCAAGGAAGGAGTGATGGAAAAAAAGGTTCCTTCTACAAACGTATGGCGGGTGGCTTTTTTGGCCCACCGTGTTCCTTCATTCATCTTCAACTGGCAAGGAAGCGATGAAACCAAGGAGAGGAAAAAGGCTCCAGGGCCACTTATGACATCTGCATTGTGGAATTCTCCTCCCTATTGTGTGTGTGTTTTTTTTTTTTTCTTTTTCAAATCCACTGCCCAAAGAATCCATATATGTGCCACGGCGGCCACATGTGCTCACAGCTGCTAAACGCTCACAGATGGCATGACACACTCGCATTACACGCGCGCAGATGTCCGCCTTTTGTAGGTACGCGACACGCCGATGATTTAGCGCTCGGTACGTGCGTCATTGTTTTCCGAATTAGAGGATGTGGCTTTCTTGTGCCAGCGCCTTCGGTCAGTGCCAGGGTCACCCCGCCCCCCCCCAACTCGGACTCATTATGGGACCAAGTCAACTGGAAAAAAAAAAATTCGAAAGGGCAATCAAGATGATGTGGTTGCAAAAGTGTGCACACCCCATTACAATTGTCATTGCAACACACCTGTCATCATTAAAAGATGATGAATGTTTGCACCCCGATTACAATTGTCTCAATTGTCATTCCAAACACTTGTCACCATTAAAAGTGCATTAAAAGATGATCTGGTTGCAAAAGTGTGCACACCCCCTTACAATTGTCTCAATTGTCATTGCAACACACCAGTCATCATTAAACGTGCATCCGATTAGTGGCAAATAAAGTTCAGCTGGTTTTGTGCTAACACGGGCCAGTTTTTGGTATTTCCTTTCTGGATCGGTTTTTTGGAACCGCTCCTAAACGCTGCCATCCCGACAAAAGCTGCAGCTGAAGAAAAACAGCCCTTATAGCGTGATACCTCTACCAGCATGATTCACTTTTAGGGGGGAGGTCAAAAGGTCAAAGTGGGTTCATCGGACTATAAGAAAATCTCATAAGATGCCGACAAATGGAATCGAAAAGTGATAAAAGATAGGGAGCGGTGGGAAGAATGGGAAAAAAGTCTGCCGGTGCGCTATTAAATGTTCCCGCAGATGGACGGACGGGCTGTTTTCATATGGAGACATGGATACCCTCTGGTCTATTCTCATGACTCCCACCCACACGTGAACATGTGTTTCGCATTCAAAAACGGAGATGCAACGGGCCAAGCGCCGCATTTGAGTGGCAGCTCGCTCCATCTCGCTCTCGGAAAGAACCAACAGAATGCTACATTTTTTTGTTTATGTGCGCGCGGGGGGAGACGGCTGCGGCCATATTGATTATGCATTCCAACGCAAAAACAATGTGGAAGGACTCGGTCCAAAATCACAAAAAAAAAAAAAAGGGAAGTGAGGAAAATATTGAGTTGTTCCCCCCACTTTGTAGAGAAAATAGCATAGTCTTGTGGGACGGCTTTCTGTGGGAAGTTTTGGTTGGAATTATTTTTTGACTTGATTATTTGGTGACACGCCTACTAAATATTTTTGACAGAAACATTACGCACTTTTTTCACGACTTTTCTCGACTGATGCAACAATTCAGTTTGCCCCCCCAAATCTCCAAATCAAAAATTCCCCTGTGCCAAAAATGACGTTTTCACCACCACATTGCACATTTTCCACATTTTCCCTCAACAAGTGGTTATGAGGAAAACAGCCAGCCATGTTTTCTTTTACTCAGAACAAAATATCCTCCAGTACCACCATGTTTTTCTCAAATGCTACGTAACCTTGACCCTTGTGTGACTTGATTGTCAAATATTAAAACCTCCCTCAACATTTCACATCAACTCGTTTCAATGTGTCTTAAAATAAAATAAAAAAATGGTTTCTTTGTATAACACGTCAGGGGCGGGTTGGGTGTGTGTTGAGCGGATGGGGAGCAGACACACACAAACATAAACACACATAAAAGGGAGAGTGAGCTAAAGGGAGACAGTGCGAGGAAACACATGGCATGCTCGGTGCGAGAGGGCAGCTCGTGTCTACAAACAAGGAGGCGGATAAGAGAGGGTGCCGAGACGGAGACAAAGGCGAGGATGGCGGGGTGGATGCTGCGTGGCCCAGGCCGCGTGTGTGTATATATGTGTGTGTGTGTGTCCCCGGTTTCTTTGTCTCAAGTTTACCCAGCTGGAGAGCCAAAGAGACCCAGACCTCTGATGTCACCTACTGTACCCGAAGCCTCCCGGGTCCCTCACTTCCTGTCCCCGGCCGGCCTCAGTGATGTCACGGGCCAGCTGGGGATGTCACGTCCACACACACCACCGCCACCAACATACTCCCCATTACCCTCGGCTGTCTGTCTGTCTGTCTGTCTGCCCCCCCCCCTCCCCCCCCTCCTCCCCTCATGCACTTCAATCGGAGTGGTCCTGCTGCGAATCGGCACAGCCGATGGAGCACGTACGGCGGACTCGAGAGAGGTCACAATCGCATTAGCACATGTTGTAGCCATTAGCTGCAATTATGAAAATCATTGACAGAATAGAAAAATACAGACTTAATGGATTAAAAAAAAAATGTTTTCACAAATGGGAGACTTAGTTATAACATTATTTTGAGGAAAATAATTTTAAATTTTCCCAAAAAGAGACAAGTAATGCTTGCTTCAAGTTTAAAAAAAAAAATGTAAAAAATATTAAAAAAAAGTTCACTAGCTTGTGTAAAAAGTATCAAAAATCCGTGTAAAAGTACGAATCACCTGGACTCCCCTTTCGAGGTCTTTTCTTTAAATTCAGACCAGATCATTCAATGAGCTCCTTAAAAAAGCATTAAGAGAGCGGCAGGGAGCAACTTGACAGATTTATGGTTTAATGCGACCGCAAAGAGCTCTTAAAGCATGTTCATTCTTTTAATGAAACGGCAGCTTCAACAAGACTTTTCTTTTCTGGGCAAACAGGGTCCGGGCAGGGGGTGGTGGGGGGGTCGGCGGTTGTGCCACGTTGCTAACATAACCCAACGTCCATTTTGTGCGTTTAGAATTGTAGCTGCTTTTACAGTTTTCATTTATATGTGAAAAAAATCCAAGCACAAACTAAAGAAACATGCACTTGGCGTATAAAATAGTTTTTTTTTTCTTTATAGAACTGCCATCGGAAATGAGAACAAACATCCTAAACAAATGAACTGAAGCCAGAAGCGTATCATTATATTTTTTTTTTATTCGTTGTTGTTTGCAGACAAGGTGATTTATGGCGATGATTAAGTTGTTGAGAAGTTTAACGTGGGCGGGAAATGAGAGGAGGGGAAAAAAAGCTCAAAACATTCATGTTTCAAAAGAGCAAACATTTGATTATGAGCTTCGCTCTCAGCAGATGTTATTCAAACAAACTAAACCAAAGTCAACTTGGAGGGCTGTCAGATTTGGATTTGTGGGCAGCGTGGTTGCTTTTTGCACAGTAGGTGTAACAAAAACTCAAAACTAATTTACCTGGAATGGTTGTTTGGAGCGGCAGGTTTGTACGGCAACCTATGATCACACAGAAAAAAATATTACCTTCACATTCAAAAAAGAACTTACTGATGTTCTTGGGTGGAAATGTGGAAAAAAAATCCCTGGGAAAAAAAAAATCATCTGCCCAGTCACCTGGGTGGGTCCAAGCATATTTGAGGAGGCCAGTGCCCCTGCAGGCCCCCCATTAGCTCCGCCAGTGTACACAATATATACGGTATTTTCAATCCAATTTTTTGCATGTGTTCAAATACAGACTTTAAAAAGTCTGTCAAAGCCGTATTTCCCGAGGAGCGATTTTGAATACGTGCAGGCCCACAGGAACCCCCATGTCGAAGCAGGACACCGCAAACATCTACTCCTCCCTCTGGGACGTCCCGCTGCCCTGCCCCAAGCCCACCCTGTCCTCTTCAACAACCAGCACTCGCTCGCTTTAATATCCGATCATGTTTCAGCACACTTTGATGGAGGAGGAAATGCTCACACAAACACACAAACAAAGCCATGTGTTGACTTTTCCTAAAAGCTTGGCGATCCCCGCTCGTCCGTGAGGGGGGGGCTTGACCAATGCATTAGCTCTGCCCCTCCCCTTCTATCCTCTCCTTCGCTACAGTCTACCTTATTGTCCGCTTGTTTTCTCCGCCGGGTCCGACGCTTCCGTTCCCAGGCCGGGCCGTAGGAGGCGAAGGAGGGGCGGGTACTTGTTACGATCCCGGCTACCTTTTTGGCATGACAAAAAAAAAGCACACCTGTGGAGTTTACAAAAAAGAAATTGGACATTTGAGGAGCCTCATGAAGTCTGCCTAGCAACAATATCATTTTAATTATTAATTAAAAAACTTAACTTAAATGAAGAATGATCAAAAGCAGATTTTTTTTTTCTGAAGAACAGGATGATTATGAAGTGTTGTAGCGCTGCGAGAACATGAGCCTCATGAAGTCTGCCTAGCAACAATACCATTTTAATTATTAATTAAAAAACTTAAATGAAGAATGATCAAAAGCAGATTTTTTTTTTTTTTAAGAAGAAGAACAGGATGATTATGAAGTGTTGTAGCGCTGTGAGAACATGAGCCAGCACGCCGCCATGTGCTCCAGGTGACATCTCGCACGCCCACCTTTCATTTTATGCTGACACTTTTGCAAAAACTTTTTTTTTTTTTTTGCCTCTGGGCAACTTCTAATCTGGTTTTCAAGTGAAGCCGATCAAAAGCAATGAGTCACAATATGTAATTTCTGCTTTGTATGAATTGAGTTGTAATTCACATGAAAGACTGTTTAATGGTTATTTAGCCCAGGTTTGTCTTTTTTTATTTAACAAGGGTTTAAGCTCAGTAATTACAACAACGTGTAAACCACTGAAGCTCATAAAGTAACTGCGTGGGTTCATAAAGTGTGCAGACATGAGTGCACACAGAGTACACAGGAAACTAAAAGCTGTCAGCACAACACAACTAAGCACAAATATTGAAAAGCTACAGAATAAAAGCGACATCACAAATTTGAAGGTCACTTGCAAACATTCTAGAATGATTAAATAAATCTACTGAGTTGAAGTCATCGAATTTGTATTAGCAAAAATCATTAAGGCTCAAGAACATATCCCTGTGGAACTCCACACACTGAATTCAGTCATTTGCTAAATTAAATTAATTAAATTAAGCTAAAATAAATGTATGTTTTGTCATTTATTTTATTTTTTACTTTTTAAAAATTAAAAAAAATATATATATAGTATGTGGTCTTTTTTTTTTTTTTTTTTTTGAAAATTCAAAAATATTTGTCACCACATGAAATCCTCCCCCACCCCTCAAAAAACAAAGCTGTAAAAAGCAGTGGTGAACAAACTCACTTAGAAATTGAGCATAATCACGTAAGCCATGTAAAGATGAATTTCTTTTTTGCTGCCTTGTCAATTGTCATGCTAATAATTGTAGTGAATGACAGAAAAGGATTTTTAGAGCTTTGGGAAATCCCCTTCAAGTGGTAAATCGTTGCCTGCGATACATCGACTGGCGGCCGATCAAACCACTTCAATGAGAAATCTAAAGACATAAAAGCATGACAAATCAAACTGCCATCAATCCAAAGACATTCACAAAACGGGGATTTTTTTTTGTTATTTCGGGAGAAACGATGAGGTCAGCGCGCTGCGTGAATGACCTTTTTATTTTATTTACAAAACCGAGCAAACCGGATCAAAAAAAAAAAAAGGTGACTGGATACTTTTGAAATGTTGACGAGGGTGGTTTTTGTAAAACACGGCTCGGCGCAAACACACTTGACCACCGAGTGATTTCGTTTTGGCACCGACGTACAAATTCGGAGGAAAAGAATCAAAGAAAACTTGTTGACACAACGACTGTTTAGTGTTTTCTTTTCCACAATCACAGCTGCGGACGTTGAAGTGCTGGGGGTGCTATTTAGGATTTACTCCAATGGCTTAGCGTCATCAATCACATGATGTTGCTATGTTGCTAACAAGCAGTCATGAGGTGGTTCTCAAATTTTTGTCACTCAGGGAGTCAAAATAAGTACATTGGTGCCGTTACAAAGGAGCGCTTGCGCCGTTGTGGGAGTGAACACACCGACCGGCCAATCAAAGCAGCTCATCTTTAAATTGCATTATCTCCATGATGGAAGCATTAATGACAAAAAAGTCAACACAGAAAACGATTTAAGTCTCATGTACTGGTCTTAAAAGGCCTTCAAGTGAGCGGATGAAATCCGATTGAATTCCTCACCGAAGGCACAGCGGGCGAGGCAGGAAGCTGCCAGCCATCTCGGAGATTACTTCGCCTTCCTCTCGGCTGCGTGCACTCGCCGTCACCCCCGTGACCTTCCTCCTCCCCGGCGCGTATGGCATACACACCGTGGGCCGACGAGCGTGCCAGCTGGCCTTAGGAAACACACACACACACACAGACACACACACAGGCGCTAAATCATTCCATTCAAAAACAATATGGCCTTTCCTGGCACAGGATTGGAATGCTGAAGCGTTTAGCAGACACAACACAGTCACAAATTCATATGTCAATATTTTATCCATAAGGCTCTACTCAAGTACCCCCCCCCGCCCTCCCCCTGAACAAATTGTGGCAGTAATTTTCCTCTCTCACTGGAGTTTATGAGGCGTAATGTGAAGCACCTGTAGCCACAAGAGAGGCCAGAAATCACACGCACGCACACACCTGACGTCGGCGAGGGTCCCGAAGCTCATTTAAGCTACGTTGCTTAGGTGACGAGCGTCTTCGTCGTTGGGATTACAGTAATTGTCCGGAATCAATGGCGTCATGAGCCTGCCAGGCACTTGTGCTTTGAACGTGAAGATTTTTGGCATATCTCAAGTGAGCGAGCAGCAGGTGCATAAATCCTCAATGAGATTTCCGATGACGTGCCATCAATATGTTAGAGCAATCAGACCCTCCCCCAGGGGGCGCATTCTTAAAAATTCACAATACTTATCAGCTTCTTCGTGATGGATCGGTATCCGGTTAAGAGCAGATGTAAATGTTTCCTCAAGGATAAATTCAGATTTTTTTTTTTGGAGGACAGTTGGTTGGATGGGGTACTTAAAGCATTAATATCGAATTTCTTGGAATATGAAAGATGAGGCGAGAAAAAAATACAATGAAATACAATGCTAGAGGGGTATCAAAAAGTACGTTTTTACAAAGGTAGTAAATTTCGGTTTTGATTCATATTGGAAGGGATGTAATCCTCGTGTGAATGTTGGGAATCTGGCATTTTCATTAAAAAATATATTCTTAGAATCGAAATTTTGAAATTACATCACAGCACCCATCTGCTTAATGTCATTCAGTTTGACTAGATTTAGCCCAAATTTAAATTTTCACTGAGGTTTGACATGTCTAAACAAATACAATGAACATTTTTGGAACGGGTGTAAGATCACGACATTCAACTTCCAGCGAAAAGCAAGAGGTCATCAATCAGTGTACGACTATCTAACCTCCACTTTCCACTTCATCTGTTTTCTATTAACGCAAGCCGTGGACTCTTCACGGCGTCTGAGTCACCAATTTTGGATGGAAACACAATGTTTTAAATGGCTTTTTTTTGGGGGGGGGGAATCCGGCTCACTTTCCAGTGAACCCTGGCAACAAGCTAACCTTTCGACCCGCATCCCAAAATGAGCCCCTGGCGCGATGTCACACTGTAAAATCACGGTACACGCTGGCATTATTTTTAGACGACCGCACGCGTGCGGTTTGGGGACGACTTTAATTACGAAAGAGAAGCGACGCGAGGAAAAGTGAGCGCTGACTCCTATTTAATTTGGCTAATTAAAGCAGGGCCTGCCACCACACTTGCACCGCACATGGCAAAGACTTCTTGAGCAAGGGCATGCTTTACGACGGGGCTGCGAGGATGCGCTTTTTCCCCCTCCATGCTGTTTAATCACTATTCTCTCTTGGAAATGCTCACACATGGCAACGAGCTCCCGCAGTTAAAAATATCAAAGTCAACGCCCCGGTGTCATCAAAACTGAAATAAATACAGATGAATTTTAAACGGTGCACTGAACAAAAAAAATATAAACTAGGTGGTGTAACAAAAGACAATTTAAATTGAATTTTTTCAATTTAATTATTTAGAGATATAAGATGTTAAATTAAATTATATATTTATTTAAATTAATTACATTTGTATTATATTATATTATTTTATATTATTTAGAGATATAAGATGTTAAATTACATTATATATTTATTTAAATTAATTACATTTATATTATATTATATTATATATTATATTATATTATATTATATTATATTATATTATACATAAGCATGCCCGTAGTCCTGAAGTTTGACTTGGGTAAAACTAGCAACATATTTCAATACGTATAACAAATTGAATACGCTTTTGAGACTGACATGTTTCTAGGCACACCTGGTGTGCTTGTGTGAGAGCGTGTGGTTTTCTTCATTATCCGAGTCTGTGGATGGTGTTGTGATCCTGCTCCAATTCACTGAGACACGCTGCAGGGCAACACTTTGTTTGAAATAGAAACCCCTGCTGCTCTTCATCTACCCTTCCAGATACCACCAAAACCCACAGTGGTGATTTCCCCTGCTGATTTATCACTGCGGATCAATTGCTGAGCGAGCGGAATTCTTGTGTCATAGTGGGAATGCCATCTGTATGGGGAAAGTTCTCCACGTTGAGGCTTCAGTGCGCTAACATGGGAACATAACAAATGTTCTTATCAGGAGATGCTGCTGCACTGGGGCTTCTTTCTAAGCATAGTATAAATATGTGTGCATATGTGTGTGTGTGTGCTGTCCCCGCTTTTTGTCTTGTCTTCATCTGCAAGTCTTTTATCAGCTCTTTTTGACAGTAATGCGTGCCCACCCATGTTGCGCTGCCTTGGCTTTTCAAATTCATCCCAGCCTGCATGTGTGTGTGTGCACGTGTGATGAAGGTTTTCGCTTGAGAAAAAGTCGGTCCCCATTATTGATGTATACATGTCTGTGTGTTTAATGCTCACGTTTGGATTGTGATCACTACAAACAATAGGTCCCCACAAGTCACTATAAATGGATTTCTGTGTGTGTTTAATGCTCAAGTTTGGATTGTGATCACAACACCAGGTCCCCACAAGTCGCTATAAATGGGTTTGTGTGTGTGTGTGATGAGCACACATAATCAGACAATCAGTAGAGCGTTAATTCCCCGTTTCTCAGCCAGCTATTCTGATGTGTACCCACCATCAGGATGCCGAGTCTCCCGAGATACGGAGCGAGGGGCCGTAAGCGGAGAGAGGCGCTGTTTGAAGTGGAAAGAAATCCGTTTTATAGCTTTTTCTTCTGCGTGCCCCTCTCTCCAAGGAGAAGGATTGTCTCTGTTTTCAGGCACATAAACTTTGAGATTTTGATGATTTATATAGACAAACCAAGGCAGAGAGGGAGCCGAGGGAGGGAGGGAGGGTGGTGGCAGGGGAGGGGAGGGGCGGGTGGGATGAGGGACTCAAACATGATGCAAACCATTTGGAGAAAGGGGAGCGGAGGTTGCCAGCACAGCCTGCTCTGTTTAAACTGGAGAGGAAGTGACCGTATATACAGCATGCCAGCAAACTCCCTCGCTGTCTTCACACACACACTCACACACGCACACACACACGTGCACAGAGGTCAAATGATGTCCAATGGTTGGAGAGGCTGTTTGTTATTCTAATATTATGTTTCTTTACATCACCGTGGCTAGGCCCATCACCGTTATTATCATTATGACTGTTATTACAATGTGGAAGAATAAGAAGAGGGGGAGGAGGAAGTGTAAAGCAGCGCCAAGGAGTGTGTGTGTGTGTGTGTGTGTGTGTGTGTGTGTGTGTGTGTGGGGGGGGGCAAATAGTGAAAAAGGGACAAGCAGAGGTCAGCGTTTTCCCTCAATGCTCGCCCAGTCAATTAATTTTATTCTACTCGCTTCCACTTGAGAGCTTTCCAAGAGAGGAGGATGTGTGAGAGGAGCGAGAACACTCGGCGACTCGGCTAAGGTGAGAAACAATTAGCTCGAGGTCGTGACGGCGCTAGCGATTAGCAAAAAATATTTTTTTGGACTCTTTAAGGAAGTAAAATTCAAAGATGGCAAAGTCAGGATTTCTTTTTCGCTAGTCCGGGCTACGCTAAGCTGCCGACCGGCGCTCTGATGATGTCATCTCAAAACCCACTTGTCCTGCTAATTGGCTCGCCGTCACCTCCTAATTGGCTCCCGTTGGTTTCCACCAGGGCGGAAAAGTCACGGCGCTTTTAAAAGCAGCGCCGCTTCGCCACGGCAAAATGAAAAACTAAACATAATATCGGCTTTGCTCATACGGCCGACTTCTTCTGAGAGGCCCGTTTAACGAAGCCTGACCGACGACCACAGATGAGACGTGTGAGCCAAACTCGAGTACATTGTAACCAAAATAGACAAAAGTAGCCATTCGATATCCTTGCTAGTAGTACAAATGTGACGTCAAGCAGCAGCACACACAACAAAACACAGAGCGACTAAAACATTCTGTCATGGCAATAACTTCCAAATTGAATCAATTCAATAATATTTAATTTAAATAATTTTCAACTACCCACTTGGAGACTTTAGTGGGTAACTAGCACGCCGCATTTAAAAAGAATAAAAGGAACTGGTTAGATTGGTCATGATTGAAATCAACTGACCACGCCCACATTAGCGCAGCCCTCCTTTTCACAGATGTGCAAAATGTCAGCTTTAAACGGCCCAGTCAGAAAAACAGATAATGGCGAGCAGCTTCATCTCTCCAACCCGCCCAATCTTCAACCCAATCTGCTCGCTGAAAACAATGAAAGTAACCCAATCTGCTACCCAGCAAGCGGGTTTGAAAAGCAAGCCAGCATTTTTGTGTGCCGTTTCCATTAAAGCACCGGGATACATAAGCTGAACATTCTTCAGTATGCAAATGCACGCCCACATCTGAGTTCAACTGCATTTATTTGTGTGTGTGTGTGTGTGTGTGTGTGTGTGCTGATGTTGCTGGTGGCTCAACTTCAGGATTGTGTCTGCGTGTAATAAATGTTCCTGGGCGATTGGGCCCAAAGAGATATATGACAAACAGAGCAAGAGAGAGAGAGAGAGCGTGAGGATAAAAAAGATGGGAAGAAAAAGGGAGGAAAAAGGGAGTCGAGGGGCAGGGGGCTGCCTTCCTTCTCTCGGGTCCCGCTATGTTTCCCATTATGTAAGCCCTGGTCACCGGCAGCATGCCAGCAGGCAAAATAAAAGAGTCTCTCTGGCTTGGCACGCCTCTTATTTTCCTATCCTCGGCTCGGGGTCAGAGAGGGGTCATGCAGCTGGATGGGGTGCTGGGGGGTAATCGGGGGATCTGGGCCGGGCTCCAAAACCCAAAAGGCCCAAGGTTCAAGTACCAGCTGAAAGCAATCACCGAGAGAAGGTTGGGGGGGGCAACGTGGAGGGGCGGGGGGGGATCTGGGAGTGCCACAGCTGCGTGGTTCTGCGGACTTCTTCCTTCTGTCCCATTTTTGCCCTTCGGCGCACACACGCACGTTCGACATACTTGAGACGTGAAGCAAGAAATCCTCAAGGTGCCTGTGTGTGGGCGCTCGCATGTGTTTGCGAGCATGTGTACGCGAGGTCACCCAAAAGACAAAAAAAAAAAGGGGGATGAAAACAATAAGCTGGCCACGTCCAGCCCGCCTTTCGGACTCGGCTGTTTTTCCTCCAGACGCACATGTTGGGTGCGGGCGACTGCTGTGCATCACATCAGCATGGCTGCAAAAAAAAAAATTCAGGTGCAGCTTTTTTTTTTTTTTTTTCCTTGTTCGAGGTCGTGACACTTCATTTGAAATCCAGCAATGAAATACCAGCTTAGAGTACCAGGCAATAAAGCACTTGCCAGGATCAAATGGAGGGTAAAAAAAAAAAAAATCTGATTCAAAACAGGTGTTGTGAGTTTTCCTGTTCTGGTTTTGGTCTAATCTCCCCCCTCGGATGACACAATAAATGCCAACAAATGCAACACCATTTCCCGCTGATTGCTTCCATCCTTCGGAAACTTTCTCACTAGTCAAATTTTTTTTTTTCCCCCCTTCTAGTCAGAAGACGGTGTTTCTAGCCGCGGGGGGAAGCGGACTTGATTGAACACTTTGATGAAGCTAAAAACAACGTGAAAACCTCACCTCACGCTCTCAGTGATCCTCGCTTGACGTGATGTTTGACGGACTTTTTACGAGCTTGTCAATGGACAGAGCAGCGTAAGGAACTCGGAGGAGCAAAAATGAGTTTTTTTTTTTTTAATTCTACAATATTAAAATCATTTTGTTTTCCCTGTTACCATTTTCATTATTTTCTTAATTTTTTTTTTTTCTTTGCCGCCGTTCACCGTTATTGTTGTTTGCGGGGTAACGTAATGCGTGAATTGCAGGCCTGTGACAAAAAGCCTCGCGGTTGCGCTCTGAAAGACAGTTCGCGTTTCCAGGCCCGCAAAAATGTTGCTTCCATCAAGACCAAGTTCAGCGTGCTGTCAGTTGCTGCACACTGAAAAGTGTTGAAGTTGTGACACCTTTGCTACAAACTCGTCTGTCATGTGAGAGACGTTGGGCATGAGCCCTGGTGGCTCGCCGCGCTATTCACCTCATAATCGTGTTCCAGCAGGGCCATTAAGCTTTTGTGTGCTTGCTCATGATGTCTGCTCAAAGTCCATTATGTCTTGTTTAATGGGAGCAGCAGATCCTCTCCTGGCCCGCCGCCCATTCTCCGAGTTGGCACCTTGAGAATCTTCCAGGCCTGCAACTCGTGTTATCATCTGGATTCCCAGTGCTGCTTTCTGGACTTGCTCAACTTGTGCCCTTGGCCGGTCCAGACACTGTGTGTGTGTGTGTGTGGGGGGGTGGGGGGGTGGGGGGTGGACTGTGGGTTGGCTAGTGCACTGGTCGGAGTTTGGGGGTCCACAAAATAAATCACTGTAAAAAGTGCATAGCTACATACGGAAGAGAATAATTAATAATCAATAATGAATTGACAATTAATCAATGAATCATTCAGGATTTTTTTTAAATTTAAAAAATGTTTGTGTTGAATAATTTTTTTGGGAACTATGGGAAGAAGTGAAAGTCAGTGTGAATGGTTATTTTTCGATACGCGTACCGTGATTGGCTGGCTGGTTCTTGCCAGTAAGGGATCCCTGGATTCAAGATTATTCCAGAACCCCTGTGTGGTGCAGAAAAAAAAAGAGGAAACGGTAGAGACGATTGAGCCGTGAACCAGACACAAAAGAGCATACACAAACACGCATGTGGCTACAAATAGAAGAGGGGGGGGCGGGGGGGGGGGTCTTGCCGATAAGGCACTCGAGGAGACAGTCAGTGGCTTTGAGTGACGGAAGGAGCAAGCGAGGCTGGCTGTCGTCAGGCCGGCCCAGAGCAGGAAGCGCGCTGGGGATAAAGCGGCCATGTGGCAGGATGTTATGGATTTCTAATTAGAATCATTCATCTGTCAGCGCCAGCAACGGCGGCGCTTTCACTCCGGCCACTCGACCGCCGGCCGCGCTTCACACTCTTCACACACACATTCATGTTCTGAGTCAAAAATTTGATTTTTTTTTTTCCCTTGATGGGATGTTAAGGATATCTCAAAACAATTTTTATTTGAAAAAACACTGATAAAAATTCAATATATGTTTCCCTATGGGGAGGCAGTGCCCCTTAAACACCCTTCTAGCTCCGCCAGTGGCCTGAGTTGTATATTGTCGATATGACAAAAAAACTTGCTCATAAAAAGTGAAACTCTTCCTGGTTGAGTTGAACAAATCCCATGACTTCAAATGACATCTTATCAGCTGCTTTTCTCGAAAACATAGATGACCAACTCACATCTGTTTTTTCCCTAAATGACTAAATCGATCTCTTAATCTGAAATGAGGCAACAAAAAGGAGGACATGCGAACAAGCGCCTCTGACTGGTATCACCGTGATGATGTCATCCCTGTCAGCAGTTCCAGCGGCTCACAGGGTGCGGCTCACGGGACAGCTGAGGTCAGCCGCTCCTCGGCTTTGACTGAAATGTGACCTGAATAGGAAATATGAAGCACACTTCTCCATAAAGTAGTTGACTGATTGCCATCATACTTCATAGCGCTACTCATAATCCCCTGAGGTTGACATCAGCCTGTGTTGAAAACACTTTTTTTTTTTTTTCGGACCTATCGCAGGTGCTCATTTGCAATCGGGAGATTTGGTGGGAAATCTGGAAGGTGACCCTCCGTCAAATCCTCTTGTTCCTCCCTCATCTATCAAGACAGTCAACGGGTTGCGTTGCACCAGTATGAACTGTGCTAAGCATGCATCAAATCGGGAGGAGGGGGGGGGGGGGTACACTTACGCAACAATAAAGGCAACTCTGGAATTAATAAAGGCAGTGCCAGCGTGCATTATTTTCTGTCACACACTAAAGCATCGACGACATCGGTTTGCGGCCAGCCAAATAATCCAAAGCAGCTCAAAGACGGCGAAGGAAATCAATCATCGGCGAGTATAGAAGCTCACAATTTGATGACGCATGAAATTTTCAATTGTTTTATGTAATTTGTACAAAGACCACATCAATCGTTTAGGCCTCGCGGTAATCAGAACGTCGCTCCGTGGATCGTTATTTGCAAAAGCCTGATGCGTTTTCATTAGGAGATTAAAGGAACTAAAAGTGGAAAAAATTCGTTTCGGATTTACGCTGAATGTTACAAATCAGGGATGGTATATTTGATCCCAGGAAATCTGTGGTGTTCTTATTGAAAACTTCTGTACGTAAATTTACATTTAATGTGTGAATCGACAGCTTGGAAAATTGCAATTGTCCGAAAACAAAACATTTTCAAGCCTGCATCTTTTGTTTATATTTGTTTTGTTTTCTTACAGCGGCTCGCTCAACAATCGATTACGATGTAACCAAGGAACATGCGAGGGGATTTCCGATAGCAACGTTACAGAATGACTTGAACGGTGACTTGTGTGCAAATCTCGTAAAAAAAAGCAACTACAGATTGCAGCTGCAGAAAATGTTGTTTGATTTGGTGATAGTGTCGCTAGGCAGTTTATAGGCTTCTCGTAGGCATACGTCAGTCATATGATGTTCCAATTGAAAACAAACGTAGCATCTGTGGTTAGCATTTTAAAAAATAAAGCACACTTGTGCAACACACTCAAAACACAAGCAGGAACGGATTTAAAGAAAAACAACACTTCTGAAGAAGTAAGAGATTGTTGTGCTTCATAAATATGATTTGAAAGAATGAGCTGTTAATCAGCCACTGGCGGAGCTAGCATGTTTTTCTTTGGGGGGGGGGGGCTATAGGGGGGTGGCCAAGGATATCGCATATGGTCCTCATAATAACTATTTTTTTTAACAAAGCCAAACAATTCCTTAAAATTTCATTATTATAATTAAATTAAAATTAAAATTTATTACATCTTGTGGAGATGTTAAAAAAAAAAAAATTCCCGCGGGAAAATGCTAAAATACCCAAAAGTCAATTATCCGGCCAGGGAAAAAAATCGGGGCTAAAGTGTCTTTTGACAAGCGATGTTAAATGAGCAAAATGACATAAAACAGTCAGAAGACAACGGGTGAGGGTGAAGCAGAAAAAAGGGTGTGAGAGCGAACGGGCAGAGAAGGCGGGGGGGTGCAGTGTGAGGCCGGGAACACAGAGCAGCGGCCGGGGGATGTTTAGATAGGTGCAGGCTGCCACTAGGAAGTCCACGCTCCAGTATAAACAGGCCGCCACACAAGCCAGCGCTCCCAACTGTGGGAGAAATCTGCCCCGAGACGCGAAGAGCGCAGCCGAGCCGATGGTGGGAGGCGAGGGAGGACGGGTACACGGCCACTTTCAGATCCCCACTGAATATATACACAGCTGACTCGCTCAGGCCTTTCTGGAAACATTTCCTCCCTCCCTCCCTCCCTGCCGCCTGCCTTGCCTGCAAGACGTCCGTGACGGCGGACTCCCGAGGCCGTTTTGGCCGAGTCTTATCTCGAGCCGTAGCGCTCCTACCAAAATACACACATAGATGGACAACAACAAGTTTGAACGTGGTGGAATATTTTAAGGGGGAAAAGATGAGTCAGAGGCGAGAAAACAAAGTGAGCGAGAGCAACGTTAGTAATTGGGAGCAGATATTTCATTTATTTATTTTTTTGTATTGGAATTTGGAAGAAATATGAGGTTGGTTGTGCTTAAGTCGAATCAAGAAACTTGGTCATGGAATTATGATCTTTTCATGCCCCTAAAATCTTCGCTTTCTTCTTGTGACAATATTTTCCCACACGTGGTGATAATATAACCTTACTATGCTGCTTCATGAAAATAACGCTGTATTTATCCTGCCTATCATCTTAAAATAATAGTAAGATACACTAAGATAACAATATTTACCAGTTATTTTTCTGATAGCTGTTTTATGTTTCTCAATTACAACATTTAGCATGTTGTTAAAGCTAATGCTAAGCTAGTGCCACACCAATTTGAACCAGCTTGAGCAATTCCAAGGGATTTTTAGTCTCGCTAGCAAAGCGTGAACTCCATTCACTATTGAAAAGGATGCTACATCTATAAAACTAATATTAGCATTCCATAGCCTGTTGTTGATGCTAATGCTAACAATTGCAGTCTCGTAAGCATGAACTCCATTCATTTTTAAAAATGATGCTACATCTATAAAACTAATATTAGCATTCCGTAGCCTGTTGTTGATGCTAATGCTAACAATTGCAGTGACCCTTATTTGCACTTGCCAACCATAGCATTTTTAAAGGATTGTTTACTTTTTTCCCACAGCAAGAACTCTATTCTTTTGGATTTATATTATGATTTTTTTTTGTTACTATTCTTCAAACGTTTCGTGATTTTTGTCCCAATGCCAAAACAGGCACTTAGATACATTTAACAGCACATCTGACACAAGACGCTCAAATGTCATTTTTGGCATTCCGTTGGCTCGCTCTTGATTGGGACATTTGGTTCCTTTTTGCATCGAGACGCAATTCTTCAATTTCCAGGCAATCATACACAGACACACACACACTTCACGCTGGTTTTTCAGGGGAATTTCCTTTGAACATGAAACCCCTCGCAGCGAGTAAAGACAAACATTCCTCGAGCACCAACACACTGGCATGCGTCTCCTCTCAGTCACAGGACCTCCCACTGACATGTTGTTTCCATTCATCACCTCAAGGGGGCGCACAAACAAAACACGCACACCACCTGTATTGCAATCACCTCCACACTATTGATAGAATCAGGCCACAGACTTCATCAAGAACATTTACAAAAGAATCCAGCAACAAATGAAAATTGAAATTAATATAATTTTTATTTTCAGGGGGGGGATAATTTTGCAAGTTCACCAGCCAGGCCTCACCGCAAGCTTCTCATGACTTCATCATTTGGACTTCACACTTCATCCGCTTGTCGGTACTTCTCACTCTATCTGTATGTGAGTTGGCCAGAGTTTTGCATACAGTTTGGCAGACGCTGCACATGCTTTCGACACAGCGTGAACTACGAAAAGTTCAGTCGACTTCATTTAGCACGCCAAGCAATCGATTCTACACAACGTTGTAGGGGGTGCCCTGCTAGCTTAAACAAATAACCCATAAAACTGGTGCACATCTGGATAAAACTGCAGATGGGAGAATTTATGCATCACTTTTTGGAGTTGCAGTTCACTCTTTGTAATGCACATTATCGCCGCCTACAGGACTGGAGTTGAACAGCAAGCCACTCGTGGATATAGTATTTATATTTGATCAAAATAAGAAAAAACAAATGCTCCCGCAAATAAACTAAAAGTAAAATAACAAAAAAAAATATTACAAATGTATAAAAAATATATATAAAATGCACATTAGCGCTGCCTGCAGGACTGGAGTGGAACAGCAAGCCACTCGTGGATATAGTATTTATATTTGATCAAAATAAGAAAAAACAAATGATCCCGCAAATAAACTAAAAGTAAAATATAACAAAAAATATATTACAAATGTATAAAAAACATATATAAAATGTAGATTAGCGCTGTACAGGACGGGAGTGGAACAGCAAGCCACTAGTAGCTATATTTATATTTAATCAGATAAAACAGATAATCCCATAAATAAAAGTAAAATATAATAATTCTAATAAATATAGTATAGAGGACCAGCCCCAAGTTTCCGTACCAAGTTATGAAAAATACCACAGGGTATAAAAATTCAAAAGAACACCAAACATCTTCTCGTCTCATAACAGACGTGAGGAGGAAGTGGACTCGGCTGCACTCTCGGTGACACACTTTTTTTCCCAGGCTTCTCGCCGGCGTGCGTCTTGCGTCACGGCTGCTGGTCTCATGTGGTTTTGGCTGCGGTCGCAAAACTGCTCCAGTTCACAGCGCGAGAGAGAGCGAGCGTAGCTTCGAAAATGGCTTGATCGCTGATCCATCCTCACAACACACACACTCATGCGCGACAAGTCCAAATGGAGAGCAAAAGGGATGGTTGGCGGGATTATCCATGAATGAACGACATCTTAGGCCACACGCAAACTTTGGTTTAGTCGAATGACGGCCTGCTGTCGACAAATTTTCCAACCGTGCCTTTTCACTGGCAGATTAAGCCGACTAATGAAATGTTTACAAACCGGGTTTCTCTTGAAAGCATTCATTGCGGCCGATCGTGGAATGTAGCGACTTTCAAGTTAAGCTAGCTATTTCTAAAACGCAGATACTGTGAGCTATGAATAATAACGTCAGACAGTCATGCGGCGAGTCAAGCAGCATGCGCTCAACACCTCGCCGAGGTTTTGTAAACTCCTCCGCTTGACGCCGCCATACCTGTGACTCGCACTTGACACGAACCAAGAGGGACTAAATGAACGCTGTGTAAACAGTTAGCCAGGATGAGCTACGACGGGCTCATGCGCTAAAGCCCGCTGTCTGTCTGTCCCCAGCAGTTAAATGCAGAACTGAGACTGGCCAGCCACGACTTGGTGTATAATCAGTCAAACACAGCAGCGTCAAAGCGCTACTACGGTCGAAGGAAGGTTTCGTCTAAGTCTGACTCCCGTCGGGCGAGGATATTTTTTGCCGCGTCAGGTAGCAGACGCAGGCCGCAATGACAGATGAGGAGGTGGAATTTAAACATGTCAAAGGGGATTCATTTTTTTCACCAGCACAGACTCATTGGACCATGGACATTTATCACTGAGGGGAGGGGGGGGGGGGGGACATCACGGGGGGACTCGTGCATTTGGGATGACAGTCGGAGACGAAATGTTGCAACGTATGACCGGAGAAAGAAAGTTTTACAAGGAACGTGATGTGCATAGACGTTCACGCCATGTATCGACTTGAATGCCAGCTACGTGTTTTTCACATGTTTTGACGACAATCGGCGTGATGATGATAATCGGGAAATCACTGAAGTGGGTATAAATTAAGCCTTGTTGAATTCAATCTCGGGTGAGAAGCCAAACTTTTTTTAAGACAACCAGAACAATTTAGTTGAGATCGATTCAATGCCCTGACAATTTAATTTTCCTCATGGGATGAATAAAGCATCTATCTCAGTTTAACCGCTACTCCATCAAGCTTCCCACACTGGAAAAAATGTTTCAAACAAATTAGTTTGATGTTATTTTAAAAGTAAAAACACACTTTTGTATTCCCCTTTTGTTTTGAGGGTGTTTTGAATTTAGAAGGGGAAAAAAAAGTACCAAAGAGCCCAGAATATAAAAAGCATTTTGGAAGTTAGTTATAAAAGATTCTCAAGCGGGAACGTCCACACACACAATCACACGCGTGTTGCAACGTCTGATTGATTGCGAGGCATTGAAGAGTGGGTGGGTGGGAGGGAAGGTGGAGGGGGTTTTGGTTTTTGCAGGTGGCTTGCCGAACCGTTCTGCCAAGAAAAGAGAATACCCTGGAGTGAGCTGGAATAAATGAGGGGAGCGGAGACAAGGGGAAACAGAGAGGGGAGGGGGGGCGGCTTGATTTAAAACGGTGCTTATCATAATCGATAAAAAAAAAGGGTTTGCTTTGCTCGCCGGGCCGCCTCTGGCCCCCAGACCCGGGCCGGGTGGGGCTTTCAGAGAAGGGCCAGGGCAGATGACTTCATTGCCATATGCTATCTAACCTCTCAGTCACACTCATTTACAACAATAGCACGCATTCGCCGCTCTCCAAACGCTCCCTTTTGTTACCCGGGCCCCCGAGTCGCCCGGAGACGCTCGGACGGAACCGCAGCCAGGAACCGAGCTGCCGCGCACACTTCACTTCACTCGCATTTCCTTCAAAGATAGTCCATAATTTTGGTATCTTAAGTGGCTGACAGACAATGAACGCTCTATAAAAACACCCTAGTTAGCATTTAGGTCAAGCCTGTAGTTTGTTGAACATACTCGGGGCAACGTTGGGGCCGCTCCGGAGAAGAAGGTGCCAGCAGTGATGACTGTGATCATGGTGCAATGCCTCCACTTGGAGAACATACCCTTGGGCGCATAAATATATCAGACACCAGCTGTGTGTGAAGGCTAGATATTTCCTAGCGGTTAGCACGGTTAGCCTAGCGGTTAGCACGTCCGCTTTACAGTTTTGAGGCTCCAAGTTCAAAAAAGCTCAGAATTGAGTATAATGTTGTATTTGAGGTCCCAGTGGGTCACAAGGTCAAAGTGGAGACCCCAAAAAAAAAAAAAAAAACGAAAACCGAGGCAGCAGGGGGAAAGGCTGAACTCTCTCCGATAGTGGCACCGACTGTGGAATGCATTACGGAAGTGACAGAAATGGAAAAAGCCGCCACGCAGACAATCTCTCCGACTCGTCCTCGACTTCCCCGCCTCGCAACCTTCACCCTGGCTTCCGTGGCACCCTTTGAGTCCGCGAGCATCCATCAAGCTGTCCCGCGGCTTCTCCCTCGGTGCCCAGAGCGGGACGGGGGCCCGCTTGTCTCGTCTGTCGTCATGTCCTTGTTTTGCAACTATTGGCTTTCGCTTTTCTGGCAGCGCTAGAAAGGTTAGCGAGAGTGTGCTGTTGAGGCTCGGGGGTGAGTTATGGGCACTGGAGCCAGGGGGACCCAGAAAGAACATAACGAGCGTACTTTTGGGAGAAGGATGAAAGAGTGCGCCAGGGGGAGGGGAGGGAGGGGGGGAGTGATCAGGGTTCACCATGCCAAACGCTGATGTGTTTGTTTTCCATCATGACTCTTTTGGGCAGTGACAAAGAGCCAGAAGAAAAAAGGGTAACGCTGATAAATCACAAGCAGACTTTTCAACTCTTCTCAATGATGGCTCCACAAAGGAATGGTCCTTATCTTCTCCCCAAGGAGCACTCGCGGCTTTCGCTGCTTTTCTTTCTTACTACCAGAGGGACGGGGGACTCAGGTCACATGACTTTGACGACGCAGCTGATAAAATTCAGACAGTAAAAAAATCGAAACAAGCAAAGTTGGTGACTTAAAAAGTGACTTTTTACAGCATTTGTTTTTTGGATTTTTTTTGTTGTTGTAGAACTGGAGTTTGTTAGCATGTGCAATTTGTTAAAATTTACGATTTTTGTGCCGCTAACCACAGACAAAAACGATAATGAGGAAATAGCTGATGAAAAATAGCCGAATGGAAATAAAACGTGACACGAAAGGTCGCCCTTTAATATCACGTGTTCAAATCTGCAACTTTTCACCGCCCCGTTTCCGCGGCGACCTGTCTACTTTTTGAACACTGTGCAGCACTTTGCGTTAAGTGTGAATACCTGTCTTTATAAGGCAGCGTGTTGCGGCGGTGGCGTGCGGCGACAGCTCCAGGCGCGCCGAACGCGGAGGCCCAACCCGGTGAGGTTACACGCGGGACACGCCGGAGGGCGGCACGGCGGAGAATTCGGCTGACACGTACGGTGCAGCTGCAAATTGCGAAGGTAGACGCAAAGCAGCAGTCTTAGAAATATTTCTGCAACATCACTTGTTATTAACTTGACATTAGACATCAATTTTCCTCCATTGTTGTGTTTATGTGGAAAAAAAACTTTGGAAAATTAATCAACTCAGTTCTGTTACAGACCACCCCCATAATTAGTGAAATCCACACTAGAGGAAATTTAAATATACTGTTTTTCTAGCACAATTTATTTTTCAGAGGTGTTTCAATTCAATTCATATTAACTTAATATTCACAATTTAAACAGATAATATCGTAAGAGAGAGCAAAAGCAATGGATAACCTTTCCGTAGGAAAAAAAAAGGATTACACAGATAACATTCAATGACTATCAACAAAATCAAGGCTATGTACTTCTGGTTTCTTTCAAATTCAGACTATTTTAAAAAACGAGCTAATCGTCCTGCCATCTAGTGGTCAAAAGTGGAATTACACTGCAATATAGAGACGTATTAGAGCAAAATGAAGTTATTAACTGTAAAAAGAAAATACAAAAAAAAGACTAAAGACACCCAATAATAATTTTAAAACTTGCGAAGAAAATGTAATGCAGATCAACAAAAGTGCTTCCATACATTTTTCTAGTCACGCTTATATAGACACTTGTTGCTCGGCAAGAGTTCATAGGGCTTGATCATAAATGCTCCAATATGCGAGAGTACCGATGCACAGAATTACATTTTCTTTCCCATGTAAACGTTTTTTAAGTGTCTATTTAAATTATTCTATTTCCTCAAATAGAGGCCCCTACTTTAATAGTCCCCGTGTGTAGCCCACTTGCAAAAATAAACACGTCCCCATAATAGCCGCCTTAGAGAAAAAAGGCGGAATTATCTCACTACTTGAACTGCTGAGCCCATTTGAACTCTGTTGCAAACCAAAAAAGCAGCACCTAAAAGTCTAAAGACGGTCTATTAAGGTCGACGTGGGGTCGGCTCAACTTTTTTTTTTTTTTTTATGCCACATACACACAAAGTAAGCAGCACAAGTGAACAAGTAGGAGTATTAAAAGCTGATTATGGGATGTACGAGGGAGGGGAGGGGAGGGGGGTGAAGAATAAAGAAACAGAGGAAGGGGAAGACCCCCAGCAGCCCACACAGACCCAACCTATGTGCTGGTCTGACCCGGCCGGTTTCTTATGAATGGAAGGAAATTGTCTCCATAGAAAAAAAAAAAAAAAAAAGAGCCTAGTTAGAAAGCTGGAGTCATAATAATAGAATGGACTTGAGAACGGAGCGGAGAATAGCGAGAGGAGATGAGTAGAAGGTAGAAGGACATGCAAGTTTGTTTTATTAGCCTTCAATAAATATCTGACAGATTTCCTGAGGAAATATCTGGGATCACATGTAGAATAGTTTAAGACTGATGTCAACTGCAGCAACATATGAAATCTATTAGCGAGGAGCCGCAGCAGACGCGGGCCTGAGAGGGAGAACGAGAAAGAAAAGGAGAGACAAAGGCAACGTTGCTCAAAGTCAAGGGGGAGAGAGAGAGCGAGAGAGAAAAAAAATATCACAACCTTTCCAAATTCTTCGAGAGGTAAAAAAGTCAGCCAAGACGCAAAATCAGAATAAGGGAGGGGAGGGGGAGAGTAGGAGGCACACATAGTGCAGAAGTACACGCTGGAGCAGTGATCTCCGCATCCTGTCGGGTTCAAGGCCAAGCGGGGGGAATGAGTGCCCGGACGGCGCTGCCAGCTCCGGGGAGGCATGCCGACCCCCCCCCAAAAAAAACTTGAGAGTCAGTGTGTGCCCACACAGTGTGGGGCTTTTGGGCCGCTTAGAGTGCCTCGTTGAGTTCCCTGAGAAGCAACTAAATGAGAAGATTAATAATACAAAAAAAAAAAAGGGAAGTCACTGTGGGTGCCAAAATACATTCAAAACACACACACACACACACAGTGGTGTTTCTACATTCTGGAAAGGGGAACTGTGGGCCAGTGGTGCCAGGATGTCTGTGGCAGTGTGGCAGCCATTGCGTTCCACCACCCTCACCCTCGCTCCTCACCCAAACCGCAAGCCAGAGAGGCCTGCATGACGATACCCACCGCACACATGCAGCTCGCCAACCACAAATAGCAAGTAAAGAGGCACGCTTGCGGAAAATGAGAGCGAGCGAGGTTTCCGTCTTCACTCCTTGTCTGAACGGCGGGGGACCCGAGAGGGCACGAAGAGTTCAGGCTCGGCAGATGAGCGAGGCCCGAACACATCAGAGGTGGCTGTGAAGTTTTACCCACATTTTCTGCCTCCTAGTGAGGAGAAGCCATCCAGAAAATGGATGGATGGATGGACATGATACTCGTAACAGTCCCATTTCCCTTCCTTGCAATTTCCTTCTATTCGACCGTGCTACCCAGCGCAATAAAAGTTTTTTAAATCTCAACCCGAGTAAAACCACCGACTCTGATGTTCTACATCTGTGTTACTTGTTTGACTCCATAAAGTGAATCTGGTTGAGTTACAACAAAAAGCAAACGTGTGGACCACCGTTGACCTGCCTGTCACACCCACAACGGCGCATCACGCCGTTTGCAAGTGTCAAGCTGAGGGTCGCCGCGTGCGTTTCCCGGCTTGTGTAACGGGCCCAGCGGATTCAAAAGCGATGAGAAGCCGATCCCGAAGCCCAAACCCGGCCCTTATATGGCGCTCTGGAGATGTTTTCACTCCTGGCCGCTGTCTCGCCTCCTCTCCAAAAGTGCTACAAGGTCGAGAAAGAGGAGAGGACATCTCGGCGAGTCAACATATTTACATATTTTCCGCAAAGTGGGGATATGAAGCAGAGTGCTGGCAGGCGAGCGGCCGGCCGGTCAGCGGGGACGGCTGAGAGTGGACATCTGGGCCCGGGGATTCTGGCAAAAGGCCGTTTGGCTCCCTCGTCACCTTATCGGTCCACGCAGACGAAATATTAGCCGGCCGACAGCAGACATGCAGAGATGGGGAGTGGCGCAATGCGAGTACTTGCTTACTCAGTACAATTAAAACAGAGAAAAATGTAATTGCATAAGTGTGCACACCCTCTTATAACTGGCGATGTGGCTAAGTCCACAACAAAGTAACAATAGTTCGTGTTATTTAAAGGTCTCATTAATAGTGGAAAAGGTTACAAAATGATTTTGCATTCAAACGGGGGGGTGTAGACTTTTTATACCCGCTGCAAGTCATTAAGAGTTGTTTCATTAGTCTCATCTTTGCCCAAGGGAACTCTTAGTCCCCCCCCCTCCCTCCCTCATCACTCACAGCTCCTGCATATGCACGGCAGCTCCGTGTTTCTCTTGGCAGAACTCTGCAGGCTGTCCCTGCGTGCCTGAAAACCAACGTTCTCCCCCTCGTCCGCCAACATTCACATTTCTCACATTTTCTGCCTGACTGTCTTTCGCGCACTCGCTCTCAGCTGCAGCCCCCTCCTCCTCGCCCCCTCCCCTTCCTCCTCAATCTTCTGCCAGCCCAGGCAGGACAGGGTGGGACAAAGACGTCCTCTCGCTAACATTACATCCACTCCCCCCCCCCCCTCCCTGACCTGTCTCTCTTTTCTCCAACGTCTGGCTATAATTCACGTTTTCCTCGGTCCAGATCGTGTCTCTCTAGTGGTTACTTTGCCTTTTCGCTCCGATTACGCGAGCCAACAGAGCGCAGGTGTGTTGGACCGAGCGCGCCGTTACGTCTTCTCCGGTTTGAAATGCGCAACTCGTTTGTTTCAAGCTCTTCTCGTGGCACACGATTCAGGGAAGATTCCATTTTAAACATTGGGTTCGATTCAATTCGATTTGGTACGGCTGAGTGTACGACGGAGAATTTCTTGCTGTGAGTTGAAATACACGACAGAAGAAAATATATCCGATAAAAGACGATTCGATACGTATGTCGATATACTTTAAAGTGGAACGATTCCATTTGAGTCGATTCAGTGCCGTTTGATTCAAATCGTTTGTTTTTCTGGTTACACCAGGAAACGCCACACATTTGTGACCTGGAAACTGCAGATGACAGGACTGAGGACTCCCTGACCCGAATGTGTCAGTGCGGTTGTAAACCGAGGACCTCCCCCCCCATCCCCCGTACGAGCAGCTTGGATGTCGCGGTGAGATAAGGAAAGGCCTCGGATTCGGCCCCGCTGTGCAGGTGCAACAAACCACGCTTGGAAGCCCACGTGTGTCTTCACCTCCATCCCACACAGTTTATGTATTTATTCTTTCATTTATTTCTTCTAATTCAGTTGTGGGGGCTGTATTTCCTCTGCGAGGCCCGGCCGGGTCGGGGCATTGCGGCGTGAACGAGCGTTCTCAGAGAAGACGGAGGAGGAGAGAAGAAAAAGTGGAGGCCGTCTCTTGGGTGCCCTTTTTTGCCATCCCATTTCCTATGCATCTGGTCTGTGTTTGTGCGAGGGGGGAGGAGGAGGGGGGAGGGCAGGCGGGGGAGAGGGCCGTCTGGGGCCGATTAATATCCAGTGATTTATAGGAACTTTTATGGAATAAAACAATAAGAAATGTGCATGTGCATGTATGCGCGCTCGACGCCACGGAGAGAGCGATGCTGTTCTGATTCGGCGGGAATCAAAAAATAAATTAGCGCCGGATAAATTGGACACAGATGGAGGCAGGAAATCAAAACGGGGGGAGTATTCCTCGGTTTGCGTCGGGCAATTAATCGAGTTTAAATCGACGTTTCGATGTCGCGGAATGCGATTTTTGAATCGTAAAGGTGGCAATCGGAACAACCAAAAATATTTTCAGAAATTTCGTTTTGATTCGATGGCGATATTTTCCAAAATGCTTCACCAGTAGACGGCGCAGTATATGATCGAGGGGGTGAAAAAGGGAAGAGGGTGAGTGAGAGGACAGGGATGATGTGGAGGAAGAGCAGGGAGTGGGAGGAGGACGAAGAAGGGAGGGGGGGGGGGGGATCAGGGGAGTTCCCATGCCCTGTGCGCAGGAAGTGGCTTGAAGAGCGAGCATGTGTCCGCACTGTACGAGTGTTTGAGAGGGCAATGAGATGAGCAGACCTCTCTCTGGCACACAGCTGCGTTTCCTTGCCAACCAGACCCCAACACCTCCCACCCTCCCAAACCTTTCCTCCCCATCCATCCATCCGAGCGACACACACACACATGCATGAAGCCGCAAGCCTCTTGGCTAAGTGGCTGTTTGGTGCACTCGTCTCGCCGTGAAGCCGATGGGAGCGGGTGGGCGTCGCACCGCTAATAGCGGGGCCGGGCCGCGTCGTCCCGCATTTGACTGCTCGCCGCGTGGAGAGATTTTGACAAGGAAAGTGCATCCTCATTTGTAGGGAAGCTTTGCTGTATATCTGCGGCTTGGACCACATGACTAGAAGATTATTTTGTGAGAAAATTGGACGTGCGCTGTTTGCGAGGGCTGATGCGCTAACTTTTTGTTTCTATTAGTTTTTTAATATAGGGTGTGTGTAAAAGGTAAAGATTTAGATGGATGATATAAAAATCTTCAAAAAAAATTTTTTTTCAGCGTTATCTTGATTTTTTTTTTTTTTTAACAAGAACGTCAAGATGCCACCGCACCGCTGGTTTCATACGTCAGACGTGACTGCAGACGATAAGATCGGGACTGATTATCTGTCAATCACAGAACAGTTGTGAACGTCAGCTACACATTACAAATTCCTCCTACAACATTCCTCTTCAAATTAATGTCTTACAGATGATTTGATTAAGAAGGGGGAACCACAAGTGCACATGTGGCAAAGTTTTTCTGTAACTTCCATTAACAATCTCACATATTCACCTAATACGACTTTCCTATTAGCCACAGCTTTGGGGCCATCTTGTGGCGTCTTTGGGAATTGCAGAAAGAACTTTTTTTTTCGTAATCAAAAGAAAATATTTGTGCGCCTCCCTGATTTGGATCTGGCGCGTGACAGCCGTAGTGAGCGTAGGCAGCTGCTAGCAAGCACTTTTCGCTACGAACGACTTCCTGCTCTATGGCATCCGTCAGCCCCTTCGAGTCCAAATTGTTTATCGGAATACTGATTCATTTGTTGCTTGTGTTAGTTAAGAAATATACAATGCCAAAAAAGTGCCCGCCCGCCCACTTTGCTCATCCAATCACAGAGAGCTCCCTTGGCACCGCCACCCACACGCCACTTCCCGTTGACCCTTCTTACCTCTAATGTTGGGTTCGACTCCGGTCGCCCCCCCCCGCCCGGGGTCGCGGTCAGCGCCAGGAAAGAGACCGGGGTTTTTGTTGCTCGTTGGCAGGGTGGTGGAAAGTGGAGAAGAGATTGGCTGGAAAGTCCATCAGCGGCTTGGATGGCTCTCAGCTGCGCCGCACCGAGCGGCGAGAGCGCTTTGAGGCCTCGCTGTGTTTGTCTTACTGTCACATTTTCGTAGCTTCTCAGCCCTTCAACAGAACAAATGGTGCGGAGAGAAAATATAGTGAGTCCCGGTGTTAACGGAAATGATCATGTTAATGTACAGAAATACCAATGTCGGAAAAAAAATTACATGGGGAGACTAAAAGATTTTTTATGCGGATCATTTTGACTTTACTGACATCACAAACATCTAAACAGGTTTTTGTAATTAAAACAGTAAACTAAAAAAAAGCACTTTCGAAAAGTATGTACTTACAATAAATCTCTGGTGTAACAAGTTTACATTTGACAAATTATTTTCAAACTTTTTAGTTGTAGTAGTATTAAGTCATGTGTGTGATGTAAATTTAAATTCTTCTTCTCTTTTTCTGTGGTACTCTTTGCATCTTATACTGCCCCCAGGTGGTCAAGGTGCTCACAGCAAAATGTGAAGCAAAACTGATGAAGAAAATGCAAACTATTTTGAATTATATTTGATTACCATTCCTATACGTTTACATATTTACAAAATTCTACTTTTCTAAATTTAAAAAAATACTACCAAAATACTTCATTAACATTATAATAGTACTCTTGTTAGCTTAGTGACAAGAATCTGATTCACATGCGATCGGTTGGGCCAACCAAGCGACGTCGTGACACTAGATAACGCAGCTTTTAGGAAATGACAGTCAAAACCGTCATTTCTTTCGCTTTCCCTCCCAACCGTCGAGCGAGTACTGAAGGTTTGGTCGCTATCGCGGTTTCACAATGAGCTCCTTTGGCCGTGTGAAAATGCATTCTGCCTTCGCTCCTGCTTGCCTTAAAGGCCTGAATCTTTGCAGTACAACCACAACATCTACAAAAAAGACCTTGTGGGGGGACAACCTGATGGACAAGAGGCCTACATGCTTAATTTGTGTGTGTCTGTGCATGCATGTGAAAACGAGACACTTCCGCCCTTGCGGTACGACTAATATGTGCGTATTTGTGACCGCACTTAAAAGGAAAAACAAGAATGACGGGCGTCAGAGATGCAACAGAGATACGTCTGTGGGTACAAACACACACATATACACATACATAGACACCCACAGACACGCACGCGCACACACACATCAACGGCATGCAGTCAGTAAGAAAAGCCACAGGTTTCACTTCTGTCTGGTGTGGCAGCACTCTCGAAACACCACAGGCACACCGGGGTTAAGGTTCATGTGCAGGTCAGGGCACACACGTACATTCTGCTTTGGTGGTATGATGTTCCGAGGAAAAAAAAGCACCCCAAGGGGAAAGAAAAGAAAAGTGGTGAAGGAATGCGTCAACGCGGTGCCAGCGTCTTCACGTCGCTTACGGGAGGCCGAGCTGGTGAGAGTGCTCAGACTTGCCCGCGTCGCCGCAGGGCGGGAAAAAGGAGGCACACAATTGGGGAATGTTTGTGGATACAGTCCAAGCGAGTGGAAGATCATTAACACGATCATACTGGCTAAACAAAACACACTTGTTTTACTATTGTTATCGGTACAACACCACTGGGGCACATTTTGGATGGTTAATTATAAAAGGAGATGCTGAGATTGAGCTCATTTTTGTGTCCGCTAGATGTATGCAGCACAATAGTGTGTAATTCACACACTCCTGGAAGGTGTGAACGTGTCAGTCCGCTCCATGAAGCGATTTCAGCCGTCGCAGCCTGCCTGTCAAAGGGGGAGCTCGCCCCCTTGTGGACCAACCCTGTAACTGCATGTAGTATTGTTATTTTATTTTATTTTGTCACACACACAAACAGAAAACTACTAATTTGAATTTTTTTACTCCTAAATAATTATCATGTGAGGTTGTTATGGAGACAAATGAACACTTAAGCAAGACTACATAAGTAAATGTATTTAGGAATATATTTGACTGATGTGGACTACTTCTCGGACCCATAATATTTTGTTTAAGGATAACATTGGGCACCACAAGAGCGGCCATTTGTCAACGGCTTCAATACGCTTACGTACAGCGGGGGGAATTAAAACAAGTTTGTACGGTAGCCTGTGGAGACGCACAAATCACCTGTAGTGTCAACACAGTGTTGAGAGTGTTTCCATAGATTATACACACTCACTTGTAGGTGTGTATACAGTAGACGGGCTCTGCCACTTTGGCGAGTGGTGAGGTCATTTGTCTTGCTGCGATAAAAAGTCTACACACCCTATTCGAAAAAGACTGAGACAAAGTTTTCCCATAATTATTTTTGACCTATAACTTTTATGAGTTAACAATCCTTTCTCATTGCTAAGCTAACAGACTTGCAAACAATGTGGCTTCACCCAGACTGAAAAATGTCAAGAAATCAGAATTGATAAGAGATTTTTTTTTTGGGTCAGACATTCATCACCATGAGGTGACACCCTAATCACTTTGGCAATTGGGGATTTTCCTTTCCCCACGCCATGAGGTTCACATTTGTGGCTTATGATAGAAAAGATCGTTGGATCGATCAGTGACGTTTGGTAAACATTCAAGGAGGACGTTTTATGACTTTGGTGACAGCTGAACTTTTTACTTTGCTCCTTTGTCAAGGATGAAATATAAACTTAAACGGCAAGGCAATCCACAAGGGAGTTATTAAATAAAATAAGCTAGTTAGCGCACACAATGAATAGCTCACATAAAAAATGTGTTATTGGTCAGGAAAACCAAGAAAAAGTTTTTTGCTGGCTTTTGACTATTATTCTGCTACTGAAGATTCATTTTCGTTTAGATTGACTGTTTTTACTTTCTTTGTGGTTGTGACATTGCTATACGTGAAGCGCGTTGTTACAGCTGCTGTGAAATGCGCTAAATGAAATAAAGTTGTATTGTATTGTAAAGCGTGCAACTAAATAATTTGCCTTAAGGAAAAGGAATCAAAATTCAGCAAAATTTAGAGAGCTAGTTATAAAATCAGCAAATGTTAACAAGCTAGGCTAAGTAGCGTGCTAATCTGCTTCAGTGTCAATAATTAGCTTTTGCTCTTGTAATCATATTTTAACAGGCTTTTTTTTTGTATGCTAACTAACCAGCTAGTTTGCTCTGAGTATTATCAAACAATTTGTCCTAAGCATTCATGAGTCCTCTGGCGAGTGAACATGCTATCAGCTAACTATCATACAAACTATCAAAACTTTGTCCAGCTAGCTTGTTAATGGGCTAAGTAGCGAGCTAATTTCCAACTAGTTTGCTTTTAGTACTTGTAAACACAATTTTGTCGAGCCATTTGTTAGGCTAACGACCTCTAAACCTTTATTTTGGGTTATTATATGTCATTTTAAATTTGAAAAGAATTGTAAAAAAAAAATTGTCAATAGAATCCCCGTAATCATGAAATTATATTTATCGAATCCTCTCGAGTAGCCTTCACCTTGAATAGATACTGTCTTTAATATGAAATTTCAATGACGAATAAACGTAAACAAGAACTTAGTCGAGGCACACGAGGCCCCTCAGAACATTGCTAACGCACAAACAGCGCAGTGACGCACAAAATAATACAAGTGTGTGTTGACAGTAATAAGAGTTCTCGTCTTGTACCAAGAAACGTCTTTGTCTGCGTAAGAGGCTCGCTTGTCGCTCGTGTACGTGAGCGCTGTGTGTCCTCATGACGAGAGGCGGTAACCATAGCAACAGCTGCTTTGCCACTGCTACTGTTTCTTTCTACCCACTGACGGCCATCGCATCTACGGAGGGAGCTACTGTCGTGAGTCATGATCAGAAAAACTGATTACCCGTGATGCCCGAAGAGTGAGCTGCACAGATTTAATGGAACAATTGAGCTCGAAAAAACAAGGAATAAATCAACCTGAATCACAATGAACAATATCAGATTTATGATAAATAAATAAATGATAATACTCAATTTAAAAAAATAAACAACTTATCTATGATTTTTGTATAAAATAAATAAATAATAAAGCAAATAAAAATAACTTTGTATAAAATGATACATTTTTAAATTACTTTCGAGTTGTTAACTTACTAAATACTGGTTCAGATTACAACAATAATGCAAACAAGTTTTCATGTTTCACACTCCATAAATAAATTCCAAAAAGTATACTCAAATATTTTTACTTCTCCCAGATTGCATCTGCCATGTTGATTTCAATTCAAATGTGTGTTCGCATTGCCTGCTCTTCTTTTTTTGCGTCACACGCGATTTGAGACTCTGTCTATCGTCTGCGAGTTAAAAAGGCCCTTGAGACATATTTGTAATTGTTCTCTTCGAGTGCGTGAAATTGATCTGACAATGGAAAACCTCAGCGGTCTCCACCTTGTAGCTAAACCTTGCTCGTACACGCGGCAAATTGCTCGGCCGGCCTTAACGCCACATGGAAGCAATATCCAAACAAGCACAAACACGCATCTTGAATCCATCTTCTGGAGAATCTTCCACAGCTTACCTTCCCCTTTTTGAGCGGACAGGTGTTACCCAGCCGTGCGCTCCGCAGGCCTCCCGGGCGGCCGACGTGCCGATGAAGATAATGTCTGTTGTTTGAAAGGCGACGAGAGACGCCGTTGGTCAGCCAAACCTCGGTGGAAGCCAACGACAGCTGCTGGTGTGTTTGATCTGGAACCAGGACCTGACAGCACGTCATAACCACGTCCAATCAGCCTCTTTGGAACAATAGCAAGCATGTAAAAGTCAACGTAGGAAAAATCTAAAAACAAAGAAATGCATCTTGGCGGATGTGCAATGGGGGGGGTTGCTGAATGAGTGACTTCAAGCTCAAGTGTACGTTTTATTGGCGCATAAAAAGCCAATGGAAATCGTGAGATAGTGTGTGAGAGCACTTGAGAATAAAAGCAAACAAGAATAAGGTCAAAACACCTTAAGATCATTTTAGAGGTCAAGGAACTCAACTTGGTAACACCCCACAGGAAACCTTCTCCAAGACAATGAGCAAAAAAATATATATATATATAATAAAAATAAATTAAATAATTAAATATAAATAAATATTCCTGTAAAACATTATATTGAAAGACTGAGAAAGTGTTAGTATGACAATGTATTTAAAAAAAAAAAAAATGCAGGTTCCTCATTTCGTTAGATTCACAGCAAAATAAATCATGTTCCTGTTTTCGTGCTTTTCAATGTCATCAACATGAGGGGGTGGAAAAAAAAAAAACACATCTTGATTGCACCTAAAAGCTTAAATGTCAATTACGTCTTTCTACCTGGAAGCAAATTGTTGCAGCATTTCCTGGTAAATAATTAAAAAAAATAATTACAAATCGATTTAAACTTTTTTATGTTTTAAAAAGTACAAAGTAAAATGATGGAAATGTTGCCATTTAAATAGAAGGAAAGAAAGTTATCAGACAGGTAAATTTTTTCAAGTTTTTAAAAAACTACATAACTCAAATACTACAATAGTACACAAATTCATACACTCCTGCAGATCGGCAATAGTATTCCTCTCATCCATGCAAAGTCTCGATTTAGCATCTTCACTTCCTCCAAAATGAAGCGCTGTCAATGATAATTTACACTTGCGGCCCACTGCTCCATGGAATGCGATGACACATAAATCATCGGGAGACTGCTCATTTACTTTTGCTTTTAATTAGCCCTCTAAGTGTGTGTGTGTGCGTGTGTGTGTGCGTGGGGGGGCCCCCAAAGTGCACCGACAGGGCACTTGCACACTGCAACGCCGCCACAAAAGACTAAAAAGTCACTTTTGGAACAAAAGCTCCACCATGTAAATTTCCATTTGACTTAGCCGCCATTTTGTTTCATGACATCGTTTTTTCGTTGTTGTTGTTTGTGAGCGGGAATACGCAGAATCGACTTTCCGTGATATTTTGCGGATTGGTCGGGCGAGGACCGAGACAGAAATGTTTATTTTAGATGAAACATTTTTGGGGTCATTTTAATTTCCTATAGTCAATTTAGGCTGGACATCTACAATTACAAACCCCTCATGAGAAAAAATGCCACAAGACATTTTTTTTTTTCCACTGAAGTAACGTTTGCGAGGCAGATGAAGTGAAACTAGTCGCAAAGCGTCACACCACGACAAGCGACAACCCAAAGGTCGCGACCCCGGGTCAAACCAGTGTGAAAAAAACAAAAAAGTATCATTTCTAGAGAAGCGCAAGATACGCTGGGCCTGTGTGGCTTCCCCCTCGCTCACCACTTCCCCGTCTGCAAGGGAAGTGGGCCGGTGCCAAGGTCAAGTGTTTTATGGCCCAACTCGCTACATTCCCACAAGCTTTGGTGACGGCCGATGTGACTTTCGACATGGCCGACCACAAGGCGCGTGCAGTGTACTGCAGCGCACATAGCGCTCTCACATCTTAAAACCCCAGAACGACGTTTTTAGGTTGCCTCGTCTTTTATATATATATATTTATTTTTTTAAATTTTATTTATATATTTTTTTATTTATATAGTATATCATATATATGTAATATAAATATAATATATATATATAAATATTATATATATAAATATTATATATATAAATATTATATATATAAATATTATATATATATATATAATATATATATAATATATATATATATAATATATATATATATATATATATATATATATATATATATATATATATATATATATATAAATATTATATATATAAATATATATATATATATATATAAAAATCTTCTTTGTCCCATGCCAACGCACGGCCTAAGGAGGTGCTGGCTTCATTCCTTCCTTCCACTTGGTTGGTACATCGGGAAGGCAAACCTGCCTACAAAGTACCTAGAGGGATTGTTGAGGTCATGGCTGAAAAAGAAAAGCTATTCTACTTCGCCTAGGTCCCGGTGCATCCTCGGCCTAGTCACCTAAGCTGGACTAGGGGATGTGAGTATTATGGGTAAGAATTTCCAGACTGTTCCAATTTGCCATTTTAAAGTCCAATATTAACGTATGTGGTGCAATGTGCTGTTGCATGAGCGAGGCTACACCTCATAGAAGACTGAGCCTGGATTAAGGTCCTTCCGCTCTGGACCACCACACCCTGCGTGCTTTGTTCCTAGAGTCGGAACTCAGGGGGGCCGCATACTTACCCCCTGAGTTGCATTGACCCTTAGTTAACACCGCTAGGTATCCAGGTCAAGCCGCTCAGGGCAGAAGAGCTGGGGATCAATCAATGCCGATCAGAGTGAGAACCAGCCGCGGTGAACCGCTGCCTTTCTCCTCCGATCAGGGTCCGAGAGAACTGGAGCCAGCCCTGACTAAGCAGTGCCTCTCCAGTGCTCTCCTCCCGGTTGTACCTATGAAAGTAAGCTTCTTGAAAAATCTTTGTCCCATGCACGACCTAAGGAGATGCTGGATTCATTCCTTCCACTTGGCTGCGCTTCATACATCGCTCGGCTCCAGGGAAGGAAAACCTGCCTGCAAAGTACCTAGAAGGAACAGATCAGAGTGAGAACCAACCACAGTGTACCGCTGCCTTTCTCCTCCGATCAGGGTCCAAGAGCATTGGAGCCCCTGAGGACTTAAACCCTGAGTCACCTTGACCTTTCATTACCACCGCTACATCCGTTAGCTCAGGATCAACCCACCCTGATCAGAGTGAGAACCAGCCTACAAAAGTATGCTCCTATCTTCTTGAGCAATCTCCTTTGTCCTATTAGGACCTAAGGAGATGCCGGATTTAATTCCTTCCACTTCCCTGTGCTTCATACACCGCAAGGCCCCAGGGAAGGCCAACCTGTTGTTGTTGCGGTTGTTGCCAGAGGGTCACTATTTCAGAAAGTTCCTACACTCACGGTTTCCATTTATTCAGGTTCTTGGTGGCTCCCTCTTGTGGATCCCTTGTGTACTATCTGTCATTCTCCGGCAGTTACTCCAGGTAAATTTGGATATACTTTCAAAAATCCCTGGGCGCGGCTTTATTGGATTTCTGATTGTTAGTCAAAACCTATTTGAATATTCTTAACCCTGAGTAGTGTGTCTTCAAATATGGCTGCGTCCTTTGTCCCTGTTGAGTACAAAAGTTGCTTATCCATTTCATACCATTCACTATCTTACTATTTTACTTTTTTTTTAGCCCCAACACTTCTGATCTCACTGATTTTAATGTTCAGCTATTAATTTTATTTTGATAGTTACTGTTTATTGGTATTTTACTTCTTATTTTAATTCAAAGATCCAATTATCACATTTCATTATACTGTACTTTAGTTTTGACATTGGGGACCCCTTTGGCAGGATGTCCCATATAATGTGGTTTCTTAGGATCACTGAAATCTTCACAACATCTTTTATTGGTATCCGCTCTTACCTTATTTTGGGTGTCCCTTACACTCACGGTACCATGATTTTTTCAAAATGGCCGCCACACCGTCCGGTCACCCTCGGGCACCTCCTAGTGGCTATCCCTAGCATTGCGTCCGATTGAATTTAGGTTGGTAGGTTTATTTAGATTTTTTTAGGTCGTTTTTGCGGGGGATTTAATTCATCTTTTTTCTTTTTAAATTACCCTTAGGGTTAACCAAAATTAAATTCAAATCGGTCATCCCTTATTTAGAATATTATTGTAATAATTGCACATTCACAATATATATATATATATATATATATATATATATATATATAATTATTTTTTTATTTGTGAAGTGCTAAGCCCCATTTTCTACCTCCATCAGTGTCACTCTAAAACTCCAGCCGAGCACTCGGCAAACACAGCACCCACGCTGCGTTTAGAATGCTATATTTTGCCACAAAAGTGCAATATTTAACCACAGACGCATTGCATTTTGCCATATTTTCAAAGCAATTATGGTTTTGTGGTTCGGTAGCGAGAAATTATTTTCATAACAAAGCTTTTTTTTCCCCCGCCGCCATAAAAATATGTCCGTTTTCGACAAAACCAATCACCTTTCGTTGAAAATCCCACTAAACTGTTCTAATGACAGGCTTTGCGCAGGGTGAGTGCCACCGGCTTGGAGCAGAATGACCGTTTCCAAAAAGCACAGGCCACAAATGTCCCCCCCCCTCACCCTCCTCCTTGTGCTAGTCTCCTTGTGGAGCAGGCCGCCTCTAAATTGAAAAGGACGCCATTGGGCGGCTTTGGAGTGTGTGTTGGCACATTGTGGGAGAGGTTGACCAAAGCAAGATTACACAGGCGGCGTGTGCGGTGCGGCGCGGCGTGGCGGTTGACGTGCCGCCTCTAAATCACTTTGGATGAGGCCTCGGCGTCGTGACCCGCTCACTCCTTCCCTGCAGGAATGTTAAGTGCGGACGTTCGCACCATGCTGCCCACACTACAGGTATGCTTGCTCACCCTTCCATTTTTTTTTTATTATGCATGAATACGTCACACCGCACTTGTGGAATATTCAGGCAGAGTCAATGAGAGGATACAATAAGGTGGGCATGCAAAAGGATTGGGAGGGGAGGGGGGGGGACTTCACACCTAAAGGGGATTGTGGGTGTTTCAACACAACACCCACGCTAGATTAAGGTGTCAACACCCGCATTTCACTCAGTAAAAGGATTCATTAAGATTCCTTTACCCAGCAACAAGTTTCAATATAGATGCAATTCTAAGGAAAATAGCTCACCCCCCCCCCCACACACACACTTTTTCCTGTGCTTCACAAAAGGGTTGAACACTTTTCTTGTCCAAGTGCTAAATAAATCCCCCCGCTTTGCCCATTAGAATGACTCAACACCAGCTATACTAATGGATCAACGCGCGGGCATAGGCAATTGGGCTGGAGCAACACTGACACCTACTGGTGGACACGTCACACTACATACTGAAGAGCAAAACATCGACGATGCCTTCTGAAATGAAACGACAGCAAGTAAATGAAAAATTCTATTTTACTTATACAATAAATCAGTGTACCCAGAAATAATTAAAATAATAATAATAATAAATATAAATGTATGGAAGGAATTAAAAATATTTTAACAAGTCAATTTGAGGAAAAGTGCTGAGGGGACCTTTTTTCAAAATTCTCACATGTATAAAAAAAATTACATATTTTAGATATTTATGCAAAAATCCAACATATATTGAACATTTGTGTTTTGGAAGAAATAATCACCGCTTTGAAAACGCGTGGCAGGCACCACTTAGCTTTACATGCCTACGTGGTCAATGTTGATTAAATATTTGAGGCCAGATTCCATCATGAGGTGGGGGAAAAAAAAATATAAGATGAGGACGTAGGTGGTGTGAAGCAGATCCTTGACTATGCCTTTTCACACATCTTTCTGCTTGTGTTCCTCTGTCAAGGTTATCCAGGGGAGATGACACAAAGATGTGTGCATGCGTGGGGGAGTGGAGGAGAGGGGGAGGGAGGGAGGGGGGGGGGGGTGACTCATCTGGATGAGTCATGTGCATTGTGTGTGGAAAGCTCAGGGATGGATGGATGGATGGAGGGAGGAAGGATGAGAGGATGGATTCATACACCTTCGCATCTCCTTCACCTGTCTGAGTGCACACAGTAAGCAGATGTGTTACATTTGTAGCGACGCCCCCCTCTCCGATATGTTGGAGTGGAGGGGGGGGGGGGGTCATCCATATTTAAGCAGAGGGACACGAGTGTGAGCAACTTTGATTAAAAACAAACAATCCCGTGCAGATCTGCTCAAGTCAAACTGGAATTTTAAATTGGTTGAAAAGCGATTGAAAAAAAATCCCAAAATTGGGTAAAAAAAAAAAAGTTGTCCCAAATTTTTGGGGTAACCATAAAAAAATTGGATCAAATGAATAACCCGCAGAACAACCCATTTTGTCTTTTTTTTGTAATTTAATTTGAATATAAATATAGTTCCAAATTACAGATACAATCCTTACTGTCCCACGTGTCTCTTTTAAGACGAGACAATGTCGTGATGATGCAAGCAAACACATCATTGGCATTCACCGGCTTCCTCACACACTTCCTCTCACCCTCGCAAGTCATTTCTTTCGACACCTGCTGCATTGCGCTCACGCAGCGGCCAACGCGACGTGTTAAGTCGCTATCCAGTTTGGGTCGTGACTAGAGTGATCAAAGCAGTCCCAAAGTTTCTGATTTGGCTTCCTCCTCATGAGTCAGACAGGAATGGACTTGAGTATTCTATCGCCGTCCATACTGTGACAAACACGCCGTCTCCATGCCAGCACTGCTTCACGAGCTTCCGGCTGGGGGGTGGGTTGGGGGGGGGGGGGTGATGTGAACACTCTAGCACTCAAACCAGATCAAATTGATGCTTGTTGGATTCATAATGGCCTCCGGTGATGTTCACAAAGGCTTACATGTTGTGAGTTATGAGTCAAGCTGAACTTACTGACAGGAACTCAATTTGACGTCTATAGCCGTCAATGGTACTGAATGAGTCAATTACGACATGATTAACCAGCGTTTCAGAGAGTTCAGAGTTTATTTTTTTTAAAATAACACTTTAAAATGAATGCATCCTTGGATTGTATTAAGATTCGCAACGCATCATCTTTCACAGTCCTAAGAACTCCCATAATAAAAATGCATACATACGCAAAAAAAAAATGGATGAAAATTTGATGTTCTATGTTTGCACTAAACGGCACGGTCGGTGTTTAGCAGCTCCGATGAGGCAACGGAGGCCACGGACGACGGAATCCTCCTCCATCGGTGACGCGGAGTCGTGAGGAACGACGAGTGATGAAGCGGAATACTGATGAGTGGAGCAATATGTGCCAATGCTGACTCCCTCTGAAAATATGGGAGCAGCAAAAAAAAAAATAAGGATCGAAGCTCTGGATGTTTTCATTGGTGGGATGCACGAGTGCGTATTTGCTGGTGATGTTGAGAAATAGTGCCCGGGGGTGAAAAAGTGACGTAGAACATTATTTAATCATGAAACTGAGAAGAGCAATGGTGGAATGCAGCATATCTGTGTGCGAGAACTGCCCGGCGCTACCTTTGATTTCTCAACTGGGTTCAACCGGCCTCATTAGTTCGGGTAGCTGCTCGGCACGTGTCTTTTTTTTTGGGATCCGAAAGAGACGAATCGTGCCAAACCATTTAATGAGTGGATGAAAATTATAGAAATGTTTGACAGCATTGCGGCATCATAGTCCCTTAGTTGGTTCTTATTAAAATATTGATTGGATTTGATTAAAGTGATGCACCTCACATGGAATACGGTAAAAAGTGTAGCAGAATCGTAAGCAGGGTCAGACCGATTAATCGATTTCATATTAGCTTTTAAAAATCGGCTGATTTAATTTTGTGTGTGCCGTCTTTTAAAAGTACAATACAGAATAAAGAATAATATTCAAGGAAAAAAATTGGAAAAAAAATCTGCCGATTTTCCCCCTTTATCCTAGTCAATAATTCAATTTGTAATTCATATATTTAATATTTTAAGTGAATAAAAAAAATCTATTGTATAAGTGGAGCTAAATACCATTTCTTGACCATCACCGTATAATGAAGTGAGAACTTTGTCAGCGTTTGCCCGCCCTCGTTCAGTCCAACTCCTCCACACTGTGAATATCTTACCTTGTTGCTTGCCTTGCTCGTGGCTCCAGGTGAATCATCAGTGACGCGACCACCCGTCTTTTTTTTTTTTTTTTTTTTCCTTTAAATCCTTTTAATATCCTGCTACATGCTCGCATGTTCATCAACGTGGGAACGGACATCTAAAGGACACCACCTGTGAGGAGATGACATGAATGACACGTAAGGAACATTTATTTTTATTTTGTTTGCGTGCCAATGATGAGTTATGGTTGACATGGTAATTAGTAAGGATTTTAGAACTGGGTATGAATTGAAGTGGGTCATTTTTCTTTTACATGGTCCATCATAATTTCCAAAGTCCTTTAATAATTGTGGCTGAATTGGAGCCAAAATATCCCTCAAATTGTTTAAAATGTACTTCTTCATTTAGTATTTATTCTTATTTCATATAAAAAAAACTGATGATGCAATGTTAGTAGTTTTGGGGTCTCCTGTAAAATGAAAAAAAAAATAGTACTTCACTTCTTAAATATTTAATGCAAATATGTTATGCGAAAAAGTTAAATACAACTAACTGTACTTTTTTTTGCTTCACGTTTAATGCATATTATTTTACGTATGAAATAATCTATTTTTTAATGTATGGAATTTGATTAAATTGTGCAAGTGTATCTAATGGGGTGTCTGGAATGAATTGCGGGGATGCTGAAAGTGTGACGAGAGGAGGAAGTGAAGTGTGTGTGTGTGTGTGACAGTAATGATGATTGAATGTCAAAGACTCAAAGATAAAATAAAGAATAGGAAGATTCTTTTTCAAGGGGGTTAAGGTGGCCTTCTATTATTCATTTCCCCAAATAAACAAGTTTGTCACAGCATGACGAAGCGTCATGAATTGCACAACCAATTTAAATCTATTCTTAAAAGGTTCCATTATTTTTTTCCCATTATTGGCAAATGTTTCCCGCTTGGCTTCGATTGAAGTTGCTCATAAAAATGTGGGTGTCATCCCTGTTTATTATTAGCTGTTATTATTTCCTGTCCTGAGACGCCAAAGCGTCTGCCGATGCCATAACGAACATATGAAATCAGCTCGAGCATATTTCAATGTATGACTCACAGCTCAATCACAACGATTTATTCATTTGAGGGCATTTTACTCACTCATGTATCATAACCTAATGAGGATATAAATATCTCAGATTTAAATAAGATTTGAAACACCCCTGAGTGTGAAATTTGCCACAAAAATGAATCAAGTGTGTAAAAATATTCTTGATTACTCCATGATTTTTGAAAAATTGCCACAGCATTAGAAAATAAAAACGCATTAAAAAATAATAATGAAAAAAAAAATATATATATACACATATATACTTAAACATTATGTACAATAAAATACAAAAATATAAAATACGTAAACACACAAACACAATAAAATCCAGTCATACAATTTTGTATGTATGCAATATTCCTTTAAAAATATTTGATAATATAAGAACTGTGCTAATTTCTTCTTTTATTGATTAATTCATGTATAGTCTTTAGAATAGCAGCTGCAGCTAAAACAGGAAACCAGCAAGGCGATTGGATAAAAATAGTTTTAGTTTTAACTTTATTTGTGTGCGTGTGCACCGTGCCCCCTCGGGCTAAAATACCCCCCTCCCCCCCCTTCTTCCGCCTCGTACACACACCCCTGCCAGTTTCCTCGATGACGTAGGAGCCCACGTAAGTGGTGCGCGGAGGTGATGCTTCTGAATGAATGAATGAACGCCCCCCCCCCCCCTCCCCCTCCCCTCCCCTATCGCTAGTACTACAGCATGTCTATAAGAGCTCAGCCGCGGGACAGCCGGGCGCCCAAATTCAGCGGATGACGGTGCCGGCGCATCTCGATATGATGATATCATTTTCGGAAGCGAGGACATTGCATGCGAGCTCACCTCCATCGCACGTGGACATAAAATGGTAAGTCTCTGCATGTTGCATGGATTGATTTGAATATTAATCTGGTGAAAATTGCCAATAATAATAATACTGATCATATTAAAATAACAAATTTTCTTTATCATATATTTCTTTTCCTCCGTTCTATATTATTTTTGCCGTGCGTATCATGTAGAAGCTTTACGGTAGCAGAGAGAAGCTGAAAGTTACTGCAGTGTGAGTCACTTTTGCGCACATGGGCCGTCACAGCTGTGCGCGCGCGTGCATGCGTGCGCGCGCGTGCGGTGGCATGTTTACCGGCCAGCGTGATCACGACTTAGAACTCATTGCTTCCAAAAAAAAAAAAAACTATAATAACGTCATATGGTAGAATTATGTGTACATATCTATTCCTCGACTCTGTCCCTCTCTATTGTATCCCCTTGTTTCCTTTTTTTCATCCTTGGAGGGGGGAGGGAGGGAGGGAGGGGGAGAGTAACATCGTGACGCGTTTGCGATGAAGTCAAGTTTGCGTCACTCCTTGCGCACACGTACGCGTCAGCCAATCGGGTGGCAGCGGAGAGCCTTAAAGAAACAGTGCATCAGCGGCGGCTGCACGACTGACGTTTGCCTGGCTCCCTGCGGCGGGACCACGAAGAGGGAGGGAGGGTGGGCGGATTTGGGAGGGGGTGATGCAAAATCCCCAAGGTAACTCCTGAAGGAAAGTGCAGTGAGCAGAATGACAATGAACGTGGTGGGGGAGACCCACTGAGCTCAATCCGGCACGAGGTATACTGAGAGGCGCTGTCCGTGGTGCTTAACGAACCTCGTTTGAAAATCTAAAATCACACTCACCCCTCCACCATTTTAGAAATGGTCAAATCGTCAAAATAGACTCAACCATCCTCCACATTTAAGAATAACAATTAATTTAGTAACCATCAAAGTACAGACCCTTTCAACTCAACAAAACTGCAACTAAAAAACAGGTGCTGCATTCATGTACCCCTGCTAACTTTTAAAATATTGGGATGGATAAGTTTTGTTCCAGTGATTTAAGATATAAATTAGAAATTAAGAAGAAAAAGTTGAGAAGGAAGAGTAAAACTGCTGGAACAGAGCGTGCAGGTGGTGGAACAGAGAGCGAAGATAGACTGGGGTCATGTTGAGACACCCACACATCTTTTCATTATTCACCTGCCAAATATAATTTGGAATCCCAAATGACGTCATTATTAATAGTCATTAATAATTAATCCACCCCAAATAGAAAGTCATTTCCACTCTAAATCTCACACGTACTGCTTTCAGCACCATGGACAGCGGCCCCGGTCTTTTTACCCATTTGAGAAATAAGAACAAGACTTGACAAGTATCTTGCGGCCCCAGCTGTTGCTCCAGTCCACTCCCCCCGCACACACACACACACACGCACACACACACGTGTCCCACAAAAGAGGAGGGGGAAGAGGAGGAAGGGCCCATGGACAAAAACACATCAGACGAGAGCTCTGACGTCAGTTGAGCTTGCATAAGCCGCCAAAGCCACGCCGCTCCCGGACGTCCATATCCTGTGTGACTCATGGATTATTGGCATCTGAATCAATAAGACGCGAAGGGGAGGGGAAGGCGGGTGTTTGTTGTTATTGTCAAACTGCCTGCCAGCTTCTTGCTTCCAAGCCAAGTTAGCTGCTAGCCAAGTTCTCATCATTGTCCTCTCTCTCTCTCTGTCACCTTGCAGTCAAATGTCATCCTTCCTTTCATTGTGGTCAGTGCATCAACACCTTGGCTCTAGACTGCTTACTGCTAAAAGTCCTTGCCAGTACAGTAACAGTCTACAGTCATGGCTACTGATGCCTGGCGAGAGCTCAGCGGGGGAGGGAGGAGGACGCCCGTCAAGTTTTTTTTTTTTCTTTGCCCGACATCACTGGCGCCACGTCAGCCGCCACGGCGACCAATGGTGTGCTGCGGCAGCCTGCACCTCTCCTCTGTCTCCATGGCAACCGTGGCATTAGATTGTTACTGTAGCAACCGCACCAGTGGTAACAGTCTACAGCCATGGTCGCTAGGCGGCAAAAAGAAACACCACGACGGGGGTGGGAAACAAGGTGGGACTGTCAAGTGGAGGACTTTCGATTTGAAATTCATTTGGCGGTCGAAATGTGTGTTGAAGGAGAGGAGCACAGTAAGTTCATACAAAAGAATTATTGTTAGAAGTAATAAGACCCAACTGATAACATTTTTGACAGTATAAAATTTGCATATGTGATTAATCGGCCAATGCCAAATTTTAGTTCATTTTTTTGATTCATTTGTTTGCACTGATTTTGAATCTGCCCGGTGTTTATTTTTCTAGCACATCAAGTTTTTACAATATAATGTATAATAAAAACATAATCATGTCAAATGTCATATTTAGTAATAATTATAAATTAATGGTTGGGTTCAGCAACAGGTAAAATTTTTTTTTAGAGGTTTAAATTGATGCACGGCAAAATTTGTATTGCGCAAGATTTAAGATAAATTAAAATTGGAAAGAAAATATTTCAAAAACCTAACGGTCTAAAAAAGTTAACAAAAGTAAAATTAGCATCCAAAATAAATTTTGAGTCATATTAATCCACTAATGATTAAAATTAGCTGTTGACCAGTGTTATTCCAAAAAGTGAATAAAATAATCCCTCATATCGCAAAGATACGAGTTACCGCCGATATATTCAATTATTTTTCAATTTCAACACTAACAGCGCATACTAAGCATAACCTTTTAAACATCTTGACAAAGTCAGATCAAATCGGTAAAACTCCACCCAATTCCAATTCTTTTGACGATTAATCGATCGGTCAGGCCCTTACAAATAAACCGCGGCGCGTTTAAGATCTCAACCCGAGCGGTTCTACTGTGTGTATGTGATGAACTGTATGCGCCTTTCAAAACAGAAATAAAAGATTCATGCAAGCATGTGACCTTGCTTCCTTCATTCATGTGACAGCTCAGGGTTATTAGCCTTGCAGTCATAAATTTCAAGCCACTTATTTATGAACTCAGGATGACAGTGATGGCAGCGAAAGGTAAAAATTCACATGTAGTCTACTTTTAGCGTCCCAATTAGTTTTGAACCAGCGGTAATGGGGGAGCGAATTCAGCTCTATTCTTGCAATTATCCAATTACCTTGTTAACGTTGGTGTGTTTTCTAAAGAACTTTTCCCAATTGTTGCCTGGGCGATAAACTTGTTGCTCTCGTGAATCGTACTTTCCAAGAACTGACCTTAATTGGTTGTTGCCGAGTCATGTGAAGAAGGTTGTTACGTGACGGGTATCCGTCCATACATCTACATGGCCTGAGGGTGGAGCCAAAGCCTCTGACGTGATGGTGGCCATCCATCCAGCTCAAGTCTCTGATCTGTGAAAGGAACCACCTGCAGCATCCCGAATACTAATACTCGTCAGACGCTCTATTGGGCACAAATGAAAAATTCTGCTTTCATTGTACATCTGGGAGGTAATGAAAACGTTACACACAACCAAAACGGATCTCTTGGGTGGAAAAATACCAATTTATATTGTATGTTATAAAAAAAACACACAGGAGTGACAGTAAAATAAAAATAAATAAAATAAAAATACATTTGTTAACTTCTGATGATATGGGTACAAAAACAGAGGACTTAAAATTGATCCCTGCGGTACACCACATTATTCAAGGAGCATGTATCTACCGTGACAGCTTTCCAGGATAAAAACTTTTTTTTTAAATTACCATCTTTAGTCTAAAATTTAGATAAAATCTAAATTAAAACTTTAGAATAAGGCTCACCATCCTAGATACTTAATAATAGGAGAAAAAAAAAATCTCAACATTCTCCAAGCCAATCACACAGCGAGCCAAGATCCTCGAGGAGATGAGATGGTGCTCGGCTCTACTTGCAGCAGCAGCTACACGCATCGCTCACCAATGAGTCACATTTCCTCCTCGCTCTCTTACTGGTTTTGTTTCCCCTTCCTTCAGCCCTTTTAACAATGACTCAGAGGACTAATGGAAGTTCTTCTAAATCAGCATTATTTTTCAAAACACTTGTTCCTGGAGCATCAGATGGGATACAGAAAGCAATAATCAGCCTTCTCAAAAGGCATCTCAGTAAAATAATGTATCACAGGAGCTAGTTTCCATGAAATAACATTGTACGGACATCTCGGAAAGGTCAAATTGGGTTCATGGAGAGGAAAATTTAGGACGGTGATGACACCGTGCTGCTTGTCTAAGTGTATGCGTTGTGGCGGTGGGGTGCTTGAGCCCAGCTCCTACGCAGGATTAGTCATCGCTTTATACCACTTATTTGTTTTTCTTCAAAGACTCTTTTTCAAGCTTCATGGACTCGGCAACCTCAACACACACACACACACACACACACACACACACACACACACACACACAGTGGTATTTACTGTTTAGATTTCCCCAGTGGTCTTTGTCGATGAGCCTTAACTCATGAACTAATTGCATTTGGATTTTTTCTAATTTCAACATTTACACAAAGTTGTCGGCCTTTTCTCGGGTTAAGGCAAATTCACACCCTGAAATAATGGTATTAAAATAATCTGAAGTAGAAATCACCAATTTCAGGGGGTCTAGATATTAGTATGCTAGCATTAGCATATGTGCTAACTTAGCCATCAATTGTTCTCGCACTGCACAAAGAAAAATAATAATAATATTGCCAAGGATGCGAAGCAGCTCATAAATCCCCGACAAAGACGTACGGTATCTTCTTAGCATTCCATGACTAGCTGTCATTATAATTGTCACAACAAAATCAAGCAGCCTACTCGGCATCGATTGTTCTCCCTCATAGACTTTCTCAGTTTGTCAGCCACCTACGAAACGTCTTGACAGTTCACACGCAACACAATGAGTGACTTTAAATGTAATTAAGAAAGTGAAGGGGCAGAGTATTGTTGACAAAAACAATTTACTTCTACATTTCCTGCCAAAGAGATGCTAAACATGCACTGCTTTAATTTTTTTTAATTTTTGTGACAGTGAAAAAGTCAGGGAAATTGTAAAGGATGATTGTGCCGAACCACAAGGCCATTCCTGAGAAGAGGTGACTCACATTATTGAAAATAAACTGTGCAAACAGTGACATCTAACGGTCACATATGGTATTGCAGTTTAGCACAGATATTTCTAATCGTGATTTTCTGTAGGCTGCTGTCTTAAGCTCCGTCTTGATCAGTCAAGGGGAAAAAAAGTGTAAGAAAGATGTCAGTTTGAAAAAATATTTGAAAGAAATAAAATATTATTTTACTTTTATTTTTTACTTTTTGTGAGTAACATGGTGGTCAAAGCCTGCACAATTGTCTGACGGTAATAAAATCCATAAATTATTTTGTTTTAGGAAATTGTTATTTTAAAGAAACGCTGTAACTGTAATTGTCAAATGTTCCTGCAGTCTCTTGATGCAAAAAAAAATAAAAAAATAAAAAAGCCAACACAAAGGTTTCAGCAAGACCGATGATTTCTTCTTTGCTGCTGTGCATCTAACCATATGCTCAACGTGAGACACAAGTTGAGGAGGATCGACGTGTTGCCAAGGAGACGCCGTGGTGGGAAAAGTGTAGGAATTTTTTTGGGGGCATTAAAACCCAATCCCACCCACGAGGGAAGAAAAAAGGGGGTGGGGGGGGGGGGCAAGAGAGGTGGGGGGATCTCAGGTTGTGTGGAGGACAATTTTCCTGCAGCAAAATTTGTATGTTTTTCTTTTTCTTACATATTTATTTATTGACAGAATCCTCCATCCATAAATAATGAGGATGGAAAGAGTCGTGACTGGCAGATATTCTTGCTCCATCTTACATTTGGTGGAAGAAAAAAAAAAACAGCTGCTAAAAACTCCAACAGAAATATATATATATTTTTCATTTATTGTATTAGAAAATTCCCATAAACATTCTACAGAGAGCTCTGTTAAATAAAAAAAGAGCTCCATCTTATAGAGCAGATGCCACAAAGGGACCCAAGTTAAATCAAGGTCACAAGGGTCAACCAAAGTCACTCTGGGTCATTTCTTTTTTTTTTCAACTTTACATTTGCATCCTATATAAGTAAAAACACCCGTCCGCTTCTCCGAGGGAATATGACTCATACATGAGCACGTAGAAGCTTTTATCTCAAGTATAACGTAATTTGCTGTAAGAAATGAGAGATTTTTTTTTTTTTTTTGTGGCATGTTGGTTGGATTAAGTGTATACAGACTTTGTTCCAGTCCAAGTCTTTCAACGTGTCCCTTTTGTCATTCCGCCTGGCAACTGCAGGGGGCGCACTGCGGCCGTGTACACTGTTTGTTGGCGTTCTGCAGGGAAGCAGCTGGAGTGCGTGCCTGAGATAATAAATCAGACCAAATCAAGACGGAATAGCAGTTTTCACAAACAAAAGAAGAGATTTGGAATTCAAGGTTATGCCGCAGGCGTCACTAGGTGTCAGTATGGCCACGCGTGTTTGAAGATGGCCTCACCTGGGCGCGAGGGGGGCGAGGCGGCTGGTTGGACGGGTGGTTTGGGGTCCACGGCCCCAGGCTCTGATTGGAATAGAAGTCCATGGGGTAGACCTCCTTCCAGGCTGTCTCCTGGAGGGCCACGGCTGCCTGAGGGAAAGATGGCAAGAGTAGATATCACTCAGGGAGGCAAGAGATTTGGATTTCTGCTCTTCCTCTCCAGCAAAAGAGAATTTTTAAGAGTGTTTTCATGTGCGGGTAAGCAGAAAGATTGACACTACAGAGGAGACAGGTGTCAAAATAGTCAGCTTGGCGCAGGTGAGATGGTCACTGTTCGCTGTCTGCAGCAGCACGGCGAAGACAAGACAGCACACTGGAGGAGAAGTGTTGCTCTTTTTTTTTTTTTTTACTGTCGACACTTTGTTGACAAAAATAGAGGAAAATTCATTCCAATTTTACTCGTGAACATTGTTGAGCATTTAAAACAACCACATAGATTTTGCCTTATGAAAATCTCCTTAGCGTAATGTTTGCAAACAATCCAAAACATCAATGGTGAAGCAACACTTGTTGACAGACAATATAAGAATATTCTTGATCCTCTGCAATGAACTGAATCACAGAAGTACTATTCATCCTAGTTTGTGTCTGCCTGACTGTAAAATGCTGCCTCCTGGTGGCCAATTTAGGCACAACAGAAGGAGCAGTACAATGAAATGGATTGGCGCATAAAATGACTCAACGTGAAAAAATATTTGAGATTTGAATGTCTGATGCTTGTCTGTGTTGTTTTTTTACACATAATATATATAATAATATTCCCCTGTCTCCCAAAATGTGATGGACGCGATTGTCATTGGACAGCGTCAAAACGAAGATGAACAATCCCGCACAGAGCTAAGTGTGAGTCTTTTGGCCTCGACAAATGTCTTCTCTCTATCAGTTGCCATTTTCATGTCAAAGCGGGAGCGCTTGATTGAATTTGAATGACACCAAGGTCACTTTTCTACTTTATATGAAGATGAATCGCGACCGATTCAAATCGGTTCAAATGAAGGTGATGGGAACAAACTGTAAAGGTGAATATTTCCCCATCTCATGTTTTTGGTCCATACTTCTTCTGTCCTTATTTTGGCGGCCCGCCTCGCCATCCTCTCCGCGCATGCTAGCTTGCGCCGCTAATCCCCACTCCGACAAGAGAGCCGAGTGCGTCTTATTGACTATAAATATAACATGAGAGGCCCTGAAAATAAGCATCCCCTCTTCCCCGAGCTCACTCTCGACTTCTTCCCCTCCCGCCGCTGTCATCGTCTCTCTAAATGCCACAGCACACGTAAAAGCACTCACTAGCGAGAGACCATGTGGGGATTCGTTCCTTATGCAAGTGCAGCCCGAATGATTTGAATGCAGATGCTACAAGAAGAAAAAAAAAGCGTCAAGGGAGAGTAAAGCGGACTCCCACATAAAAAAGGGGCTGGTGTGGAAAAACATTGTGGCGTATAATCAGAAGAAAAACAATAAGCATTTCTTATTCAAGGCAGCCAGTCCCCTTGGAGACAATTCACAAGGATGTCGGAATTAATAGCTCACATTAGCAAACCGCTGCCGCAGAAACCAAACTCATCACAATGCAGTTTCATTTTTTTTTAGGTGGGGTTGGGTTCTCTAATAGAGCAGCAGCAAGCTTTGAAATGGATCTCGTTGAGGACCTCTCACTCTCCCTGACAGCAAGGAGGGGCGGATGTGCGAGCCGGCAGCCTGTAGGTGGAGCTGCTCGGCCGCTCGCTCGCCACCGTTAGGCCCCCTCTGAACAAATTTGCCGCCATTTAAAAACACTTTTGGCACCCTTAGCGACGTAGGCGCTATAATGGTACAACTAGGCATCCGTCAGCGGCGCCGCGCGACCTCTGTGGGCGTTTAAAGAGCCGCGGGTGGGCGGGGCGCGAAAAGTGGACGGCAAGAGTGAGTGGGTCATTTACCTCATAGGGAGACAGGAGCGGTTTGGAAAAGGCCGAACCCCAATCGATGGACAGGCGCGGACAAGCGATCTGCACCCACCTGCAGGAGAGACGACAAAAATTCCCACAAATCAACCCAATAGAACTTCACAAAGTATTTGGACCATGATTTTCTCACAATGGATTTGGTTAAAACCCAATGAAGTGATGGAAGTATTGTCTTTCAGCTCCAAGCGTTCTTCTTCTTTAGCTTAATGCTAACACTCAATGGAATGCATCATTGAGCGGCTAGCAAAAACTAGCATTCGATTTCTTCTCCTCTTCATCTTCATGTAAAAATGTTCCCATGCTGGCTGAAATGGCAATTCAAGCGTTTCACAACCCTTTCGCAAGTTTGCCAAGATGCGATTAGGGAGGCGGGATGCTCTCACACGTAGGAGCCGCGCAGCTTTCTGCCTCTCCACCTGATCTCAGGCATCTGTTGGCGAGATGTGTTCTGATTGGCAAGCAGTGGCGCTTACACGGCGTGACTGCAAAAGCAGTTTGGGGATGAGTGATACTGCAAAAGGGGGGAAGGTCGGGGGCATTTGGGGACAAGAGCAACAAAATAAGGAGGAGAGGTAAGGTGAGTGTGAATTAAAAAAAAATGGAGAGAAAGAAGCAGCATTCAGGTCTCCATGGAGGTAGCCTACATAGCTGGCAGACAGAGCAGAGGGAGGGAGGGAGGGAAGGAGGATGCTGGGTGGGGTCTGTGTATGAAAGAGATGAGGAAGACACAGATAGCGAAGGGAGGAAGAGCAATAAAGATGGAGCAGATGGAGAGCAGGGCGCTGGGGCACAAAAGGCAAGGAGAGATTGTCTGCGAGAGAAGAGTGTTTACTCTTGAAAATGCATGAGGAGGGGAGGGGGAGGGGGGGATCAGCTGGAGGAAAGCCATGGTGCAGGTTAGCTTAGTCAGATCAATCCCATCTGCGACGTGGTTGCCCACCTCTGATTGTAATGAAAGATGAGGAGGAACGTGTAAAGGCTAAGGAGGTCCGGCGAGATGTTAAAGCGCAAGTCGAAATTGCCCAACTTTGCCAAAGTTTGCACGGTTGACACCCGCCTGAGGGTTTTCTCATTCTCACCCGCCCAAACCTTTCCAAATGTTTCGTTTTTTCCATCCCTCGTAATTTGAGAGCCTGCTGAGTCACACGAAGGCTTGCTTGCAACAACCTCCTCGCGTGCGCCCGCCGTGGGTGCGTGACAAAGCGAGCTGTCTCAGAGGCAACTCGCTTGTATTCATTTTGTTTCTGCGGGCCTTTCTGACCCGCCGCCCCTGACGCAATTAGGCTTTGGACATTCGCGAGAGGTTAGGCGCTGAAAAAAAAAAAACAGCTGTTTAATTGGCCCGTTGTCAAAAACTCCAATGGAAAAGAGATTAAACGCAGCAATGCGTTTTGGCGCTATGGCGGCGGTCTCGTCGAGATAAGCGCGTGCGGCGAGCAGATATGTGTACAATCGTACAAAGCCTGCTCGGGGATCAGCTAATTACACACTTAAGAGAATATGATAATGGCGGCTCTTTTTTAGATGACTATGTGGGTGTCTAAAGACAGAGAAAGCCTGCAAAGGGGCTCCGTGGAAAATTCTCCCTCGTGCTTCGGCGCCTCCCACAATATAAAGCGACGGATTGGGCACACCGCGAGACGCCAGCCCGGCCTTGTTGCGTCTATTGTAGCTCACGCAGAAGCTCTCATAGGGAACGACGGGAGGGAGGTGGCAGGAAAAAAAAAAAAAAAAGAGGCCGAACAATTTCCAGCTGAGTGGATCAGATAAGCTAAAAATAAACACAAGCGATGATGAATTACGAATGCAATTATGAGCTGTCGCTGGCTTTTGGAAAAGATGGCTACCCAGGTCTGATGTGTAAAAAGAGCACGGGAGCGATGAAACACTCGGGTTCACATTTCGTCCTCTGGAAACTTTTTTTTTTAATTTTGATTGTAAAAGCTAAGACCGCGTCGTTTATCACGCCGAGCTCATCAGCAGTTTCGCCGACGTGAGTCAACAGCTTCAGTTTGCACGGCACAAAGGAATTGGTGTTTATTTAGGTAATCCTTTGCGACTCGACAAATACACGGCGAGTTACATACAAATCGCTCCTGATACGCTTTGCACGTCTGCTGATGAAAGCAGACAACGTGTCACCGATGCCGCGACGGTAAAAGCGGACTAACTCGCCGTGACTGCCAATTATTTTCATGAAGACATAGCCTTGCTTGTTATCTTCTTGTTACAGAGAGCAATTTATGAAGATGCCCACCGAGCTTTGGACTGCACGCATCAATTGTAGCAGGATGCGCAATTGCTCTTGGAAGATGCCATCCGTCTGAAGATTGTTTCTCGTTGCATCGCTGATTGACAAATGGTCCCCCCCCGCCTCGTCACTTGAGAGGACCGGCTTGCGATTGGAGCGCCGTATGGCGGCGGGTGACTCGCTTCACAATAAGCGGCAGTGTGGCAGGTAAATATTCTTGGAATAAAATGAGGCTTCAAGCTGTTCACGTTGTCAGAATTGAACAATAGATAAACAGAATTACACTTTTACACATACAATGGGGGCTGATCACCATCTGTGTGGTGTTGCAAAGTTTCAAGCAACAGGTTATCGGAACACAAAAGGTGCCGCAGCACATGTAGACAGATAATAGAAGAGTATTCAGAGGCATGCATTCTTTATCCTCTGTGAAGAACGACCACTAACTCGGCCATACTGAGAAGACGAGAAAAGAGGCGACAGAAGTGTTTGTATGTCGCCACCGGGTGGCCAAGGATATCATTATCATTCTAATTAGCATTACAAAATAAATAAATAAATAAAAAATAATTATAAAATAAATAAATAAATACATTTTTGGAGGTTGGTTTTTTGTTTTGGGCAGGGGTTGGCTGGAATGGATTAATTGCATTTCTATTGACAGAAGTGTTTGTATGTCGCCACCAGGTGGCCAAGGATATCATTATCATTCTATTTATATTAATATTAGCATTATAAAACAAATAAATAAAATAATTATAAAATAAATACATGAATAAATAAATAAATACATTTTTGGAGGTTGTTTTTTGGGCAGGGGAGGCTGGAATGGATTAATGGCATTTCTATTGACAGAAGTGTTTGTATGTCGCCACCAGGTGGCCAAGGATATCATCATCATTCTATTTATATTAATATTAGCATTATAAAACAAATAAATAAAATAATTATAAAATAAATAAATGAATAAATAAATTAATACATTTTTGGAGGTTGGTTTTTTTTGGGCAGGGGAGGCTGGAATGGATTAATGGGATTTCTATTGACTTGAATAGGTAAAGATAATTTGAGATGTGAACAAATTCGATTCAGATCTCAAGGCGCACTGTGTACTTAGGTAGGCCTATTTTTTTGTTGGTGTTTGTTTGTATTTTCTTAAACAAAGTTTCCCAAACTCATTTTTCATAAGTGGGGGGGGGGGGGGGGGGGAAACCTGACCAGAAAATAAAAGGAACATATTACGGCCACAAAAGGAACACTTGTGACCTTTTCAAAGAGAGTACATTAAATCCCCCACGCATCCATTGTGGCAGCCAAACAAAAGGGGAAAAGGCCACAAGGATGCTTTTATTTGCAAGCCTTAAGCAAACAACACACAGCAAGTTAATATCCATTGTCGTCGCCCAAACTAATTTAAAAAAAATGGAATATCACAAAAGTGCGCTCGCTCGTCACAATCACACGCTCATCATGAAAATGGAACCGAATCGTCAAACTCAATTATTGGGAACATTTTAACTCATGTGACCTACTTTTTTTTTTTTTTTTTTTTTTAAATCATATTAGTGTGTGTGTGCGCATGTCATTACTCACGCGTCAACATCGGGCAGCAGATCCAACTTGCTGGGGAAAATCTCAGACAGGAGAACTCTGGAAAAGCTCCTGCCCACCGACTCCAGCTTTGATTCCAAGTGCTCGAGAGAAAACACAAGTAGAAGTTTGCTGAATTTATAATTCTTGTCTCAAAGCGTGATTTGCTTGAGGGTTAAGTTATGCTCAAATTGAATTCCTCCAATATTAAAAGTCACATTTTTGTCTCGTCCAAGGTGAGCAATCAATTGACTGCCGAATAGTTGATTTTTTTTTTTTCTCTCCAGACTGTACTTCAAGCGTTATCTGGCACTCCACTATTTAATCTTCAGATCAATAAGGCAGAGAAGTTCAGCCCTTAGTAAATCCCGCTTCAATCCTTCCCCTCCTCCTTCATGCTAAAATATAACCTCTCTCTTTCTCGCCATATGTCTTTGAATGTATATTTTACCGATGACATTGAGATGCGCCTCACGTAGTGGATTAGCATACGTGCTAATGCGTATCATACGTTAGCTGCCGAGCGGGGGTCTTGGGGTATCTCAACCATGAAGGTTGCAGGTACCGTCAAGCCCTGCAAAGTTTGATAATGCTCGTGTGGGTTTAAAGTCGGGCTGGGCTGTTGGAGCGGCAACGTGCGGGGTGAGAAATTTCGATAACGATGATAATGTATCGACGGCGGATCTACACAAATCGGAATATGCACATAATATTATATATTTTATTATATATATATATTTTATTTTATTATATATATTTTATTTTATTATATATGTATATTTTTTTATCATTCTTATTTTAAATCTGCGACCCAGTAATGATTTTTATCATTCTTATTATTTGGCTTGTGCTCCACCTTGCTTCAAAACAACATTTGCTTTCCCAGAGATGATTTCTAGCGCCGGGACCTCGTGTTACTAAAAATGTCAAAGTGAAATACAAACTATTGCACAACAGGCCTCGGGACACAAACAAAACACACACACAGACTCACCTCCAGAACTTTTGGATTTCCCTGCCGGCCCAGCGTGCCCAAAATGAGCCCCCACCTTTGGGCCGAGCGAGCCTTGCGGATGGCGTCCAGCCTCAAGGCCCGCATGGCCTCGTGGTCGTAGTGCTCCCTGGAGAAGATTTTACTGTAGGGGTCGTATCTGCACGTAGGAAAAAAAAAATAACATCGACGATCTGAGCGGCGATTGTTCGGGTAACTTTCCCAATGCAAGACGAGATTAAAAATGCAATCATGGAAACATATCAGGTATGACAGGAGTTGGTGTAAACTGGAGCTACTTCAGAGTATCTAATCTGCTTTGGTAGATAGCAGGCCGTCGCTTGAGATTAAAATCTTGTTTGTGATGGAGAGCGCCGAGCTGCGCGGCCGTGCGTTTACCTAGAACACAATTTCACTTTGCATATAAACAAACCATCTTCTAAACTGCATTTTATCCTCGCCGAGTCTTATCAGGACACAGAAAAAAAATAAAATAAAATCACAGTTTTGATTGATAATGTCAGATATTAATGTATCGATACTGTTACTGCTTTTGTATTTTGATAATCAAAGGCAAAATTTATGACATTCAACAAATAAAATTAATGAATCGACAACTAATCGAGTATCGAATCATTCAACAATTATTTTAGTAATCGAGTAATTTTTTTCACAAAACAATACAAAATAAGCAATAATAGTCGATTAATAAATTCTGAAATATACTAATTTAAAATAAAATGATTTTTACGATAATATATTCGATATTGACAGCCCTACTAACAACAATAAATTATTCTTTCATGATGGATGGATATTTCTCATACCTATAGGCAGGAATATCTGGATTTGCAATCATGATGGACTCCAGATGAAATCGTCCATCTCCCAGATAGCTAAAGGAACCAAAAGAATGAATCAGGAGAAATGTAAATTCAAAAATCAGTTTCAACCTTTTGCCATCAATCTTTCCCCGCAGGCCACCTTGTAATCAACGACTCAGGACCAAGTGGGCCCGGCGCCCCGAGGCCGAAGCAAAGGATCAGCCTAGCTCGGCTGTCCGGGCAACATGACCCCCACCGATCGGAACTTGCTGTTTACAGCGATCGCGAGGCCTTTCAATTAACCTTTGGCCTTCGACTGGGGATTCGGCGGACTCCGAGCGTGGGCGGTTTGTACAAACAGAAAGAACAGCCAGGCATGCAAGTGCCTGAAAACACCAGGCAAGGCAGATCTATTTTTAGATCACAATTCTCTCCAGAGAGACAAGGAACTGCATCACGCAGCATATAGCAATAGAAATTAAATCTAAAAAAATTATAATTAAAAATAAACCTAGGAAAAAAAAATGCTAATTACATGGGAAGGGGTGAGGGGGTTGCTAACTCAAGCGCTTTTCTTCCACATGCTGAGATGGTTTTCAGTTATTGCCTCCCCGGAGAGCCAAGCCGGTCCACTCTGTCTGTGGATTGACATTTATTAGTCCACTCGGCACATTGTCGAGCCCTAAAAAAAACATTGTTGGTAGAATTTGTGGGTGCAGAGTGCAAAGAGGCTTTGGAGAGAGATTGAAGACATTCTCGCCCTGAGAGAGGACATTGCCTGAGGTGGCAACTCCCTCCAGTTGTGATGTGCCACAGAGGAGAGGCGCTGGAAAAAGGCGCCATGCAACTTTTTGAACAAAAAATCAACAGCTTGGAAACACCTTCTCAGACTAGTCTCTCCTAGATTTAAGACTTTTTCTAATTAGCTGTGTTGATCTCAAAATGACAAAACAGCACCATCTACAGGGATCTGTGTGTCATTACAGTAGTTGGACAGACAAGCTAAACAAAACTCTCTTCCTCTTGGAAGTTCAATTAAAATAAGGCGTAAACACTGGACAGTCCACACTGAGGACAATTTTACCCCCCCTCTCATGATTGCATCCAGTCTCGGGAGGGTGTGCAAATTAGCTCACCGATTGCCCAACGTTAATCGCTGCCAGGAAAGAGCTGTTGATGCTTAGCTGTGTACTCTACCTGCACACACACCGCCAAGATTTGATAGCTTTTCGAGTATGTGTGTGTTGTTAAAAGCACACACTAAGAGCTCTCTATGCATGCGTTACATCACACCAAACGATTGATTGTAAAAATGCACTCTGGCGGTCTCTCTATTCCAGCGCTTGAAAAGATCCAAGGACCCGGCGTGATAATAGCGTGAACAATAAGCTAGCTACACTTTTGTGACAGACTCGGGTGGAGGAGGCTGCTTTTGCTAAAACCCCGTCGATCACAGCCGCCCGCCGCCATTAATAATGTATTCTTCTTATTAAGTGTGCTTTTAGTATAAGGTTGTTGCATTATGCAACGCCGCCATCTTTGCATTTGCATATTGAGCTATTAGAAGTGGATGTCGTCGATTTATCAATTATAAATACAGCGCATGGTAGAATAACAAATCGAGGATGTGAAAATGTTAAAATGCAATTATTACCTAAATGAATACACGGTATTTAATCAATTTCAAGTTCTTTCAATGCGGGTAAGCAATTTGAGTCCACGTGACTAATTGGCTCAAATTAAACACGACGGTAATGTTAAAAGAGTTTCGTGGATTTGTCGAGTTATTTTTCTGACATGGCCGATGTCAACATGTTAATTGTATTCGGGAAAACATGAAGAGATAAATACAGCTCCTCGATGGAGGTGGAAACAAAATATGTTGTCACGGTAATTATGCAGCTTTAGATGCACTCTGCCGTGTGTTGTTGTTTTTTTTTTTTTTTTCCGAGCTATGCAGGTGAGCAGAAACAGAGCAACGCAGCGGGAACGCCGGAGACAGCAGAGCGTAGCGAATCTCAGACAAACCAATCGATTCTCCGCCTCATCACAGGCCGACGCACATCAAAGCAAAGGCACGTTGGATTAGTAGGTGAAGAGCCACAACCCTTTCGCTTTTTCTTTTTCCATCAAACATACGTGGGAGAGCGCATACTCACACAAACACCTTTGTAGCCCCCCCCCTCCCCCCCTCCCCTAAGGGGCCTATCTTACGCATATAGAGTCGAGCTTGGCCTTGTCCCGTCGGTATAATCTCGTACTCTGGGAGGCTTCAAAATCACACGGGCCAACAAGGTGCAAATGATACGCCTCCGCGTTATTTCATCCGGGAAATGACCTATGATAATATTTTCCAGCACTCTAGTTGAAGTTTACTGTCAAACTAAATACAGAATACAAGCAATTATATATTGTGTGCTTAAAAACAAGCGTGTGGCCTTTAGTCCATTAGCTTGAGGCTAATTCTAACAATGATTAGCATTTATGCGCAGCGGATATTTGAACACAAATGATGCAGCAACGCATGTAGACAAACAATATGGTGTAAAATATCGTGTTTTTTATCCTCTGAGACTCGCAGCCCGCAAAAAAAAAAGTCAAGACGGGAAATAAGGTTAGATATCATTGTCCCCTCAAAGCAAAAAATATATATATATATGTGGGAGGGGAAAAAAAAAATGAATAATGTCATGTCATAAGTCTCCTTGTAGTCGTTGAAGGTAATTTATGACTAGGAATAAAAAAAATAATAATTGAAAAGTTGATGTGGGTGTATGAGAGCGCTTGTCTGCCACGATTGCAGCGAGCGGAGTGATGTTATTTTTAGCTTCGCCTGCTTCTGGCCGCCTGTAAAATAAAATAGGCAGCCAGTCATATCTACTTGTCACACTGTGATGTCACAGCCATTATTGGTCGAGTAAAAAAAAAAGGGCCACGGACATGGCGGTCGGTGTTAATAAGAGAAACGTGGAGGAGGAATGCTCACATGATGGCATTGACGTCACGGTCCAAGCCAGGAGAGGTGCAGCCTAAAATCTCTCCGGGTGACAGAGGTCGACACTGTGGCACCAGCACGTCGTACTCGGGCTTGAGGGCTGCGCTCACAGCCTGTGGGGGAAAAAAAAAAGATAACTGTTGCCGTGACGACGCTTGCCGATCACTTTTTCCATTAGCGTGCGCGTTCCATTAATGCTATGCTCGCTTTTCACGCTGACATATTCATCAAGTCGTTTCACTCAGACATTTTTCATATTTCTTTGCACACGCCGGCGGGCTTTTATCATTGTTCATCGACCCCCCCCCTCCCCCTCCACGATTGCACACATATTTTGTCATGTTTTTGTAGCTCCGCCCACAAATCTTTTCTTCTTTCTATTCCATACAAGAGAGAAGGGAAAGAGTGAAGCCTAAAGCAGGCAAAGTGGGAGATTTATGCAAATTATATGTCGAGATTAAACTCCAGCAGAAAGTCGGCGAAAGAGGTCAGAAAAGATTACACCGGAGACGTGATCCCGAAAGTCATCGTCTCTCGGTCGTTAACGACTTCTTCTCCGTCACAGGATTGCCGAGTTGATTCGAAAGCGCCGGGTTGTGTCATGGAGTAAATCCGACTGTACATGGGATGAGAGCGGCCGAGAAGAAATTAGCCTCAGCGCGCGGAGGATGACGGATGAATTGAACGATTAAAAGCTAATTTAAGGCAACCGACGCCGGGGAGAGAAGTTGAACTCTGAGCTTTTGCCGCCCAAACCGTCGGAGCGCTCCGGCAGCCTACGCCGGTTGGAGGCGGAGTTCATACGGTGCAGCTAAATATGTACAATGGCCGCTCGCTCGGTAAAAAAAATAAATAAAAATGACCCGCGTGGTTTAAGTTTAAAAGCAATTAAATGAGGGGAGACCTTTACGAGCCTGCTCAAAGGATAACATGATAGAATTATAGAGCGACAGGTAATAAAAAAAATCTATTTTATAGCTTATGATAACAAGCAGCTGAGCAGGCGTCAAATCCCAAATAAGTTTTTTACGGGTTTCTCCAGTTGAACTCGGTTTGGTTTTTCATAAATTTTCAAGAAATACGCTGGGATATTTATGCAAGCCTACTCACGCAATGAAGACGCAAATACTTGATCGTGTGAAATGGAAAACGTAATGATTGCATCACAGATTTGTGATTACACCGGGAGGTAAGGGATTTTCGAAAAAGTCACATTAACAAAAAAAAGTGCATGATGACATTGATTATTTTGGGTGAGGCATACTCCACTTCTCCTTTTCCCTCAAGCGATGGTATGAAATAAAAATGGCCGCTTTTCATCAATTGAAAACCCGATTAATCGATTAATCGACAACGAACAATTGATTGTGATTTTTCAAAATCGCTTTTTGATTTAGGAAAACTTAAAAGTCCTACATAAAGGGGACTCAAAACATGTTTTTTAAAAATCCGATTCATCGACAAAATAATCGATTCAATGTCGATTCACTGGAGGCGATTTAGCTCCATCACCTGCAGCGCAGCCACAAATTGAATCGTGCTGACGAGCGCCAGGGACTGTCCGGGCCGGAAGTTGAACTTGAGCGTGTCCAGGAAGTGCGCGTTGTCCATCTGGATGTCCACAAACACGTAGAGCATCTTAATCCCGGCGGTGGAGTCGATGGGGACTGCGGAAACCCAAGACAAAAAGAAAAAAGCCGTTCAATAATTCAAACGCTTGTGTCAGGTGAGCACATGCACTATTAATGGCGCCCTCAAACGTGAGTGCACGGCACATGTCATACGTGTGATGCATCCGAACCTGGTTCTGAATTTGCAGAGGCGTCGTCGCCCCGTTACGTTTCGTATTTAGTGGCCTAGATTAGCGTAACGTGGGAGAGGAATGAGAAATGGATCGCTACACCAGAACCGAAAGCAGCCGGAGAAGAGAGGGAAGAGAAATTGTTATTAAATTGAAGATGGAGGATGAGCATTTAACGGCACGGCGTTTTATTTCCGTATGATCCCGGTGACTACGAGCGTTACGAAACAACTGCGTGTTGGCAGATAGCTGACAACACAAGTGATTTATGATATCCATTCCGAGCGGAAGGGGGGGGGGATTGGGAGTTTGAAAAAGGACTTGAATGCATCATGAGGGGGGAGGGGTCGGGGAAGTGGAGTAGAGTCTGCAATGGAGTTTGCAACCGTCAATTGTTTATGGGCACTCTCAAAAGGTAAAGGGCAAACAATCGATTGGCGCTGGAGTGAGGATGGCAGCAGGCCGGCCGGCTTTTAAGACGCTACAATTAGAGACGCAGTCAATGAGATGGACAGAACTCACTGACCTCATCACTGCGGTTATTGAGGCTGGAAATCGTGGACGTTGACTTAATGATTTCGGGTGATTAACCAAACGCCTCAACTTCAGCTTTTTTTTTTTTTTTTTATATCTACCTTAGGCTCATTATCAAACCTAATGGGGTTAATTATATTGACAGGCATTGATTCTTTATCGTGATGGCCAAATTTTTTTTATGGAATTATTTTATAAAATTATTTTTATGAGAATATTTTGAAATTATTTTTATGAGATTATTTTTTATTTTGATTATTTTTATACAAATGTGGATTGTTGATTAAATGTGTTTTTGGAAAGTATTAAAAAAAAGGTCAAAAAAATGTCTGAAACCAGCAGAGGTGTGTGATTGTCTGCATTTCCAGTTCAGCAAGTTTTTGGACTGAAGAAGAACACGAGACTATAGACCTCCTTCAGATGTTAGACTCTTCCGGTTTGCTGTTCTTATTTTTGGTCTTTGATAAGATAAAAATAACTCGGCTCCTCTCTCTGTTTATATTGAGCATTGATTGAAAGGGACGTGTGAACATTCGTCTTAGAGTTCCAAAGCAATCTATTTTCATTCGTTTTGTTTTCACAATCTGGGTCTACAGCTAGAGGAGCTCCATGATGGGAGGGGGTGGGATGACAGCGATGTCGAAAAGAAGAAAGATGAGTGAAAACATGAAAGTGGAAGACGGGTCGGCCAGGAGCCACAATGGCGCTTTTGATATCTCGCAGGTGTCGGTCGTGATGGAGAAAGGTCATGATAGGTATTCGTCCTCGCAAGTTTCAAAAATACCTTTTAATAACCCGACGCATCGCTTGTATTCACTCTGGACGCCGGTTTGAGCAAACATCAAACTTGGAAATCCATTAAATATTTGCTTCTGTTGCGTTCTCCACGCACCAACGTGTCCCGTCTTGGATGTAAACATAAAGCGGCATCAGTAAAACATCATCTCGCAAGTGGAGCGCATTAAAATTCCGCTGACTAGTTCTGGTATTTGGAAGAAGCGGGGCGATGTAGCAGTAGCGATCGATTTGGGTTTCCTCGCTCGTTCTGTAAAAAAAAGACGGCGAGGGGTGAAGGTCCGAGAGAAGGCGGAGGACACCTCTAATGTATGTTCCTCATTGATCCGCTGGGTCAATATTGGCCCATGTCTGGGCTCCGAAAGGTCTGACGGAGCGGAAGGTATCCTGGTACAAATGTACGTTGCGATTGATCAATATTTCGTTCAGTCAGCCATCTTGTAGGTCGTCCCGATTGGACGGTTGTTAGCATTGATTGATTGTCTAAAGTTGATTAATCTGTGCCTTGAAAGAATAACGGGGAAATGCTGAGCTGTTTTCTAAGGCTGATCGGGTTTTGTTTGGTGAAGAACGTCGAGACAGTTAAGGACTGGAGAAAGAAATCCAACTTTTGGTCAACAAATGAAAAAAAAAAAGACTCACCGAGACAGCTGTGCCCGTAGTGCACCATGAAGTCGGCTCCCAAGGCTCGTGCGGTGAAGTCGTCCAGACAGCAAGCCCCGTACGTCACGTCCCCCATCACGATGGTATCCGCTTCCGTGAACCTGCCGGCGGCGAGCGACGCTAATTAGTGCAGAACCGACGCACATCCCGCTTGCCTGCCAACCGTCGCTCGGATCGATTGTCGCGGCATGTGAGAAGCGGAGAGTTGAATAAGATCAATCGCGTTCGCTTACGAGCGGATAGAAATGACCAAATAGTACGCGACATCGATCAATGGCCGAGTCGCGGCGTATCAGGAAGGTTTTTCGAGCAGGCTGTGCGAGACAATCCGTCTGAGTCCACTCCATCAATTGAAGCCTTTTTGGTAGGATTGCAATTTTTATTCATTAACATCCCGCTCGGCCGTTGGAGTCCCGATCAATAAAGTGCTTCCTCGCATTAAACTTTAATGTGGACGTTTAAATAAAATTAAATTTGGTGTTGCTCCAGCCAACGTATACGCAATCTGAATTAGCTCCACGTAGAGGTAAGCATAAGAATCGATAAGTTGATCGTTTGGTATTCGGGGTGTGCGATTCTTGCATCATGAGTACAAACTTCAAATCAACAAGTTCAAGAAAATAATATATATAAATGAATAAATAAATAGGCAAAATACAAATCAAATAAAATACAACTAAAAATACATAAAACAGAAAAAAATATGTATTAATTAAAAAATAATACAAACAAAAACAAACAAGTAAAGAAATAAATAAAGTTGATCGTTTGGTATTCGGGGTGTGCGATTCTTGCATCATGAGTACAAACTTCAAATCAACACGTTCAAGAAAATAATCAAATATAAATAAATAAATAAATAAAATACAAATAAAAATACATAAAAAAGAAAAAAAATAATATTAAGTCAAAAATAATACAAATAAAAACAAGTAAAAAAATAAATAAGCATAAGAATCGATAAGTTGATCGTTTGGTATTCGGGGTGTGCGATTCTTGCATCATGAGTACAAACTTCAGATTTACACGTTCAAGAAAATAATAAAATATAAATAAATGGATAAATATATAAAATACAAATAAAATAAATAAAATAATATTAAGTCAAAAATAATACAAATAAAAACAAGAAATAAATAATAATTCAATCATTTGCCACTTAAATGCATGCAACCTCTGAAAAATAATACAAATAAAAACAAACAAGTCAAGAAATAAATAATAATTCAATCATTTGACACTTAAATGCATACAACCTCTACTCATAGAAGAAACAGATGACTTGCACTCCCCTCTCGCCATTTTACAACGCAGTTAACTCCCCGACACTAAAGAAACAAGACGTCTGGCATGTTGCTGCTACGTGTAAGCAATTTAGCGTGTAATGGCTTCTTAGCAAACATATTTATGATACGAATCAACACAACATGTTGCAGTAAAGAGAATAGTCGACGCAGAGCAACAGGACAATAAATGACTGCACGTGTGTCGGATCATTTGGAACAAACCAAAAGATTTGCCGAAAGATTTGTTCGGAACAAATGATCCGTCCCCCTATAGAAAAACGACTGCATACTTTCATTGCTCTTTATCGGCAAATAAAATGCTAAGGTGGATCGTAAAGGTTAACGGAAAATGCTTGAGGCCTTGTTCTTGAGATGGCTTGAAATGAAGCCGCTGTTAGCAAGTTGATTCTGACAGATTTGACCGAGGTGCGAAAGAGAGATACGAGACAAAAGCGGCCGAGGGAACGGAGACGAGCGATAAACTGAACAATGTGGAGATACGGACGGACGCTTGATAATAAGCCTCCCGCTGGCCAATCTTTCACTCGCAGTGTTTATCCCCCGCTTTTGCTCCTCACAAGGGGCTTCAGTCAAAGTTTCTATTTAGCGTCCCCCTCCTTTCTCTGATGTAATCTGGTTTGTTGGCTCCCGGGGCTGCTCGTCATCATGGCGGCGTTTTCGCTGCCTATTTTCACTGTCCCTTTTCCACCTAATGACGGCTCTCAAGTCAAGGGCGGTAGCAGCTGAGCCCCGCAACACACACCGAACGATTCTAAATATTTGCCTTGGAAATGGGAATCACTTACCCCGACGATTGTCGAGGTTTCGTCTCTGTTGTGTGCATCGAGCCGACTGCGGGGGATAATTACGCTCGCCAAACATTCTCGTTCGCTTCCATCTATTGTTCTGACATCTGACTGCTGGCTGTGCGGAAAGTACTCAAATGGTGGCTGGCCATTGGAAATCCACTGAAATGCTTTTTCCGCTGTTCCAGGCTTTGTTTGATTCTTCAGTCGTCCTTCTTGAGGAGGTAAAATGCATCCTCGATTGGGTTTAGATATGGTGATTGACTTGGCCAGCCTGAAATTGATCGTTGCTCAAGCTTCTCTCGATAGTTCCGATGCAACATTTCTGCAAATTTCTAGACAAAATGGTTGCTTGGTCTACAGAATTCAATCTGCTGCGACTATCACGATTTACATGACAGGAGAACGTCGGAAAATTGTACTGACACGGTTTCCTTGGTCAACGATTGATGTCGATTGATTGATGCTTTTGAAGTCATTGGAGGTTCGGTATCTCGCTCAAGGACATATCGATAAGAGTTTCAGAAGGTCAGGATCAGAACCTTCGGGTTGGAATCTGACCACTGCATCAAATCAGGACTGCATAATAATCATTTTTGTTTCCAAACTTAGATTAACTCAGACTAGCTCATTGATGCAGTTAGCATTCCCGCTACTTATGGAAATACAATTTGCGCTCTATTCATAAAAAAAAAAAAAAAAAGCCCAGATAATCCACTGCCGAGTATGCAGAACAATGCACACGGCGTTTGTATCTAATCAGCCATCCATCTTCTAGATATAGCGTTCTCACGTTCTCTCCTATCTCGTCATTAGCATAGCCGGTGTACTAAACTGCCACAGTAATAAACGCTAGGAATTCGATTAAGAGTCCGATACGAGACATGCGATGCCGCTCGGACACGGCCGGGTAATTACCGAGCCACGCTCCGTCCTGCATCCCGACGGGACGGAGACGAGGAGATGGATTGAAAGACAGCGAGAGATGGAATGGAAAGAGCATCGGTGTTAATCAAATCTCCTTCGTAATACGTCGAACGCAGGAAATACAGCCGGGTCGTTTTTTCGTTATAAGGAACAAATTCGATGAAAACGTCATCATCTTTTCCTTATCTCCGATGTCAGACACTTTTCAGTTTTATGTATGGTTTCAGTCATTTCCGAGCCGACCGAAATGTCATTAAGATCTAATTAAGATGTCAGAGAAGCTTGTGAACTGAATAACAGCTCTTCCTAATTAGGTCGTCAGCGTAAGACTCAATACGGATGAGAAACTACCGAACGATCTGAATCTTTGTAATAAACTCCTGGGCCGCAAAAAAAAAAAAGAGTCGAGAACGAGGCGGGTGGATTTCATGGATGCACATACGCTCCCACGCAGAAAGATTTTCAGGGGAATGTACTGTTCTTCAGTTTTAGCAACAGTTGAAGACATTAATAAGGTTGACAAAAATAGCCGCTGGCATGATTATTATTTTAGCGTGGCGGGAGATGGAATGATTCTGGAAAGCTCTAACTTGTTGGCGTTGTGGTTTGAGTGTCACAGCAGGCGAAGAGAAGAAAAACCACTCGGGACCAAAACATGGGCACCCAAACGACTTGGCAAAACAATCGGCACACGGTTTTCTTGAAGAGATCGCACCTGAAATGACAATCAGTAGCGTGGATCTCTGCCAAGGCCAAACAAACAGCGTGGAGCTGTATTTGTGTTTCTTCGGCCATCTGTTTGTTTGCTTGAGCTACTAACTTTCAAGGATTGTTGACCCAGCATGGATAAAATGTCGCCATTCTGGAGTCAAACGGATAATTGAAATTTCTCCAACTGCAGCTTTATCTGTAGCAGCCACACAAAGTTTGTTTTTGGCGTGATTCAGTTGAGTCAAATTGGTCGGAACAATCCAAATTTGTGATTCCTGAACCAATCAGTCCAAATTTGAATTGACGACCCTAAAATAAACCTCATTGAAATATTTTGCTACGACGCTAGCGAATATCAGTAATTCAATAACACAATGTCTTTCAAAAAAAAAAAAAAAAGGTGCTATTGATGCGAGAAAAGTCACTTGGTCATTCCCTCAATGATCTCGTTAAAACGTCAGAATTTCCAGCGTTTCCATTTCAGCATCAACTTGCCCATTGAAATGTAAATCACGGCCAGCGTGCCATTTTCCTTGGAAGCAATTTACTTCACTTTTCGAGCGCCGTTTCACTCAAATTATAGCGGTTGGGAAGAAGACTAAAATCATCATGCCGCTCATTTTCTTGATCGTTTTTTTTTCTTGATCAAATGACATGTCCAGAGGTTTGTTTACGAGTTTTTGGCACGTGAAATTACGGTGAAAAGGTCGATACTGGCGACAATAATGCAGGTTGATTTTTTTTTCAAATTTATTTACAGACCACCCCCACAAAAATAATCTATTTTTTTGTTCTCTTTTGTTACACTGTTGTAAAGTTAATACTATTTTTAATTATTCGACTAATTAATCGGTTATCGGAATCGTATTCAGCCAAACATCGGAATGTGCATCTGCATTAAACCCGATATTGCTGGATGAATACAATTGCAACAATGTCAATCAATTTTTTTTTATTTTTTTAAAATCAGTTTGTGTTCTGGAGAGCACACTCCTTAAATCGGTCAATACAACAAACGACACGAATTTCTAATTAGGGGGGATTTAGAATGTAACAGCGTAATTAGAATGACCTTTGAAGTAATATTGCAATATAGATCCATTCACAACAACCTCATGTTGTTTTGGCAGCAGCAAAATATTTGCTCAGCGCGTTTACAAAATGAGTCAAAGGCACTTTTGTTGGCTTAGCATGTTCTCCCAGCGGGTGTGCGACTTTCCGCTAGCAGCTCGCTTATACTCCAAACAAATGCAAATTCGAGGATGGTAAATGTTTGGAAAATTGGAAATCCATCTGCCTTTCACTCAAACCACGCTGTGATGGACTCCAGCAGAAGTTAACCAGATGATAGAAAAAAAAAAAATCTGGTCTCCCCGCGAGCAACGAGACAAGCGGGTTAGCGAGAGGCGCGAATGCCGACGCGACTTTGCCGCTGACAGCTCAAATAAGCGTATTCGGTGTATTTGCATAGCGAGTCGCGGGGTAAAGCGTCCATCCCCCTTGGCTCATCTCTTATTCATTTTAGGTATCAGTAACCATCAGTCTATTTTGTATCCCAGAGTGGGCTTTTGGCACCGGACCCGAGCAGAAGAGAAAGTGGAGCAGGGTAAAGCCGGCGTCATTTTATCTTGGTGTAATGTAATGTCTCGGTCAGAAAAAAAAAAAATGCCTGGCAGTGCTCCAAAACTTCGCAATAACCACGTGATTGAATTTGACATTCACTAAGTCAAGTCCCATTTACGTTGGCATCAAAATGGCGCCATTAAGAGGGTCGTTATTGCGCCATCTTGCCGCAATGTGTTGTTATGGCCATCGAGGGACACGTATGGTCGTACTGAGCATTAGATTGTGATTTCCGCACTTAGTGACAAGGGCGTAGTCATTTAGGAGACAACAGATGCTAATGGGCTAGGTGCTAAAAGAGTTGATGGACAAAATGAGGAAAAAAGGGATACTTTTGATGACGAAAGAAGAAGAGATGGTTTGGGCAGGATAATGCTAATTTAGCAATGTGGAGAATAAATTGAAGCGCTACTTTCACTTTTTGTATCTTGGTTAAAAACCTCACAAAAGAAATTCTGGTGTTTTTTGGGGAGGTACTAGAACGCATTAATGAGGTTTCAATTCATTTCAATGGGGAAAACTGCTTTGACATCCAAACTAACCGGGATTAAATTGAACCTACCAGTATATTTTGAGTTTATCACTCGATGTCTAAATTCCAGCGACTGGATATGATTGTTAGCAAATATTTACAAGACGTGTTGACACTTAAATACCGTACTCGCATCTTTGCGTTCACGCTCTGACAACATTATTTATCAAGCCCCAGCCTTTTAAGCCACGTTCCCCGTGACATGAAGGATGATAAATAGCGCTAATGATTATGAAAGCTCTTTCTGGTTGCAATTGATGAGGACACATCCATCTAATTCCTCTTTCACTCATCCCCAAGGCCGATACGCATCATCTGTCACGCTGCCGGTTCGAGTCATTTCGGCCTCTGTTTTTTTTTTTTCCCTCCCTCCTCTTATGTTGCTTGTCACAATTTCCCTGAGCTGCCGTCTATCATCTCATCTATCATTTCATGTTTGCAAACGGCCACTCGGGCTGAATTTTCGCCGAGCCTGATGAAGTTGTCCTTCATTTACGGTTTAACAGTCGGCCGTTTTTTCTCGTTTCGGCGAGCGTACAGCGTGAAAGCATCAATCGAGGTTCTCGGTTGTCTCGCGGAATAATAATCGACCCGAACTTCAACGGCATAATGGCAGCGACGTGTTTTCGAAGCATGTGGTTATGAAAAAAACGTTTTTACAGGCGGAACATTTCAAGGACACGTGGGACGAGAGGAAGCCGTTAAGCCCACGTCGAGTCAACTTCACTACTGCCGTTAAGAAAGCAAAATACGTTTATATCATTGCGCGAGAATTCTATCGGCTAACCCGGCGGTCATCTTGCGCTCATTACTATTTGCCACTTCTCATTTGGAAACCAAGTGGCGCACATTAGGAATAAACAAACAATCGTTTTTTTTTTATTGTCCAAGTTGAACAAGAAACGATATTTCCTTCTCGGCTAGAACGAATTTACTTTACTGCCATGACAGTTGAGGTAATTTCCACGTGTGAACCGGCGAGAAGATGGTGTATTGTACCGTGTCAGAAGCAATTGAGTTTTCAAGTCTGTTTTGGACATCATGTCCTCCTGGATGAGATGTAATTTGAGCTGAGTGACTACTTTGGTGCACCGTCTGGTTTTTTTGTCCAAGGGTCTCGTAGGAACAAAGGTGTCGCTGATTCACTTAGCACAACGTTGTCCTGACTATAAAGTCGATTTGACCTTGAAGAAAAAAATAAAACCACCGGTGGTCAGGAGCCGGACGTTGAGTTACGGCAAACGAAGACGCTATTTTCGGGGGTGATAATTAACCGAGAATTATTTCGGTATTATATTGTCGAAGTTAGTGAAGAATACTTAAAGTGGCAATTGGAAAGGACGTCACTCAAAAAAGCAGACAGCAATTACTGCAAGACAAGTTGAACACCGTCTTAAAAATAAAATAAAGCCGTTGTTTACAATTTATCCTGCTCACTCAAGCCGACAGAAAAATATTATTTTTCATTTGAGCAGATTCAATGAAACCACTAATTAATCGAATGTCATTTCGAGATCACTCATTTAACGACCAGCCAATTTTTTTTTTACGACGCAACCTTGGCAACGAGAGCAAAGGACTTTTTTTTTGGGGGGGGGAATGATTGAAAACAACACTGATCATATCCACGCCAGCAAATCAATACATGCCACGCTGGCACGCCGATATTTATTCCCTTTGAGATGTGTGCTGGCAGCCTCACATAAAAGGCTTTGCTGCCACCATATAAAAGCTCCAACAAGTCCCCCCCCCTATCCCCCCTCCCCCTCTTCCTAATGGTAGTCTTGACATTTACCCCGGGGAGGCGGAATGCTACGCCTGCCGCAAAAAAAACGATTCGAGCCGCTGTCCAGAATACAGATGGATCTATTTTGATGGAACTGAGACGACGATGACGAAGGACCCGCGGATGCCTCGGGGGGGCTGCGTGGGCAGTCCGTACCTTGATTTACCAACACGTTGCTTCTGACAGGTCTTTAACTTTGAGCCATCGAATACTCGTGTTTGACAGTCGTCCTGACTTGGATGTTGCGAGACGACGGTCTTTCGAATAGTTTAGGAATTGAAACCCCAAATTCGGAGGCTCTGAAAAGTTATTTTGCTAGTGCACTTAACTCAAGCTAGCCCTCAAGGTGCTAACAGAAAACAAGGTCTAGGCCAACTCCGGTCAACGTTATTTCAGTCCAGCCGGGAAAAGTTTTTTTTTTTGCGTTTTTCTTTCTGCGGTATTTTGCACCTTTCCACTTTTCTTGGCACTTGTATCCCACTGACACTAAAGCATCTCATCTAACAAGGTAGAGAGCGAGAATGGGTTCAGGACGGGCAGGATAGAGTAACAAAGCTGCCAAGCGCGTTTTAACAGCTTGCGGGTCAGATTGAATCCGAGTGGATGAGGGGAAAAGACGGAGATTTGTCAAGCAAATACAAAGTGTAACAAATCTTGGCCCGGAGTCAACGTGTGTTGCTTTTGGCCACAATTTACAATTATGATGAAGATTCGGTGTGACTCCATCAGCTCAGACTCTTTTGCATTTTAAACGCTATTTATAACGGGGCTTTGCGATGGTGACAAATTGCAAAATGTTGTTGAAAGATTGAAAGCCGGGGCTGGAGGACATGTCTGTGTGGGCTTAGTTACACATCTTTCTTTCTTGAGGATCTTTTTTTTTTTTTTTCCTGCTCTTGTTTCTATATGAATAAAAATTGGGCAGACAAAATTGACAGATTCTCGCAGGAAGGATCTGAAGGCTTTTTACGTGATATCAAAATAAATGTGTGGGGGATAGCCGCTAATTGCCCTAAAATATCGAAAATGAGAATTCGCCTCAACATAATCGACTGTTACATAAATTAACATGAAGTGCCGATTATTCGGAATTGGATGTTGATTAATCGCATCCGGGAGCAATTGAGGCAAAATGATTAGCGAGGTTCCAAACATGTTCGCTTGGAGGTTGTGACCGTGCGATCAACTCATTTGGACCAGGAGCACAAGTAGATGTGTTTGGCTTGAAGCGGACCAGAACTTAGACGAGACATTTTGATGAAGCATCAAATGCCACGGCTGTCCCCAGGATTTGGACATTCATGCAGCTTGCTCGCTATTGTTGTCATCCGAGCAGCAGCAGCATGTTGGTAGAAGTAGTTTTCAAAGCCATAAGGAGACAGCTGACACCATCAAAAGCTCCAAACCATATGGTGCGGTGACAGCGTATGAATCACCGCCCGTCCACACGGGCTATCGTTTATCCTGAAAGCTTTTTGTTTACATCTTTGACTGGCACGCACTGTCGAGATCAACAAACACCCCAAAAAAAATTGAAGAATGAAAAGCTGAGGAAAATCCGACATGGAACGTTTGCGTGGCAATAAATCATCAATCGGTGGCGGGAGCTTGGTGTACGATTTATCGGTCTGATTTCAGCCAAGGCAACAATCGTGTTGTTTTAAGTGCATTAACCGCAGCCGCTAGCTTGTCGTCGGTATTAGCTGACAATTCGACAGAAGCTCCTTAGTCTGAGTGCGGCTTAGCCTTTTTTTTATTTGCTCTGGCCACTGTGGACCTCTGCCCCATTGATCCAAGAGGTAAGGTGACAAAAGACCGTCTGCTCACCGGCCATCACCGCCTCAGTCTAGAGATAACCAATCTAGATAACCTACGTCGACAAGACGGTCAATGAATTCTATTCTGGGTGCAGCAGTTTGACTGTATTGTGTGTTTTAACTATCTGCAGTTGCCAATTTGTCCTGAGTAGGAATAAGCTGACCATCCCACAGAAGCTCCTTTACGCTGAAGGCAGCTTAGCCCTTTTTATCGCCACTAGCTGTTGCGGACCTCTGCTCCATTGAGAAGAGTCGAGCTCGTCAGCTCGTAAGCTGAAGACTGTCTGCCCGCCGGGCCAAAACCCAAAAGGTTACATCACTGGTTTGACAAAAGCGAGAAATGCCAAACCAGACCAACGGGATTGACAACGGGGGACAGGTTCGAGGATAATAGACTTAATCATCTTTGTCCTCTTTGGATAATTTACCACCAGAACAGTCTGAATTTTCTTTGACAAGATTCAGTCCAGACAAAGATCATTTAAAACCGCTAATCCTGCTAGCCAATTAGCTAGCAAAGTGTTACACCTTCAATATTTCGACAACGTTAAATGTTTTCAGACTTTGGACCACCTACTTAAAAACTCCTTTTCACAAGGGTCATTCTGACCCCGCTTACCGGAGGAGACGGCTATTATCGTACAGTCTACTCGGAGGACAGACTGGATCGTGAAGAGGGATCAAAGTTTATCAGCGTTTGCATCTTATTTAAACACTTATCACGTCACATAAATACTCGCATTGTTAGATCTCAGGGGATGATGACTTTGCTGAAAAAGGACAAAGAATTAGTCTCGTCTTCGGAAGAGATAAAGAACTCCCATCACACTTTACTGACCTGTGGAGGTCTACTAAAACACTCTTGATTATAGCGCGGCGAATGATTGAACGAGGCCCGGGTGCCAAAGCCCATCTGGTCTCCACTGTCGCCATCGCAAAAAAAAAAATCTTAGCAGTCTCGGAAAGACGGCGCATTAAATGACTCGAGTCATTTGTGTTTTACTGATCTCGTTAAAGGGAACGGAGTTGATAGAGCGGTTTCTATAAAAGGTTACGTTCAGACCTTTCAACGTGGACCGGGTAGATGTTTGATTCTGTTAGATAGAACCTGGACTGATAAGACCAAGGAGCCTCGGATCTTTCCTGTTTTCACGATAAGGAAAGTTTCACGGAGTATTAGAGATGCGACGATATACGTGCGATACATCTGGATGAATCCAGAATGAAGTTTGTTATTTTATCATTTTTTCCCTGACTCTGCTATCCAGAGATCTGATATCCGCTGAGGTTTCGAAGTTCATGGTAGCGCCGGGCCGGCCATTATATCTCCTCCATCTTATAAACAGGTTAGTATCGACTTAACATCTATAAATGGAACCCACTCTGGGTGTTTAATGACAGGAGGCATTTCCTTCAAGGCGACACTTAGCAAGCAGGCAGCCTTCCCTGGGAGCAGAGAGAGGAGCGTAGGGACGGCAAGAGAAACATTTTGGTCTGCGTATCCCGTCGTGGGTCTCGGGTGAGTGCTTTACAGAACGTGTGACTCATTTTTACATGTAGGCCAAGCCACAGAGAAGACAAACTATCATGCATGGAGGACATTAATATCGAGGTTCTTACGAAAGGAAAGTTAGGGGAAAAAAACGTGGCCGTCCGGGTGATGGAGTACTTCGACTAATTAACAAGAATAATATCTTCTCAGTTCTCCGTCGTCCCAAACAGGATCATCTAAAGACGAAATTTTACCTCTCGATGATGTCGGCGATGACGCAGGCAAATAACTGCAGGCCTTCTGGAAACTGGAGAGCCACTGGAATGAGAAGAAGAAGCAAATGTTTGGGACCGGAAGGTTTTTTTTGAGGAATGGCAACACGATATCAACTAAGTGTGAGGCAGCAAAGCTATTCATAGGCCATCGTGCGCCACTGGCGAGGAATAATGACATTTCAGGGCAATTTCACTTCTGCCACACTTGCATTGTAGCTTTATTTTACAAGCTGATGGGCTGTTGGAAATATAGCGTGAACTCATAGCCCGCGGCTTTCTTTCAAGGCGCCGTCTTCCTGATGGTTCGGAGCGCCGCTATGCTTTTATTCATCCGTCCAATGATAATCGTTTTGTTCGCATCCACCGGCTGAATTTGTCCTTTTGCTCACTTACAAATTTAGGCCACATTGTTGTTTTTGCAACAAGGCCTAAAGCAAAGATAAAATATGGATGAATTGATTGATAAACAACTGATGGTCCTACTGATGATTCCGCATGTTTACAAATGAGGGTTGTCCAATTTCCTGACACGCCGCCCGGAATGAGAAGAACCGATGGTGAAAAAGGCATTATTCCTGGTTTCGTGTTAGCGTGGGATTTTAATAAAGCAGCCAAAAACCGAGTTGGCCGTCATCGTCCTCTGCATTTTGACAGCGGCGATGATGCGCTGCTCTTTCAGGCATGCATACTAATTTAAGGAAGGATTACACAAATGATGACTGGGTGCAAGTTCTGGAAGATTTGCTTATGTAAATTCACGAGGGTCAGTCATGCGCAAAAGGGCCGCGACTTCTAAAAGCCGGCTGGCACCTTGAGGAAAAAAAAAAACACTTTTAAAGCCGGTTAAAGTTTTTAATAAACATCTATGAAGCAAATAAAAGGTGAATTGAAAGGGAAATTGATAATGGATGGGTGGATGGATTTTAAAAAGGCTTATTCTAGTGGCAAGCAGGTCTTGGCTCCACTATTTGACGACTGGGTTTATATTCTATTAGCATTTACTAGGTACTACAAGTCAATTTAGTTAAATATAAATAAAGATAAGGCAATAAAATAGCAATACTTAATCATTCGGAGTCAACTATTTAAGTTTGGTGTGTATCTGCAACTTTGTATTTTAAGGATCATTTCTGTTTGTATTTTGCAGTTTGACCCCCTTATGGTCAATAAACCTGTGGACAAGAAAGAAGTTCACAAAGTAAGGAAAAGTAAATCCAAGAAACTTACTACCAAAGGGCGGCACAATAAGAACGTCTTTGAGGCGGAAAATATTACAGCTCGCACGAGGACGGAGAATGAACAGCAAAGAAGGATCAGTACGGACAATGTCTTGTGCCTCGCACGCTTCGGTAAGGTCAAAGGTTTCCTCCACCGAGGCGGCGGCGGCCAAAGCTCGGGCGAAAGCAGAGGCAGCAAAAGCACGTCTGTCCTACGCTCGAAAAGAAATGTCGCTCAAGGTAAAAAAAGCGCAACTCGAGGCGAAGATGGATATGCTGTCGTTGCAGCAGGAAGCAGCGGCGGCTCTGGCCGAAGCGGATGTCCTGGAAGCTGCCGTCGAAGGAAGTCTTCGGAGCAGTACCAATCTGAACCTGGAACGGTTATTTGAGCCTCCGGTCGACACTTTGGAGCGCACCAAGGAATACGTAGCCAAGCAGGTCGAAACGCCGCTCCGACAGACGACGATATGGAACGAGACGCAGCGTTACGAATCACCGGATGTCTTCTCTGGTCAACACTCGCATCGCCAGAACGGAAGCAAAACACCTTCGAGGTCACAAGACACTCCGGCCACCCGCCCGTATTCCAACAACATGCAAGACAGTCGTGAAGCTTACAGATCAAGCTCAAGTTCTTATCATCTCCCGTCCAGCCAGACATCTCATCGGTCTCTCTGTGATCAAACCAAAATGGCCGACTTTGCGAGATATTTAGCCCGGCGTGAGCTGGTTTCGACGAGCTTGATCAAATTCGACGATCAGCCGTGCGGTTACAGGGCGTGGAAGCAGTCCTTTCTGAACGCAATCAAGGATCTTAACTTGACGGCAAGCGAGCAGATGGATCTGTTGGTGGCGTGGCTGGGGGAGGAGTCAACGGAACACGCCAAACGCATCAGGGCTGTTCACGTCAACTCGGCAGACAGAGGACTAAGACGAATATGGGAAAGACTGGAAACGTGTTACGGCGCACCGGAAATGGTGGAGGACTCGTTGTTTGAACGAATCGCCAGCTTTCCCAAGATCTCCAACAGGGATTATTTAAAGCTCCATGAGCTGAGTGACTTTCTCATAGAACTGAAGGCAGCCAAAGCAGATGGAGACCTACCTGGACTTACATATTTGGACACAGCACGAGGACTACATTTATTAGTTCGAAAGTTACCGTTCAACCTCCAAGAAAAGTGGCTCACCGTCGGAACAAACTACAAACTCCAACACCGTGTATCCTTCCCCCCGTTCGATGTTTTCGTGGACTTTGTTGAAAAACAAGCGAGAATTCGAAATGACCCAGGCTTCAAATTCACAGCTCATCTTGACACCTCAAAAGCAGGCAAAACTCAACGAAAGCCGATTTTCTACGACGGTGTCTCGGTTCATAAAACTGACGTTCTATCTTCTCCTGACAAGCCACGCTTCGAGATTGACGATCCCGAGACGCAATGTCCTATTCATAAAAAGCCTCACCCGCTCAAGAAATGCCGAAGCTTCCGTAAAAAACCGCTGGAGCAACCCAAGGCATTCCTAAAAGACAACGCGATGTGTTTGAAATGTACGTCTACCCAACACAACGCCAAGAACTGTAAATTCACCGCAAAGTCTGAGACTGACAAACACATCTCTGCAATTCCTCCTGAACCAACGCCGGGGATCCAAGAACCAAATCCCCCTGCGCAGGACAACGGGGAAAAAATCCCAGAACCTTGTGAGGAAGTTAGTACTCGTTGTACAGAAGTACGTGGAGATCACCAGAACTCCAGATCCTGCTCAAAAATCTGTCTGGTCAAAGTATATCCAAGTGGCCGTCCTGACAAAGCGTTGAAGATGTACGCGATCATAGACGATCAGAGCAATAAATCCCTCGCTTGCTCAGAATTCTTTGAGGTCTTTAACATCCAAGGCCCTTCTGCTCCATACTCCCTCCAAACCTGCTCTGGAGTGACAAAAACTACCGGGAGATGCGTTTCAAATTATAAAATTGAATCTATGGATGGAAAGGTGCGCCTCTCGTTACCAACCCTACTGGAATGCGACGGTATCCCGAACAAGAGGTGCGAAATTCCGACACCAAACGCCGCGGCTAATCATGCACACCTTCAATCGGTTGCAAACTTGATCCCAGAGTTGGATCCAAACGCGTCCATCATGCTCCTTCTCGGGCGAGACATCATCTCAGTTCACAAAGTACGTGAGCAGGTGGACGGTCCGCGGGATGCTCCCTATGCTCAGAAACTCGACCTGGGATGGGTCATCGTCGGAAATTTGCATATTGGAAGTGATCGCAAGCCTGAACAAAAGCGAACGAGAGTCTTCAAGCCCCACTCGAATTTCTTTCATCCAAAGGAGACATTTAACCAGTTCCTTGCTCCTTATCGCCCAAATGGAACCTTCTCAAAAGGATACAGAATGGAAGGTGATGAAAACAGTCCATCAATTGGTAACATCCCATCCGTCCAAATCACAGAGATTAAATCCAAAAAGAACAAGAGGAACATCTGGCTGAAGTTCCCTGACAACAAAGTCCAGGCCTTGGGTGGTTTTTCCTCTCTGAGATACAATTTTGAGAAAAAGCTAGCACCAAAAAAAAAATCAAAGTAAACAAGCTGAACTAGTCACATCGAATGAAGAAAGCTGCTACTATCATCTAAGGAACATCTGTTTGCCGTTTTACTACAGCATCCAGCACCAGTCTGTGTCACCTGATGATGTTTTATTGACAGGAACTTGCCTCAACAACAACCGTGTTGACCTTTTTCTCGCACTTCAAAAGGAATCTGTCGCCATGACAGCAGACATGCGTCGATGTTTCCAGGATGATAACCCATCTGAAGACAAACACAGAAAGCGGGTGTCCATGTCTTTGGGAACTGCTCTGAAATAGTCTGAGAAACCAAAAGAGAAGTTTGAACGCATTCCCACCTCAGGACCGAGCAATCTCAACGCCTTCCATTGATGATGGGTCACGAATCGGAGAAGCTGAACCCGGTTCAGAAGATAATGCTGTCATAATTTTTGGCAAGCACCATGTTTCCACACTTCTGATCAGGCACGACCATCAGGAAACATAATATCAGTCCTGAAGGTGATTTACAAGATGCTGGCTTATGGAATTTTAATGGTACAACATGAGTGAGCAGGGAGATTGATGGATGTGTCACATGCTGCGGATTCCAGTTTCATCAACACATCAGCAATTCCTAGCTATCCGGGGCCAAGTGAAACTGATCCATTCTGATAGAGGAACCAACTTGTTCAAGATTGAAGATTGTGGAAAAGTTCCTGTCTGGTAAAGCTTGCAGATTTTCAATTTGAAGTTAATTCATATGAGCGGGCCATGGAACCAGGATGGATCCTCAAACTGACTCTTTAGAGACTCTCGGTGAAGATCCAAGTCTCAAAAAAAGGGACAGGAACACAATGTTCTTGTAGCCAGTCAAAAACAATCCTACTTATGGGGCCAGAGAAGCCATAGTATTCTTTCGGACATTTACGTAGAGGTAAACTTCTCTAGAAGTTGTCCTGGTGTCACCTAGTTGCATCTTATGCTCTACAGAGGAACCTTGAAAGTTATCAGTCAGTTATGCAGGTCTTAAAATAATGGAAAAACATGAGTGAGGTGTGCATGTTGTCGACTTGGGAAAGTAAGCTAGCACGGATTAGCATGTCCATGAAAATATGAAGAAGTTGCTGAGACAAGTGAAGTGATTTGAGTTATGGCTGTGATCATGGAACTGATTCAACTCTTAAGTCAAGGTACCGCTGTATATAGTTCTGCTTTTAAATATTATTTCCAAAGGCGAGGCATAAAAAGATGTTTCTATCACCTCAGCTCGGTAAATCTATCCACGGGAACGCGAGCCCCTGCAGTGCGCCAGTTTTCTCACGTAGCAAAGTTTGAACGTTTTCCAAAGATCCGGCAGAGGCAGCATTAAATAATAAAAGAACGAGACGGAGCGACAGATGGTGTGATGTATAGAGCCGAGCCCAAAGCAGCGTCGGAAAGGTTTAGAGGTCACGGGCAGACAGTGAGAGACAGGTCATTATAGGAGAAAGGGCGGTTTTATTAGCTGAGAAAGGTTTTCATAACACGCCCTCGCCGAAGCTGACGGAGGTGAGGAGCCGTCACTCTGCTGCCTCCGACAAAAGGGTGAAGAGGATGCTGCAGGAAGCGCCTTTCATTTAGGAAAGAAAAGACGAAATCAAAAAAATATAAATCAAAAAAAAAAAAGTGAAGCCCACGAGGCTTGATTTTGTCATTTTTCCAGCACACGACGAAAAGAAAAATCACAACGTCAATCTCGACTCAAAACGTGTTTGTTTATTAAGTTGGAAAATCTTCAAAAAAATATGGAAAAATCGCTTAAGGGGTATTTCAAAATATTTTGAGATGAAAACAATCTCAACACTATTCTTTGCCCGATAGTTTAGAAAGTAAATTTATCACAGAAAGTAAAATGGGAAGCCAGTAAAAAAAAAAAAAAAAAAAAAAAATGACATGGTACGACTTATTGTTTTGTTGCCGTGGGAATGATTTAAGAGCGAGCTTCTCATTTGGCTGCTGGAGTCGTGCGAGGACCTTGGAAAACAGAGCAAGTCCCAAAGCGGTGCACGAGTCTCCCCGGGAAACACGACGGCGAGCTTTCAAGGATGCCGAGACACTTCAGGGCCGCCGCTTGCCGTCTTTGGGGCCGCATCCACAACTTGATTAGCTCTTTGCTTTTTCTGCGCCTGCCTGATTTAGTAGTCATATTTTTTTTTTTACGGCTGTCCGACCGATGGAAAAGATGTTTAAAGCGCAATTTCGTTCACTCGCAATTGAAAGCAACATATTGTCATAAAACACAAAAATGTTCATAATGTTAAATACGAATAAAGTTGTGACCTGCAAGCTAACGGCAACAGTAATGGATGTCCATAACGGGGTGGTAATGTTATGCCTGATACTAAAATGGAAATGTTAGATGATTCCTTCGAAAGAAAAGAACCATTTTATGGTACAGTCTGCGCCTTTAAAATAAGCGCAGATGCAAATAGTGATATTATACGGACCCTGTGACAAAAAAAAAAATCTCTATCATAAACATTTTGATTTTTAAGTCCTCCATTAAAGCAAACTTATCTTTTGTGTTTTATCAAAATAAGACATTTGCATTTTACAATGGGGAAACACTAAGCAACATTTATTTTTCCAAGCTTCTGATGTGGACATAAGTAATTTTAATTTATTTTAATATCATGTGACTCAACCCTTGCTTATTTATACGCATAGCCAAAATAAAAATTGCTTTTCGCCACTTGAAAAGAAGTGTCTGATTTTCTTCTTGTGTGTCAATGCCAAGGCTGCCGGAGGAACAGATGGACGTAAAGAGGAACAGGAGGAGGCAGAGGTGATACGTCGTCTTACTTCACAGAGAGAACATGAAGTTTGAGTGAAAGAAAAAAAAAAAAACCCAAACACAGCAAAAACAGTCCTTTGAGAGCTACTGCATTGCCATCTGCTCCATTCCAGCTTCCTCACACATCCCCAAAACATTGAAAACACCAAATAAGTTCAGGTCAAATATTTTCTCATATTTACAAAATCAGCAAAAATTGACTGTACCGGCTTGTAATTAATCCCATTAAAGCAAGCTTATAAAAGATATTTTGCCAAGCTCACCTCTTGTCGCCTTGGCTTGTCTAACTCGCCATACAGTCTTGGGGATTTCAAAGTTGTAGTTTGCAGGTAAGGCTTTCATTGCTTCCCGCAACTCGGGATCCTGCAGAATTTCATCCGGAATCTGATTGGCCACCCGTCGAGGTCTTTGGACTAAATAAAAAAGTTTTAGAATGTATGAGCATACAGATCCCAAGTTATTAATCAAAATTTTCAGAAAAGAGTGTTCATTAGTTTCAGGTGATTATCTGTACAGTAAAAGTTCAGGAATGATTATTGCTGGTTCTGATAAGCCCACTGTTGCCGTTTCATTAGGATAAAATGCGGTGTTCGTTCCATCTGTTCACTGAATAGTTATTGTTAATTGCCTTCGTTTTTAATTGACTTCTGAGAGATGAGTAGCACAATGCCTGAATCATTAAATAGCTCAGTCAAGTTATAAAAAAAAAAGAAAAAGAAAAAAAAAAGGTAATCTTAGTGTGCAGCAACAGCTGCATCAACAGATTGTGGAAAATCAAGTGACATAAACTCGTTTACAAAAACAAATTTACATTTCTGGATTTTTGACATGTTTTGAAACCAGTGTGACGTTTAGGTGCCCTCGTAAATCTGACTGACTTTTTTTTTTAAGGTATTACAAAAGCTATTTTTGAGCGATTAACACTGGAAAACAGTCGACGATCATAAGCGTCTCTAACGCTAAAGTTTTTAATTTTACAGCAAAGGTTATTCACGATTACAGATATTGATTTTAGACATGTTAAAGCGGGACAGATGTTTACAAAACGTTACGTCATGTGTCGCTTCGACGTAAACTCCGTCGTCTACTTCGGAGACATTTTTAATTACCCCAATCATTCGCATTAATAATATCCAAAGAAAAAAATGTAATTACCTGCTGTAGGCTTTTTGATCGGAACAAGCTGCCCGTCACACGCGGGCGCCGCCATGTTTTAGCAGCGCTCAAAACACCAGCCAAGCCAAAGCAGTCGATAACCGAGCGGACTGAATCGAGCACCGATAGACAATTTACGCATAAAATAATCGACGGTTATCTAATTTAACATTACAGTATTAATGCATCTGAAAATATATAAAATATCAAACATGTATTAATTTTAATACCCATTCCGATCTAAATCTGACGATTAAATTGCGTGATGATATAGTTTTCTTATTTCCAGGACGCCTGAGTATCTTGTCGCTCTGCTGAAGTTTAAATATAGTTTTGCGCCACGCATGATTGGTTTCCCCGCTGGTATTTGTCTGGTTCTCCAGTGAGAGAGGCTGCGCCTGGAGGAGGGAGGAGGAGAGGGGAGGAGAAGAAGGAGGAGGGTGAGGCGGCACAACATCACTTTCTCCCTCTTTGAGCGCAACGGAGTGCTGCACGGATGCAACGCACCGACTTCGCCACACACACATTTGTTATCAGAATGCTTTTAAAAAAATGCTATTTTTAAGGATCCATGAATGGAATTGGCTGTTTTTATTCTAATAATTATTTAATTTTGGGAGAGATCCAGCTGGAAGGACTTTGACTGGTCGAAAAGGAGGATTGTTTTTTTTGGTTATAGGGGAGAAGCATTCAGTCATCTTCACTGGACTTTCCGACTGACGGAATTGCTGCGCGTGGGTCCGTTTCGGGGATCATCGTCCCCCCGATGTTGAAGACTGGAGAATAAAATTACACCTGCATAACGGGAGTGACATTTAAGTGACACATCAAAATCGGATCAACTTCCGAAAGTCTGGAATATTTGGATCGATGATTTCCAGACAGTGGAGCAAATTCACTTAGGTCGGCAACATGTTCAAAAGGGGTGAGTGACACTGAACTTTTAATGTTTTTTTTTTTTTTCCTGACGCACACGTGCAAACGTGGTGTGGGTGCGTGTTCATTCCGCTTTCCTGCCTGCCGGCTAAAATCGAGTGCAATTTTTTTGCGCGTGGTGTGTGCATGCACGACAATGTGCTTGTTATAAACCAGCTGATGCCGCACTGCAGTTTATATGACTTGTGCCCCGGTCAGAAAGCTGAAGAATTGTTCTTATGCGATTATTATTGTTGGACTTGGTGGTCCACAAGGTCATTCACCCCCCGGCCACACACACCAAATGATAATCCGAGACCTTTTTTCACCTCATATGCAACCAAGCCCTACCCTGAAAATACTTTAATATCAAGTTAGTGAAGGGAGAGAGAAAAAAAACGTGATTTTTTTATTATTTATTTATATACAAGGGCTTGTCTGCAGAAGATGGATGGCATCAGCAAGACATTAATACTCATAGGTCCTCTCATCTATCGATCAGTGACTGCAATCCCTGCAGCTGCTGCTAAACAATTATTATGAGGGAGTAAAATCAGACTAGACCCCCCCCATCCCACCCCAAGGAGGCTTTGATGATGTCCCCTACCACCCACTTGAGGAACCCTTGCACAAGTAGAGGCCACCACTAGGTGTGCTGTTTTAACGATCAAAACATTCCAACATAAAGTTGTAAATACGATACATATGCAGTGATTAGCAATCACATTAATTATTCAGAATTTATTGATGTCATGTTAAATAGATTCCACTTAGGATTTTAAGATGTTTTTTTTCTTTTTGTTGTAATTTTAATAAGTAGCAGAAAGCCAGATACTGATTACAAAACAAAACCACACGGAAATCTTTGTTTGTGACCTTGTTGTGTAGTTTTAAGACAAAAAGCAGCAAACTCACTTCTTGTTTTTAAAACACAATTGGCGGCAAGTTTGTAAAAAAATAAATAAGTCAGTTCACATTAGACTATCATGGCATGGAATGGACTATCAATAGCCCAGTCGCGGCTTAAGCCAGAGGGCGGCCATCTTACGTTGCCACAGTTACCCACAACGTTTATTATTTTTCCGCTGAAAACACTGTTTGCATTTTACGCTGGGATTTTTGTCTAGAATAATGAAAGCCTCACAAACGTAGGTAAAAACATTCAGAATTAGCATCAATTCAATTAGCTCCCTCTAGTGGTACTTCAAAGAACCCCTGTCCAAGAACAGTTCTGTTGTTTTTAACTTTTTACTCAAATCTTTCTCAAATTCAGGCCCAGTGTTACTGCTCATGATTGTGTTGTTTTCACCAACACATAGACCTACTACGCGACTGTCCATCAATATCGTGGTGGTACTTGGAGTTACACCAGTCATAAAAATGACAACCAGCTTGCCATGTCGGGTGAATTATGCAAAGGAGAGTCTGAGGAATCATTATAAATGCTCATTGTAGCATTGCCACAACAACACATCTACTGGTGGCCTTGTACACACAGCGCCGTCTCTTCTCTGCGCCGCGGGTCATGCTGGCACTGCAACACTGTATGGATAGATACCACCGCTCACTGCTTTTAGTCTGCTTTGTCAGACCCAATCTGTTTTGGATGCGCGTGTGTGTACTGTGCCTCAGGGGCAGCGAGAGAAACAGCCTGTTTTCCTTTGCCATCACATCGATTATTGCTGTTCCAAGAGTCGAGATGAAACACACCGCGGTGATGAGTGCTTATAGCTGGAACAGCTTGGGGGCGGGGGAGGGGAGGGGAGGGGGGTTGTCGAAAAACTGCCGTCTGACAGCTTAGTGCGAGAAGTGATGCCATATCGTTTAAAAGGAGTCGTCGTAAGGTTCACGATTGTCTGCTGCGACCGATGTGAGTCACCATGCATATTTATGAACGTGCTGTTTTTGGAGTGTGTGAGGGCGAGCATGCGTGTCCTGTTTTTGGGTGTCGTGCTAATGAACGTGCTGGTAGAAAGCTATTATTGGGTCTTCTGATATTTGATTGGCTGGAGTTGGACCTAGGGGTGGAGGCAAAGTGAGGGCGAAAGAATCTCAAAGTTTTTGTATGCAAATGAGCCATCTCGGGATGAAAGATGAATCGAATTTGAATCGACGTGCAATTTTCAGACATTTTTTGTTTTATAAATTATATGGGGAGGATTGGAATTTCCACCATCACAGGACGTGGGAGGGGGAAAAAATCCCATTGAATTCAAGACAAATTTATTTGAGGTAGAAATTTCCCCAGTCTGCCAAAAAAATGCAAGCGTACTTGCGGCATGTCTTGAGTTGGCGGCAAGGCAGAGATGTGTCAGCTTTGGCAGGAACATCGAACAAGTTCTCTGGTGAATTTGAATGACTTTGCACCTAGAAATAACACATTGCAGGGAGTCTGGTTAATGCATGAGGGCCCAGCACTGGCTGTGACACATCCACCATTCATAAACACATACATTGGAAAGAAGGAGGAAAAAAAAAAAGTCTTAGATGATTCATACACGGCGGTGCTCAGCGTGACTTTTCACGGTGGCTGCTTGTGGCTAATTATTACGCTAACGAAGTGGGAAAAGTAGATTTGGCATTCACATGACGTCTGACTGCCCACTGGTTTGTTCAGTTGACACGGAGGTGGATCGTCGTGGCGACAAGCTGAGCTCTCATGTACTCATGACACTACTAGTATATAGATTTTAATTGTTTCCCCAAGAAACGAATGAAAATGGAAAAAATCAGTGCATGACGCAATAATTGTGTCTTTGAACGTATAGGGTGTCAAACTCATTTTTTTTCCCGGGCCGCATTGTAGTCATAGTTCGGATTATGAACATCAACAAAGTAATGAAATTGGAGACTAGTAAAAACTGTTCAAATATTTTTAAAAGATCAATGGTAACAAAAATTGCTAGCAATATCTGTATTTTTTTTAAAAGTGAAGACAATTTGTAACTTTAGAATTGACAGATGAAGTTGATGCTCAATTTGTCATCTTCGGGGGCCGTATAAAATAATGTGGCGGGCCGTATCTGACCCCCGGACCTTGACTTTGACACCTATAACAAGGTCTAAGTTTGCAAGCGATTTTTTCCACAACTGCACATATTTCTCAAGAAAGCATCAATCCATGCTACCATCTGACAGCAGCGAAAAAAAAAACCAAGATGTCCGCCGCATGTACAGGACCACGCCATGTAATTCCAGCGACATGTTCTGTAGGATTAATCGAGGCCGGATCAGTGAGGCCCTTCCAATGTCAAGAAGACAAGTTGATCTCATCTTTAACATCATCTTCTGAACTGCTTATCCGACGCCCTCTTAGTCCTCCATCCTTCAGAGCGCCGATATGACCCGCGGACGTCAAGTGTTTACGATAACACGTTAAAAAATGGCCGCCGTAACAGCCGCAAATCTACGCTCATTAGCAAAGGACAAACAGCCGCTTTACCGGAGAAGTGAGATACCGAGCCCCCGGGAGCGGGCGAGTGATTAAGTACGATGACATGAATTTGCACGAAAGCAATAAACGCCCATCTGTCACTTAACTACGTCGAAACATCTCGAGGCGCCGTCCAAACCCGGCGAGCCTTAATTCTATTTCAAGAGAATAGCTTGTCTAATCCTCTCAGTGTCACTCGGTGTCAAGTCGCCATTGTCGGACTCGCGTTTCGGACCGCTGACGGGAGGGCTCGGATCATGTAGAGAGCTGAGCAAAAAAAAAATATATATATCAACCCCCCAAAAGCAATCTCCTAAAGCTGTCGATAAGCCGGCTGAAAAATGAGAAGCGAATCAGGACCAGGGTGGGCTTTGCCTTTCCTGTCTTGTTACAGAATGTGTTCATTTATAAAGATTAAGCCAATCAAAGGTAAAAAAAAAAAAAAAAAAAGTTGACTACTGGAGGGAATACTTCCGTTCTATAACAACAAAGCGATGAAAAAGTATAAGCAAATTGATGAATTGGTAGTCTGAAGATCTCACCTGGAGCACATGGTGTCAACAGTAATTTACTGAAGAGCATCACCAATAATTGGATGTCTGACATTTACTTATGCCGGGGGAAAAAAAAAAAAAAAATCATTGCTATGGCTTTCACATTATCCGCTGCTGGGCAGCGATGTGCATCTCAAGCATCACATTTGCACAAGGAGCCATTCACAAAAGAATATTTAAGTTGGAGCAAAATGTAGTCAGTCATGCTGGTCCATCTCGGAGTTGTTTGGATCGGCAATTTTTCCATCGCGAAATAATGGAAGTAGAAATGGTCATGTAAGTATATGAATATGCAAATTAGTTGAAACAAATGTGCTCATAGCCCCGCCCCCTTCTCATTAAAAAAAAAAATTAGCCTGTGTTCTTAGTGGAAGTTACATGCATGTTTTTTTTTTTAATTAAATAACGTGTAAATTATTAATTGCTAACAGTAATGTTTTATTATGTAATGAATTACAAAAAATATTTAACTTTGATGACAGAGTTTCCAGCACCAGTATCGATAGTAAAAAAAAAAAAGCTCCGATACAACGACACTGATACCACTTCACTATACCTTCTAGTTAGAAACCAGATGCATTAAAAACATATCAATAAAGTTGATGAATAATATTTTCTAGGGGTCATGTTTTTGCTATTCGGCATTTTCCTCTGCGAATATTTTGAATCGACTGTATCCGCCATTATTGCGTAAATCAGATGCAAGGCTAGTCTTTAGCTGAGGATAATGAGGTGAAAGCAATAAGCAACCTATGAGCCCTTTTGTTTTTTTAATCATTATTAATAATGAATTTCTAATGATGTGGTAAATAGGACTTTAAAGGTCAATGTGACTTGCGTAGATGGGAAGGAAGCAAGGAGGAGGGCATGGAGGAGTCGGGAGTTCTCCCAGGTGTTCTCCTGTGACAGCCCCCATCCTGCTCCCGCCCCCCTTCTCCTTCCCGGGGACTTTTGTCTTCTGTGTGCTGAGCAAAGCAATTCAGCATCAGCACCTGGACGTCTGCCCTTGTGCCGTTGAACCGTAACGTGTCCTCAAGGCCAAGCGGTGACAGACGAGAACAAGCGGCACGGGTATCCACCATGTTTTCGGGAAAACATCCACCACCCCGATTTGCGCTTGTTTATCTCGCATCCCATTAATCCCGCACTCCATCCACGTCCGAGTCGGCATTCCGACGCCGGCTAATTCGCTCCCGAGAGTACATGCGGATTTAGGGAGGATTCAGAAATGAACGATTTCGACGGGCGGGAAATTCCAATGCGGGGTTGAAGATGCGATGAAGCAAACAACAAGTAGGGTTCATCTCGGAGGTTGATCTCACTTCACGGCAAATTATCTCAAGTATGTGTGAAATACACTCCGAGGACTGTGGCTCAGAGATGATTTGAAACGTAATTACAACTTCAGTGTGTGTACATGCGAAGAAGACTCTCCGCTAATGACCCAGACTACTCCGCTAGTCTGATCTTTCGAAATTCAGGGACGAACTCATCATCCCTTTCCCACCACAGCTCCATCTACTGGCTCCCAATGTCAACTTCTAAAAGTCATTCCTCGACGGCTACTTTTTGATCCCATACTAACCAAACGTCAGTCAAAAGCCAGCGGCCTTTCACAGGCGGCGTAGGTAATCATCACCTCGCCGCTATCCGAGGTCTCCTCTCGGTGAGAGTGGGCCCTCCTCGCTCACACTTTAATGAGCCAGCCTGCTGTCAGCGTGTCACCTGAGCTCCGAGCATCTGTCGCCTTGCCGCCATTCGTGTGTCTGCCGCCGTTCGTGTCGAGCTTTAGCGCCAATCGCTTTCACGGTAATTGCTTAACCTCCGAGTTAAAAGTCCTGCACCGGGGGTGTGAATATATGCCGACTTGAGATAATGTATGTTTTAGACCTGTTGAGCAACATCACCTCCACGTGACATCTAGCTCACCTCTAGTTCGCCCCCTGGTGGTTGGCTGACTTGTGATTTCTTCGATTAGAATCCTCTTTCCCCAGTCACATAATTCTCAGATCCAAATCCTTCTTAATTGTCTTAGAAGACTCTTAAAGCCACTTATTTACAGCAGCAGACATGTTTTGACCTTATTAAGCTTTGCGTGAAAACGCGGATAAGTGGAATTAGCTGTTTTCATCTCGCGTCATTTTCACTCGGCGCAAAGGCCACCTTTGTGGAATTGGATTTTTGGCATACATCAGATTTACACCTCTCGTGCACTTGTCTGGACTTAAGTCCTTGATCACGACTCAAGTCCTCCCCAAGTGCAAGGTTTGGAGCGCTAGAGATAAGCACGATAATTGATCAACAACATGGTGGCCTGACCGCTGTAACAAGATGTCCTCCGAGGGAAGAATGTAAAAAGCTCCATGGCTGACTTCCTGAGATCCTCTTCTCACGCCGGAGAAGACCACATAGTGAGGAACGAGCGAAGCTGGCAGCTGCTTGTTTTACATTCCGTCCACCTTCACCCTGCAGGGATTCGCTCTTGCATCCCAATGACAGGCTTCTCCTCCCACCTTGCTCAGCAGCTTAAATCCACGCTCGGAAAGTCCTTTGAAAAGTGCGGATGAAGCTCTAAGAGGTCAAACACACATTTGTTTGACTTTCCAATCGGTCTTTCACCCCAAAAAATTATTTCACACTGAAGGCATTATAGAAACTTTACATTTCTACTCGTCAGTGTGGGAAAACTGGCGTTGTCAAGTCTCCTCCCTTCATTGTTCCGATTTAAATAGCGAGCAAAAGGGGAAAGCTCAGAGCTGTTTTTATTCCAAAAAGAGATTTCCATCTGCTTTGCTTTGGCGAGGAACCTTCAAGAGAAAGCCGCTTCCTGCCTCGCCCGCAGTATGAGAGAGAGAGAGGGTGGGGGGTATAAAAAAGAGCAGAGTGAATAGATAAGCGCTAACGTGCATTCTAGCTGCTCCTCTTCAAGGCCTTGCCTAGTGCAGTTCAATTCTCACGGGAAGGTGGAGCAGAGAAGGAACGCCCAATCAATGCCATATCGATACTTTTTTCCCTTCCCCAGAAGAACCACCAGTCACTTTGCCCTTAGCGATGGCGCTAATGAAGCCGCTAACCCCACATCGTCGCGTCACTCCATGTTTCGCTCGGAATCGAAAACCAATCGAGAGGGTAAATAGCAGATCACGAAACGATTGGATTTTGAGAAATTTTAAATTTATTAAAAAATTTGAAACTGTTGCCATTTTGTTAGATTATTATATTCTTTTTAGACATTTTAAATTGATTTATTCATCCCGAGAGAGAGGGCGAGAGAGAGAGAGAATCCAAGGACACAATATGTCAGGGCTCTAATGGAAGTAATGGAAGAAGGATGTTTTTTTTTTGGTCTTGTTTTTGCGTTGGTGTCACACCCGCTCTCGCCACCTCTAGATGAAGAGGTTGCAGATGACAGTCAACGTGCATTGTCTCCTCTGGATGGAGATTGACAGGCAGAGCCCAGCCCACTCACATTTAGCTCCAAAATATTTTGTTTGTGGAGGTAGTTGACAGAGCATATAAGATGATAGCAAAATACATCATTAGAATGCCATTAAAAAAAAAATATATATATATATATTTCGTCATGCCATTAAAAATATATATTTATATATATATAAAATAAAATATATAAAATATATATTTTTCTTCATGTGACATTTGTGTTATTTTGTGTGTGCTAAATAAAAAAAAAAATATATATATATATATATATATATATATATATATATATATATATATATACACACTTTTTTTTTTAAGTACCCTTTTAAGTTGATAGGATTTCCATTAAAGGTAGCCAGAGGTTCATATGTGGTCAATAGATTTTCAGACTTCATTAAGAGAGTGTGTATGGGGTGTAAGAATGGGAATCGAATGGTGACGGCGGCTAAAGTGGGCGATAATGACACGTGTTATTGACCTGAGAAGCCCGACCGACACAATCTACTTCTTGTTGTTGCCTTCCGTCTTTAAAAAGCTTCTTTCTCCAACTTTGAAGGTGCTGATGAGTCAGAAAGAAAACTTTAAAAGAGTTGTCTCACTTTATAGTCGGCCACAAAGCATCTGGCATCGTCAATTGGGGCTACTTGAAGGCATTGAGTTATATTTCCTCCTCTCCTCGGTGTGGTCCGAATTTCTGAATGAGCTGCAGCTATTTGATGCTCTTTTGATGGCGTCCAGTCAAAGAGAAGAGCAATAATCAAGTTCTCCTAGTCTGCTAGGAGAAAGGAAACGAGCTCCAATAACGTAACGACTAATTAGTTTGTAAGTTGTCCTTGAATGTCTTATTATGGATAACAAAAGTATACGTGGTGGGGAGGGCTGTTTTGCTCGGTCTCCTGGTATTCCGTCTTTGTGACAAAAAGAACAATGCTTCGAGTGTTTTCAATACCGCAATATTGCTTTCAAGGAACTGGAGAATCTTCTAGTTGGCAAATTACAGGAATAAGAAAGTGTACAGTATGTACAAATAAAATACCAACACACACACATTCCATACATACATTGAAGCGGGTTCCGACAGCAATATTATGGCGCTAATGGAAACGTTTCTTGTGTGGGAGCACTCAGCGTTGTCTGGCCGCGGATGCACAAACACGCACGCTATTGTTATTTTGCGTATGCAACAGCCTCGATGTTCCCGCTGCCTCCCACCTAGCAGGTGTGTGCCGGACTTCCTCTGCCTCTCATCCTCTCGACCCGACCCTCTCGTCCCACTCAAGTGTGTATGACGGGAACAAAATAAAATATTGTACATGGAACAGGCTGCTTCTCTTCAATCTCTCGCTAGATGTTCTCCTGTTTCCCGACCAGAGTTACATACTGTATTTATTTACAGTGGTGCCTTGAGATACAAGTGATAGGATTTATTGTTTCGCTTTGACTTGTGAGCATAGACTTGAGATACAAGCGCTCTTTGGTGGTAGTAAACTTAACAATCGGCAGTAATAGTGAATAATAATTCAATAAAAAGGCTTAATTGTATTAAAAGTCACTCCCAAACTAAACATCAAACAAAATTAGAGAAAAGAATCACAGCTTTGCTAATGCTAACAAGCAAAATCATCGACATGCTAACAGCTAGCATCGCAAGTTGCGGTTTTAGAAGCAAAGAATATTTCAAGCTAGTTGAGGCTAGTGCCTTGCTAGTCACGACAACTTCGTGCACTCTATTTAACCTTCATCCAGTCCTCACGAAATCTCAGGATTAGTAAGAGTGACAACCTTTACTCTGTTAATAAATTGAGTTTCCAAATGTGGTCCTGACTCAGAGTTTCCAATTTGCCCTAATGAACCCGCAGAACCTTTCCATTGCGGTTTCTTCTAATTAGCCACCATTGACGACGAGCTGTCAATCATCAATTTGGCATCGGTGTATTAAATCTGGATCACAGTTCAATTCATTTTTCCTCTCAGTATCACTGCTGCGGGTATAGGTGAACTTTGGCACGTGATTAAAAGTTGGGCTCAAACAATTAATCACACTTTTGTACTTCAAAACAAATACTGAATGTCAAAGTATTGGAAAGCAATTAATAATTCCGCCGCTAATTGATATTTTTATTACTGTATGCGTAAAGGGACTAAATGAGAAATTATCGTATTTTCATCGTATTTTTATCGGACATATATTTTTATTTAATCAACCGATTAATTACAAACATAGTCCTAAAAATAAATCGTCAGGCGCTAATTAATAGCACTCGTGTGCTTGTCGTATGCGCAAAGGTCCGAAGTTCACATTTACGTGTGCTCCGTAAAGACTACGGCGGCGCCACAGGTCAGCGTGTCGGGTCCCCGCTGCGTTGTAAACATTTGCAAAGCGTCTCCGGTTTATCTCCGAGCACGAGAATAAACAGCACATTGTGGGAAACAGATAAACGGTTGCTCTCCGTTAGCGTAAACGGAAAAATGTTACAGCAACCGAAAAGAATCATCTAGCAATTAGTCGTCTCGACGCTAATGCTATTAGCAACAAAACATCGTAAATTTGAGGATGATGCACGTATTAATCACGCGGAACACGCACGAGATAAGAAAAATGGGATGTCAAGAAGTGTGCTAACGACACAAAGATCTCACCTCGGCAGCTTCCGCTCTTCCAAGCCTCCCTGGCAGACACTCAATCGCAAATAATGAATAATTAATGTTAATTGGAAGCGTTGGCAAGAGTGAAGAAATCGCAAGGACTTGTGCTAATTGGCAATTTTTTTTTTTCCTTTCAGGGGGGGGTGAGGTTGTTATTTTCCTCACTTCTCCTCATACCTTCTTGCCTGTGGTAAGAACTGAAAATTAGCACAACATAATGAGACGTGTATTAGGTCAGAATTGGGAGGAAGCGGAGCAACCGAGTTAATAGACTTGCGAGCCGATAAAAATTGATTCATTTGTTGAGATTTACTTGAAGGCTTTCGTTAGCTGTGTTCAATTGCTCGTGATGTAAGACGTCCGACATTTGTCCGTTCAAATTGTGATGATGTCATCAAAGCCAGATGGAGTTCGAACAAGTCAAGGTTGTAAACAGCAAAAAAAAAAACGGATTCTCTGCATTGATGAATAGCTTAGCCTTGTAGCGCACACACATAGCGCTTGTTAGATTCCACTCCCCCCCTCCCAACCTGAGCTTCTCTCGCTCACTGCAGACTTGCACTCTTCATCTTGAATTATTAAAAACCTGTTGTGATTCCCTGTATGATTGTGAATCTGGGGCTGAGGCTCTTAACATGTTTGTTTTTCTTCTATTCACCGACTTCTCCGCCCACCGCTCATCATCCCGCCATCTCTAAAACCTGATCGTGATGCTGCAGTCCTCCGGAACGTGCAAATGTAACCCTGAAGCAGAATGAGGACTACTAAAAAAAAAAAAAAAAAAAAGGCGCTGTAGTCCTAAGTGTGAATATTATTCATTTGGATCTGTATTCATGTCAGAGGACTTTTCACAAGATGGATATTTCCCAGCATGCATGGGGAGCAGCAGCGGTGGGACCCGAATTGGTACACACAGTCTCGGGCGGTTTCTCAGGGGATACGCCTCCCTCCCGTCTCCAAGCCCCAGTCGCCTCCCCCAAGAGGGAGAACCTGCCAACGGCGGCCGTTCAACACAACACACACACGCTTGTTTTCTAACCCAAATATGCGGTAGAATCTCCAAGGTCGAAGGAAATTTGTTTCGGGATGCTTTGAGCGCAAATGCAATTTTGGCTCAAGAAAACTATGGAAAATTTCTCCAGTGTGAAACTTATGAAAGTTTCATTCCCTGTTACAGCAAAATATTTGAATATTCCAAAGAATCATGCAAGGAGAATAAAGCGTTAAGATGCTTTTTTCAGATATAGTGACATAATAACGTCGGTTGAGTGAAGTGAAAAAAAAAGTTATGGTCAACATAAAAATTTAAATAAATAAATAATGACATTTCAAACTCATCTTAAACTGAAAAATAAAATGGCTTCAGATTATTCAAGTCCGAAAAAAATTCGAAAAAAAGACTCCCGATAATTTCCGCTAACAACCCAGGCTACACTTAGAGCTATATATATATATATATATATATATATATATATATATATATATATATATATATATATATATATATATATATATATTTCCTTTTTTAGACAGGCATATAGGTTCCACACAAAAAACAAATAGGTGCATTCATGAATAGTATGTGTACATTAATATGTTGCATAAAATATTATTACAAAACTAATAACACTGAGTCTTTTGTTTATAATAAAAATCCCCCCCCCCCCCATAATAAAAACAAATGCCAAGCAGTGATGCCAAGCAATGATGCCAACGTTGATGCGCCAACGTCTCCGAGGGACTGCGGCTGTCCTAAGAAAAGGTTACAAAAACAGCTGCTGGCAGATGAAAAATTCATGCGGCGAGCGTTTGATTTAAGCGTCCTCCTCCATGCCTCTCCGCTTAACGCACGACAAACCGGTCCGAGCAACGAACGGCGGTCCGAGGCTCTTTTGTCTATGATCTGCCGGTGAATATTAATGTCGTGTGTGCTGTTGGAGCTGGATAAAACTAAAAAAAAAAAAACAGCGAGTCGGGATTTGAATATGGCCCTGGCAGAACCAACGCTCTAATAAGCGGGTGAGGGAAAACACGAGCTGCATACACGGAGAGCGCCATTGAAGAAGACATGGCGACTCGCAAGGTCTCTCGAGCTTGCCGGGCCGGACTTGTAACTCACGAATTTAAATTTTATTTTGGAGGCCCTATTGCATTAATAATGTGCTTTTGAATATCATCAATTTAATGTTTGAATAATCTATCAGAAAGTGTGTTTTTTTTTACATCTTGCAGTTCCATGATAAACAGAAATGAGGTTAGCGGGTCAATTTGACCCGGGGCTTTTTTTGCGTTGAGTTGGGTTGTTAAGTCAAGACAATCCTTTACTGATTGAAATTCAACTGTGGCAGCTGGGTTCAGTATAGTATCTTTAGAAATCACCCAATATGGGTCAGTTTGACCCGCAGTCAAACATTTTCTACCATTTTGAGGCACCAAAGCCAGGTTTATAGGAGAGTAGTAACAGGTGTTAAAGTGATTCAAAACTGAGAAACAAGATCGGGGGAGCTGGAGGGGGGAGCTAAATTTAGCCTGGGTAGTTAGCGGTGCATGTTTTTAATCTACTTGGTGGCAATTAACAAGCAGCTAGCAAACAACAAAGGTGACAATTTTCTTTTCCGATTTTTACATCAGCACTTCTGGCGCATTATTAAAAAAACGAACACACAAAAACATTAGCGGTGTTGCTAATTCATAGTCTAGTGCGATACTTAAGCGATCCGAACCATTTGGGCATTCAATATCAAATACAAAGAGATTGAGCTATCACACCGGGGAAAATTACATTTGGTTAAGTGTCGTTAATGAAGAGTATCCCAAAAAAAAAAAAGCTTTATGCACTGCGCTTTAATTGAAAACAAAGAGGTGGATGTCACGGGATCACGGCGCCCGGAGCGTCTCGGTGTCGAACCCTTTATTACGATCAATATGAACTAATGAAAGAGCGATAGGGATTATTCAAAATATGGAGATAAGGAGAACATGGACTCTCACATTTTGTACATTCGCTTTATTTAAGATGAGAGCGTCGGTGCCGCCTCCGCATTTCAGCCACACGCACTCGACGACATAAGGAGCCTTGCTCGCCTTTTGTTCGTGAGGCTCTCAGACACGGCTCGTCTCGATATTATCTGTCGACGCCGGCTGCCAACGGCGTGTTGGGTAAATACAAGCTGCCTAATTGCAGCCAATCGCACCCCCGCAGGAGCTGCAATTTGGAGCGTGAGAAGGACCGCTGGAATGAGATCTTGGTGGAGGCACCCCGTGATCAGCCTTGCTCAAGAGACACTGGAGAGCACTGAGAAGCTTGTTGTTTTTTTTCCATGTGATTCCAGTTAGCCATTAGCTTTCAGTCCGCAGATTTTGATGCTGCACTTCATCATATTAAGTGGCCCGCCAAAACAAATTGTGCATCGTGTCAAAACTGAAATTACAAATTGTCTTCACTTTTGGGGAAAAAAAATGCTAATAAAAAAATTCACTTTTGGAAAAAAAATGCTAATAAAAAAATAAACAATAAAAATAAAGAATGCTAATAAAAATGCTATTTTTTTTAGCATTCATCTGTTTAAAATATAAATATAAATAAATAAAATATAAATACTTTTTACTAGTGATTTATTGTTTCATCTTGTAGCCTAAACTGTATATAAAAAAATGCAAATAAAAAAATAAAGGGTAAACATAAAGAATGCTAATAAAAATGCTATTTTTTATTAGGATTCATCTGTTTAAAATATAAATATAAATAAAATATAAATACTTTTTACTAGTGATTTATTATTTCATCTTGTAGCCTAAACTGTATAAAAAAAATGCTAATAAAAAAATAAAGAATAAAAATAAAGAATGCTAATAAAAATGCTATTTTTATTAGGATTCATCTCTTTAAAATATAAATATAAATAAATAAAATATAAATACTTTTTACTCGTGATTTATTATTTCATCTTGTAGCCTAAACTGTATATAATAGCACTTCAAAGGACACAACAACTAAATTCCAGCCGTTAAAAAATACCGCTTCGCTATCAAACCTCCCTGTATAATACGGATATAATAATAAATATAGTGTATAGCGGCTTTAAGGTCAGCCATGCAAGAAATAGCGATTCAATCCTGCACTAATTACCGCACTATATCTTCTTTAGATTCACTCACCGCGGGACGGCGGTATTTGGTTGTATTTTACCGCAATAAAACTGCAACCAGGTAACGAGTTTACGCGTAGGGGAGGTGGGAAAGCAAATGGTCCTTGAAGAGGCTCTCTCACCGAGGAGCAAGCTTTTGATGTGGTATAGGAGCGTATTCATTACCCGCAAGCCGTCATCTAAGCGTTACCTGGCCATCTACTGGATGTTCCTAATTCCCCGCGCCGCCTCTTGAAGGTCACAGCGTGATTTAAACAAACTCATCTGATGGGCGGAGGTCTATAAATATTGCCGATGCTCTCTCGCTCGCTCTATAAAATCTATCTCTCGGTGCGTCGGAAAGATGAGGTGAAGTCTCTTCCATTAGCGACTGATTTGTATGTGTGAAGTAGTCAAGGAGTGTGATTTCTCCGCAAATTGAATATGTTGTGGCAGTTCTAACGAGCGGTTAGCGATATGACGGCCATTTTGCAGCGCTTCATGACCGAGCAGTTCAGAAAAACTGAATTTTTTTAATTGATGGATGGATGGATGGATGGATAGATAGATGAACGAACGTACGAACGAACGAGCGAACGAACGAACGAACGAACAAACGAACGAACGAACGAACGAACGAACAAACAAACAAACAAACAAACAAACAAACAAACAAACAAACAAACAAACAAACAAACAAACAAACAAATAAATAAATAAATAAATATTGCGCCATTTTCAGGGATGTGCTGTTGTTTTTTGGCCCAAGATAAAATGTAATTGCTTTTCTATAGGTGTCCCGTCTATTGGCTTGACTCCAGCATTCCCGATGCATTGATGGACAGGTTGCCGCGGCGACGGGCTCACAAATGAATGTTTTATCTGTGCAAGGCTGTAATTGACTGGGGGATGGGGGTGTCATCAAATTGCCAAAATGCGGAACAATCATTCAGGCTCACAACCTCATAAGTAAAACGCCGTCGCAAATAAAACAGACTGCCCCCACGCTGACCGTTATACAGCAAACAAATTGAGGACAGTTTCGTTTTAGAGTCCGCTGAGTGTTCTAGAAGTGCGAGCCACGGGGCCGAATAAAAGTTGAACGACTTTTTGCTTGTTATTGATGGATCAATTGGAACGGTCAGCGACGACCTAGACTGACCTGATTCAAATGGGTTTGGACTTATCAATAGGCCAACATTTGAGATCTGGTGCCTTCAAGTTTCATTTTTGAATCGAGGCAACTCGATTTATTCTTCAAGACGTTTCATGTATCAAAGATTTCCAATTTTCAAGCTTGGGGGGGTCTCACTATTTTGTCTTTTTCCTGCGTGTGTGCCATGTCGTAAACTATTGTATAAATGTCTCACATTTGCGCTTATTTGCTCGGCTTGCCCCTGCGCACGCTCCGATGTTTGATTGATGCCGAATTAGAAGCGATGTGAGGAGGAGCAGGGAGCACAAGAGCCCCGCTGCGCCGGCGTTCTTTCCGCCACGCAGACATGCTTGTGCACTAATGAACTTCAAAACACCTCACATCTCGACTCCTACTTTTGCTGCGTGACAGCTCGGAAACGACACAAGCGTGTCTGTTTTTTTCTTTTTTTTTTTTCCTGCAGTTTCTGCTGATTTATTCGTACACCCGAGTGGAAAAAATATCGCCGGTCTTACAACAAGCTTGCGTAAAAAAGGCCACCTCCATCGAGGTGGGGCGATACATTGTTATTTTTTCTTTCCGGGGTTTTCGTTAGTGAATGAAATCAATTTATGATAGCAGATGGTCGGGGTAGGGGGCGTGGCCTCCCGCGACCAAGGACGGACTAATTGGTTTGGAATGCGCAAACGGGGCCGAGGTTGTGAGTGGCGGGGTGTCAGACTGGCGAGGGGGGAAAGCGAAGCAATCACGGCTAACGCTAACAGCGGATGGCAGCGATGCAGCAACAACACAAATTCCAGCCACCAGGCATTTTTTATAAGTAGCTCACTTATTTGTTTCCAGGTTAAATGTTTTGACATATTGCGGTTGTTAGGGCTGTTAGTTTTTTTTTTTTTTTAATTCTAGGACAAACCCATTTTGCAGCAATTCTAGTCACATTTTTAAAAATTAATTAATTAATTAATTTATTTATTTATTTATTGTGCCGTTTTCCAAAAAAAAACCAATGTGCCATTCGCCCAACGTAGCCATAAATAATGAAAAAAAATGTTATAGAAATTAATTACTTTTTATACTAAGTGCCCCCCCCAAAAAAAACAAAAATGGTACAGTCTACATTTCAACATTTTCTTATGTATTCCAATTTTGTCATTCAAATCACAATGGAGTTGCTTCCCCCTCCACTGCCAAAAATGGTAGATTCCAGTACATCTAGTTCTTCTCACAACTTTTATATTTTTCCTCCAACCAGAAAGATTTTAAATAACCAGCCGAAAATATAATCACAAACACTTTACCGTCTCCCTCGGCTGTTGCCCTTCTGGCTTTTCCAATCAATGTAACTTAATCAATACTTCATTTTTGATGTTGTTTTGGATAAAACGTTGCCATGCTAGGATTTCAAAAAGCTGCTGATGCCGCTTTTCTTCCAAAACTGAGCCTTTTTCCATTCTCGGGGTTCAAGTTTCACTGACAAACTTGAGCAGCAATGAACGATACCCCTTAAGGGACTCAAACCTTTGGACCAAACGGATGTCGCTCAAGTCCCAAAGTGGCACTGATTAATCGTTGGCAAACAGCTAATTAAACATTGAACATTTCAACACCGGCTAATAAATCCACGTCCGCTGTGTTCACAATATAAATTGCTGCTGTGGCAGAAAATGTATTTTAATAAGTTTGAGCTGACAAGCAAGAGCTGAACATTTCTTGTGAATGAGTTTACAGGTCAGCAGCACCGCCGCCGCCGCCGCCGCTCTTATCATGACGGATCAGAGTCAGGTTCACCTGCAGCGCCGCAGTCCAGTGATTAGAGTCTCCGATAGAGCGGCCTTTTATTGCCCTGCTTGTTCTCTTGCGTGTAATTCGGATTCCAGGATTCATCACCATTCCCTCCTAGCGATCCATCCGTCTCTTTTGACAGACTGGGATGAGATGAGGGGAAAAAAAAAAAGAACCCTCTGTCCTTTTCTCGTTGCCTTTTTTTTTTTTTTATATCAGAAAGTCATTAAAAGAAGAGGAAACCCAATTAATTCCAGATAGAACCCGTTCCTGATCCACGTCTAAGTGATTGAAGGCCTTCCCCAGATGATCAGACCTCCACGCTCACATGGTCTTCTTCCAAAGCACCACGTTGCAGATCCTATTTCATCCTGTCTATTTTTTTTTCTCCTTCTCCTTCCATTGTGAGCTATCCAGGAACAGAAAGGCTGGCCGTCTTTGCGAGATAATGAAGTAAACACTCCCCACAGCGCACGCAAGAAAAAATAAAAAAATGCTGATGTATGCAAATGAGTTCTTAGTTTAGAAAATTGAGCCATATTTTTTCTTCCTGAAGGGTGACTCTGCACATTCCGTTTCCCTTAATGCTCTTTAGGTGTATTATTTAAGAGCGACAACGACAAATCCGAGCCTGGAGCTGCCTTTTTTTTATTTTTTAAAACCGCTGCAGTGTCCGCAGGGAACGTTTGGATTTAAAGTCCATTGTGCACGTTGACAATCCCACTCAGGTGCGTTTTCGGTAGGAGCGCTAATGGGGAAGATTGCTTTTTAGGATATGTGGATGCGGGATGGAGCTCAGTGGAAGCTTGCAGATGTGGACGCCTTATGCTTATTTTATGAATAGCCAAATCCAAAATAGACAGAATTTGTCTGTTTCCTCATATAGTAGCTTCAATCCATAAATCCTCTTAGCTTAATGCTAACAAACAATGCAAAACGTCATTGACAGGCTAGCAGTTAGCATCGATAGTCATGGCTTCAGAGACAACGAATATTTAAATACAAAGAGTGGAGCAACACAGGTAGACAGATGATATAAATATAAGAGAATGACGAATAAGCAAAAAAAAAGTGGATTATTCCTCATTTTTGTCTGACTTAGTGTATTATACTGCCTCCTGGTGGTCAGTGTGAGTACACCAAAGGGTGCAGAACGATTAATTGTATTGCAGCATGAATTCTTGTGGGAGAATATTTTTAAGTGTTTCTTTTTTTTAAATCGAAGAATTGACTTCAACCTAAGGCGCAGTGTGAAGACAAAAGTTTCCAATGATCCTTCAAAACATCTTTTAGAGAAAAGAAACTAATTGGATCGAATTCATTTGAATGTAGTTTCAAAATATTCTGGCAGAAAAAAAACGTTTCATATGTCAAATATTTTTCATACCGCCGTGAAAAAAGATCTGAGGGAAATCTTTTGAAATTTTAGGAAACAGATCTTATATAAAAAAAAAAGGTGAGGTGAGGTGATTAATTTAATGATTGACATGCCAAAAATCCATTAAATCCACTTCCAAAGTATTCCTCTCCTTGCCACAACCTCTACATTTCTCTCATCCTTTCTTCGTCATTACACATCTGCAAGTTATCACAGACTTTTTTTTTTTTTTTGAAAAGTTCACTTCAACTCGGCACTCTATTACCGGAGAAGAAAGAGGCGAACGCACATCGGCAAAGCCCTAAAACCGGCCCATTGCTCACTTCAACGGTATTCAAACACAGCTTTGCTCTGCGGGTAATTGAAAATGGACTGTCATCAACCAGACAGTGAAAAGTCGTTCCCTCAATTAGACGGCTGATATTTGCTCACCTGGCTGGAAGGCGGCCATAGTGAGGAATCACCCGCGAATATTTGTTTTGTCGTCTTTGAAGCTTCCGATCGGTCCTCGTTGGGCTTGAATTGCAACTGTGCGACGCCACGGCTCGTCAGGATCATTAAACCGCCGGGAGGCTCATTTGGATTAAGGATTTGGAAATGGCACAATGAGTCACCAAAATCCACGGAAGCAAATATTGAATATCTCCAAAAACGTTGGAGGTAAAGTTACTGAGAGGCTAACGGTACGATTAGCATCTGTTTGATAAAAATGAATGAAGGCTTGGATGTTCTAGTCGTGTGACCTTCGCAGTCAGAACGTTTTGTAAACAACCGACTTTGATTGGGATCGCCTGTGACTTGGATTGTAAGAAGAAGATGCAGATTGTTGCTTTAGCTTCTCAGGCTATCCGGACACTGGCTAGCTGCCACATGCTTGTCACTTCTCGTTTGAATTGTTTTGTGCTCCAGTTATCCTTGTGGTGTCTTTAACAACTTTAAAAAGTTGCCTCGCCCTGTCTAACAGGAAGAGGCAAGTGTGACATTTTCAAGCTTGAAAATAAGCGTAAACAGAAGCAGCTAGCTTCATGGACGTCGTCATAGTAATTAATCTTTTTTTTTTCGGGGTTACAAACGCTTGGCCAGCTCCCGAATTAACCTTCGCCGAGGTCGTCGGCACGCTAATCTCTTCTCGTTGATGAATGCGGGACGTCATAGCCCAACGTCCTCGTCTTCAGCGAATGCGCGCATGCTAGCCCGCGCGCAGATGTTAGCATACTTTTTCTGATGTGGTCAGCGCTCATCATTTTTCTCCGCTAGTCTATTTAGCGAAGTAGAAAGTGGATGGGAAGTTTTAAAAACATGTTTGAAGTAGGGTTGTCCTCTTTCAACCTGCTCTTAGCGCGGTCGTAGCCATCCGCGCTCCCCCGAGGGACTTTCACCTGACAAAAACGCTCTCAGGCTTTCTCCTCTTAAATCCATTTTCCTTCCAAAAGAAAATGAGCGGCTTGGTGCGCGTCAACGTGACGGCGAGGGCGGAAGGCGGAGCCTCTCTGACACGCCGGCGGATTACGGCGGGAAAGCGAGGACCGAGATGCGGCGGGAGGCATCAATGAGCGAAAACGCTTTCATCTGTTTGACGACTTCAAAGTCTTCAAAGAAAACGGGCTGCACTCGAAACACATTAACACTCTTAACACGGACGCGGGATGTCAAAAGATCTCACACGTGCGCACTCCTTGCGCAAACACACAAAGTGACCTTTGCGTGGCACGATTTCAACAAGGACGCTATTAATAACCTCGGCGGCGCTCGTGCCGTACGGTTTTACAAGCCGTGACACGACAGCTGGCAAAACATGGCGGCGGCGGCCCTGTTGTCTCGTTACGTTATCGATCATTTGGCTGACGGTAACTCGCGAAGGCCAGAAGTGACTCGAGTCAACGTTTTTTATTAGACAATCCTCGACAAGATCGCATCAAGTTTGGACGCCGCCGACGTTATTTGGTGTCGGCTTGGCAAATTAACACGGCCATCTGTCGAGGATATCTGCTTCCGATTGGAGCTCATTTGGGCTTGATAAGCCGTGGAGGTTTCCCAAAATGGCAGCTTTGACACCAAAATGATCAACTTCCTGTTCAATTTCAGGCATGGCTGCTTTTTTTATGCATCCTGTTATGATCGACATGTCTGCCCAATTTGGGAAACTGATAGCGGAATATTTTTGCCTAGCTTTCCAGAAAAAAAGACTAACGTTATGATTTGTCCACATTCGATGGTAGAAGGAAATAAGTGACCGATTTTGACTACGGTGGCTCATTAAGGTCAAAAAAGCTTTTATGCTGAAATTAATCCTGTGGTTAGCCGATGTAAGCTAACAACAAACCGTTCATCGGAATCAAACCCATATTGGTCGCATGCCGATTTTTGCACCACCGATGTTTCGGTCTCATGAATAAAAAATGTTTTTCAGTGAGCTAGTTAGCGCTCGAGGAGGAGGGCATTAGTTTACACATGGAGAGCTCTCTCGAGTGACTTGCGCGAGATCTTTGCCAGCAGCACCGGGACCCGCCCGAGGCCCTTTGGCACTCTCGGAGCAATGTCAGCTTGCCGGTGCTATTCGTGTGTGTGTGTGTGTGTGTGTGCAAGGTGACAGCAGTGTTACCTTGGTGAGCAATGAGCAGCAAAGTGACTCGCAGGCCATCAGTAGCAAATACAACCTCGATCCGTGCAGAGGTCAAATAACGCAAGACACGCAAACCACTCGGAAGCTTTTAACGGCGACATTTGGAGAACTTTTCAGTTCCGCACATACGTTTTGACTCTTATCATCCCTCGTTAGCATAGCGACGCGGTTCACATCCCACCGGGACGTGGAAACACCTCACGGTTGTTAATCTCAGGTAGCCTCGTCTCATTAAGACCCGGACGTAATCTCATAAGTAAATATGATAAGACTTTGATAAGTCATCTTCCCACTTGTGACCTCCACTCTTAATTCAATGCTCCATTTTGGATGACACTTGGCTGACTTTTCCATCCGGCTTGTAAAATGAGGCAGTTTAGGAGTGAAAGTGACCCCCGAGGGAGTCATGGCGGGTGGCAACAGATGAGCCAATTGAGTCCACATGGCTCATCTGGCCATCTTCCACCTGTGTTTCCTGCAGCGAAGCACAGCTGCTCACCAAATTCTGCCTCCACCTTGGATTTTTTTTTTTTTTTTTTGGGTTGCTTGATGTTTCATAATTCACACATCTGCGCTTTAATCACCTCTAGCGGCTGGCTGTCCGTGCAGATACATGAGGCCTGTTTGCAAATGGCGGCAAGTGTTCATACTTGTTGGATTCGTCATAAAGCAATTTTTGAAACACGAATGAACTTTTTAGACTGTGCAAGATGTAACAGGGGTGAAGCAGCATGTGGCTCAATGCCCGAGTATGTTCTGTTCCAAGTAAGCATATGAAGGATAAACTTACCTGATCTTGCGTTTTTTGTTGGTTGAGTGGTTTTGTGCCATCCTTGAATGGTGATTTTTTTTTTTTATTCACTGAAAGAAAGAAAAACAAATAAATGTGATTATTTTGTTTACTTAAAATCTTTTGGCTGGGTTAGAATAGAGGATCTTTTTATACACATATAGAGAAATGTATCATAAATAAATAAATAAATAAAACAAAAAAGAAAGTTAAATAAATAAATAAATAATATAAATAAACAAATTAATTAAAGAGACATCTTTGTCATACATCTGGTTAGGAATATTTGGTTTTATGTGGCACGAATAAAAAATTGTTGCCCATCCTTATTAGATATTTTGTAACGGATATTTACTTGACATGAAGCAGCATGTGACTCCTTGTCGTTCTTCTACGTACTAATTGCAAAGAATTGTACAGTTTTTAACCGAAGCCTTGTGCAAACTAGCAAGAAATAAAACAGCAACTTCTACTCCGCCAGTGTAAATATCATGTTGAGCTGCATTTCGTGCTTCTATTTGCAGCAGACTTTGCCGGGGTAATTTGAGCACATCCTATTTCTAGTGCAGAGTATTCAGATAAGCTTCTAATAAGCGTCACGCTGCTTACGTCGACCGAAGCCAATATTGTTTCCAAGCTTTTTTTTTCCCAGCCACCGCTCGTCTTCCCGTCTGTCTGAACTCATCACTTTCGTGAGACGGAATAAAAAAATGGCGCCGCCAATGATCTATTCTCATTTGCATCAACCCTGAATGCATCAAAGGCACAATATCCTCAAAGCACTTCGGATTGTATATTTATTTCATTCTTTAGAAATATTCCAGAGTTCTTTACACACTACATCGAGCTGACGCAACAAGAGCAGCCAAAAATTTTTTTCCTGTCGCCGGCCGGACATGCTGGACGATAAATTCCTTCACTCAGGCCTGTGTTTGTTTTTCTATTGTTAATTTCACACTTTGTACTCTTGAAATGCCTCCGAGACAGCAATGGCATTTGTTCAACTTCCCCCCAAAAAAATATAAAACATGTTTTGCATTTTGTGTGTAGTTCATATTAAGACTTTTTTTTTTTTGTGACTGGAAGCAGGAGGTGATGCTTATTGTGAAGGTTTACTGTACAGCGCAAGTTTTGCAAAACTTTCCGGATCACAACTTGGCAGACATCACATGACAATTTTTTTTTTCAATATCATGATGCAAGATGTCATCATACATTTCGAGGCTTCACTTGAGTCAGAAAAGTGTCTTTGCCTTTTCTTAGGCTTTCTCAAACATCACCCGATGCATTGTTATCATAACGGTGTTTTGTTAATTTTGACAGTGGCTAATTTGATTTTAAGCTAGCATGACAATTAAGAAAAAAAAATGTGTGAGATATTAATAATCCACAGTTCACGATCACAAAATAAAGTTGCATAAAATTTCAATAAAAAAAAGTTAGATTGGGTAATCTAACGAAATATTTTAAATTAGATTTGAAACTGTTGTGAAAATCGGCTTGTCCCTCATTTTACAAGAAATAAGTTTCCTTTTATTGTTAAATAAATAATAATAAAAGCATCTGGCTTGCTTTTGCTGTTGCTATAAATGTCAATAATTTATATTTTAAAGTTGCTCCAACTTAAATGACCATTTTAGCCTGAAGTTATTTTAAACAACTATAAAAAAAAAAAATCTTCAAATGTCACCCGTACGATCAATACACATTTTGCATTTTTTGGCGCTAATATGAAGAATGGAGGAAGTTTAAATGGACAACAAAGTAGAAGAAAGAACACTTTAGAAAACACATTAAGGATTTTGCTGCATGTCATCAAACACCCAAAGGGGTAAACATCCACAATGAATATACGGCAAAACTGAAATCACTCTAATATGAAATCTTCCATTGTCGGTACGACAAGTATAGAAATATCTTCTAACGGAGCAGAAGTTACAATGTTGTGGAGAATAAAGACGATGCATGGATTGTGTTGCTGCCTCTCAGACTCCATTAAGGCTGACGCGGCGCTCGTGAAGCGTTCCGGTGCTCTGCCCGCTTACGTTCCATCCCGCACCCGGCGGTGCACAAAGTGACGTTTGAACGTGACACATTCAGGCCACAGCTGGTTTCGCCTTTTCTTCTGCTCATACGTCTGTCATCTCGTCTCCATCGCCGACGTAGGCAAATGGAGACGGAAGCTTCGCGACGCGAATTCGGGGACTGGGAAAAAAAAAAGGCAGGGAATGTCTCGAGGGAGCTGTCCGTGGTACTGAGTAGAGACAAGTGTAGCGTTTTAGATGGAACACTGCATAACTGTGTGTGTGTGTGTAAGGGGGGGGGGGGGGGCAGTGGGTTTGAAAAGAGGATCATGTGATCCCTTTACACAATATCTGACAAACTACTTGACATCAGCCCCATGCATGGAAATGGTGTACATGAAAGGCAATATGATGAGTGAGCGCAAAAGTCAGTTTCCATATATTACATCGTTGAAAAGATGCTTTCACGATATGTTAATTATTTGGATATAAAAGCCATTTTGAGTGTTTTGCTCAGCTGGTGCGGCTAATTTATTCCATTCTTTGCTACTATTAGCATAACGTTAAGGTAGCGTTGGCCATTTGATTAGCTTAAATAAATAATATAATTTTCATTTTGTATCTTATTAAAATTCATTAGGGATTTTTAGTTATAAAATATATTATATATGAATATTTAAATAAGGGATTTTTTTAAAGTATGTAGGAAAACTAAATTATTATATAAAATTGTTTGTACGCATACGCACCATAAGGGCCGTAACAGATTAATTAAGAATTTCTGCACCTTCCATTGATTGACATTCACCCCGCTAAAAAGAAAAAAAATCAATTCAAACACGACTATTAGTCACAATAGGAACCACACTTAATGTGCAAAGATTACATTCTCTGTCAATCCAAGATACAAAGGGGAAAGTGGGAAATAAAACACACAAACGAAGGAACAACACGACTCAAGGTTATTAAAAAATAATCCTTGAGGAGAAGCGGGGTGGAAGATGAAGTGACAGATGGACATACAGTATCTTTATGAGCGCAGGAGGATCAGCAGGGGAGGAAGGGGGGGTGCACATTTTTGCAGTACATACAGTAAATGTCAGGAAGGAGCATCGTGCTATTTGTGCAGCCCGTGGTTGGCATTCATGTGCAGCTCCGCGAGGTCTTTACTAGGCTATTGCTTTTCATTTTGCCCCGTGGACTTGCTGTCATGCTGATAAATCATAAAAGAATAAATCAAAGAAAAATATATATGACAAAGCGCAAAAAGCTGCAGCCGGTTGCCCACTTTTTTATGACGGATCAGTAGCGGTGCTAGAGAGGGGGCCATGGGGGGCACTGGCCTCCCAGGTGACAGGCCATTAAAATGACTTTGGGGTATTTTTAGATTTTTCCAGGATTTTTTTTTTTTTCCTTCTCGACATTTCTAGCTCCTTGTGGCCAGATTCCAGTGATATGTTCTTTATATCAAGCGCTGTTACTTTTCATTTGAATCTCTCAAAGGTTCTATTACCGCCTCTCGGGCTAAACGCAAGTATTGCATTATGTGAGAGCAAAGCCTGCAGGTGGTAAATTAAATGAGCAGAGAGAAAAATTTGAAAAACAAACAGCTGCGAGAATTTCTAGCTCGAAAACTTTACGCCGCCAAGGCACAAGGATATTCGAACAGAAAGAAGATGTTGCCCTTTGAGTCAGACGTAGGAATTAAAACGAGCAACATGAAATCATGAGAGATTTAAAGAATCCTGGCGTCAAATTCATTCATGTAGCAGGTGCAAGTCCAACACAGGTGCTCTTTTTTTTATTGCATCCAAATGTCGTATCCTAGCAACCAGGCTGCGAGAATAAAGCCCTTCGTCCCACCCCGAGGTTACAGCCATCACCATTGTGACTGAGGCCATTTCGAGATGACTGATGGAGACTCGATCTGTATAAAAAGAACCAAATCCTTCAAGAAAAAACTTGATGACTCAGCATGAAACAAAGTCTTTATTGTGTCTTTTTGCAAAAGGGGTCTTACATAGGATTGAGGCTAACGCTTCATTTTGTGCTCAAGCAAACAAGTACAGACTCTCGGATGTACTTAAGAATCAAATCAGCACTTTGGATTTCGTGCAGGCCCTTTATCTAGCTCAGAGTGGGAGCACGACTGATTTTGTGCTGGAAATCTTGATACGTATTTAGATGGAGAACGGGAGCAGAGATGCTGACCTACTTCACATCGTGTCCAGAGCACAGCTGCTTCATGGCACCCTGCCTCACCCCCGGCATCACCCTTCATCCATCCCCCGATGAGCCCTGCCCTGTTGTTCCGACCTATATGACGCCATGCAGCGCAAATAAATTCTCTCTCAGCGATGAATTTGACACGATTCATAATGACATGCTGCTCGTTAGAATAAAAAAAAAGTGGGTGGAGCTTATTGGTAGTGTTTTAAATGGGTTCAAAGATTGGGATTTCTTCGTCTCAGTTAGATGTGAGGTTCCACAGGGGTCAATACTTCGACCACTTTATCCATTTTCTTATTTTCATCCCCATTTGCATACCTTTTTTTAAAAAATATTATTTCAGTGTTTTATTTTATTTAGCATTATTTTAGATTTTATTATGAATTTTGCAATGTTTTAATATTTTGCTGCTTTTTCCCGTAATACTTGTGCACCATAAATGCGTCAGTGCTGTGGAAAGGGGAAATTAATGAGACATTTTACCCAAAAAATAAAATTTGGGGGGATTAGTCGGGATTCCCATCGTTCAAAGCTCCCGTGTCATCGAAATTCAAATTTCCCACCGATTTATACATAAAATCAAAACAAGTCTTTGACATGGTTCGAGTTTAACATCTACGCTGTTTGCTCTGACGAGAACAAATAAACACTGCAGCTCCTCACGCACTTGGTGTTTGATCTGTCTTCCTTGCGCAGATAATAATAATAACATTTCTTTTTTTAAGTTTACCTAAGAGAGATCTTTGGTGGGAGGGCATATAAATATAGATATAAGTGCGTGTGTGTGTCCTTGGATGTGTGTTGAGTTGTGGTCTTGGGAATCAATCAATACTCGAGAATCGTGTGAGGAGGTCACGGAGACGTGCACCTTTCTTGTTTTTTTTTTTTTTTTTCTTCTGTTGAACACACTCGGGAAATTGATTGGGAAATGATAACCATCTTTGACCGTGTAGAGTTGAAGGCTAAAAAGAAAAAAAAAAAACGTGCCGAGTGTGCGTGACTTCAATTTAATTGTGATGACTGTACTTTGATTGTGTGTGGATTATAAAAAAAAAAAAGTAATGCACAACTCTGATTAGAGGAACACATTCCATTTGAAGTTAGTGTCATTTCACACAGAGGCGCTGATGAGCAAACTTAAATGATGAATTGAAATACGAACGCGGGGGGGTTTTGGGATGTTAACCTTAATGCACCACATTCAGCGCTGAAGCTCATAAATATTGATTGGATTTTGGAATTTTGCGGCTGGTGAGATCTTAGAAAAGCATTGTCGTGTTATTTCACTACGCTAAGAAGCTTTGTCCGATTTTCCCGGGTCTGGTGATCACATTTGACCCGATTAAACGGATGGGATCCTAAACAAAAGCAGCTCGGCATCCAATCTCCCTTCTTTGTTCTCTAAATGAAAAAGGATACGTTGCGTCGGAGCAGGCTGGGAAAAGGCGGAGCGGTCTGCCATGCTTTTCTTTGCCGTGTTGTGCGGACAACATAAATCATGCAGCGTGGCCACGTATCAGTGATGGACGACCAGAAAAAGAAGTAGGCCAGTCGACATCGCTTGTGATCTGCCGCTTCGTACTGGATCCAAGTCACCGAGGTTGGAGATATATATTTAGTAGCATCCCCTCCGAGTCCTTCCACCTCGCCTAGTGCCAGCCGATGTCAGAGTAAATTTGCAACATCCATTATGGAGACATGACATTCGGGCATGTGGACAAAGACGAGTCGGGCGAGACCGCTCTCAAAGTGAAATAGTGAGAAGGATGTGATCGAGGAAGTCCAAGGAGGATTTCAAACTACTCCTGTAACATTTCTGAGCAAAATAATGATAAAAAAAGTACAAGTGTCTGATACCGATACCAAGTATCGATACCACTCTTGATACCACCTCCCCTACATAAAAAAATGAAATAAAAATAAGATAATTTTAAAGACCTAAAATATTTGTTTCCAATATAGAAAAAAAACATTACATTAAATTAATGCAAATTTTCCATTCTTCCTATTTTGAATATCTACTTCTTGGTGGCAAAATGGCCACAAGAGGGTGGTAATCAATTTAGTCGGTAATTACTAGACCTGAACTTAGTCCAGTTTGCGTTCTTAGGACCCAGAAGAGAAGAAACAACTCTCGCAAAGTTTGTTGTGATTCTTCTGAACAACTTGCGAACTGAATCGTGTTCATTGTAGCCGCACCTAACAACTGCTGTTAACGATTCTTTTCCCGCTAAAACTAGCAAGATCTTCCAGAAAGGCTATTTGACGTCGGGAAAGTGAAAATAGAAGACAATGGAGTTGATTAAGCTTCAACACAAAACGAGCTTTTTAAGCCTTACCATAGTGCACGAGCGTCTTTTGTGTCAAACCCGTCAACGTTATTTAAAGCGACAACAGACGAAACGCTATTCTGGGAGACGTCCTCACCTGGGAAGGCTTCAATACTCGCAAGAACTCTATGACTCATCGCGTCTTTGTTTGACACGACTGAGACTCAAGTGTTTTTAACACCGCGCAACAGGGAAGGGGAAAATAACGTCTTTTTTTTTTTTTATCCCAGTTGTCACCACCGCAACTGAGTCTAGACATTTCTTTCCTTTAAGTGGGTGTTTTCAGAAGTAAGAGATGTCAGATTACCTCGCCCCCCCCCCCAAAAAAAAAACATTCTTCTTGCAAGTCTTTGTGATTGAATCATTGAAAAACATCAGTCGGAATTATTATGGAAAGATTTGCCAGACGGAAAACGATTGTGTTGAAATGCTTTAGCGTGACTATTTCTAATAGCACGTCGATTTACTTAGAGCTTTCGAGACGGCCCGCAGGCAACGGTCTAAGCGGAGGGGATTTCTGACAGGCGTATTCTTAGGCTTTCACTAATTCCACCTCCACCGGTGCGCCTAAATACTATGTCACCTTTCTTCGGCAGGCATTTTAAGAGGGCGAGAGGAATCCGTTCAATATTTCCGTCGACTTCACCCACAAAAGGCTTTAAAACTAACATTTGGGTTATCACCTATATTTAAGTTTGATTAAAAAATATTGATTGGTTTAGAATGACAATAAAGATTTGAATTCAAATTTATTTATTTATAAATAAAAAAAATATTATATATATTATATTATATTTATTAATAAAATATTTTTAAAAATATTTTAAAAAATAAAATATTTAATAAGATACAATAAGAAGCCACAAAAGGATCTTTAAAGTCTTATTCATCCCAGCCAACTGCAGTTCAACACATCACAAATCTTCTATTTTGCTGCCATTTTGTTTTTTTTCCACTCCCTTCGGACCCAACCCCCCGATCCACGCCTCATGACTCAGAGGAGGTTGGCAGCGAGAAGCTTCGTCTTAATCACTTCCTCATCAGACACAAGCGCCCCTGCCGGCTCCGGCTTCGGCTCCTCTGCGGGCCGGCATCCAAAGATGCCTGTTTTAGCTGCCCCGATTGAGAGTCCAGCCCGGTGGCCTCATTAAAGCTGGACATGCGGCCACAAAATCTTAACCCCCAAAACACCAAACCTCGGGGCTAGAATTTAAGCTTCCAAAACAGAAACTGGATTTTGTGCATCTTCTGCATTCATTTTAAAATAATGTCAAATTAAAAATGTTTGCCCGATATATCGATTAGTTGCAAACCAACAAAAAAATCTGATCGATAATGAAAATAATTACTTGTATGTACATACAAGTGTGGATTTAAAAAAAAAAACTTAAAAAAAAAAAGTTTATAGCCACGATAACTAGATGATGAATTGTTTGAGCATTCAATTCAGTAATACTATCATCTACCACTAGAGGGAGCTCGATTACCACTTGCGTTACGCCTACTGCAGTTTCTGCTGCAACGCATCATTCCCAGTAGTCGTAACCCTGCGAGAGCTCGTTACATTTTTGGTTAATTTGTCTCCTGTTCAGACCGCTCTCTGACCTTTCAAATGTCCTGGCATTTACATTGTGCTTATCCGAAAAGGCAGCCAAAAACACAACACCGGGGACATGCTGAATTATTGATGCGGGAAGCAAGCGAGCCACAACAGCGGACGCCACCTCGTATTTTATACCTGGTCCGTTTGGCTTTCTTGGCTTAACCAACCTGGTCTTTTCTTGTCATTGAATTAATTCCCCCCCCCCCCCCATCCCCCTTTTGTTTTGCCTGCTGCTCACGTCGTCATGAAGTCACAACGGAATACGTTGGGTGGTGAGCGGATGCTCGTCATTGTCATTCAGCCAGAGACAGACGGCGTACTTAACAAGCCAAAGCTCGTTAGATTAATTTCTATTTTCCTCTCGCCCAGCTCCGCGTCTGACTATAAACACTCCGACGTGTTGTATTGAGGCTTTTTCAGCCGACGTCATTCCGCCAATAATAACAGCATTAGAGCCATTGTTAGCGTAGCGCGCCGTCCCAGCCGTGCCGCCTCCGGGTCACCTATTTTTACTGCCTTACCACGTTAGTGGACCAGCCAAGGCTGCTCTGAAAAATACGCAAAAATGATTATTATGAAAAACCGATGTGTGTGTTAAGACTGCATGGGCGTTTGCGTCCATTTATTTACAATGAGTCTCACAGCACAGAAGTTGTTTACGTTTTCATTTATCCGGTTCCGTATGCGGCAACGTATACGCAACTCTGCTGGAGTTCTCGCTGATTTGATCTTTTTATTCGCACTGACTTCACACTATTGCTACAAATTCACCCCAATACAAAATCTGACAAGACATATAAAGCCAAACAAGATGTCTACCATTTCTGTATCAAAAGTGTAGCAGACGATTCTTGTTGACCGCTTGATCCTTCTTGTTACAGCCTTTGAAACGCATGGAAGGAGCAGCAAAGTGCACATTTTCCTGTTTCGCCGATTATAAAGTCACCGTCGATGCTTGTAACGCAGCCCGGCGGACATGAGCGATTCGCTCCTGCGAAACCAAATGGATGATGTGAGCCAGAAGGTCAACGCAGCGCTTGCAGTAACTTGCGGGACAGCAAAACCGCTCTCTACTAGAAAGAATTTATAATCTCGTACATGAACGATAAGTACTCAAGAAAGATTCATGTGACTTAAAAAGACACCATTCAATAATTGTATCAACATAATTTACAAAGACGCTTGAATACACAGCTAGGCTATATTGCTAACTTTACAAAATGGCCGCCACCATGAACGGTCAAAACAAGCTAACAGAAGCCAAAATAAAATCTTTCACTACTGACATGTCATGTCAAGAAAATCAACGATTGATTCGAGTTTTTTTTTATTATTATTTTTACTACTAGTACACTGAATTGTTTTACTAGCGAGCACAAAGAAGGTACTAGTAGATGTACTTCAAGCGCTCACACATATCTCAAGTTTCTACCCTGTTTAATTTCCCATTGGTAGAATTTTTGACTTCCCAGTGAGGTGTATGCCGGTTGTGTAATTAAAATGAACCATCTCTTGCTCATGGACTCCTAAAATCACATCCTTAATTGCTTTCCTCATTAAAAAACATGCCTTGTGTCTTTGTGACGTGCGCAACATTCAACTAAATTACCGTCGTCACCACTTAATCATACCTTTATTTCTTTTTTAATTTTATTTAATCAATATTGTCAGATCATTTCGTGGCTACGGAGATTAGCGTTCTCTAATGGGGGTTATACAATTCACCGCATTTATTTTTACCTTAATCCGAAAGTTCTAACACAAAGGTTGACAAGGTAACGTCGACACCTCAAGGCCGTATTATCCGGGTGTTTTGGTTGTTATGGCAACCTGTGCTTTACAAACGTATACATGACGTTCATACATCACACGTAGCAGTACTTGGACCGCACAAAGCGTCGTTAGTGAACAAGGGGATTTCACTTCCATTTTTATATGAACAATCTTTTCTCAGGAAATTATTTCTTCATTGCTAACCGAGCCACATCATCGGGGTCTTGATCGTAATTTACGAGTCCAATCACCACTAACACCAGCAACCTCTTTGTTATTATGTCTGGATTGTTATGAAATTTAATTACTGCTATTGAATCAGATGGAAAGATTTTTTTTTAGGACTCGAATTGTTCTCCAGACAGGAAAATGCGACTCTCCGACATTCAATACGACCTTGAGGAATTAAAATGTATGCACGGCAATCTATAAGTGACGTGGGGAAGTTAAAATTGGTTATATAATTCCCACATCTCCATTATTTCTTTTTTAAACATGTCAAGCGCAAGGACAGACAGGACGTTCCGTATTATTGAATCAAAAGTGTTGGGACAGGTGTTAGCTGGATAGCTGATGGATGACCTCGCTTTTTAAGGAGGGCTTGTCTCTCCGGATCACGGCGCGACAGTTTGAAACGGCGATGAATATTTGATGGACCAAGCACAACCATCGTATAAATACAAGCGAGGTAATTAACCAACAGTTGAACTGCTCTGATTTCATACATAATACTTTCTTGTTTTTAGGATTTTGGATGGAAGTGGATTTCAAATGGGTTTCTTATACTGACGTGAACGAAGTTCGGGAGTTCATGAGCCTTTTAAAAGGAATTGTTGAGTCTCAAGCTCTTGTTCTTGGTTTTAAAGAGTGGTGCAATCTAGTTTCCTATTTTTTTTTGTGTGAAATTAATCACCAATATAGTCCAACTTTATATTGGGTGTAATTTCAATGTCTACCTCTAGATGGCGATATACTTATTTCATTTGAGATGGTGTAAATTTTAAACAAGAAGAACAGTTAAAAATATGATTAAATATTTTGTTTAGTGCATACAGGATTGATGTCGTTTTAAAAAAAATCTGCACAAAATGGCCGACCGCTTCGATTACCTAGTGGCCTGAATTGGAATAACACCACCAAGCATGATTGGACTAGCATTGGCTGTCACAGAGCAGCAAAGTTACACCCCCGACTTATTTAATTTAGTAGCCCCACTTTTGAGTAAGTCTCAACATTTTTTGAGGGGCTTCAAACAGGAGCTCTGTAATATTCTCCTTCATGGTTTCGAAAGGGGCGCACTTGCCACTTCAGTTGTCACTCTGGCCTATATTACATTCCAATTCAACCCAGACGTGTCTCAAAATGACACCCGGCTGGGAGAAAAAAAAAATAAATAAAAAATAAATCATATCCCTTTCACTGCAGGCAGATAATCCTCCAAACAATCCCGTCTATTCTCTTCCAGCCTCGTATTACATTCAGGTAATTGTGCTGTTTGACGCAGAGGCGATTTTTTTTTAGATGAGTTCCCAATCTGCTAATTAATTTAAAAAAAAAAAAAAGCTCAGCCATAAAAGAGCTGTCTGCTTTTACGTTTCATGCTTCAAGTGACATCATTTCAATATTTTTGCTCTCAAATGGCACAATTAGAAGATGCCTAATGGTGGTGATGAGAGAAAATAACACTTGGAATCAGAAGATAAGGCTTTTTTTCCCAAATGAGGAAAAATATCAAATATGCGCCGGCGAACAGATTGGGTATACTCGCTATTCAAAAAAAATCATGGAATCAATAAATGGCCACTTGGACTTGCGATGTCATTCCATTCGGGGAAAGTCAGACTGAACTATCTGCAATTTTTGAAAAGTATCGAAGAAAAGAAAGTCGAATAATCACAAGTTTCCACGTGATCTCGCTCTTCCAATTTACGGGAATAATTTTCTCTCCTTTCAACTCTGTTGATCGTCACGTCGCCGCTGACATTCACTGCTTAAATGAATCTACAGAGAATTGGCCTTCTCCTTGTCTGGGCCTCAGCCAAATCATCAATCATGTCAGATCATCATTGTGCCGTTCGTTCTTCTGCTGCACGTGTCTTGACTTTCTCAAAAGTGAAAGCAACAAAAAGAAAATGGGACTGTACGGTTTTGTAGAGTTTGTAGTTTGATTTGAATTGGGCTCCAAATAGTGCAACATGAGCACATTTCAGGAAAGTTTTTTTATTATTATTATTATTTCTTGAGGACACAAAGATTTTGGCACAAATCCTAGTAAGGCTATGAAGTGGTACGCCCAGGTCAAAGGTCCTGCTGACAAATCCGCCCACAACAGAATGTCAGGAAAATCATTTCCGAAATATTTCAGCAAGATATGGCAACCACTGGCGGAGCTAGGAAGGGGGCAACTGGGCCACTGCCTCCCCCAGATAATTGGCTTTTGGCTATTTTCAGGATTATTTTTTTTTGAGAATTTCCACCTGTCTCCAGTAGGGGAACATACATTTATCTGCATTTTTAAAATGTTGAATTTGCTGAAAGCAAAAGTTTCCCTCAATTTATACTCTAATACTTGTCTCAAATCAAAAACAGGAATAACAATCTCCGCCATTTTGTCCCACCCTCGACTCGCCACCTTCAGTGTACGTTGGGTTGATTGCAGGTTGAATAATGTATTTGTTTGTGGTCCACCGCTTCATTTCCCCGCTACGTTTCTCTTTATTTATTCACCATAATAGCATCCTATATAAGATGTCAACACTGAGGTCGTCATAATGCATTATGCAACAACTTTTTTTCCAACCCTACAAACTATTCTAAATCAAGCAGGCTTCTCTCGGATGTTTTATTATTTCCCTTTCCAGGAGTGCGCAAACATGCGAGCGCACACTTTCCGTTTGCACACGTTATCATGCGGCACAGAGACACTTTGCTAGCTCAGCTAACACAGCGGGACGGACAAAGCGGCCCGCGGAACTTTCTAAATTATCCAGCTGCCCCTGGCTCGGGAGAGCTGCCCTCTGTGCACCGCGCTCATTTATAATAAAAGCCATGTGACGAGCTGCTAGCTACACGCGGACTTTTCCCAGCGCTCATCTGGACCAGTCGTCCCCCCCCGCCTATTAAAGATGGCCGTCTGCTGCCACCCAGTTGTGTCGCCGATGGTGTGAAAATTAATTCAGCAGCTCATTGCGTATTAACACTGCAAAATGAGATAAAGCGATTAGGGGGGGATACAATTGGCGCGCACACACATGGACACACACAAACAAACAAACTGTAGCTGTGGGACTTTAACTTTAGGAAGCACTACAAGAGGGAAATTAGTTTAGTTTGCTTAATGAATTCGATTCTTAAATGCTACTGCATTGTTGCTCGGTAGAATAATTATTGTGAAAGAAAAATACAGGATGTCTCCTTAAATATTTCACAAATGTTTAAAATTCAAAACGGCCTCTCGTCATTTTTTAATCACTTTTTTTTTAATCTTTCTGTGCCCCCCCGGCACACCTTCTTGCACTCTTCCATATCCACTTGACGACTTTAATTGATAGCGCCACACACCATTAGTGCCATTCTTCTGCTTTGCTGGCTGCTTTTAAATGGTTTTCGGCTGATGATTCATCATAGTTATACATTTAACCTTTACTGTCAATTCTTTCAAGTTTCATCTGATTCTTCGCTTTACTTCGGAGCCCGCTTGGTTGTTTTAACGATGCGACCGTAACATTTGGAACAGACGAGATGCTAAAGCCGATTTATGGGAGCAGAAGACTAAAGTTGCATAACGGTTTGGCAGATAACACTTGTAAATATTCTTCCCCAAAAGAGGCTTCAAGCTGTGTTTTTGACTCTCTCAGCAGGTTACTGTGAAAGTAAAACTCAAAACAAAGCGAGCAGAGCTGCCATGTGCATTTAAAACAACTGCGTAGCCTTCGCTAGCTTAACGCTACAATGTGAAACTCCATCGGCTAACGGGCTAACTGTTAGCATTAGGCAACCGAAACACAAATGGTGCAGCAACATGTAAACAGATGAGATAATATGAATTTACAATTACAATCTTTTTAATTCTATTTAATTGACATTATTGTGTGTTTTTATTAAGTACAATAATGTAAGGTAATATTGTTCTAGGCAAATATTGTAAATTTTTTGTATGCATTTTATGGGAGATTGGAAGACATTATTGGTGTTGATTGAATTGAACAGTATTTGTTATTAGTTCCTTTTTTACACAACAGAGAATAGGGAGCAAAGCAATTTGTCCTTTTAACGCCCAACAGTTTTCCATAAAAGCTGATAAGCAAATTGCCACGGCGGCCCCAAAACAAGTGGTTGCATTCGACAATGGCGGTCGGCACCTTTTCAGACGGGTGGGCGCATCTCTTCATGATGACATGATTGCAGCGGCTTCCAACACCAATTTAAACGTCGGGTCCACTTAAGAACAAACAGTTTGTTTTTAACTGGGCCTGAAAGGAAGAGAAGAGCCAATTATTTACATTGATAGTGTTTGGAAAGTGACTTCATTGCATTTCTCTTGAGGTCGTCTTTGTTTTTGCCTGCCTCTAATTGGGCTTTAACATCTACAGTTTATGCACTAATTTGTTTTTTTAAAGCGAGTCGTCGGAATTGTAAATGATATCTAAACCTGATAAATAGCTTGACTTCAAAGAAAACAGATTGATTCGCTTTCCATTATTTCCTATGGGAAGTATCATTTTAAAATTGGAGATCTTTGGAAGTCGACAAATCAACGGGGAAAGTTTGGAAATAAAAGTGAGACGGTGTCTCGTACAAGGTCGGGTTTCATATTTTGTGTTGGGATGGAGGGAAATGAGTGGATCAAAGTGATGCGTGGGTTCACTGTCAGCCGGATGCCCGCACACACACACACGAGGGTGCGCCAACTCAATGCCCGCTAAGTCGTCTTAACTTTTCACATCCACCCCCCGCCGCGTCGTGAGGGTCACATGCTCTTTGATGCATTGTCTGGCAAAATAGCAGCCTCCTCCTTGCGTTAGGCAAACTGTCAAACGGGGCCGAGATATTTGGAGGCGCTCGGCAGCTCCTTCTGAGTTGTAAAAGATGGATGAGTGGGGGAACTGCTAATGGAAGCTGTAGACTCCTGACTCAACAGATTTTAGTCAAAAGTATTTGGACAGGGTCAATCAGTCATTTCCCAAAGTTCATTTCAAAACTTCACTACTAAGCAGTAGATGTGGTGTCCCAATACTTTTGTCCGTCTCTGATCCTTTGTGTCTCCTTTCGTCCTCTCTCAGCTTCACCTTGTCTCGCATCATGATTCCAACTCTGATCCCCCCCCGTGACTCCTTGAGGGATCCGAATGGGTTTAAACTTTGATTAACCCTAATTCGAGCATGCAAATTCCAATTCACTGAATAATTACAGTTAACGATTATCTTGAGGTGTGATTTTGGTGGTATTGGGCGGAGTCAAGGTTAGCTGGCTGAGTTCGAATGTTAGCGTGTCGAGTGGCGGCGTCAGGACAATCAACAGCGCTTCTGCTCAATTTCTTCAAGACTTCACAGCTGCTGAAATATTTTTGGACGTGGGGGATAAAAAAATAATAATCAGCACCTTCAAACAGAGCAGTGCAGCACGTAATCGGGAGTCCGCAGGCGATGTCGTTCCGAAACGAGCACATTGTCATACCACGATAGCCACATAATCGTTCTGTAATGACACGATTACCTTAAGGTCAAAGGTGACGCTAACCATGGAGAAGTGGATGACACGGGTCATTTGCTAGCACACATGAATGGAAGCGAAAACTGAATCAGGCATCGGGATTGAAATATCTTTTGATTTTAGCAAATGAGTATTCATTTGTCTGGCGCCATCTAGTGATAGACAGTGAAATTACACCCAAAATGAACAAGAGGTGGCGCAAATTGGCGAAAAAAAAGTTGCTCAATCAGTTAAGCTAAATATTTTCTATGCTTTCTATGAAGACAAGTTTGATGTTCATTTTCAGGGTTTTCCATGAAACAACCGATTCATTGCTTTAATTAAATTGCTTTCTCTAAATCGATTCATTAAGATGCAAACAAGGAAACTTCATCTGGCTAATGAGCGCTTGTGCAAAATTCCATTCAGAATGTCGAGGAAACGCACGAGGATGTTTACATGTCCATCTAATCTGAGCTAAAAGTTCTCCGTCTTGATTTAACAAACACAAATACTAATTCCCTGGTCGTGTCAATCAAAATGGAAGATCATTATTTTCATCAAGGCAGAATTATTGAGCCCTTATATTTCGATAACGGGCTGTAGCAGGGAAATGACATTTCTTAAATCGTCTTCCATCTAATTCCAGTTTTGTGGTAAATTGCATTTTTTAATTCAAGATGTCATTTATGAATTGCCATCTAAAAGAAATTGAATCGTGACGACTATCACGACGGAGTAAAAAAAAAAAAAAAACATTAAATGCCATCAGATTCAAAATAGCTTTTGAGTGTTTTTCTTAGAACTTTGCAATGGCTGTCGGCGAGCTTCCACGTGCCGTTTGAATTGCTGCACAATAATCGCTGGCTCCACCTTCATCTGGGACTTGACATCTTTGTGGGATTTTTTTTTTTTTGTATTGATGCACTAAGTGCACACAGACTCTACCTCGCTTTTCTGAAATTCTCCTGCTGTGTGCCGATAGGAAAAAGCCTCTTTTCCCATCCAATATTTAATACGGGAACATAACACACACACAGAAGCAGCGTACGTTGCACACATATCGGCTCGGTTGTGCAGGAGTGATGTTTACCGGAGAGGACTCGGACAAGGAGGATTAGCACTCTGTCACTTAAGCTCTACTTCTGCTTTGGGACAAGTCAACTTTTGCCCTTAGCCTGATAAGACTGGAGGAGGAAGCTTTGCAAGTACGATGCTAACTGCTAACATGCTACATGCGTTCATGAACGCGGAGCCGTTATGGCCTAGCAAAGCGATTTATATAGCTTATGTGGAATTGAATTGAAAGTTTTTCCATCTTCTGATTGTTTGACCTGAGCTTCTTGAGTGGGATTTATAATTTTCTGGATGTGCAGGAAAGGACAAATGACATTAAAATTTCTTTCAAGTTAATGTAAATATTGTGAGGATAGCTCGGACAACTGAGTTACTTTGGATGAATTTATTAAATTATTTTAATTGTATTAATTTTATTATTTATTTCAAATTATTTATCCTATCATTTATTAAATTTGGATTCAAATGTATTTGCGGAAAAAATCGAATCGATCGTTCATGAGCGATCGAGGAAACGCCTTATTGTGGTAGGATTGAACGGGGCGACGTGCTAGCAGAATAAAAAAAATATATGAAAAGCTGAGGAAACAGGGAGCGAAGGGCGGGTTCCCACAGAGGAGGTTTTGCGAGGTGTGATGCAAGGGATCGGATCTTTCAAACGTTAATCGCTTCATTACCCAAAGGGGAAGACTCCCGACTCTTGACTCCCGACTCCCCGCCCTTCTGAAACAGACTTCCGACGGGTTGAAATGTAAACGAGGCGCATGGATCAGAAACAGGCATGTGCTCACATCTCCATGTCGTGTACTTGTTGGACTGAATCACGACGAGAGAGCAACAATTGCCACCAAAGCCTCTGAAGTGTGTTAAGCTTGAACATATAAGCCCTGTCGTCATGGTAACGAAAGCTTTTAAAAAAACCAGGTATACGACAGAAAAAAAGAATACCTTGACCATTAAGGACCGAGCCTTTCATTCACAAACCGCATGTGGTCCTCGACCCAAGAAACTTCTAATAGTAGCCCTATTGGAAAATAAAAACGAGTCCTTCTCTCTATGTGGTCCTACTCAAACGAACCCGAGGCACATTTCATCATTCATTCATCACGTCTCTTATCGTTTTGGCACAGAGTGAGGAGCAAGCAAGCATGTGCCACGTGAAATTTTTTTTTTTGGGGGGGGGACAAACTGAATTATTCATTAACCTAATTATAGCCGAGACTCGTTATCGTAGTGGACTCCGATTCAGAAGTCGTTTTTCGATAAATAGACAATAATTGGGCCCAGTGAAAGAAATGATTTGCATGGAGAACCAGATCATTTCTTCTACGCATATGTTTAAGTGAAGATGACATGCAATATTTTCTCTTCATGGCCCTTCGTCTCTTCATCGCCGCCGTTACCGTCCGACTTCACACTGGCTCGTCGTTAGCTGCGAATACGGCTCGTTTGATGAGCTTCTCACTTTTCACGAGACGGCTCTACTTTCGATCCGAAGTCTGCCACGAGCCGTCAGAGATAATCACGCCGACGTCGGTGGAAGCAAGCGAGCGTCTGCGGAATGGCTCGAGATGGAAGGACTGCTTAGTAATTTCTCAAAACTGAGAAGAAGGCAGGTTTATGCTCGGCTATATCAATCAGTCGCTATGACCCCCCCCCCCCCCCCATCCCTCGGTGGTTTAGTCCCATTCATACATCTTCCCCGCAGGAACTGATTGAATATCAGTGCCGAGTTCTGTGTTTTCCATTTTCAGGAAAAGCCGCCGCATAAAAATGTAAAATCGGTAAGAAACGCTTAAAACAAGATGCAGAAGAAATCCAAGGAAGCGTTTTTTTTTTCTTGTTTCAAGTGGATTCCGAGAATACTTTAACAATGGAGAAAATTAGTCTTTTTTTTTTTGCATTGAGATAAAAACAACATGGCTGAATCTTTTTCAGTTCAAAACGGTAAACGGCCCTTCTGATGCCATAGCGAGAAGAACACAACAGTCCCAGTGTTTGTAGAATTCCCAAATCCCCGACGGAATATCGTAAATGCCACAGCTGTCATCTAAAAGTAGGATTTAAAAACACATTTGGTGAATGTAGGCCATTTCTTCGACAATGTCGGCCATGAACTGACATCAAGCGATTTCTGCATTTCTATCACGGAGCTCATCTGATGCCGTTGGTTTTTTTTTTTCGAGCTGTCCGGAAGCTCCATCCAGCCATGGAGGAAGCCTTCAAATTGAAAAGTTGCTACTCTAAGCCTTTATCATCCAGGACAGCTCATTGATATCGACCAGTAAGACCATTTCACGCCTCACGTTCGAGTACCTGTTGAGAAGAGGAAAGGCTTTTGCGTCTGCATGTTTGGGTTTCAATCCGTGAAAGCTCTGCCTGCTAAAAGGTGTAGCGCTTGTGAAAGACAGTATTGAGCGTTTAGAGATTTGCGGGTTTTAGCCGCGTTTGATTGCATTTTAAACCGCTATCACGAGTAAACAGATTCTCAGTGCCTCCAATAAACGAGTGGATTACAATTGCGGTTTCGGCAAGCTGACTGGTACTAAGGACAAATGAATCGGAGCGCTAACAGCACGGCGTCGAATAAATAGTCCATCCTTGTCGACATTCGGGTGCTAACTTAGCGTAGCGGCTTCGCATCCTTGATAGCATCTTGTCATCTCTAATGAGAGCTAAATTATTCTGACATTTAAATTCTGAAAAGAATTTCTCGATTCAGTTTATTTACCCTCGCTGAGACTCTTTCCAAGAGACAATGTTTAAAATGACAACAGTAAAAGTAACAAGACTGACAGAAGGAGTTACAAGGTCGCTAGTGGTAACAAGCTAGCTTAATCGACCAGTGTAGCGGGGCTGTTCGAAAAAATAGCTCACCAGTGAGATGTGTAGGGGTTTTTTTTTTGTGATTAATCTAATTGTTTTTGTTATATGTTTTTATATTTATATATATTTTGGATATTCTTTTTCTTCTGCCTCATAATTCAAAAGAAAAATCCTTTTCTTCCCTGCCTTTCAAAAAAAATACAAAATTATAAAAGAAATAAATGAATTAATTAAAATAAATGAATTAATTCTAAAAGTAGCAATAATGTAATACAAATAAAAGCACTAACAGGATCTAGCTTTAGGCTAGCAGCCTAAATGTTGCTGACTTAGCGGAATTGTATCATTTTGCCTTGTTAAGTGTTCCGTGTTATATGTACACTCGCTTATTGCTCCCCTTTTGTCCATTTTAACTATTCATGCGCTCATCCTTTTTCACACAATCACAATTGTGATCTTGTAAGCCCGTTCCGCCGTGACTGTCCCCGAGTTCTCGTATCTGCACAAATCTTTTGTTTGCTATTGATCTTTATTTAGCGGCAAATAGCCTTGTAGATGTAAAGAGCTCAACACAACACTAGGAGGAGAAGGGAGAGGGAAAAAAGTGAACATTTGTCACCGCGGGGCTGGTTTAGCAGCTAATTTTATTCCGCAACAATCGACTGGCCCTGCGTTGACAGCCGGTGATTGCGTGAGCTCAGCCTTTTTGATGGCGTCGAGTCGATGCTGGAAAATGAGCCTTTGTCACCGCGTCTCTCAAGCCAGTCAGCTTCTCAAACAGACGGGAATATTTTACTCACAATATTGACTCATGTCCTTGCAGACATGCTTAGAAGTCTGATTAGAATTTCAATGCGCAAATTTTTGGTGACAAGCTTGTCGCTAATGGATCCATTTCCTCTCAAATGACGGTTCATCTTTTTAATTGGAGTTAATTTTCCCGATATCTAGTAAAATTCCTCAATGAGGTGTAATATGTGAGAATATTTCTTTATCTGGTATTGTGCTGCAGGATGAGCTACTCGTGATTGGTCAAATGAAGCTTCAAATGTGTTTCATGAACCAGTTGTATTTTTTGACTCCTCTAGGTGGCACTGTTCAACATTGGGCTGAAAACACAGCTTGACTTTTCTTAAACTTCTATTTAAACCAACAGTGACATCTGAAGGAGTAAAAAAAATAACACAACTGGTTCATGAAGCAAATCCGAAGCTTCATTTTCCCATCACGTCGCTGGCCCATTTTGTAGCAGTCGTGGAACTTTCCCCGATACAGCCTAGCGGTATCACCTGAGGTCGCAGATGGCGATGAGATGAGCCAATAGAAGAAAGCGAGCACAAGACTCTTAACCCATCCCGCCTGATCACTCTAAAAAATATGAGCATGATGATAGAGCCCTTGAGCGTTCGCACTTCAGGCAAGGTCGAGAGGTGGCCGCCATGCTATCTCCCAGTCGAGCTGGGCGGCGAGGCGGGTTGGATCTAATCCTCCAATCTTGTCATTTTTTTTTTTTTTTTAAGATCATAGGATGTCGCTCTATGAGCCGGGTTTTCACCAATCATCAGGGTCGAATTGGACCTCGCTGTCACATAAGAAGAGGAAATGTAGACCAGCTTTACTTTTTGCTCAAAGCAACTTTGGAGAAACCTGAGCGCTCCAGCAATTATTAATAATGACTTTTTCTCATGGAACCGCCCAAATTAAAAAAAAAAAAAACGATCAAAGACATCCGACGGGGAAAGTTGATCCGAACGGGCCAGTTCTGTTCCGGCTTTTCAAGGCGCGCTTACGCAACGGCTGGCAGGCTGTGAGGAGCCGCCTAAAAATAACATGAGCTTACAAAACAGAGAGGAGACGTGGCCTATCAACGAAACAAAATATGAAGACTGTATTATCTATTGTTGAGCGACAAAATGCCCCCGAGAGACAACATGGCCGCCGTTTGACTTAAACACTCGGTGTGATCGCCGAGTTGCTTTGTTGGTAAATCAGGAGGATTGATTAGATGCCGGGAGAACTATAGATTTGACATTTGTGCAAATATCCTGATGACATCATCATCATCAAGTACGTTTACTGTGAGGAAATCAAAACCTCTCGACACACTCTCGCAATCTCCTCACCTTCCATTCCCTTCCCGCCCGCGCACACACACAAAAACACGTGTTTGTGCACCAGCAAACCGCACGGCGAAATGAAAAATTAAAAATGACATCTCTGTTTGCAGTTTTAATTGTGTGTCAACATGCTCCCCGCGCTCAAACAAGGCCGGCGAATCGAGGCTGGAGTGTGCCTGGGGTCATGTGACAACAAATGGCGGCGAGAGAGGGGTTAAGCGAATGTGTGTGTGTGTCGACACTATCACTAATTCATGTGTTGTCTTTGCATCTCTTGGGACATGGCTGCCCTTGGATTGCCCTTATTTCTTTCTTTGTAAGGCCATCCGAACCCTTCACAGGAACTATTATGCTGTATGTGCTTTGATTAAAAAGCAGGCACAGTAACGGGGAGCTTGCGCAGGCACATGAATTTCCTTAGTATGTCATTTAATGAGTTTATAGCTCGTTCGTTAACTGCATGAACGCAGGATCCATTTTTTATACGCTCTGTGTGCGGCCGGCTCGAGGCGTACCTAATATTCTGACCCGTGACCGGATGCGCACACGTGTCGGCTCCGGCGAGGGCTGCGCTCGTTTGCTTGCTTTGTGATTGCCGGCGGCGCCCCGCTGAGCGGCGCGTGTCACCGCGGGTGATCCATGGATTGTGAACCGCCTGTCTAGACATGGGGGGGCAGGGGGGGTGACGGAGAAGGCGGGCGACTTGACAGTTGATGGATGTGCCCAAAAAAAAAAAATGCAAAGCTGCAACTTTTGTCACATAGCTCTAATTATTCATCCTTCTCCTCCAACTCCGTGACCCTCTTCCTGCTGCAACGGCATTAAAAAAAAAAATAAAAAAAAAAAGACGAACAACCCACAAGAGATGTCATCTTGACGTATCATCACAGGAGTGCGCTGCACCGGTGTGATAAAGTGCAGATTGTGCTGATATACACTTTGCTAACGTGACCTTGCACCTAAGACACAGTGCTTCCCCCTAGAGGCAGCCCACTGGAATTGCACACTTAAGTGCGATCGATAAACACAACCGTCATCTCTGCCGAAATATAAAACACACAAGTTGTGCAGTACTTGGCATTCCCGTCACGTGTTTTACCTGCAAATGAGAACCAAGGACGTTTTTTTTCGAGCAATTTTCAAAGCGCAACACCATTAACGGTGTTGTGATTAATTACGAATTGATTCCATTTGAACGAACGGCATCCTGCTCACATGTGCTGACAGATATGACCACCTGCCTGAAATGAGTCCACGCACACGTGCGTGCAAATTAATGCCATGCTAATGGCGGCTGACGCTTCCCGCAAGAGACCCAGCAAGCTGTTAGCGGCCTCACTCCTCGCTCTTCTCTCCGCCCCCCACCCAACGGCGGCAGGCTGCCTGTTGTGATATGTAAATGATCACAGATTTGACACCGTCAGCCATAAATCTTCATTAGCGGGCGCTATAAGAGAAAGGATTTTTCGGATTCTTCAAAAGGCTTTGATAGGTCACGTATGAGTCACCTCGGTTTGGCTTTTAGCATCAGTTCGCTAACGGATCCGCGCGGACATTGTTGGCGCTCATTAGCATCGTAGCAGTAAAGCTAATTAGCGAGTTCAAGTTGATCGCAGGGGATACATTCGAAACGCACCCACAATAGGTGAAAATATGCAATATAGAGAGACCATAACATTTTTATTTTGAAGTTTTAATCCTCTTGCGTGCTTTAAATGCATTCGCACCTGTTAAAAGATGTATAAAGCACGGATTTCAAAGGATTCCTTAGCAACCTGTTCTCTTGCTCACGGAAGATTTGGAGCATGCTTGCTTCAAACTGCTTATTTCTCATGTGGGACACTAAAATTAAAGTAGACCGACCGAATTATATCGTTTCATCGACTTGCTTTATTCTAACATGAAATATAAGCTAATGGAAATTAGCATAGATGTTAATTGTCAACCAAGCAATGACTTTAAAAGAGAACAAGGCAAAAAAAAAATCTTTGCTTTAATATATTCTTCGTGCCCCATGAGACGAAACACAGCTTTCCTTTTAATGCCGCATTTGTGGAATAAGATTGTTTAGAATAATGTTCTAAAAATAGATCAAGGATTCATGTGTTTGTTTGTAGCAAAGAAGAAATGTGCTCTTTGTCACTGAGTAAGAGTTCCCATTAAAAAAAATAAAAGAGCCAAGCTAAGGTGTAGACATTTTAAAATGCCAACTATCCCCCTTTACATCTTCGGAAGTGCCGCGGGAGAGGAAGAAGTCCTTTACTCGCAGATACAAGGAGCAAAAGTTGGCACTTTACAAAGTCAGCACATTCCCTCGGTCCGCCCTATCAGTGATTCCACTTCACGCTATTAAAACGTTTCAATCGTAGAATCCCGATGTTTATCACGCTAATCCGAGGGACGGACGACGTTTCCTCACTCCGACTATCGTCTTCTAACTAATCAGTTCTCATTACAGTGGCTCAGGCCGACTGGAACCGGATGACTTCAAAAGCAGCTTCGGTGTTGACCAATCGCAGAAGGATTTGTGATGGGAAATATCGAGCGGGCTTAACATTTACGGCTGTCGGGCCGGACTCATTTACGAGCACACCATGGGGTAATCTTTTAGGGACATCTGATAATTAGACCTTTGCGGGCTTTGAGCGGCGGTAGGACGGAACAATTACTCAAGTTCACATCCATATCACCTCTCGGGATTCTAATTTGGTGGCGAATCCAGCACAAAGTGGATTGAGTGGATAGTTTCATAGGGGCGTATGCGCCGTGGTGGGTGTGAACTTGTTTCCCAGCCGTTGGAAGTGGCTGTAAGGGAATCACCTTCAACCACAGGGGAACCTTTTTGAGAAGAAAGGGGAGGCCGGGACCAAATGCTCAAATTTGGCTCGTGAGTCAGAACTCTTTAAGTAACTGAACATAAGGCCTGATTTACAGTTGGATTACAGAACTGGAAAACATTTGCACCATCTTGCGCTCTGTGTGTCTTTCTCTTCGGTTCACTCATGCATGTCACAGAGAATTTAGGAGGGACTTGAATGAGGCAAATCTCAGTCAAAGCCGGTCAAACAGATACAGTGAGAGGCAAGGCCACCCGCTCTGCTTTTCATGCACTGATAAGATTAGGCTTGGATTTTAGCCCGCAGCAGATATGTCACATAAGGAGATGAGTCTTGGAGCTGCGCTTGAAGGTCTCAACATTCTGTCGGTCGCTTTTCTCTAATGCTGGTCCTCATTAGGGTGATATTTGAGAAAAAAAAAAAAGTGGTATACCACATGAAGATGTTTACGAATTTATTGAACAATGATGTCCCCGTCATTCCGAAATCATGTACGGCGGGATTTCAATACGGCGGATGATTAAATTTGACATTGTGCGTATGCTAAAAGGTTATGAGAGTCTTTTTTTTGAGAGGAAGCAGAAAGAAGAGATCAGGGTTGAAATCCAATAAAGCTCAGAAAGTGATGATGTTGAACAGAGGCTGCGTTTTTCATTTAACACCTTCTCTTCTCCTTCCGCTCTCCCGCCGCCTTATTAGCCCGCAGCTCGCTTAGCGAGGGACAACTAAATTGCGACGCCATTCATGAATCCTGTTCATCTTCCTTTTAGCGTTGCGTCCCTTGAGGGTGATACGTGGACAGTCTCCAGATGTTTGCTTTTAACTTTAGCTCAGTCTAGTCTACTTACACAACCCGCATAGTCTCACAATCAGTGACCTTTGCTACCTTTAAGGACCTCTGGAATTTAGAAAGCCGCAACCTTATGAAAACAGTCAATAAGGTGGATTTCATTGTTTGTACTGCCCCTCCTGGCCACACAGTAAAAGCTACAAAACAACTTGTTTTCAAATCAGAAGAGTAAAAACTGGTCAAATATTAAAAAATATATATATATATTATTAAAAGTTTGCAATTCTAGTAATGACACACAAATTTGAATTTCGCGGGCCACCTAAAATGATGTGGCGGGCCGTATCTGGCCCCCGGGCCTTGAGTTTGACACCTGTGATGTAGATTCAAACAAAGAAAAGACATTTCTACAAACATATAAGTTATGATAATATAAGTCAAATGCCATAAATAAATAAATAAATAAATGTTCCTATCTGAAGTCAACGCACAAAAAAAATATATGCTAATTTTTGGCCTTCTGGGTCCTTTTATTATCTTGTTAGCTACAGAGGCAATAAGCTACAGCTGTTCCCAAACTTGTCAAATCTTAATCGCAACTATGCCAAGGTGGATGTTTATGAAGGTGTTGCCAAGGTGAGAAAATACCTTCCATAAAATGTGTTAAAGTGTAAAATATTCCCCCGAGTAAATCCTGTAAGCGATATGTCGTCGTAACACTACGTTGTTTAAATGATTGACAACAATACTTTGAAAATACGCCGTTGACAAAATAAAAGAATAATTCCGAAAAATTCCAGCGAGTAAAATCCATTGGGGACGGTCAGTGACTTAAATATGGAGAGATATGAGACAAGGGAAAACAACAGTTACACAAATTAAATTCCAATCATTATGCGTGCTTCGTTTTATGTTGCTAATTAAGTGCGATGAATTGATTCGCACGCACAACCTCAATTAGTTAGAACAGCAGACGACGAATTATTTTCTTGCCGTAAAGCTTCGTGCAGCCTACACACTCTTGTTTTTATCAAATAAGTGTCCGGTCTGAAATGTACGGCTCATCGCGTGGTAACGGCCGCTTCCCCCTTTTTACTGCAAATGAGATCGGAACGAGCCGCCGCACTTGAGTGTGTAGGCGAGCGTGTCGGCGTGTGACTAGTTCACCCGGGATCGCCAGTCAAGTGTTTTTGGCTGAGAAAGTCCGCCGAGGGCCCTCTTGGGAGTTAGCGAAAATGATGGTGACCTTTTACGTTTGGTGTAAAACACATCGAGTATAAATCAAGTGCATTTTTCGGGTGTTGGTACTGGAAATGTAGCATTTCTGCATCGTTAGCGGCATATAAAGTTTTTTGTTTTGTGACTTTGTCAATGAACTCATTCACTGCCAATGACGGATATAGACGATTTTAATTGGGCTGGCAAGGAATTGTATTTTCTTAACCTGGTTGGATTTTTGTAAATAATGATTCAAATGTGACTTCATGTAGCCGCCCTTGGTGCCGCACAGATCAAGCAGGACAGAGGAACCCGACTGACGGCGGAATTCAAAGCCGTCTCGTCTGGCCTTTGCCAACCACGATGCGAGGCCTAGATAAAGGAAGCGCGGCCGAAAGACAGACGGCCAGTTTGAAGTTGATTGACAGCTCGTGAACAAGAGTGGGGACTCTGACAGCACGGTGAAGATGGAGCCGGTAATGATAAGGGGACGAGATGGAGAGAGAAAACCGAGTAAACATGGGCACATGGAGATGATGAGAGATGATGGATGGCAGGATATGGCGAACGGAGATGGGGAAGGGGGGGGGCAGTGGTGTGAGGGGGGGGCGGGGCTTGGTCCAATGGGTGCTTTGCTCTGTCCGAGCTTGTCTGGTCTCCGTCTGAGAGGGTTAATGCACGCTGCACACTAGCACTTGAATAATACACTAGCCAAGGAGTTAAAATGGATAAACACATAAAAGATTCATCAACCTGTCAAAGCACTGCAAGAGTGTGTGTGTGTGTGTGTGTGTGTGTGTAGTTGTGAATACCAGTCGGCTATGTGGGTCAATTCAGTGATACCTATTACACAGAGTACTGCATAACTTTGAATCATTCAGGATTTTAGTTAGCTAAAAATGCTCCGAGTAACTGTTATAGTGCCACCTAGTGTTCACGCTCGTGAGGTTTGAATTATTTTTTTAACCTGGAGAGTCAGAAAAATATTCATGTGGACAGATTGATGTCGGAGACAGAGAGAGATGAAGTCAGCGTTTGCTTCGGATGATAAACAGCCAAAGTAATGATACATTGACTAAAAGTAGGAGCGGGCTGTCAATGGCGAGGCGCGGCCTGTCAAAAACAATCGGCGGCAACAAAGGGAAATCTCAATCAAGGCGTTCTGTCTGTGCCGCTGGGAAAAAAAAAAAAAACTCCACCAGTGCTTTGTCATCAGCCCTGACAGACTGCAGCGTCATTAATAAAAATACAAATGTGCAAACGCACACACAGATCGACACACACATGAAGAGGATCTATTACATAACTCAAAGCAAAAAATAGTCAGGCTCCCTTGAAAGCCTTGCTGCTCCCTCAGATCAATTAATGGAGTTAGCTCCATCTCTGCGCTCTCGGGGGACTCGTCACTTGCGCGGTGAGAAAGCGTCATTGCCCTGCTTTCAAAAAGGAACAGCGCAACGTCCTCTAAGTGCGACAAGAATGATGCCAAAGTGACAGCAGCCAATCAAAGACGGATTATTTTTTGTTGTTTGCGTCAAACTCTTTGTTGAGACATGCATTCCCAGTTGTGTTGTGAAAAAAATAATAAAATATAATAAAATATAATAAAATAAAAATATATAATATAATATAATATAATATAATATAATATAATATAATATAATATAATATAATATAATATAATATAATATGCATTCCCAGTTGTGTGTTGTGAAAAATAAAATATAATAATAAAATATAAAATAATAAATATAATAAAATAAAATAAAAATATAAAACAAAAATATAATATAGTATAATAACATAAAATAATATAATATCATAATATAATATAATATAATTGATCAATTGACGTTTATATTCGTCAATGGTAGTCAATGCGTTAAAAGCAGATATTTTGGGTTTCTATTTCCACAATGCAATAAAACAAAAAATATCAAATATCCACCGGAAAAAATGACAAACCACCAAAAAAAAAAAAACTAAAGCAGCAATGTGACGCTTGCCGTCATGCGCTCTTGTGGGTTAACCACAAAACAGGAGCAACCAAGCGGTAACCGCACGGCAGGTAAATGAGGACGGAAACAATCCAAACTAAACCACCCGCTGTGCTTCAAAACAAAAGCAACAACAACCAAAATGTAACGCAGGTGTCCCCCAACTGTCGCGCTAATCTCGCCGAGGTATCTCCACCTTCCTTTGGAGAACGAGGATTACACGTTTAATCTATAATTATCTTCTGCTTAAATCACTCGCTATCTCATTATATGACAAAGTGCTGAGCTCGCCGGCCAATCTTTTCCTCAGGAGTCTTTTTTCAAGCCATGCACACTCTGGCTGATATATCCGACTTAAATCCTTCCCAACAAATCAATTTAGAAGGAGACAAAGAACATAAGCGGACACACGGAGGGGGTGATGCAACGGAGAGCTTAAAAATCAACAGAGGCAAAAAAAAAAAAAGACTGATACAGAAATATAGATTTTGACGTATACATCAGGTTCTCAGTCTGGGTGTACCCTAATAATTTGAAAATTCAGTTAGGATGGAATGGAAAAGCTGCCCTAATTTTATGAACACCCAAAAAAAAACTGAACACCTGGACTCGCTGCCCTCAAAACCCAAGCGGGGTAGAAAATAAGAAACAGATTGTGAACTGGAACAATCACTGATGGAAACAGGACGAGGGCAGACAAACAAACAAGCCACAGGTGGAGGAAAAAAAAAAAGTCAAACAATAACATGGAAGGCAGTTGTTGAAAGTATCTATCATTCCAAATGTTTTTTTCCGTAGTCGATAAATGAGCGTCACTTTCCCCCGTTTCAGATAAAATGAAGCGGACGAGTGTCTCAACTAAGAAATGATTCAAATGTCATCCATTTAACGATTATTTTTTCTGTTGTATGCCGAGTGTGAGGAGCTAAGAAAATCATTATTCATAAAAAAAAAAAAAAATGTGAGCATTGAAAGTACAATCAGAAATAAAATAACTCTTCAGGTTGCATTATAGAATTGAAGGGGGCTCGGGATTGAGCCCTGCTGCTAATCGTCAGTAATTGACCAAAATATTACGATATATTATCCAATTACTCTGGGCTCTGAGAGTGCAGTGCAGGCGAGAAAAAAATAATACGATAAAATATGCCGTGAAAGCTATTTTGTGAAACGGCGCTAGTTACATCAATCATGGAGCTGACGTATTTGGAAAGGAAGCAATTGCTCTTTGAAAGTTGAGTCCAGACCGCAATCTCAACTATTTCTTACTTTGCATAAACAAAGAAAAATGCTTATGCATTGACTCATTTTTTTTTTAAGGTTAGGCTCATGATTTATATATTATAAGTCCTGCTTTTGCCTAGAATATTCTGCAGGTGTTTGCAGTTCAGGTAGGAGTAGGAATAAGTGAGCGAGTGTTGGTGCCTTCACTTGTCATGGAGTTCAGCCGGCAGTCACTCTGGGTGAGTACATCGGTGTGAGCTGCCACTCAGCGGCGACTTTCGCCCTGCAAAGATTGACGATCCCTTCAGACGTGCTTATTATATAGAGGAATAAGATTAATAAAAGGCTGGTGTTTTTTTTTTTTTTTTTTTTTTTAGATGGGTAGATGGAAAAAATACATCCATCCATCCATTTTCTGAACCGCTTAGTCCCCACGGGGGTCGCGGGCGTGCTGGAGCCTATCCCAGCCGTCATCGGGCAGTAGGCGGGGGACACCCTGAACCGGTTGCCAGCCAATCGCAGGGCACACAGAGACAAACGACCATTCGCACTCGCACTCACACCTAGGGACAATTTGGAGTGATCAATCGGCCTACCAAGCATGTTTTTGGAATGTGGGAGGAAACCGGAGTGCCCGGAGAAAACCCACGCGGGCTCGGGGAGAACATGCAAACTCCGCACAGGGAGGGCCGGAGGTGGAATCGAACCCGCACCCTCCTAACTGTGAGGCGGACGTGCTACCCAGTGCGCCACCGAGCTGCCGGAAAAAAATACATATAAATATAAATAAATGATGATGGAAATGATGGATTTATATGGAAAAAATACATATAAATATAAATAAATGATGAAAAATAAAACCAAAAATAAAAGAAATTAATGAAAATAATTTTACAAATTAAAAAATAAATGGGACAGCTTGAGAGATAAGAATATGACCAGTTGCTTTTTTTTTTTAGATGGGTACATAAATAAATAAATAAATAATGAAAAATAAAACAAAAAATAAAAGAAATTAATAAAAATAATTTTACAAATTAAAAAATAAATAGGACAGCTTGAGAGATAAGAATATGACCAGTTGCTTTTTTTTTTTTTTTTTAAGATGGGTACATAAATAAATAAATAAATAATGAAAAATAAAACAAAAAATAAAATAAATTAATAAAAATAATTTTACAAATTAAAAATAGATAAATAGGACAGCTGGGGGGATAAGAATATGACCAGTTGCGCTTGTTTTTTTTTTTAGATGGGTACATGGAAAAAAATAAAAATAGATAAATAATGAAAAATGAAACAAAGCAAATAGATTAATAATAAAAATCACTCTAAAAAAATTTTAAATAAATAAATAGGACAATCTCAAGCTGTCCTATTTATTTATTTAATTTTAAGACTAAGAATATGACCGGTTTCTCTTCCCAATAACTGTCGCCCTGAAGGATGCGAGCTTGCTACAACGCAACACGTGTTAGCACGGGGATACTTGAAGAAATGTGCCATGACTAGCGATGTTTGAGCGTGAAGATCCTCCTGCAGTCAATCAAGCCTCGAAGGAGAAAAGTGTAGTGCGCTTCGACTTAAAGAGGATTTTTTTTTTCTCCCCCCTCTTCACTATTCCTCTTCCAAGAAACTTAGTTGTCGCGTACGCCGCCGAGTTTGATCTCCAACTCCCGTGGTTGTTATTAAAAATTCATCATGGAGATGACAAATGGGTCCAAAAGAACACGAGAATAAAGTGGAACATTTCCCAACAGTGCCGTAAAGTTGCTATTAAAGGGGCTCCATTAACGTCTGGCACTGGAGAAGTTCGGCCTGTTGCCAGATTGCTTGTCTGGGATCTTAAAATCCCCCCAAAAAAAAATCAACATTAAGCTTTTCAGGAGATTTGCAAGCGAGGCCGACAGGTTCAGAAAGGCTTTAAACGGAGCCCAGTCAGAACTTACAATGAGATCTGAGCACGTTGGTGCAAACAAGCAAAGCACAGAGTTTCCCTTTCAACTTTTTTGTTTGGTTGCGGCTCGCTTCTCTCGCGATTTAAGTTGACACGGCTTGACAGCCTGCCGTAGCTCGTATGAAAATATTGGCATCATCAAGCAGCATCATTGCACCAAATCAAGTGGAAAATATACTCAAGTTCATTCTGATTGGGATTCATCAATGTTTCCTTGCCTGTCAAGTTATCGTGTGTCAGCTAGCGAACTAATGTAAGACGTTATTAAGGCCGAGAGCCCGCATGCTGATCCCAAATTTGAAAAAAAATTTTCTCCTTAAGTCAGCAGTGACCCAATTGTTAGATGTCTCTGCTGATTAGCCTTCCCCGAAAACCGCGGCCTTTGCGATTTAGAAATTGCATTCTCCTACACTGCGGTCGATTTAAATTCGATTATTCAGCCCAAAAATAAAAGAGAAGCTGGTTTTGTCTCACAAGTCCCTATTCAAATTAAAATATGATTTGGCAACCAAAATGTAGCTAGCATACAAGCTAGCAGTTAGCCTTGCTCTTCCTTCGACGAGGCTCCGCATTATTATTTCCTTTCCACTGCGAGCAAAAAAGTATTAAAATATTTGTGTTCGTACCTTCTCTGGCACCGACAGCCTAATTTGCAGTTGCAAATACAAATGTAGGTTCGCGGAAAAAAACATCACGGCGCTTTGCATTCGCTCGCTTTCATCACACGCGCCAGAGGAGAGCGCGGCAAAGAGACGCTTCTTGTGTTGATTACTAATGATACGATTAAACATCTAATTTATGGCACCGGATCAGAGCTACGAGACGCCAGTAGGAGTTTGTGTGAGGCTACGGGAATAGGGAAAAAAAATCATTTGGGCTTTTTTTTCGTGTATTTTCTGGAGGGAAAATCATTAGCTGGCTGAAAGAAAAGCTGCTGTCCGGAGATAATGAGCGCCTGTCGTATGTTAGGACAGCCATTAAGAAGATTGTTTGGAGTGTAAAAAGGGCCTCTTTCTCCGTACTAGACATTCTAATAAATATTCTTCTACTGCTACTTGGTTTGCATTGCCCAAGCGCTCCGAGGTGAGGCTTTGTAACCGTGGGGAAATTCAAGTCCAGTACCTGCAATGACTCATGCGTGACATTGCATCAGGTGGGACATTTCAATTCCAACTGCAAGTTTATTACCTCAATGTCATGCAAGGTGTTCTCCGCCTCGCTGTCGCGACTTTGCTTTGCATTTCTCACTGATCGCGTTCGAGCTTGTCGATTATTTCCGATTGGAAAAGAAAAAACATGGTTGTTAAGTAAAATAATATTATAAAAGTCAGATGCACACTGCATTTTGGAGCAGCAGTTAAAAAAAAAAAACATCAATAGCAATGAAAGATAAGAACACTTTAACAATTAAATCGATATGAAATTAGGTATAATCGAGGGAATTACGTTTTAGCGATGTTCAGCTTTTCTTTGAATGCTGGTTGTTATGTTTTTTTTTCCATGAATCACAAAATATATAAAACAAGACTCCAAACTATGTGACAGTTTAAGTGGATCCATAAAATACTAAATCGGGCAGTGACGCATTGGATGAGCCCATCGCCATTCTGTTCTTTAGCTAGCAAGCTAGCAAGCGCACTAGCTTGCATGCTAGCAACCGTAAACTAATGTGTAGGCACCATTCAAAACAGCAAACTGGTGGAATCCATCGTTTCATTCGGGTAATGGGAAAAAATATATGAATTCAAAAATGCAACCAGGAAGTAAGACAACCATCGTAACATAAGCTATGTATTATTTCCATCATCGGGAGTGCATTCAAGAAAATCTGTTCCAATCCATACTTGAAATCAGATGCTTGGAGAGAAAATAATCATTATTATTGAGTGTTTTCCGGTTTGCCCGAGGATCAGAAGCAACATTTTCTATCTCCAGCCTTTCCCCGTTTTTCTGTGGAAGAAATGAAGGCTCTCATTTTGAATTGAATCTTCCTCTGGGTGTTGCCTGCCAGTCTTATTGATGCTTCCAAATATTGAATTGCTGATGAAAGTACGGCCTTCGTACAAACACACAGCGTGCAATATCAAATTATTGATTCTGCACAGATTCTAGTTCATCTACGAGCGGAATAAAAAGCACTCCCGCTGCTTTTACGGCCGCCAAAAAGCAAATGTGCACATCAGCGCTAATATGATAATGTCTTTAAGGCGGGTGGATTGACGCTTTCTCTCGTCATTTCAAACCGGGCCAATGGAATGGAGTTCTTCCGAGAGTAACAAACTTTCTCCCTGACCTAAAAAGTCCCAAATCTAACATTTACACAACAAATAATTCTTCTTGATTGAGAGGCTGGAGCTGCATCATGAGCGGCTGCCTACAAAAATAGAACCCGGAGTGTGAAAGTGACTTAATTAATTCTATGACATAAGCGCCGGTTTACTGAAACGCATTTTAATTTGCTGAAATACAAAATGTACTCTAACATATTTAAATATAAGACATAATCAAATGGTTACCTAAATACTGTTAAATATATTAAAATCAATTAATTCCTAAAAGTTATTAAATACTCTTGTAAATACGCTTGCTAAATGTAATTTATTCTAAATACACCAACTACTAAAAAGTTAAATCCAAATAAACCGTACAAGACTGTTTTTAAATCCGCTTTAAATTATTAATTAAATTTAATTTAGTGGCGCAACACTTTAAAAAGCCAGCTCCTTTTGACAATAACATTTTTATATAATTGTGATTTTCATGAATGGTAAACAAAAAAATCACCAATTTAATACCGATTAGTGCCATGAGTGCAGAAAAAAAAAAGTCAAATGATATTTAGATTGCAAGATCATTAAAACACTGGCAAACATCATACGAATGATTTAAGAATAAGCCTGCTCATTTACGCTGTTTTCTTCAGCGCTGCTTTTCAATTATTCAGCGCCTTGCAGAAGGAGGGGAGAAAGAAAAAAAAAAAAAACTCTTGCAGCAGCTCTAAAACTTTATCCTTTATCGTGACTAAAGCGCCGAGCCGAGCGTTTGCATCATGAATGATATTCCCTCTCCATTATCCCACCATGAAATGTGCTCATTGTCTTTACCTCTAATTATCATTAACATGATACTAATCCCCCCCCTCCCCCCTCCCAATTTGCTTTTTCAGACAAGATAACTTGCACGCCGAATATTAACAAACCCCGGGCTAAACTACCCACCTCTTGATTTATCTCTCGGACGCCCACGTGTTTTTTTTTCTGCAGTGGGCCCGAAAATAAATAAATAAATGGTGAGCGGGTTGGAGTGGAGCAGAACATCTGCAAGGGAAACAGAAGTGCGCTAGATAGTTGACTTGTTGAGTGTAGCCGAGGATTAGCGGGGCGTTTAGCGCGCCGCTGAGAAAGCGGCATTGTTTTTGCAAAAAGGCCGACGCAGTGAGAGTGATCCACATAAGCCGCAAAGTGGTTTTATGGCGTGGCGCTAAAACGTGACGTCGTTGATGATTTATTTACATTTTTATGGGAATCGCGGAGAGATTATTGCGATTCGCTAATGGGGTTCAATGTCGGGAAATTAAAGATTAAATAGATGGTAATTATCGTCGACATCGTTTTCATATTGATTTACTGTTCGGCGGGTTAGTAAACAGGACACGTTATGGGAAATTGATTTTGTGATTGCAGGCGGCGTGGTGGAGTAGTGGTTGGGGGCTCGCAGTCTGGGGGTTCTGGGTTCGAGTGAACCCTGAAACTGAAGTGGAAGCATTGTGAAGTGGTAGAATGCTATTTTTGAAGTCCAAAGTCTTGGTGGAGGGGAGAGGTTACAAAAAAAGAAATAGGACCCCACTAGGTTACACAAACAGACACACACATACACAGGTGCCATTTGTCAAGTTCAACAGAAAGAATCAGTTTTGCAAACGCCACATATTTGAGTTTGGGCTTTTGGCCATTACAGCTCCCCCATGGTTGAGTGAGGCCCACTGGAACCTTGGAAAGGGCCCGACCGGCAGGTTGCCGGTGAGATGTGGGGTAGGGAGGGGGGGGGGCGCAGAGGGCACAGGGGTGTGAAGATAATGGTCCCGATGGGGCGGCTAAACTCGCCGTATCGGAAGCTTGGCTGCTCTCCTGTGAAGGAGTTTTGCATTGCACACTGAAAGACAAACAGTCCACTTGAACTTTTTTTTTTCTGGGAGCAGCTCTAGCCGTCCCTCTTCTTGCTTTTTGGAATTACTTTTTGGATTTAGTGCAATGAGGTTGTGGGTCGGGGTGATGGCAAAGAGACCATTAAGTTCAGTTCTTGCTTGCGGTCTTATCACCACTAATCACCACTATGGCGTGACAAGAAAAGTCAAAACGAAAACCCGACCTACTTGCGGACAGACTGAATGTTGACTTTTCGTCAGGGTTCGTTCAAGGTTACAAAATTGACAAAAATCTTTAATGGTCGCACACAGGTTTTCTTGTCACGAAGAAATTTTGATCAAAAGACCTCAACGATGTTCAACTTTATTGATTTCACATTTTCTGTGCAGTTTTAACACTGGACTGTAAATGTGGGTGTAAAGCTGTACTTTGCTCCAATCCAAACTGAGGACTTGACGTCTTTCAAAACAAATCTACTGCACTTGCATTGTGAGTGATGCCAGGAGAATACATACTTTTATCTTAAGCCAAATGCAGCTTTAAAAAATATATACTTTATTATTCTTCTCCTCAGGCAGTGACCTGATCTAACAGTGTTTTCGAAGCCATTTCTTCCTCCAGTCAATATTGAACGGCGGAAGAGAAAACAGTCAAGCGCCTCAGAGGCAACCGAGTGTTGTTTTGTTAATGGAAAAAACCTGATGTGTTTGTTATTTGCCGATCGCTGTCAAATAGAGCTGACATTTTTTTTTTTACAGTTTTAATCAAAGCATGTCTGCTTCTTTTATTCTTCTCCGACTCCAAAAGTCAGGTTGTCTGATTTCACTACAGGCACCTTAGAGAAATGTAAGTCAAAGTGTTTAGCATGCTAGCAACCCAAATCGGGTTCAGCGTGACAAATGCAAAACAGAGACTTGCGAACGGTAGTGAGCGCTCGGGCCAAAGGACCTGAAAAGGCGGCCTGGATGTTGCAAGGTTCCGAAGACGGGAGCCCTTTGAAGTGAATCTTGGGTTGGCTACATTGTGCCGTGTGCGTGACTCACTAAATCCCGTAAGCCGCCACGGTATCTCCTGCAGCCAGGCCGTGTTGCCTTTAATCACCGCTAGACAGCGACGGCGTCTCGTGCGCCGAACCTCGGCGCTTTGTACTTTTCGGAAAGGAGCGACGGAATCAATTAAATCGCGCCAGGATAAAGCACCATAAGGGAGCCGAGGAAGAATGCGAAGATCCACTTTCGAAATCAAACGTTTACCGAGGGCACGGCGCTCGGGGCTGAGAAAAGAATTCATAAATATATTTTACAATATCAAAATGCTAGAGGGGCTTAACTGGAGCTACATTAATTTCTGAAGGAGGAAATAGCGCCCCCTAGCCGTGTTACTCTTGTCCAATCACCTTTCATCTTCTACTTGCTGCCATGTCAATCTAATCTTAGAATAACAATCCACCAAATGACAGGACCTCCCTCAAGGTGTGTCTTTCAACTCGCTCAGACTTGGTCGCCGGGTCCGCCGCCCGTGGCTCAAACTAATCAGTCACAACGCAAAGAGACAAACATCGTTCTGCTTGATTTGCTTTTTTTTTTTTTTTCTTGCCTCTTTGAAGACTCTTGTAACTCAGCGCAGCGAACGTCTCTCACCTGCTATGAATAATTGATCTGTTTGGATCTGGTGCAGTTTATATGCAAGGAGGCAGCAGCAAGGAGATGCAGGGTGGGGGGGCACTCAAGTGGAACCCACCCCGCATCGGATTTTTTCAGTTTCACAGAGACCTGATGGTCCCAAAGTGCTAGCGTGCCAGTGCTAGATATTAAACCACAGAAAGCTTTTAGCGGCGTTCAAGAATGCCATCTGAACGCTTGTCAAGAGTGTCACGAACGCGCCAGGTCACCTCAAGGTTGGGGACGGGAAATAATCGACGATGAAAAGGAACCCGGGAGATCTTTAAGAAAATCTCACCTCCATAGCTAACGCTAGTAGCCACAAACCACATTAGCGTGTTAACCGATGGGCTGATGCGAACGGAAATCTGTCGTAAAGGTTGAGTTAGGGCTCGGATTTGCACGCCTGTACAACGGTTGTTTATCGGCTTTGCGATCGGCGACAATTGGGTCGGCAACGCTTTCCATCAATGTAATGGCGCTACAGTATATAAACTGTAGGAACACTTCGGGTGATTTATGTTTGTCAAAAGGAGCCATTAGCTCGCTAGCAGCAACGGGCGCCGTAGTGGCTTTTCCACTTGATGAATGAAAATGATCCTGATTTGGTCACATGACTCATTTTGAAGACCAAAACGTATGTGTGTTTGGGTTCTGTCAAAGTCAGCGGGTGAATTACTATTCAATATTGATTAAGTCAAGGATCAACGTCAACGTACTTGATTTAATTCCGTCTTTGAAATAAATCAAACCTCATCCACCTGCACGCCGTCATCGTTCGCTCGCTACTCAATGTTTAGCATTTCTGCTTGTTTTAACTCGCTAGCTTTTGTTTGCTAATAAGCACAAATTCGATTTTTATCTGTCTGGTTCCCACCTTTCAGCTGACTCTTATTGTTCTCCCACGCACAAACAATGTTACTTTTATCACCCATCTCCTTACGAAAAAAGGAGACAAAAGCAAGCTGATGCTACGCTTATATGAAATGGAGGTGTTTATTTACGTGGTAACTTTGAAGAAGAATATTTTTATGAAAAAAAAAAAATCCCCCAAAATGTTTGGCTTAATAGAGGAGCTGGCAAATAGCGGTTTAAAGAGAAAAAAAAAAAGAGGCCAAGTGTGCTTGCTTCGTGCTTTTTATTGCCACTTCAAGTTGAAAACAATCCAACATTGGGGATTTAATCAAACGGCAGAACGTTAGGAGCCAAACGACTGACAAGAAATCCATGGGCACGGTTTAATGTGGGCGGGGCCACCGCAGGAACTGATTAAACTAAAAAGCAGCCATTTGGATTCTAATGCCGCATTTCTGAGCATCATTTGCACGAAAAACTCAATCACCAAGAAGCTCAGCCACAAAAACAACCAAATAGAAAAAAAAAACACAAAATGAGAGACTATTTGACAAAGCTAAAGCAGTTTTTTAATGGCTCTTTTACTTGTTATTAGGAAAAAGGTCCCTAATGAGGCTCTTAAAGTGTTGGTAAAAGGCGACAACAACAATAAATGGGTGCACGTTTAATTGAAGCCAAACACTTTGCCAACATCTTCAACAAAATGCAATTATACTTTTCTGGAATGTTCATTCCATGGCCATGCCTGCTACTTTTTCGTTCCTGACTCAACTTTATGCCCCGCCCCCTGACAAAAGAGACCTACAAAGATGGCGTCGGGATCAAACTTAATGGCGGCAATCAGCGTTACTAACATCATGATAAACATTTGGAAATGTCAACGTCAGATGATTGGTGTTTTGGAAAGCCTGCGAGCAATCGTCTGCCTTTCGTGTGTTCTGCGCAACCTAATTAGCATAAATATGCAATCACTGACTCACTCAGGAAAACCTTAGAACGGGATGTTTTATTCAGAGGAATATATTCCCCGCTGGGACATTTTATATAAAGTCGTATATTTAGAGCGTGTTTCTACGTAAACCTTATCGCATCTTATTTTTAGATTTCTAAAAATTCAATAAAATGAGATGATGCAAGGGTGGAAGCATGTTACTGTTTTTGACATTGCTTTCTTCTATATCTCGGACAGTCTGACATTTTCTGCTGACGCGGGACGGTCGAGGTCACTTGCCAACTCGACTCGAGTCTGCGCCCGTGATAATTAATTGCGAGACTCGCATAGCGTGTTATGACACAAAGAGAACAAGTCTTATTAATAATGCAGGTTGGGACAATACTGAAGCTGCCCTCCATCGATTCCTCCGTCGACAACATTAGCGTTAGCCGTTTTAGCATTCAGCCCACACGCCTGAGCATTGTCACCGGGAAGAAAAAAAGCCAAATAAGCTTCACGTAAACAAGCTAGCTAGATCATGTAAAGCTGGCAAACAGATTCCCGTGCCAATTTGACATCAGCTTTACACACGCATGACGATGTTGTGTGTTTACAACGGTGGGAGGGATCAACGACTGTCTTCATACATGTTGTATGATGTTGACATATGGAGCCAGCTGATCCCTGAGGCGTCCATCTTCTTGCAATTCAGTGAGAGATGCCAGAACTAGCTTAATCTAGCAACCACCTGTCCTTATTCTTTAAATAACATTGTTATTTTTTCAATAACAATCAGGAATACACTCTATATATTGTGAATGTGGTAAATGACTACTCTGGCTTCAAACATTTTTTTTTAATGCAATAGCTCCAAAGGCCCATTTCCAGGAACCATACCTCAAGAGTGCTAATGGTTCATTGCTAATTTTCCAAGGACGGTAATGTATGATAAAAAAACCTGAATGTGGTAAATGACTATGGCTTCAAATTTTTTTTTTTAATGCAACAGCTCCAAAGGTCCATTCCCAGGAACCATCCCTCAAGAGTTCCAATGGTTCATTGTTAATTTTCCAATAAGGCAAATGTATGATAAGAAAACCTGAATGTGGTTAATGACAAGATAGGGGGGAACGAAATTACGGTTTCTTTGTGTGTCTTTGGCATGTGGAGAAATTGACAATAAAGCTGACTTTGACTTTGACTACTCTGGCTTCAAACTTTTTTTTTAATGCAATAATAGCTCTAAAAGCCCATTTCCAGGAACCATACCTCAAGAGTTCGAATGGTTCATTGTTAATTTCCCAAGAAGGCTAATGGATGATAAGAAAACCCTTAAGCAATTTTGTTAGTTTTCATGGACTACACAATATTTTCTGGGAGACCCTAAACTTTTGAATGGTAACCAAACACACTTGAAACCAAAACCTCATCTGAACACTAATTCAAAACTCTCAATTCAAGACATGTACTTGAGCAATGAAGCAGCTTTTTTTTGCACAGTTGTAAACACGGCATGCTCGTTCCAATCATCGTACGCTGGAAATGGGTCCGATCTTTGGGGAGAAACAGGGGGGGAAAAGGCGTTTGTCCCGTTTAATGAAGCCACCGTAATGCAGCTGGGCAGTCTTTCCCATTAGCACACATGCTTTATTCATAAGGGCAAATCCGGTTTGAACCTTGTTGCATTTGTATTCCGCGTGATGCCTTCTCATTGTCTATCAAGGGACTATATCCATTCCATTTAGGTGCCTTTATCTATTTTCCACTGCTCAGCCTCGCAGGGGGGAAAAAATGATGATGAAGGGGGCAAAAGAGGGCAAAACAACCTTCCGCAGGGGAAAAAACTGTCATTTCTGGCCAGTCAGGAAAGGTTAAGGCTTATAATGAGCTAACACGACCCGGAAACAATCAGCAGCTTTCAGGGTTTGTGTCGTATTGTCAAATGATAACCTTGCAAGTCCATTTTGTAAAATGACGAGATTCTCTGTGTTCTCATTTTTTTTTTTTTTTTTTAAACCAACCAGTCATGCAAATGCAAGGCATCAGGAGAATCGGAAGAATCAGTGCAGCAAGGGGGCGGGGCTTCCCTCCCTGCGTAAAACGAGTTGCAAGTCAAAAGTGTGTCAAAATTTCCACATTACCATTCCGTCACACTCCTTTTGTAGCATGCTTATCTCCGTCCGCCTGTCTTTCTCCTGACATTATCTAATTCCATCGACGACATGCATGGAGCAAAACGTTAATGGGAATAGTACAAAAGGAATAGAATTAGTGAAAGGAGAGCCAGATCATTTTCCTGAATAATGGAATCTCTTGGATGGATGCGCCGTCGCAGTTAGGAAACTGTAATAACAACTATGTAAATGTGAAAATGAAACTTTGCGCCAATGTTTTGGCTGTTGCCTTGATGTTTATTTAGCGTTAAACAGACCAAGATGAGAAAGATCCATCTTAATTACCACACTAAGCTCAAGCGGGAAAAAAATAAAATGTTGAATAAATAAAGCAAACCTTTTATTTCCCGAGAGCGAGAAAAGCTATTTACTCTGTCGGTCGAAGCCGAGCACGATACAGTGATCCCTCGGTACTTTGCGTTTCGTTTATCGCCGATTCACTACATCGCGGATTTGTTTTTCCAAATAAAACAAAATTTAAAAGTCAAAATAAAACTTCTAAATTGAGGAAAGGTGTCTAACCTTTAGGACAATGTAGTATTGCTCCAAATGTTCGTTTACATTCCTTTAGATGTCCGTTTTCGCGTGTTAGCATCTTTCCGATAACGTTAGCCTGTCCAGTACTTCTTCTCGGTGACCGTACTTCGCGGATTTCACTTATCGCGGGTGGTTTTTGGAACCAATTATCCTCGATAAACGAGGGATTACCGTACGTCGGCAAAAGATTGAGAAACTACTTTCCGGGTGACTGAAGAAAAAAAATGGATACCGTGTTTTGATAGAGGTCAAGATTGTTTTTATCCGAGAAGGATTCTGACAACGTGAAAAACGTTGCCGCTTCAGGAGGATACGTTGCCCCACTGGCAGGGTTTAGCGATCGGGATTAGAGTCGAGGCCAGGAGAGCCACCGGGTGGCACAATAGCAAGCAGAATGACTGTTAAAGGTCGCTCAATGTCACCATTTGGTCACAGCTTCATTTCGAACGGGTAGAAAAATACGCTAACCTCCTTGGCGGAAAGTTCTCGGCATAAAGGACCCCTGGATTAGAGGGTTAGTTAAAAGGCAACAGAGGCGTATCGATTAGAGGCAGTGAATCAGCCGTCTTGTGCGCGCTGAATAATAAAGCGAGTGGAAGGCAGCCGGAGGTTTGTCAGACGGAGCTTGCCAAACGGCCCGAGCGTCAAGCTCATTTAAGGAGGCGAAGAAATGTGGCTAAGTCACATCTCTCCCCCCCCCCACCGTCCCCCAGGAGACGGCAAATCATGTCACCGATCAGGAAGTGCCTGGAAGCTTCTTAACACAAGTTTAAATAAGCGCTCCACGGCCAATTTAACTGGCAAATGGAGAGATGGCGCCCGACGTACGCTGGCTGACAAGTGGCGCCGATAGAATGGAGAGCAATGGCCTCGTAATGGCACGTCCTCATTAGGTCTGTTTGAAATACCTCCATTTGCGTTGCTCGGTGACTCGCCGGAGCGATTATTTGTTCTCTTCGGGCGCCGTCAGCCTAAATGTAACGACTTTGGGCTGTATGGGCCAACGGAGACAATCCTTATGTTTGTGTACAAATTAGAAGCAAATTGGGAAACGGTCCCTCTTGATTCCTGCTTGGCTTCTAATTCTAATTTTGTGCTCCACGCAGGCTGTGGGCTAGAGTTCCTGCTGGTTCTCTGCGGCCTGGAGTTTTCCTGGTCCTGCCCGCGTCACTGTATCTGCTACACGGCACCCAGCACCGTCTCCTGCCAGGCCCACAACTTCCTGACGGTCCCCGAAGGCATCCCGCCGGATAGCGAACGGATCTTCCTGCAGAACAACAAGATCCACCGCTTGCTCCGAGGTCACTTCAGCACCAATACGGTGACTCTCTGGATTTACTCCAACAACATCACGTACATCGAGCCGTCGACGTTCCACGGCTTTACGCTACTCGAGGAGCTGGATCTGGGAGATAACCGCCACCTGCGCTCCCTGGCTGAAGACACCTTCCACGGGTTGAGCCGGCTGAATGCTCTGCACCTGTACCGCTGCGGACTTAGCTCGCTTCCGAATAACATCTTTCAAGGATTAAGGAGCCTGCAGTATCTCCACTTGCAGGTAATCCAAGATCTTTCCTCAAATCCACTTTGACTGACTTGAAAACATTTTAATTTAATCAACGCTAGCTTCTTTAAATAATCTTTAATGGGTTCATCTGCAATGCTTCCGCTTCTTTGCTTGAGGGCAAAGACAACATAAGTTTTCCAAAGTCAGCACAACATTTCCGACTGTGTTTTAGGGCGGCAAGGCAAAGATGTTTTCTCGGATTTTCCGTCTTCGACAGGCGGAGTCATTACTATTCATTGGGCGCAGCTCATTAGGTTTCTACATTTTGCATGAGTTCAAATCAAAAGCCGGTTTATCGGGGTCGACAATGTCACCCGCACAGGACAACCGGTTGAACATACACCATACCGAAACTATTAAAGATACACATCTGAATTATTGAACTAATAGATCTTGAATGGACTTGGTCCCCCTTCAGACCTCTTAAATCATTCAAATTTGCAGAACCTGTATTCTATGGGACATGACCGAGACCATGACTTCAAGCAAAACAATTGCTACCTTTGGGAAGAACTAGAACATAGATGACAACCACACACACATTCTCGTACTGAAGAAACCCATCGCGAATATAAATGACACCATTTTGTCATCTTGTCTCCACAGCAAAATCATCTGAAATTCCTGCAGGATGACACGTTCGCTGACCTCCATAACCTGAGCCACCTGTTCCTCCACGGAAATCATCTCTGGAGACTCAACCAGAACACTTTTCGGGGTCTGAACGCCCTGGATCGTCTGCTTTTGCACCAAAACCAGATCGAGTGGGTTCACCACTTGGCGTTCCACGACCTGAAACGTCTCACCACCCTCTATCTGTTTAACAACTCCCTCATGCAACTGTCAGGAGAGAGCCTGGACACGTTGCCCTCTCTGGAGTACTTGCGTCTCAATGACAACCCCTGGTCATGTGACTGCAAGGCCCTCACGCTGTGGGAGTGGCTGAAACGATTCAGGGGCTCGTCGTCCACGGTGGTCTGCCAGGCGCCTGTGGACATGGTTGGGAACGATCTGAAGGATCTGCGCAAGGAGAACTTCTCCAGCTGTTCCCCAAGTTCTGAATCCAGAGCCCAGACCAACAACTTATCCGGCACGGTCAGCCCGCCGTCCATGAATCGCGGGGTAGTGGCGGGCTCTGGGGGCCAGAGCAACGTGGTGAACCCCTCCAGGGCCGGTCGTCCTCGCAACTGCTCAAAGAACCGCAATCGAGGGAGCAAGGGCAAGAGTGACAACGAGGTCCACCACTCCAAGGAGGTCATGGCAGACAAGGAGGATTCTTCTCCGGATTTTTCCGACGGAGGAAAACACGACCATACGTCCCCTGACGGCACCGTCACGAGAAGAAAGCACAAGTGTGTTCCCCGGACCACTGTTCGACCCCCGAGTGGGGTTCAACAAGCCAACAACAGGGCAAGCTCATCCCGGCCTTTATTGTACGTCTACGCCCTCGCGGTTGCCTTGACGACAACAAATATTGACATTATTCTGCGCTGATCTTCGGCGGGTCTGGTAAAGCTTTACCGGAAAGAACAAGCCCTTAACACACACTCGCTCCTGGCCCCTGTGTCTTTTATGTGTGAGTGTGACTCTGTTGTACAGGAACCGTAACCATTCAGATGAGCACAAGCATAAAAACATCAGAAGGACTCGCAGGGAGTCGTAAGGTTGATGCAGACCAAGCGTGCACTGCCACTAAAGCCAGGTTTCATGTTCATGTGTTTTTTTGTTGGTCTGTTTCAACTCTGGAGCTCCAAGAACCAAATATTGGGCAAAGGCGACAATATAATCAGTATAAATTTGGTCTTCAACATGCGATACTGACTGTCCCGTGTAGCCTCTATTAAGCTCCAATCCCTTTCTTGCTAGCAGTTGGTCCAAAAAAAAAAAAGCTGAAATATTCATTAACAGAAGTGGGAATGTAAATATGAATTCTAAAAAAATGGAATTTAAAGCCACTGATGAGTCAAGGCCATAAATAGCACGGCTAATAAGCATATTCACAGCAAGAAATGGCTACAGCTAACAGCTAACTACACGGTAAGCTAGCAATCCAACGACACGGTAAGCTAGCAATCCAACACGTGAGGCTGCCTTTTCATTGACACATTTGCTCCTGCCCGACTGGATATGAAGCTGCTAATTAAGTCACGGAACTGCGGACCGCTGTCCATTCGCTCGGGGAGTGTCTGTGTGTTGTACTCGTACGTTTTTGTTTTTTTTGTTACTTTCCAAGACACAGAATGGACCTAGCGATGAACCCGCGCTGCACGGACAAGTGAAACAGGGCTTTGTCAGTTTCCCTGGTGTCGAACTGAGCCCGCCTGCCTGCCGGCTGCACATCACTTACTGAGGAAAACGTTTTTTCCTGAATCACTTGGTCATACAAGACTCAAGAGGGGGCGAAAAAAAAAAAACGTTGGTGGGTTGTGTGCTATTTGAACTGACTTGTGTGATTTAATCCAAACACAAAAGAAGAATTCAAAAAGGAGCACGGCAAAAGGGGAAAGACTTTTGACCTCATTCTGGGACCGCCGCGTTCCAGGACAGTTGTAAGCGAGGTCCGAAAGGAATTCCGTAAAGCACACGCTGACCGGAGGACAAGTATGAGATGTGCCGGCGAACTTATGTGCCTCCCTCTGATGGACTACGAGAGTTTGTATTGATGATGTAACATTGGAACGGACCAGAGTGCGGATATTATACATTATTGTCAAACTATGAGGAAAAAAAAAATATATCAGTGGTATCAATTACGATGACAGGGTTTTGGCTCGTTAAACCGGGAGATATTTTTATTTCATCATTTTTTTTTCATGGTATATTTTCAAAACCATTTAAGTTGTCGACCTGCGTCCTCTCTGGTTGTATGATTTTTTGCATTTGTGCGTTCTTTACGTTCAGCGCGGTGTCACGGGAAAAAAAATTTATAAAGATATTAAAATCTATATCTTCTTATGTCTCAAAGCGGCAGGCTGAGTGTGTTTATTGGTGTTGTGATGTTTCATAAACTTGTTTAGAGATGAATCAACGTTGCTCATTTTATTACAGCGCCACTGCAGCTGTTGTCACTTTTGAAATGTCAAATCTATTCATTCCGACAAACACGCGTGTTTGTCATAGTTGAGTCGGACCAAAACGTGTCTTTCGGGTCCCCTGCGGGGTCCTCCGCCAAGAAACTGTTTACTTGTTTGGATGGCTCCGATCTGGCGTGTAGCAAACACGACGGCTTCCCGCCGTAAATGCAGCTGTGATTTTCCTAATTACAGAACCGCTCGCTCCATGACGTCCTCGCTCACCTTGCTCAGCACACGAGACGCCTCAAGACTCCAATTGTGCGACCGAGCTTATAGAATTAAAAAAAATCTAATTTCAGCAAATAGTTGGGGTTAGGTTACTTAGAAAGAAAAAAAAATGGCTCCAATATGAGCACCTGTGGTTGAAGTCTTCTTTTATATCAGCATGGCATAAAATTGCCCATTACACTTTATGGCAGGCTCACTAAAATAACATCCGCTCGGACTTTGGGTTTCCATTTGGCTTTTAATTGCCTCACTGTCACCGCTGTGTGGCGTTTAATTAAATGCGGGCAATTAGAAAAAAAAATGGAAAGGGAGCGAGCCGGCAAGAAAGACGGCGTGACACTGTGATTAATAGCCCCAAAAAAGAAAACACACACAAAATGCTTTGCACCTACTTTCTCAAGTTAATCACAAAGTTCACCTCTTTTTTATTCCAGCTGTTATTTTTGGCCTATTTACGGCGAGTGGAGAATTCCCCTAAGAGCGGCGGCGTGCTCCATTTCTGGTGAGCGAGTCGGGGCTGCATATTAAACTCGTGGCGGCCCGAAGGCCTTGACGGCACCTGCGTGGATTAGACGCACGCTAATCCGCTCGTTTCTCACCTCAAATCAGACAGATTACGCCGGGGGAAAAAAAAAAAAGAGTCACCGACGTAGGTGTCCTTGTGACGATGCATTTCGGTTGTTCTTCTTGTCAGATGGAAGAAGGGCGGGCCGGCAGTCAAAACATCAAACGGCTCTTATGTACCACCACAAAGAGCTTTTCCTCCACTCTGCTGCGGATTTTTTTTTTTTTTGTCTGGGCTATTTATGTCAACGTTGGCGTCACGTGTAATCAAAGTTAATTGAGCCGTTCCGCCGCTTTGCTTAGCGACGCCAGACTGCTGCGCCAAACTCGAGTCTCCAGCCGTGAGCCAAAGACGTGTCCCTGACAGACTGCAAAGCTACTTCGTCCTTCTTTTTTAAGTTTCACTTCTCTCAAATGACTTTTGATGTGTCCTGCAATATTATCCGAGAATTTTTTTCCAGCTTTGCTCCTGAATAACAAATAAAGCTGCCTTACCTTGCCTTTGATTTCCACTTGTGCTCTCCAAGCATGAGTCTCGTGTCTTCCAATCAGATTCCTCAGCCACTTTTGTCTTGTTGTCTCCTCAAGTGACTTGAATTTTCTTCCTGGACTTGTGTTATTTTGTTTCCGATTCCACATTTTGTTTGCCATTTCATCCCGGGTCCTCAACCCTGCAATATCGTGACAGAATGAACAAATGAGGTGTGAAAGAAACCAGGAAGTAGCAATGAGGAACACCTGGAGAAGACAAAAGTGGCCGAGCGAGCTGATTGGAAGACACAAGGGGGCGGGGTTACAAGCACAGGTAAAAAAAATGAACCACAAATAAAGAAGACAACTTGAAACCCAACCAAATACAAATGTCAACAAAAACATGACATAATCTTAAGCCTCTTTTTCAAAATTCTGTTAAGGACTTGCCAACATTTCTCCAAGTCGAGCGAACTCTCGTCAATGATTGATGGACGCCGGATACTTGGTGGCTCTGCTTGGCTGTCTTTTGATTACTGGATGTTGCCACTCCGACACGCTGTCTGTCTTTATTTCCTGCCGCACATTTTCAGAGACGTGAGCAACGTCACTGCCTATCACGTCCGCGCCAAGTCTGGAGTCGGAGTAAATATAGCAAAACCGACCTACCGGATCCAAAGGGAGAAAAGAAAAAAAAAACGGTTTGAGCTAATTTTTTTTGCACCTCTCAACTTTCTCTCGTAGGAGAAAAATAAAATTAAGACAGTCATTGCAATTTAAATCAGACGAGGATTCCGTCACTGGTTGTCAATGCTTCAATTTAGTGGCCAATATTTTTTTTTCTATTTAATTTATTTAATCTTATTGATTTTTATTATTTATTATTTCACTCACCCGCTTCAGCCACTGAATTACTTCGTAATGCGTTCATTGATGAGTTCATGTTACAGAGTCAACTTTTAATTATCAATATTGACAGGTGACAAAATTTACATGAGATTAGCTAGCTCGAGATTGTATGGAATTGTACATCTTCCGGTCTTTTCCACAGGGACTTCAAAGATGTATCAGAAGGTTGCTCACACTCCACAGCGCAACACCAATCTTGCACTCAATACACAGTCAGGACGCTGCAGGGTGTCGGAGGTTGAGTTCAAACTTGTCTCACTCCCTCACTGCTGGTGTTGCTGCCCCGCAGTGCCGCAACACACACACACACACACACACACACACACACTCAAACCCCCCACAAGCTGCTTTTCCGAGCCCAATAATTCATGCAATAAAAACACGTATTTTACATGCAAAGCCCGTAACCTTTTTGTGTTTGTGTGCCTGAACATCTAAGTAGGCTTCTAGCGCCCACGCAAGCATCATGCCGCCGCTTTGTTTGTAGAAACGAAGCCCCTCTGACGAACTCAAACGGTGGCCACAAGCCAGATTTCTCTTCTGTTGGTGGGGTGGGGTGGGGGGGACTGATGTGAATTGATTTTGTGACCACTTTAATTGGTTGGGCCTCCAAGGGGACGGCAAAAGGCCATGACATACACCAGGCGAGCCGCAGGGGTGCAGCTGTGCACCCCCAAGTAACAAACGCTACATTCCGCCGCTCAACAGAGATCGACGCTCCGGGTCGGTGACGGAAAAGCGCTCGCACTTAATCACACGTGCCTTGTGACAGTATTGTGACAGCAATATCCTCTCTGGTGACAAGTGTTCTTGTCTGGGCGGCGTGAGCGAAGTTCGAGAGGCAATCGCTCAAACTGACTTGGCTCCAGAGACTTAGCCTCGAGTCGGATGATGAGTTCAGAACATTGGGAGAGAAGAAAATATAGTATAATAATATATGATAATTTTATTTACATATTATATATATCATAATATATATATACTATATATATATATATATATATATATATATATATATATATATATATATATATATTATAATTTGGCTTTTTATTTATATTATATTATATATATCATAATATCAATTATAATATATTTATATTACATTTAATTTTATATATATATATATATATATATATATATATATATATATATACAATTATAATTTGGCTTTTTATTTATATTATATTATATATATCATAATATCAATTATAATATATTTATATTACATTTAATTTATTTATATATATATATTATATATTATTTATATTATATATTATAATTTTATATTTTTTATTTATATTATATTATACATCATAATATAAATTATATATTTATATTAAATTTCATTTTATATATAAATATATATATATATATATATACATATATGTGTATAAATAAAAAGAATATTTCTAAAGCAAAAATAAAATGAATAATACATTTACCGTCAACTCTTTTGATGCTTCTTTGTAGTGTTCTGTTTTGTTTTTTTTCACAGATTTTGTCTCGTGCCAATGTTCTCTAATTTTAATAATATTGAAATGAGCTCCCCCACCACAAAACAAAAACCACCGCTGTGTTATTAATGTTCTTTAACCGGACACTATTTTTATGAAGCGATGCAGGGAGGGGGAAAAAAAAGTTACTGTGATCCATTAGCGCAATAAGAGAGCGTTAAATGGGAATTTGACTTGAATTAACTGCTGGGCAGAAAAAATGCGGGAAAAGTAGGAAGTGTGTGTGCACATGTGTGTGTGTGTGACAAGAATGATGAATGGCAAGATAGATGAATAGATAAACAAGGCGCGATGAGAATGAAAAATGGTAAGGATTTTCTCTCTGCTTTTTAATTTAATGGCAAAAAATGGCCTGCCACCTTGTGTAATAACTTTTAGAGAGCGTGTTATAAAAATGTAAAAATGTACCCGGCAGTGTGTCCTTTGCCACGTCCCCCGGGGGGGACTCGAGCTGAAGACGTGAGCGCCGGCGCCGTCACATGCAGGGCCTTGAGTGCTACTCCGTCACAGGAGACTCAAGTCAGCTTCTTCTTCTGAATGCTAAAAATAAGATGTTAAGCTTTTTTTTTTTTTTTTAAACCAGTCGCCTCCCTTTCCACGTCGTTTGCAAACTTGTCTCAACAGGGAGATCCTTCAGATCCTGGTGTTACGCTCCTCAACAACTAGCAACGAGTGAACCGCTATTATCAAAAGAAGTCTTTGCAAAGCTTTTTGTTAGCAACACCATTTGATTTTTTCCAAAAAAAGAAAAAGCTGTGATGTGAAGAATTCAGGAAGATCCGTTTGCTGTTTTGCCACAGCTGGAAGTCGAGAAATCATCTCTCACTCTGTCTACGCACCGCAGGATGTTCCTTTCCAAACGGGCAACATCTTTGGACGCCTTGTCAATCATCTTGACCGCTATCTGGCTTGTTAGATGTTAACTGTTCCTAAAACTTATTGTGAACGCGCCTCCTTGAGCTCCCGTAGGTTCTTAGACATGTTTCGTACATGCAGCGAGTTTTGAAACTGTTTTTTGTGATCTCTCAATATGGTGGATTGTTGGACTGGAACGTACCATTCGTGATTAACGGGGGTTCACTGTTTACAAACTAAAACATACAATGTGTAAAATAAAAACTTTTCAGACTTTTGTTAACATGCAGATCAAATTAGTAGTCTCAACTCGACGCCATGAGACAAAAGGAAATGGCCGCTGCCTTGCGTCTACTCACGTGTCCTCTGTGCTGTAGTGCCATCTTGGGAAATTAATGTCAAGCCTGTCAGATCAAACGGACCACCTCTGCCTTTACGTCCCTCTTGGAACATGTAACAACGCCCGACAAGGATGGCGGTCAGAAAGACGATGCCTTTAATGAGTGTTTTCAGGAGACGCTGGAGAGAATTTTAATTTTGGGGGAAAAAATGTTTTGTATTTTATTAGGGAAATTTCTTTACGGAATTTAATTTCACCTCTAGAGTCAGAAAAAAATATGAGGATAAAATTTGGTCTCCTAATGCCAACGTGTAAACAAGTCATGTTCACTCCCACAACGGCGCACACCCCCATGTTATCCGTGTGCATCCATGAAAATACCAAATACAGCAGATTAAAGTACGATTTAAAAATCTTATTGATGTCGAGGACTAAAAAAAAAAAAAAGCCGCTTGTTTTGTCAGTAAACAACTCGACTGTGTTCACTCCCACAACGGCGCATACCCCCATTTTATCCGTGTGCATCCATGAAAATACCAAATACAGCAGATTAAAGTATGATATAAAAATCTTATTGATGTCGAGGACTAAAAAAAAAAAAAAGCCGCTTGTTTGGTCAGTAAACAACTCGACTGTGTTCACTCCCACAACGGCGCATACCCCCATTTTTACCCGTGTGCATCCATGACGATACCAAATACAGCAGATTAAATTAAGAAATTAAGCACAATTTAAAAATCTTATCGATGAATTCCATTTATAATATTTACAATCCTACGGGAAAGTGTCATTTTCGGATCATCATTCGGAAGGTATTGCAATCACGTGTTGATCTACTCGCCTGTTATTTTGTCCAAAAAATTTGTCATGAAACAAAAGGCTGCTATTTCTATTTTCTTTTTTTGTGTGAGTCACACGCACGCCTGCTGTCCAGCGCACTCAGCGCGAGAGAGCCTGTGATGAGCTTTTTTATTGTATCGGCTCAGCATCTGTTGCGCAACGCTCGCACCTACGTACATCTACCCACAAGTGTAGGAACACAATGTCCACACAATCTCGCAACCCACACAAAAACATTGATGTTGTTAAAGTTAAAAGTCAGCAACCCAGGGACAAAATGGCGTCTCCACAAAAGAATACTTGTTGTTTCAAGATTAATGGATTGAAGAAAAAAAAATGCCCAGAGTTAAAAGACTTCACTAACTGGCACTCTTGATAGGCCTCGCACATACTCACTGCGGCTCAGGGGGTGCTACCTCGGGCAAGGTCAGCCGAAGGTCACATTGATTGAAATCCCAACACACGTGCCGGCGCACATTAAAAATGAACGACGGACGACGGCGAAAATACTTAACGGGAGCTCTTTCTCTCTTGTTGTTAGTATAAAGTGAACCGCTTTAATTTATTGCGGCGTAAACTCGAACAAACAAGGTGATGAGCGATCATAACGGCGCGTGATAAACATGACAGCAGTCGAATGAGCTGGAAATGAGAGCGTAACTGTCGTGCATAATGGCTCATCTGTTGACAAAACGGCTGAGGGTAATTATGGGATGGCGAGGACACGATAGGTTGAAAAGTTGCCGGGGGGGAAAAATAATTAAAGTTGCAACAAAAAAATAATACTCCTAGCAAGATTTTTTCAGAGGATAAAGAATATATGATGCTTGTGAGATTTTGAAGCGGAAAAAAAATGGCTGCTAGACAGACATGATTGAAAATATTTTCATTAAATGTGTAATTGGTGAGAGTTTAGTGTTATGTCGACAGCTGCTGTCATCACAAAAGCAGTGTGAGTGTCAGGTACATTTAGTAGCTGTCAGGGTGGAAAATATAGATGGTGTTAATTTGTTAGGAACTTTTTGTTCTTTTTAGCAAGCCTCGAGTTTCGTTGTCTTATTTCAAACTTATTTAAGTAAAACTCTTTGCTTGGCTTGACTGATTTGTCTGGCATAAAAAAAAAAAGATGGAGTACAGATTTTTTTTGTCATTGTCTATTTTTGAAATGCAACACAAGGTCACTGCCAGAATAAAAAAAAAAAAAAAAGCCTTTCATCCCTTTGGAATTGATTTTTTTGCGAGATGATAAAAATTTAAGAGAAATGAATATATGAATTGATGCCAGCCTTCGTAGGCTTGACACAACCTCGGACTTCTTTCATCAGCAGTGGCCCTGCCTTGATCTTCGGAATGATTTTGTGTCACATGGTCAGTTAAAACCAAGGCTCTTATTTTGGCAGCTTCATTGGACTTGGGGATCCAAAAAGGAGATCCTGGGAACGCTCGAACCAGAAAGATTTGCTATATTACGCTCATAAACATTGGGGCAAGGCTGTTAAGAAATTTGCCAGACTGTGCTGCACCTTTTTAAAACAGATGCAAAAGGAACAAGTGAACACAACATAAAGGGACTGTCTCAAGCGGTTCACAGAACTTTGTGAGTTTCTTTAAAGCGTGATAAAATCCAAACTAAAAGGCCTTGTCAAAAGAAGAAAAAAATCTAAAAGCAAATTAAAGTGACAGGGAAAAAAGCTATCTTTAATGGAGGGTTAGTCAATCTTACGCAGTAATCATTTTGAGTTAATAAAAAAATCATCTTAGCAAAAAAATAAAATTAAAATAAACATTAAACACCACATTTTTCCTTTTAAACCAGAAACTCATTAATTAAATAAATGTATGAGCACCTCATATTATATACAGTAAAAGCTACAAATAAAACTGACAAAAAAATGGTTAAATATTTAAAAAAAAAAAAGAAGATATTAAAAGTGAGGACAATTTGCAATTTTAGTAATGACATGAATTTGATGCACAATTTATTTTCGCGGGCCACACAAAATGATTTGGCGGGCCGTATCTGGCCCCCGGGCCTTGAGTTTGACACCAGTGTTTTAAACAAACTCATCTCTTGGTTTAATTTCAGAAAAATGGTTACCAGAAAACTAAAGAGAAATCTCAACGTGCCAAAAAAAAAAAAAACAACTGATGAATGACCTCATGCAATTGTTTTCTCGCCAGTCTTGACAGTCCAGGCCACACGGACGCACATAAGGACAAATTGTCTCACGATTATTATCAGCCACCTCGTGACAGAGATCAGGTCGAAGGTGCTCCTGCATGGCCTGGAGGCGCTAAGTAATTGTCAGCGTGTGCCAAAAATACATACATCGGACATGACAGAAGCCTCCGACCCGTTTCTCGTTTGCCACTCATCATTCCAAATTGACCCTTTAAGTGAACGGGGGGTCGAGTCATAATGAGATCTAATCATGCTCGTTTTCACCAAAGGCTTGACTGCTTAAAGCTGGGGTGTCAAACTTAAAAGTTTTTCTCAAAAGGCCATTAAAATTGTCCACCCAAACAAATGTATGAATGTCTCATATTGTATATATAATATAGGCTCCACAACAAACTAGTTTTCAAAAGAGACTAATAAAAACTGTTCAAATATTTCAAAATTAAATATTTGAAAATGATTTAAAAAAAAAAAGAATGGTAGTAAAAAATTGCTAACAATAGCTCTATTTTTTTAAAAACAATTAGAAATTATGTAATTGACATGAATTCGATGCACAATTTGTTTTCGCAGGCCAACAAAAATTATTTGGCGGAGTTAAGCTAGCTCCTAGCATTGATTCATTCATATTTCATTCATTCATTTATTCATGGCAATTATGACTTCACTACTGTGTTAGCACAAGTTAGTAATAAAAATTGCAAAACACAAATTCAGGTTTTGTTACCACAATAGGAATGATGTTATTAGGCAAAAACGTAGTTAGCATTAAGCTAATCAGACTACAGCAGTTTGTTTTGAATGCACAACTTTTAATTGACTTTATGACCTTCATGGTTCAATTTGAACAGGAAGTGCACGCAAAAAAAGTGAGGTGGACTCTAAGCAGGGTCTTCACTGGCCGCCGCCGATGGGGGAAGCTACAAAACAGACAGCACCATCGCAATCGATTGGCGCATTGCTCAGACGCGTTCAAGTGTGACATTATGGCTAAAAATCGATTGAAGCAGCTTTTAAGTAGTTTTAATCTTTAATGTAACAGCAGGGCCGCATAAAAGCTTTACCGGAGCGTCGTTGAGACTCAATGAGAAAATATTTGTTTGTTCGCTCAAAGACTTGGAGTGAGCAACAGATGCATCTAATCAATCCACAAGAGCTGCAGGCGCAAACACACGCACAAAAAGTTGAGCGAGATCAATAGACGCGTTAATTAAGGGTCAGCTTTGCTCTTCTTATCCCGCGCATGAATAATGACGGCTAATTAGCGATAGCTTATATTGGAAGATGTAGCTAACCCCAAACCAGGTGCTTTAAACTTCCTTCTGTTTTTATTTGTGGAAGTATTATACAACTAAAGTGTTTATTCCATTTCCCTGCTGCAGTATTCTAGATAATGTGGTCGGCGATGCCGTACGGTCGCAATGAATGAAGTGTTTCAGCAAAATAATTGCTTTTTTTGCTTGTATATGCATGAAGCTTTGAGGAAGAGAACTGCCAATCTCATCTGGGTTACAGAATGTACACCCCCTGCAGCATTTTTATTTTATTCTATTTTTCCCCCAAAAAAAAACATCACACAAAAAAATAGCCTTCATCTCCACAGCATTCCTTACGGGCTTTTTTTTTTTTTTATTCCGTCTCCAAGAATGATAATGAGAATGGGGTTGTGGTAAATAGACTAAGTGGTCTTATGAATGACTGGGGGAATGCAAAAATGGGAGAAATAATCAAATACTACTTTTTTTTTGGTTGTTGTGGGGTAAGAAAATAACGGTGACCGCGACGGAACGCCATCATTAAGCATTTAGCGGCTATCGCTAGCTCTTATTTAACCTTGGATGTCTACGTTTTTGTATTACCGTAAATTTCGGACTATAAGCCGCGGCTTTTTTCGTAAATTTTGAACCCGGAATCACGGGTTTTAGCTGGTGCGGCTTATAGTCTGGTGCGGCTTATAGTCCGAAAATTACGGTAGTCAAATTCCCAGTTGAATAACCACTGATGCATTTGAAAATCTTGTAAACAAAGCTTTATTGACAGTCGAACAGGCGAACAATCTCGCCGTATAACTAACAATCCTGATAAAACCGAAACCTGACCATCTTCTTTATCAAGGACGTCAAAGACATCAATGGCGGTTGCTGTTTCCAGCGAAGACAGGCGTGAAAGAAAGGATTACGTTGACCCCTGCTAGCATCTTTGCGCCTACTTTGCTAGCTGCCAGTGATGTCAGGATTGTCCACGTAAACTCGTTCCAGCTCCCCATCTAATCCTCTACGGGATTCCATGTGACATCTTTTCTGTCAGCCATCTCTACTCTTATATTTGATGGGATAAAGCATACAAATAGGTCAGGAACTTTAAATTCATAAACTCGGGGTCACCGCTGGGTCAAAGGACTTAAAATTTAAGGGTATGGTTGCTTGTTCTGGAAGAGACATAAGCACCCACACAAGAGCGTTATCTCCGCCATTACAGACGAGAACGTATCGCCTCGAGGGCCTTCCCATGACGGAGTTGGCATTACCGTATATTTCTTTAAAATGGTGTCGCACCTTTATTTTAGCCAGCTCAGAAGTGTTATAAAGCATCCTGTGGTTTTGGCCAGCTATCTGGATTTTTTTTTTTTTTGCACTTTGTTAGTCAAATGTGAAGCCAAATGTCTTGCTTGTGATGATGTGAAAACACAGCTGCGGGGCATCTGCTGAATGAAAGGCACGGGAGAGTTGGCAGAGCACGGGATGAGGTCCCATGACAGATGGCAAGCGTGCACGACGGCCCACAATTAGTCGCTTATTCACTTGAAGCAAAACAATCATTTCAAGTCCCACATCAGAAAATGAACTGAGCACCTGCACTGCCAGAACTATTTTGTGGCTCTGCCCAAAGTCATGTTAGATGTAGAACATCAAAAAGGTGAGACTAGTAAGCGCCCTCCTCCGGAAAAGTTGATCCCGAAGCCGAACACGGGTGAACGACACCCTTGCTAATCGGTCCAGGAAAAAAAAAAATTGGCGCATCCCAAATTATTTGCGTCATATTTTTTTAACAAGCTTCAGTCTATTTTCGGGTATGCCGACAAACTCACAAAAGTTACCAACGTCTGTCTGTGAATATTTGATACGTTTATCCGAATATAGCTTGAAAAAGAATTTGCAAGTCATTCCGTTTTGATGTTTTTACACAGTGGCCCAATTACCGTACTTCACTTTTAGTTTCGCCATTCGCAATCTCCAAGCAAGGACGTGTGTCTGTCGAAATAACTTCAACACCGGCGACTTGCAGATCTGGATTTGAAGGGACGTCAAGTTAGCGTCCCGCTTTCTTTATGACAGTAAGTTAAGAAGTCAGGAGGGTTGATGGAAGGGTGGGGGTCACTATAAATGTGACTCGGTGTTACTGCGGCGAGGAAAATGACTGTGTCACCACGCTGCATCAATCAGAGCGTCAAGGGGGCTGAACTACTCAAATGTTTGGTAGCCGGGGATCAAGGATGAGGAGGGGAGGGGGTTCGCTCCTCTCCGAGCCGGCCCTACTTGACATGGAGATATAATCTGCAAGCCCGGGAGAACAGCGGGGCGGCACGCAAATGTTGTTTTGCAAACCGAGGCAACTCTTGGCATGAATTGGAATAAACACGCGAGATATTCAACTTTTACTGGACTGAACATGATGTTGCTATGGTAAATTTTTATATCAGTATAACGCTGAGATTTTTTTAAAATAACCAATCTACCTAATATCGGGTCTAAACTGGAGGCCTCGTCGGAGCATGGCGGTCTTTTTATTGTCGTGAAGCCGTCAGGTTGTCAAACGTCGCAATCTAATCACGAGTTGTTTGAACTCGGATGAGACGACGGCCCGATGAAGAGCAGCGGAGGCATCCAATTAAAGCCGGCGTCACTACAGATAAGGGTCACCTGCGCCTGCACGCGCAGCACAATGACATCGTGACGATCTCGTTGTCGCTTCTGAGGGCTTTTACAAAAGACTAACAGCAAACTTCAAAGCTATTTTCATATCGGATGGCGTCGTCGGAATAGTAATTTCGACCTGGGTGATGCCGAAGCTTTGATGTGTCCTCTTTCATATTTATTTCTTTAGCCTTCTTCAATGTAATAAGGATGGGAAAATGATTCCAGTGGCGCCATTGGAACTGATACTAGTTTTGTCCAAAATAAAATGGCCGCAGGAAAACCCACGAATATCATCAATGATTCATATGGAAATTGCACTCGAGACTCGCATGAGATCTCACACATCCCCCCCCAAAAAAATATATATTTTAACTTTGACCTTGATGATGGTACTTTTTTTTTTTAACAAAATCCCATTTGATTAACTACCTAATATGATCAGCCTTAGATAATAAAAAATGCATTAGAGTTCAAATATTAATAATTGACCAATCACGTTATTAAAATATACAGATAGGGGAATAAAATGGTTGACTAGGACAGGAAGTTTAGTGACTTTTTTAGGCAAACAAAACATTATTTAATAACATAAAAAAGATGAACCTTTTCCGGGATGAATAAAATGCCCGACCATTGAGAAGGTATCTGCTCGATCGCAATGAAAGCCACACTTTGCTCCAAAAGACAAAAAAAGTATTTTAATTGGAGAAACTAACATCACGTAAAACAAACAACAAAAATGGTGATTACACAACTACATGAACACGTCAAGTCAAAAGCCAAAGTGCAAAAAAAAAAACAGTCTTGCAGAAACAATGTAAGGTCTTTTCAATCCAAGAGGCTCTCCGGCGCGGCGTCCTTGCAAGTCAAAAAAGGAACTTGGAGAATAAACAAAACTAATCAGGGCGAGCACAGGCTCTTGCAAAAAAGAAAAAGGAGGGGGCCACGACCGCGGTGCCGTCAAGCGACGCCGGGCAGACTTAAGACAGACATCGTCTTGTTCGTGCTGGCGTGACTGAGCTTAGAAAACAAGAACTGTTCAAACAGGACATGCCCGACATTCACCGTGTTTCGGGTCAACAGGATTTCTCACAAGAACAGAAATAAAAAAATAAAATAAAAAAAAACACACGCTCAACTTTAAGCGTTAGTATATATTTCCAAGGGGTTTCTAATTGGTGGCCATTTTCCTGATGTTCATGATCAACCTTTTGCAGTATTCTTTGTGGTCCACGGGCTTCACGTCCATCGCCGTCGCCTTGATCCTGGACTCGTCCTAGCAGACGACATCAAAATATGGGCGACTTTTAAACGGGGTCTGGCGCAGGGCTTCGTTTCCACTGGGCGCTACGACGGTTCAATTCGAGAAGAAGGGGTCGGAAAATTCTGCGATCGGCTGGCAAGCCCCGCCTACGGTTAAGTTTGAATCTCGGTTCAGGACTTCCTGTTTGGGTTTGAAATGTTTTGAAGTGGAAACATTTGACTCGGTTGGGTTCAGTGGGATTACGATTCGGTGTAGGATGCGATCAAATTCTCGTCTGTGCTGTAAATTCCCTTCAAAGTTTTTAATTATTAATTTTTTTTGTGATCCCATTAATGCCAAGTTTTTGGACGATTCGTGCCTGACTGATTTTTTTCGTTGACTGCCAACAAGTCCTAGTAAGCTTTAAAATTGCAAAAAAAAATTGGCCAAAAGCAAATTCAGTATTTTCCAAGATGGCTAAAAGAAAATCCTTTTGTGAACAAATTTACTCTGGATGAAAATGCATCCCGATGTAACAATAGTGCAAATGTAGCGTGTATGACATACAATGGCTAATGGAATATTTTAATCCTCCGCTACAAAGTGCTGAATGTGACAGCAAGCGGCGAGGTGAGCCAAAATGCCAAGAGCGCCCCCGCATCCGTCTAGACGGCAAAGGTTAGCCGTTATTCCTCGCCAGTAAACAGGTTGTGCTCGTTTTGTCTCCATTAATCCCCTTAAAAAAATTTAAAAAAAAATCTCAAGCTCGCCTTTGGTCTGGTGCCCACGTTCAAGAACGAGCGTGCCGCGCCGCTGGCTTGCTTATTATGATGCAAGTGGACGCTGCAGATGACATGACTGCAAAATGGCAGCATGCTTGAGATCAGGATTGATTATTATTATTATCATTTATTATTTCTGGTTGTTGGCATCGAATGACCTTCAGATATGCCAAGAATGCATACTGGTGCCTTAATGGTGTTATGATGACATCACGCTTCTCAAAAGGGCAGCTGTAAGACAAGCTAAAGCTTCCCAAAAAAAATTTAATTAAAAAAATAAATTAAAAAAAGCTCCTCTAATTAGCATTTTGCCCACTGTTCGTAATAATATATCATTTCTTAGTACGTCAAATGTGAAAAAATGTCATTCTTTCCACTTTTTTCTACGCTACACCTGGAAGAAAAAGTTTGGACAGCCCCGGTGGGAGCGACGCTGATGACGCTCGCCGCCACACAATGGTTGGCCGGCGGTGGTGAAAAGGAGGTTTTTGCAGGTGTCTCTGTTGAAGAACAGAGTGGCGTTTTGGCAACGGGAGCGGCACACTGGCCTGGTCTGTGCCACGCCGGCGGATGCGGCCGCTGGCTGGGCTCCAGACTTCCTGCTCAGTGGGCCCAGCCCAATCAATTCTTTTATGCGCCGCAAAACAAAACTCTGTCTGTGTGACTGCGACAAAGCTGCGTGTATGTGTGTCTTTCGAAAAGCCGCGGAAAATGAGCAGCGTCGGCCAGGCCAAAGCAGCGCACCGACCGTACTTACGTTATACGTTTCCAGCTTGACTCTGGTGCGGAACACAAACGTGTTGAAGTTGGCTTGCTGGAAGACCTCGTCAAAGGCGGCTTCATTCTGAGGACAAAAGAATTATTTTATCAAGTCAGACAGTGGCGCAGGTTTCTAGCTCCAAAATGGTGTCTTACGGAGTCCTTGAGCTGTCCCAGGTATGCTGCGTTTTGGCCCAAAATGGCCTCGGCGCTCTCCTGGAAGCAGGTCACCCACTGGTTGTCGCTGTAATCTGCAATATTGGCCTGGTGAGAAAAAATAAATAAATAGGTTAGACGCTTTAGCATCAGGCGTATCTGCTTTTTATTTTGGTGCCCAACAGATGCCGGCTTGATACCACAGAAGAAGAACGAGACATCTCAGGTGGAGGGCAAACGTTTGCTTATTTCAGCATTTCTGTGACAAGGACGTTTTGTCTCAATCCGCTTGGGGGAATTTTTTTCTATAACAGCATTTATTTAAATAAAAAGAAAAAAAAGCATGCACATCAGAATGTCTCAGGCCTGAGGGAGCCCGATGCTGAGTCACTCACTGCTAGGATGAGGCGGTACTTGAAGTTGGGGAATTCTTTGTCGCACTTCTCGCAGCGGTACATGCCGTTCTGCTGGTCCACCACCTTCTTGTTGCACTCTTGGCTCGGGCACGCCTGATAGAGGCACGACTCTTTGCGCATGTACACGATGGTGCCGACGCAGGTGAAATAGTCGGCCTGAAAACGAGCCCAAAAAAAAGTCTTCAAAAAAAAGGTTACATGTCAAAACTGCTTGTGCACTCTGCTTCAACTCTTTCATGACCTTTCAATGCTGCAAGTATGAAGAAGAGCGCAAAATCTTTTTTTTTTTTTTTTTGCGCACTGGGTGCGGCGTGTCGGTGCAGCAGAATTCTAATGGCACTGATGCAAATGAGCGCTCGCTGCCTCTGTGAGCCCGAGAACGGCGGCTGCCGCACATAAATAGCTTTTAGGAGACATCCCTCGTCGGCATGGGAAATATCCAAAGCGGAGGGGGGGGAAAATGGATTTCACGTTCATAAATAGATGCGCGTGAAAAAGAGCGGAGGTGCGGAAATGAAGAAATGAAAACTGGGAGGGGCCTTTGCATTTCGATTTAGTGATTGTTCAACAGCAAAGCATTTAAACCAAGGAGCTTTTGGAAGTGATTGATGTCTTGAGTTTATCCCAAATGTGTTTGATTTCTTTTTTTTTTTTTTTAAAGACACAACTTGAATTGATTGTTGGTGTCCCGCCCATTCCAATCCCTGTCAAACTTTTATCCCACGTTGAGATTTTTCAAGCGCTGTTCCAAACACACAATTTGCTCCAAATGAAAGCGACTCGCGGCTTGGGCACATAACTTCTTCAAAATGGCGGTCAGACGATTACCGGTGCAATGTATCCCCCGCCGAGTCGGCCTCGGCGGGGGATACAAAAGACAGGATCACGCCAAAGGCAGACATCCCCCCTTGAGGCCCATCTCATGTTCCCGTTTCCCAGCCATTGTGCTGCGGCACGAGTGACATTTAATCGTAATTAACGAGGAGCAGAAAACCGAAATGTCGCTTTAGATAAACCGGGAAAGACAAATAAAAAGTATGAAGTGTCAGAGCTGACAAAAAACATGACGTGTCGGCGCCGCCTAAAAATAGTCCACCTGTTCACCTCTCAAAAGAGGCGGCATTCATCAAGTAAATCCCCTTTCAATTAGGACGACGCTGACCAGGGGAAGCATCTTGGGACAAGAGACGGTCTTTGTTGGCGGCAGGTAACTGTCACCGGGTGGGGAGGTGGCTACATGGAACTTTGCGCCACTGACACTTGGTGACAGGGCCAATTAATCGCGGCGGACTTCCTTGGGGGAAACGAGGTCTTCGGAGGCCTTGACCGCAATGTTTGCCTCGACAGCTTCAGCTCAGCTCTTCTGTCATCGCACGGGAAGAGCGCGAGCTTCCAAAGGCCGGGGGTCGACGCCCGCACGACAGCCGGCTAAATGCGGTCTCGGCGAGGAAATACGAGGACGGCGGCTTAAGCAGCATTTTTGGCACCCCGGCTGACAGAGGAGCTTTAAAAAATTCAACTCAAAAAGAAGCTTAAAGGTGAAGCAATAAGCCCAGGAAAAAATTAACAACATAAAGAGTCAAAAGTGTTGACCACCTAAAACAAATCAGTGGGCAGATGCTAACGCAGCTAGCAAGCACTCAAACTAGCATGAGAATTAGCAACGACGCTAGCTAGCAAACAGCTTCCCTCAAAACTTTATCATTGATTTGAGATGATGTTTTTTCCTCCAAAATCTCAAGCGTGATCTTTGCGCCCTGCTTGGCGTGTCCGTGTCACCGCTTCCCAATTTGCACGTTCCCTAACTTAATCCCCCCCTTCGACGTATTGTGATTCCTAAACGAGCGCTAAATCTGGTTAAATGGCGTCTGCTAATGCCGCGGAGCCGGCCGTCATTTTCCGCTCCAGTTGATTTATACACTTCCGCGAACACCATTTCCCTTTTGCAGTACAAACAAGCGGCGAGGAAATTAAAGAGCACATATTATTGTACTTATCCACGGGCGGTAATTTCATTACCGAGGGCAAAGAAGGAACGGGTTGGGGGGGGGGGGGGGTGCATATGTAATCGATAGCAGAGATAAATGTGACTTTGAGCAAGAGCAAACAGGCAGACTGAGAAGATAGCAGATTAATGAGCTGGTAGAGCAGATCGGGAACCTTTTCAGTATACATAACCCGCCGCCGCTGCCATTTAATAAGGCGGCGGTTAGAAAAAATCATCGGCCTGCTGGCGGAGAAGGAACCTTTGAGATGCGACAAGGTTATGACGAGGAGGGACTAAACATGTGCGTCGGCCTAGCTGTGGGCGAAGGTTTGGAGTCCAGAACACTCTGTCCTTGCGCAAAAAAAAATATAATAATAATAAATAAATACATAAACACGCAGGACGCGTACCTTCTCTCCATGTCCCAGGTGCTCCGACTTCACGTCAGACAAGGTCTTCCAGTTGGAGTTTGCCATGCCGCCGCTGCCTCTGGACTCGGTCAGAGAGTGTCCTTCCATGCTGTGGCCTTCCTTGTCAAACCTGGGGGGTAAAAAAAAAAAAAAAAAAAAAGTCGACACGTTAGCGCTAAGCGTCGAGGAAGCTAATGTTCGATTCCAGACGACTCGTTGAAATTTGTGCCACTGCCACCTGTCATGTTAATCCAACCTAAATGGGGAGAAGGTGTCGAGCGGAGTGGCAAATTGTGTGCTACTTTGATACATCACAACTCGAGTGCAATCCTTTCCACCAGAACATCCATTTTGTGTGTGTGTTGCGTGATGGCTTTGTGGAAAGCGAAGGCTTGAGAAATAAATCAAGAGAAGAGGGATAGCAAAGTCATCCAGGGTCGGGCTTGTTGCAGCCACATCAAAAAACCCATTTTCGCACAGTGTCCTCTGTAATCCAGAGAAGACAACAGCGAGAAAAAGAAGCAGAGAGGGGGGAAAAAAAAAAAAAATTAAAATTGGCGAGGAGGGGACAGTGCAAAATGGTTGGCGGGATCAAAAAGTGTTGGCTAATGTGTTGGGCCACGAGGCACAGCAGCACACAGGTCGGGTTGTAAAGACATGGCTTGCTCCTCAAGGCGAGACTAATTGAATGCATCCCTATTAATGCGACCGAGTGTTGCCGAGGCAACGCGCCAGCTGCCGCCGTCCACTTTTTTTTTGCTGACTAACGCCAGTAAACTAACACCACATGACGATGTTGAAATTTGAATAAATTGGAACTTGAGTCTTTTTTTTTTTAATAGGAGGAATAAACTCTGGATTACAAGACTTGGTAAAAACACAATCGATGGCATCAGCGTGCGGGGCGACAAACGGGCGCGTCTCAGTCACGCAACAGCGACTGCGTGGAAACAAATGAGATGCGACGGAAAATGTGCAGCTGTCATTCGAAAGTGGGTGAGACAAACTAGCTCGCTCGGCTGCGGGTTGTCAAGATACGCGTGTGCGCGCCTTACACGTGTTCGACATCGCGCGTGTGGAGGGATGAGGGAGGAGCTGAAGCGAATGCCTATTTTGATATTAAAATTCCAGTAAGTGATGAATTGAAAATATATTGACTACAATGACAAGGATATAAAAAAAATAATGTTGATTTAGTGGTAGCAATAAAAACAAGCATGTAAAGTAAACAGGAAAGAAGGGCAAGCATATTTATTGCATGTACACGCCGTCGAGTGCACGCATGAGCGCATTCGCACCAGCCTGCGACCACACTTGAATTTTGAAACGGCTTTCGCTTCTACACAGGGGGGGAAAATCAAGTAAATGGAGTCCCTGAGCACGAGTTCAGCCAGGTTATAATGTAGGCGCGGGAATAAGGATGGAATGATAACAAAGCCGAAGGGTCACGGGACTGAGGCGAAGGCGCCTCGTTTTCTTCTTTCCCCTGTCACGGCGGGCGAGTGAAGGTCGGAGTGACGGCGAGGCTGACAAGAAACACTCGCCCGGCCTTGAGTGACAACGTTGGAAGCTTTTCACGCCGTCGGCATGTGGAAGTTAAGTCAGCCTGTCTTTGGGGCTGTGAGGTTGTTTACGAGATGTGCTGTTGTCACCTACTGGCAGAAAATACCAGCGCATGTGTGATTTCTCACAAGGAAAACAGAAACTCGCTTTGGTATAATTGGAATTCAGACACATCTCTTGTTCCCCAAACTTTTGTCTTTGACATTTTCCATTGGCCTAAAGGATATTGACAAAAGTACTTTTGGAGTAATCCCGCTAAGAAACAAATAAGAAAACAAACCAACCCGGGCAGAGGCGATTAGCAAAAGCGACTAAGCTAAGCGGCAGCGCTAACACGTTAGCGCTTGAGTCAATAACCAATTGAGCAAAGACAATTTCGCAGACGATTGTCCCGAAGGAGTGCGCGGGACGCCTCGGCGCTAACAACACAATGGCTGCTGAAAGGAACCAAGAGTTGAGCGACTCCCGAGCCCGATGGAAAAGAACCATCACAAGAGTCACTGGGAGCTTAATTGATTTGCTCCCCTTATTCGGTTTTCCAATCAAAGCGGGGACGGCGGGTGTGTGGCGGCGGCCGCGCCGAGACCGAGGATTATTAGAACGGCGACAAAGCGCGCCGGCCTTGGAACGTCTGAATGAAACGAGCACAATGCGACTTTGAGAATCACAAGACTGGGTGAAAGAAAGAACCGAGACCTCCTTTGAAGCCTTTTCTCGCCCAAGCCGCCTTTCCTTCACTTTGGAACAGTCGGAGCTGATTTGGTTTGTGAGCAAGCTACGTAATTAGCCTGATAGCAACACAGCGCTAACAACCGATGAACACCGGGACGTGAACCTCGAGTCTGGACTCGATGGGTGTAAAGGCAATTTGGAAAGAAGCACAGAACCTGTCATCGAACAATTAGAGCGAGTTGAAAAGTCCGATTTAAAAAGTGCTCTTAATTTGCCTCCTACTTAGCCGCAAAGTAGAGTCACAACTCTTTTGTGATTGAGCAGATAAGCTCTCGTGATCAAGTGGAAAACACTCGCGGTGCAGATGGAAGCCAGCTGCAATAGGCTCCAAATGGAACCGACTTTATCCGATTTTTTTTTCTTCTTTTGTTCCAATTGCTCGGATGTAGACGGTAAGCGATTTCCCGAGGTGTGTCATCCATCTTACCAGCCTCGCAGCTTGTAGGCCTCGGGGATGTCCGGGTTGATCATCATGCTGCTGTTGAAGGACACGGAAAGCGAGACGCCGCCAAAGTCGGACAGCTTGGCGCTCTTGATGGCCACCACAGGCTGGGAGCTGCCGTCAAACTTCTCCGCCTGCACGACAAGAAGGGATAAAAAGGAAAACGCGGCGAGTTGAGGTTCTGAAACATTTAGTGAGGCATTTTTCCACGAGTCGTATTGTGTTAGCGCTGCTTGACAAAACAGAATCATAATAGATTGGATACTTGAACCATCCAGACTAAGTGAAACGTTTTAGTTGGATATTAGCGGGACACAAAGTAAAGGAAACACAAAGCAAAAGTGGCGGGGAAATTTTTATCTTCGCTCTGCCTTTGTAAACAAATAAAATCGGGCAAACTGAGCAGAAGGTAAAGAGTCCAAATCTGGAGAGACAATATACGGCGCTCAATAATATGACATTTAGAAAGTGACGTTCTTAGCATGGAATGAAGATGAAGAGCGCGGGGATAAGCAGGAAGATTTCTGCGGTCAATGCGGATTATTGAATCCTAAAGTGTGGATTTATATTAAGATAACGATGTGTCGTAATCGAAGCAATATAGGATTTAAAGGAGACTCGAATTGTCTGAATAAGAACTCTACCGATATTTTTTTTTACGCTGATGTTGATTTGGGAGATGAAAATGCAGACACACAAAAAAATCCTGAAATTTTGGCATCTTACCTCTTCGCCCCACAAGGTGACGTTCACCATCTTGCCCGACGTGTCCATCAGGTTGAGCGTCCGCTTGGACACTTCCCGGTTGGTCTTTGTGGTGAGACGGGTCACCTCGTCCACGCTCTTACACACGCCGATCACGTCTGTGGGGGAGGGCTCGGTGGTCAACGGCAAGCCGACGACAAGGTCAAAAAAAGCTGCTTTGGTTGAATGAGTCTCCCTCACCCACAACAGAATCCTTCTCCTTCTTCTCCAGATCGCCGATGGAGATGAATTCGCACTGTATGACGGGGACGTCGCAGTTGTCCTCGCACGGGATGATGGAGGTGTCGCCGTTCAACGTGATCTCGTAATCGTTCTTCACCGAGGTGTACTGCTTGTTGGCCACCTTCAGAGAGCCTTTGGACATGTAGTAGACCTGAGATGCAAGGAGAAGGTGTTATGGAAACAAAACTTTGGACCAACTGGACTCATTTCCTTATAGAAAAATAAGTTGGATGAAGAATCCCACCTTGCCGACCTCGACGAGGTCAAAGAACTTGTCGACTTCTTGGTTGAAGCCTGTCACCCTTATCTCTCCCTGGAAGCGTAATCGAGTGGAACGTCACAAGGCGTAATATTTACGTACTCGTAAACGTGCGCTAGGAGCACTCACGGTCTCGTCCACGATCTCCATGGAGAAGAGTTTGCCGTCGCCGCGCGAGTTGCTCCACGTGCGGATGCTGCTCTTGTTGGTGACGCGGACGCGGATGGTCCATCTGAGGGAAGGAAGACATCTTAACTTACTTCCGGATGGTATTGAACTCGTGCAGATGTTTTGGCCGAGCACGTACTTGGACAGGTACGGGTTGAGGCTGGCGATGGGCACGACTTTGGCGGGGCCGCCCGGCGTGCCGGACGCGACGGGCTTCTTCCCGAAATCTTTGCCGCCCGCTCGGTTCACTGGAGGGAGGGAGGAGGCGGAGGAGGGCGCTAAATGGCGTGTGAAGAAGAGCGGAGTGAGATGTACTCGCTTGATGCTGCGATGACCTTTTTCGCAGCAGTCATTTTGGAACGGTGACACAGAAAGTCGTGGGAGAGACACACAAGCTTTGTTTCACGCCTCCGGTTCATTTTGATTAGAGAGAATTAGCTTCTTGTTGCTCTCATGTAAGGTAAAGTTGTTTGAAACACGCAAACACGCTAACACGCTAACGCACAGTCTTTTAAGATCTCACTAGGACAACTCAAAATTTACGTAACAAGTGTGACAGAAAATATAAACAGCCAATTACCTACTAACCAAGCCAAATGATGACCAAAAAAAAATAAAAAAAAGCTCCATGCCATTTTGAATTTGATTATTTATTCAGCCTAATTTTACTCGTGGTCACGATGGAAGTACTTGAAGTATTTTTTTCTTCTGAGTGGTACTTGATCAAAACATTTTTAGTGCTCCTGTATTAGAGGATATACGGTATTGCCCACTTTTAATTTATGGAATCTGTTTTCTTGCATTGATAGCCAGCATGTGCATTTCTAAACGGGGGGAAAATAAATGTCATCAATGATCATGTAAAATGCGCAGCTGGCGACTCAAATGCAGCAGAAGGAAGCAGCACATAAAAAAAAAAAAAAAAAAAAAGTGCGAGATGACAGCCTGGCATTGCGAGAGATGATTCACAGAACAGAGGCGAGTGTGAAACACTGTTACCTCCACCAAGGGAGCGCTAAAGAGCAGTCCAAACACGTGAGCCTCCCCCGTTTTGATTTTTTTTTTTTTTTTTGCGTGCAGCTCACGCAGAGGATTAGAGTTCAAAGTGTCCGCTTAAGTCCTCCCACTTGGCCAGCGGCTGCACATGCACTAATTAAGCCCTGGGCTCGAAGCGCCGACAATGACCGCGCTGATGAGGAGGATGCTCGCCCCAAAACTCAATCCCCCCTCCGCATGGCGGATTAGAGGGATGAAGAAGACGCTATGACACTGGAGAGCTAAAGAAGATGGTGGTGGGGGGGCCACTCTGAATAACTCCCGGTACAGGTTCGGCATTGAGTTTACGTGGTAGGCGTGCATTCAAAAGACATGATTTAAAGAATTATTTAGGTGTTGTGACCGTTTTTGGAACCCCAATACTGGAGAAATTGTTTCCAAATGAGTTGTAAAAATGTCCTGCCTGGCACTGTATTGAAAAGACTGAGGAAATGCTTCCACCTGCTGGTTGACGTGAAGTACAAACGCATTTTCAAGATGGCAGTTTTTTTGTGTTTCATTTCTAATTATATCAGAGGTCGGAGGCCTTTAAAAAAATTACATTTCTAGAGTTTCTAAGAACACTTATAAAGTACAATCCACTATTCCACAAAGAGTAAAAATATTTAGTTGGTGGCAATGAAAAGAGAGCATAATTCCAAACCTTCAAAACGTAACATCTTTGAAGGAAGTAAGACTCACGATCATTTCCAATTTGCGCCTGAAGTGGAGGACGGCTGACGGGGGCGGCCGAGGCCGGGGCCTGCTGGGGGGCTTTCGTGTGTCCTGCACGCATTTGAGACACTGTTGAACTGATGAAATGATTTTATATTCAAATGCTTTGAAGCGTTACCGTCGCTGTAGGGCATCGGGTTGCCGATTTTGCAGTTGACATCTGCAGCGGACTTGAGGATCTCGAGCTCCAATATGATTACCACACGGCTGGCGAGAAGGTGAGAACGCGCAAAATTATCTTCCGTAATTTTGCACCCTTATTGCGAAATTCTTACCGATCATCCTTGAGAATATTGGTCACGTGTCTCTTGAGAAGAACAATGCAGTTGGGGGCCAGCTGGTTGTCTTGGGCCAAGCGGTTGAGTTGCGTGCAAAGCATGAACGCTGCGTAAGGGCAAGGATAAAAATATGTAACAACACCAAAGCGACAGACTCGGGTAAGATGATCCTAGGGCTGGAAAAAAAAAAAAAAAAGCACTCACAGGACATGGTGTGTCGGCCATCGCTCATCATCACGCGAAAGCGAGGTGGGCCGTTTCCACCCTCAATCTTACGGATGCTCTGAAACAGAAGAGAAGTCGAGATGTATCAGGATTTAGTCTTTTATTAAGGGGAAGATCATGAGAAACCTTTTTCTATCATATATTCAGCCATTTTCTACTAAATGCTAATAATTAACCTGGCTAGCCACCGATTACTCGAATCGTTGCTTTGTGATCAATTTAGCAGATTTCCCACTGAGTAAATTGACACAATCAATATTATTTTCATCAATATGTGTACTTTTACTACCATTTTGTCAAGCGGGATTTTTCCTCATGTAAAAGATGTGCCTCAGCTTATTAAAGATTCTGAAATGTGTGTTAAAGCTTTATACTTACCACCAACTGAAGCACTGCGTCGTTTCCACCATTTCCACTGGCCAAGGCCTGGAAAATAACAGCAAATGATGTGTTAAAGTGCACAGTACGTTTCAAAACTTACATTTAAGTTTACTTCATGTCAATGTAACCAGTGAATGTTTCTGACACGACAGACGACAACAAGAACAACATTTAAGACTGTAGCATGTTAGAAACATTGACTAACGTCTGACTGTTTTAAGCTAGTTTCGTTGTGACCGATAAAAGCAGCACAAAAGGAGCAGAACCAAAATAAAATAGGCTAGCCATACCTCTATTGCTCCTTCTGTCAATTTTATCATTTCTGCGAAGATTTAGTTGTGTTGTTTAGGATAATTATATTTTCAAGAACGAGACTAGTGTACGTATTCTTGCTTCCAGGCTGTGATTATCACCAATGGCGCCAAAGCTTCGTCTGTCCCGCCAGGCGGCGTTGACTTCCTTCTTCCGGTTTGTTAAACTGATCCAGTTGCAGTCCGCCCGGTAATATATGACGTGCAGAAATGAGGCTCGAATGCGGCAGAACTGACTTGGGATCAGTAAAATGACAGAGCGAGCAGAAGGCGCACTACGTCACGAGGATGCCTTCAATGACTTAAACAAAAATTGGAAATTTTAATTTCGGTATTGCGTAATTTTCTGCTGACTTGACGTCTAAATTAAACAGGATAAATGGAAGTGAGGAGGAAGAAAGGAACTAAAAGTATATCAAGACAACAAGGCAATATGACAGATTCTTCAAATTCAGCCACATTGTATTTATTTGACGTATTTTATAATTACACAGAATGGCTGATATGAGATTCAACTGGCCATACATTTAGACATCTGAACTAAAACTCCCACTTGAGGCATACATATTTTTTTTATACTGTAATTTGAAAAAAAAAAAAGAAATAATCATGATTTTGCATCTACACCAACATTTTTTGAATAGTATATTCACACTGGTGGAAATCTAAACAAATGAAACACGGAATGACATTTTTCACATTTTAATCGAGCTATCTCGTATTGTACACTTATTTTGTATAATCACAATGCTCTTGCTCTCTTTTTTTTTTTTTTTTTTTAACCAAGTGGCATCTGAACACGAGATCGTCGCTACTTGGGAGGCCCTCCCAACGCGCCCATTTGATTCATATCACTTTGCACCTCATCTTTATCCTTACTCTTTTTTTCTCCTCTCGGCAAGACCGCCGCGTCGGGATTGGGGTTGTTGACGACGCCCATAAAAATCGGCACTTTCGTCTTCTCCTCCACGAGGGCGAAGAGGAAGGGGTGGCTCAGGTAGAAAATCGGACTGGACGAGCGCGAGATGACGACGGTGGTGGCGGCGGAAGCCTCCGCCCCCTCCTCGTTGATCTCCATGGCGGCTTTGTGCTGGATGCTGGACACCAGTAAGGGCCCGTCGGCCATGTCGGCTAGGTTAGGGCTGGAAAACATCTCTCCGAGGCCTGGTGTGGAGGACAAGATGGATGTGGCTTGAAATGTGAAGACTTCAGATTGCACAAATGTGACTTACCCATTTTGGTGAAGACCTCCTGCAGCTCCTGAGCGTACTCCAGCTTGAATTTAGGGACTTTGACGTGAACGACTCTTTGCTTGGGCAGACGAGAGTAAACGCTGGAAATATTCAGCTTAGGAGCAAGCGAGGAAATGTTGACGTGGCCGGACATGGGCATGATTACTAAAAAGCTCATCCCCCTCACAAACGGGAAGCTTGCGACCTGCGTGGAGGAAGAAGAAAATATGTCATAAAAATGTAAATCCATCGATTTGGAGGTAGATTTGTTTCTGATGAGTCGGAGATGAAAGCTGCTAAAACGACTATAGTCGTCTCACTTGCTCAATACTCGATACTGAGAGTTGTGAGATTTCAAGTCCGATGGAGAAGATCAACCTTCTCACCTGGGACTCGAGTTCACTGTCGAAAAGAAAACTCAAAGGATGTTTGAAATTTTCCATGATGTCCACGTTGACCATCTGCTTGTCGTTCAGGAAGAAGGCGCCGGTGGTGGTGGCCTGCGGGTCGAAGCGAGCTTCCCATTCACCTGAAGCAAAAACAGCGAGAACTTTACGGTTACAGAGAGCCATTTTGTCGCTTGAGATGTTAGTTGACCTTTGAAGTGGACGGCGTTGATGAGCATGAGCAGCATGTTAGGCGGCAACGCAGACAGGAAGTCCTTCATCTTCCCGTTGGTGGCGTTCTCCACCCAGTCGTTGAGCTGCTTCAGGTTCTGCAGGACGGCGGGCTCCGAGTCGTACAGGCGTTTGGATTCCTCGAGGAAGTCCTCCTTTGGAATAAAGCCTACAACAAAAACGTACGTTCGATTTGAAATCTACAAGAATGAATAAAAGTTTTTTTTTTTTTTTTTTTTAGGACCTTGGCGAAGGAAGATGCGGGTGCCGATTTTCAGGTCACTGTTTCGGAGCAGTGTCAAGACGTAATTGACGGCATGGTGGTAGCACGTGATGGTGTTGCCATGGAGATGTTGCATCAGAAGCTCCTCGGTCTCGTTGACGGCACCTGTGGAGAAAAACGGGTGACGGGTTATGAAATCTCGGTGACAGATGGATGAGGAGATGGAGAGGCAATTATTTATAATCGTTTTGGATTTTCAGACCGATTAATCGATTATTAAGCTAATCGTGAGTGACGGCCCCGTCACAATCTTACCAAGAGCCAACTGGGAGAGCGACAAAGCGATGCTGAAAGGCGATATGATGACATTGGGCTGCTCGGGCGTGGTCTTGAGATGCTGCAGCAGCTCCATGCCCAACTTCTGAACGGCGGCGGCGACAGCATCGCTGGACTCCAAGTTGCGGCCGATGACCGCGCAGCCCTCGTCCTCCTCCGAATCCTCCTCGTCGGGTGCGGGCGTCGACAGCTCTGGCGTGCTTTCGTTTACCTGGACGGCATTTGGATAAAGGTTAATTCAGGTGTCAAAACACAAAAAAAGTAGATTCAGGTTGTGTCCTAAAGTACAAGTTGAAAAACAGAAACGCACTTTGTACCCATTTAGATAACACTTTTTTTCTTTTTTTACTCGACACAACTTTTATTTAAGCCATTTGTTCCTGAAACGTTGCTAATATTATGAACTGAGCTACAATAAAAATGCTAAATTAGCAATTAATGACAACATACCATGTGTGTGTTTTTACGATCAGGCAAAAAATGTTGCCACCAAACGATAATTCTCATTTTAAAGAAGGATTACAAAATAATTATATAATTAAAAAAAAATATACTCAAGTACAAAAATACTGACAAATTATTTAGACTTCATTCCTTCCTACTGACCTTTTGGCTGGGATTCAGGGGCACCGATGGGGTCGACTCTTCTCCTGCCACTTGAGCATTCTGTTGAGAAATTAAAATGTGAATTTTATGATATATGATATTTGTGGCACATGGCCGACTTACAGTCACTCCTTGGTTGTAGAGACAGATGAAGAGGAGTGTCAAGCGAAGATCCATCTCCTAATGAAACGTAGCTTGTAAAAATTTTTTTTTTTTTTTAGTCCAGAGCACACAATGTTCCAATTTGGAGGGGTCAAAGTACATAAAAGACTTTTTTTTGTTAGGTCTTGCTGGTTTTAGAAATTCATTCTAGTCGGCCAACTTGTGGGAAACTAAGTCAGAATCCCAAACCAGGTTTCAGATCAATTTCTCGATCCCAATCACATTAAATCTTACTTAATTTTGACTCTGAGAAAAGTTCCAAAATCGAGAAAGCATCGAGTTTAGTTGATGGGTCAGTTTGTCAGGCCGTGGCCTCGTGTCATCAAAGATCAACAAAACCAGAGTAGACATCCAACACACTTTCCGTATAGTCAACATTTTTTATCTTACCTTAAATTTAAATTAGTGTATAAAAAAAAAAATAAGTAAAAAAACAAAAAAAAAAGCTGGCGTCTTGTCCAAAAAAAGGCGCGACTGAATGCAGATGGCGGAATTCCTGAAAGTCAAAGATTGGTTGTCGCACGGCAAACGGTTAAAGATCAACCCCCATTGATCGGGGCCTCATTGTAGCCACTATTTGTAAACGCAGCACTCCGAACCTCCAGCACGATTAAATATCCAAGCTGCACAACTTGCGAAAAATACAATCGTAACTAAACGACAAACGTTTTGGTTTTCTGCTGGGAAATATGACAGCTCGAAAAAAAAAAATCCTGAGTCATTTTGGATTTTTCCCAGAAATGACGAAACATTGGGTTAAGGAAAGGGAACTTTTTTTTTTTTTTTTTTTGAATGGTCGTGACGAGTTTCTCAATTAAAAGTCCTATTTAAGTAGTAACATGAGAACACATGACGCTCCTCTGCAAACACGCCGGGGCACTTTGACCAAAATGATTCAGCCTGAGTAAAATAAGTGTTACACATACCTCTTGATCAATTTGGAACAACAAATGTGAATTTAAAACACGACACAACTGGGTCAATTCATGATTATTGAACTTTAGTGAGAGTCAAAAAAAAACAAAAAATGTTACACTGACGTGTCAGGGGATTTGAGATTAGAAAAATACGATAAGACAGCAGAAGCATACAAAGTAACACAAAAAAAAGTTTTAAGAGTGCATTTTTTGTACAATTGACCTTAAATGAATGATTTTTGCCATTTCCTAAAAATGTTCAAGTAGAAAATCTTGGCGTGGACTCAGACCATTGATATGGTCAATACTGTTCGGAAAACAATAAAAAAAAAAAACTTTATTAGTGGATTAAAATCATTCAAGCTAAATATTGAGGCGAGGCAGGCTTCACTTTTTTTAGACGAAACAAAAACACAAAATAAAGATTTGATCTAGAAATACTGCATAGTTTAGTCAGTGCATTACAGGTAAAGGGTAAGTAAAAAAAGGTCACCTTTTTTTTTGGTATGTCGATTTTCGTGGTGGGTTGTTCGAAATGTACAACCGAAACATGAATAAATGTGTATTATTATATATATTAAGAATTTATGAGTAACATGTTTTTGGGCTTTCTTAAATAACAGTTCCTCTGAGGTTTTATTTGCGTTAGGATTAGCATCCAATGCTCTCGCAGGCCGTGTTTGGCCCACGGGCCGTAGCTTGGCCACCCATTTGGAATAAGACAACATAAGAAGTGGTCCCTGAGCAAGTCCGATTTCAGCATCACGGACAAGGTCCAAAAATAATCGAGATAGATTATGCTTTTAGAGGATGTACGGGAAGATTGTTCAAGCCAGCAAGCGGATGGCACCGTTGTCCGAGCCCAGGAGCAAGAGCCTCTTAGTGGGCAGCACGGCCAGGCTGGTGAGCGTGCCGCGGAAGTTCTCGGAGCTCAGCTTGGTGCTGCTGACGGGGCTGAGCGAGATGTCCGCCACCGAGTACACGCCCACTTTGTTGGCCATGGTGCCAGTCACGATCTCGGAGCCGTAGAAGTCCAAGGCGTGGACGGGGTCCGACTGCGACTTGTACAGCCGGAGGGGCTTGTTTTCCAGATCTTTCCACACGGCGAGGGTGTAGTCGGTGGACGAGCTGATGACCAAGTTGCCTTCGGCCGCCTGGAGGGTGACACAAGAGCCAAAGTCAACTACCTCCAGAATTTCAATCAAAACTTTCGATCAATTGGTTGCCGATTAATCGTTTTCTTTAAGTGATTGCTATCAACTCTGAATTTGTCGGTTACAAAATGTGAGAAAAACATGCTGCACTAAAATGAGACAAATACATTTGCCCAGTTGTATTTTTTTTTTCCTCAATTGAAAATCATGTGGCCTTGTGTCATCACAATCTGAGTTTGAGACTAAAAAGAAAAACACAAAAGGTTCGTCATCCAGTGTTCCGACACACGAACGTACGTCGCTGCTTGTAATCTGAAGTCCGAGGGTGCCGACAAGAGCCGCCACGCTCCTTCTAATGAGTAACTTGTGTCCATATTTGCATAAACCTGGACACTTTAAAAGCACAGGCACAATCCTTGACCCAATCTGGGGTTAAATAAAGTTTGCTCATCCTTTTGCTCTGTTGACAGCAGATTGGCTAGGTACAACATTCGCCCACCCTCCCTGCATCCGCACGTGGCAATCCTGTCAAAATAAAAGCCTGCTCTTTGATCTAAATAATAAAAAAAAAAATACTGATGAAGCTCCAAAATAAAACAATTTGTGACGCTAGTTCCTGACAAAGTTCTATTTCCCCATATGACATCAAATCATATGAACGAATCAAAAACTAGATGATGACACTCAACAGGTTTTTTTAAAAGGATTTTTTTTTTTTTCTTTCGGCGCCTGGTTCATTTGGACTGTTTTGGCTAAATAAACGACAGGCGGTGTGACCCGGGGTCCTCCGGCCCACGCCTTGTTCAAACAGAAGATATTTTCAGGGAAGTTGCAAAAAAAAAAAAAACACTCACTCAAAAAAAAAAGTTTCGATTAGTATCTGAACTGGATAAATCAAGACTTTGTCTTACCATTTCCTGTATAGTCTGTGTCGCTTTTCATAAAATTAAATAAATTCTCCCTTTATGCTAATGATTATAATTTGCCCATCACGGCGGTAACTTTCGTCGTTAAATTTGTCATCCAGACTCATTCTACCTTCATTTGGAGGATGTCTCCCTCATGCGCAGGCCATCCCCTCAGTATCAGGCCCGTGCGTGCATCGAGCAGGACGATGAAGCCAGATGAGAACCCCGCCGCCACGGTGCGTCCCGTCGGACTAACGGCCAGGTATCGGATGAGCCCGGCGCTTATATTGTTATAAGCCAGTCGAAATTCATGCTGAGCGAACACAGAGGGGAAAATTCGTCACTGTCGAACGGCAGAGTTTTACTCGAGTACTGCGAGGACGTTTGTCTCGAGGGGGGATGCGTCGGCGCGGATAATTTAGTACCTGCAATCCCGGCTTGCGGGGATCAATGAAGCGGAGGACGGAATCTGCGCTTCCGAACACCACGCTGCAGTGCGGCGCCGGCATGGTGGTGACGGCTGTAATTGGATTCTTCCCATCCACTGCTTCGTACGAGCGGATCTGTCTCCCTGGGACAAGAAGAAATGGCGTTGAATCAAAGAAGCAAGTCCAATTGTAATATTCGGGCCTTTGTAGCTTCACATGAGACATGAGATGTCCCTCACCCGTATACTGGTCCCAAAGGTGGACGTTGCCGTCGCAGCTGACCACCTCCTGCGAAGCCTCCAGTTGTCCCACGTAGAACACGGACTTCCTATGGTCCGTATACGTGAGCCTGGGTTCTACTTCCTGCGTTCCGTCGCCGCGGTTATAAAGTGGCCACAGCTTCACGGTTTTATCTTTCCCCCCGGAGAGGAAGTAATCCTCCCCGGCCAGCGGCGCCAAACATTTGGTGGCGCCCGAGTGACCCGGGAAGCTCTGCAGACGTATCTGGTGGAAGTGGAAGTGAGGGTCTTGCTGGTTCAGGCCGATTTCGTACTGCCAGTAGGCCAGCCAGTTGCCCTGCAAGGAGCGTCCGCTACGAGCTAACTCCTGCTTCAGAGCGCTGTCCTCCGGAGGGGGGCCCGTCACCCAGGAGGATGAAAAAGGGGCCACCCCGACGGACGCGCTTGAGATGGCTGAGGTAACGGTCGCGGTGGCGTTAATGGCGGCGGTATGGTTGGAGCGTCCCCAAGAGCCGGCCAAACTCATGTTAGGGCTTGACACTTGGATTCGGTTCCCGACAAGATGGCTGCCAAACGTTCCCGACTCAGGGACGGGGTCTCCGAGCGGGTTGGAATTAGAGAGGGAGGGGCCGCAGCCTGGCAGTCGACTGAAATCCGAAGAGGAAGACGGCGGCATGTCCACTCTCGGTGCTGCAGGACTTACGCTTTGGTGGTACGAGGAAGCCAACTGCCAGACCAGCTCGTGGTTGGGAACCACTTTGCGGATCCCCATGTCACCTGCGGAACCCACAACAGGGTCTGTTTTACAAGTCAGATGCTTAAAAAAAAAAAGAGGCGGTCCTTACCAATGAGGCAGTAAAAAGGGATATACGAGGCATGCGCCATCTCGGCGCTAAACACCGACTGGAGTTCCTCCAGGACGGCCAACTCGTAAGTCTCACTGGAATCTTCAGGTGTGCTCACGTCCACCACCGTCACCTCCCCGACGACTCTGCGGGGTGCGCTTTCCATCTGCAGTGTGGAGGAAAAATGGAGAAACTTTTCTAATTGGCCACAAATACTTTCTTTCCCACTTCAATTCCAAGTTTCTATTTTTAGCCACAAGCAAGCCACGACGGGACCCCGCCCCGCTGAAAGCGTTCTGGAAATAAACTCGGCTTGTGAATTCCAAACGTGTACCTGAGGCCGCAGAAAATGCAGCAGTGAGAAAACGGCAAAGAAGCGGCGCAGCGTATCGGCCATGTGCTGCTGCACCATCTCCCTCCCGATCCGCAAGCAGATGAGAGCCATCAGGCTGAGTGTTTTGAGACACACCACGGTCCGCGTCTGCCCCCCGCTGGGGAACCTGGGTACAGCAGGAGGGTGTGAAACCAAATAAAAAAAAAAATCCCTCGCAATTGTGACTGTGAATGACTTTCTTACCCCATGTGAGGGTTGGTGAGCAGGTCAAGGAGCGGCAGTAGCACGTCCCGATTAATTTTCATCAGCATGTCCATTAGTGTGGTATCGGAGAGGAAGACCACGACCTTCTGAGTCAGCGCCACAGCTCCCAGCAGGCTGGCCTCCTTGCGCGTGTTGAGACGCTGAGAAGATGGTGGAGACACCTGCGGGCATTTTTTTTATTTTTACAGTCCGTTTGATTGAATTCGCTTAGTCGGCGGGATTTACCAGGTATCCGATGTACGGCAGGTATTGATAGGTGAGCACGGGTTCGCCGTAAAGCTGAGCGATGTAAATGAGGCAGTCCAGCACGGGTGCGGCGGTCTGGTCGCCCACGACGGGTCTTTTCTCGTAAACGCTGCCCATTCCCACGCTCTCCAGGGTGCTCTCCTCAAGTCCGGGACTGATAAAATGATGACTTTCGGGGCCTGCGGGAAGCAAGGTGACGCTCGTTGGATGTTTCGGAATGCTAGCTTTGTCTACGTACCGATGTAGCAATTGGTGAGCAATCTCAGAAGGTTCCTGGCCACACATCGAGACGTCACGGTCGGTCCGAGTTTGGCAGAGAGCCATCGAACGGTTTTGCAGACTGTGTCTGTGGAGAGATTTTTCTTTTTTAATTTAAGTAAATAAAGTGATTTTGAATGAATCATTTCATCACAGGCTCACCGAGAAGGATTTTTTGCTCCTTGGCCAGCGATTCCTCCGTTGGATCCTGGTCTGCCTCTTCCACCTGCTCACCCATCATCCCTTTATCGGTTTCTTCCAGTACCATGGTGTTTACAAAGTCACTCTCCAGATTTGCCATGGTAGTGCCTGAAACTTCCGTGAAACCGGAGAAGGACAGCTCCAGCTTGGGGGTTGAAAGGTCATCGGGCACCACTTTAAGATCATTGGTGGTTTCCTCCTCTTCCAGTTCTGCTCCCTCCTCTCCCTCGCTGGCCTGTTTCAGGTCCTGGCAGCTGTCAGCTGACTTAAGACTGGCTCGATCCCGCATGGAGTCGGCGTCGCCCGACGAGAGCTCGCTTGCGCTGCTTTTGTCGCTCAGCTTGCCCACGCTCAAGGACTCGTGGTCGTGGTCCTTGTTCGCGGAGTTCTGGTCCGGCTGTTTCCCGCTCTCTCTCGCTTCGCTGTTAGCGTAAAATTCATTCTGAAAGTCCTCGGCTTCTGAGAGAAACACCTGGTCGTTGAGACTGATGCCCGAGGAGTAGTCCACCAGCCCGGTGTCGCCGACCCCCCCGCTGGCCCCGCTGCCACCGCCAACGTTCCCGCTGACAGATCCAGATGAAGACCGCACGTCGCCGGCCTGGAACCCCTCCTCTTCCTCTTCTCCTAAAGTACAAGTCGCACTCCGCATCCCTTTGCAAGCTTCCCCGGCGGAACCGGAAGTCCAGCTTTCGAAACCGGTCAGGACCAGAAGCACGTGTGGGAGGAGGTTAGACAAGAAGGCCTGCAGGCCGAGCCTCACGATCAGTTGCAGGACGAAACAATCGGTGTAGAGATAGAAACGTCCCCGTAGGCAGTGAGGGTTCTCGAAAACATTAACCAGTGGTTTTAGAAGGTACTTGTTTGCATTCCTGGGGCCCAGGACTCTGGAGATGGGTTCGAACAGGTACCAAGCGGCGTAGACGGCGGTGGACTCTTCGAGCATGAGGGCCAAGACGAAGGGTAAGAGAATCTCGAGACCCTCGGCCGTGATGTTGCTTCGCAGGAGCGTTTCTAACTGCTGCCACAAGTGGAAGACCACGTCCCTTCCGTGAAGGTTACACACCGTCTCCATCTTGGCGTGGTAGGAGAAGATAAAACGATGGAGTGCTGAGAAGTAGGACGGGAAAGGGAACGGAGTGATGAATGCGTTGAGTAACTGGGAGGGCGTCGGAGGGGGGAGGCCATCACAGATGGGATCGTAGTCGAAAAGAAGAGGGCGTCGACACCGGTGCGTTTCTTCGGAATGCTTCTCGGTCGGTAGCAGTTTCTCAAGAGCGTGATGTAAAGAAAGCGGGACATCCCGGAAGCCGAGCGAGCACATTTTCAAAACGGCCTGGAAACGTTGTCTGAGCGGGGCGCCCGGTTTCAAGCCTCGGACTTTTGAGGAGTAAAATATCTCAGCGATGAGGACGCCCAGGGCTTGCATGTCTCTTTCGTAGAGCCTCGTGAGGGACAGCGGCGTTTGGATCACTCCGAGCTCACGTTCGGTGGCTCCTTCGGGGTGCAACACTTGAGCGTGCAGACTCTTCACCAGAAAATTGTTCAACTTCTCCAGCTCTTCTAAAGGCTGCAGCGGGTTGAAGCCCTCAGGGAGAAGAATCTTGACGTCCTCTGTGGTCACATTTCCCTCCGCGAGCTTTTTGTTCACCGGCCCACCTCTTTGGAGAACAGCGCTGCGCAAACCAGGTCCTAAAGCGCTCGTGAAATCACCGGAGAAGGAAGTCGGCGAGTTGGACATGAGAAGCGCCGCATCTCCGATCTTCCCGCTTGTCGTATTGATACCGGGCGGTGGGACGGAACAAGCGGCGGAGTTCGATGATCCCGTAGATATTAACGAGTCCAGAGCTTCGGTAGCTTGCTCCAGGTCTTCGTCTCGGTCTACCATGGTCCAGCCACTGGATTCGCACCCCGTGGACTCTGGCACCAGTCCATCCACAGAATCCGCCGACGTGTCGATTTGCGGGATGTACAGAGAAGGCACGTCGAGGGCGGCGAGGCCGACGAGTGGAGGTTCTGCCGGGGCGTACTGGGAAGTGGATAAGCGAGGCGGGTGGGCCTGGTCAAATAACTGGACCACACCAAAGGTGGTCAGATGGGTGTGGTTGTCGACTAGGTGCAAGCACACATTCTTGGCCTTGACTGCGTCTTTGCCCGACAGCTTGTAGCCAAAATTAAGGTCGATCCAGTGGTGCAGGTTCTGAGACACCTCCCTGCTCTCCAGGAGGCGCCGATGGACCTCGATAAACTCCTCGTAAGACTTGCACCAGGAAGGCACGTCCAGGTCCGGCATGTCGGGGTGTATTGATCGGAAGATAGATGGGTCCGTGTAGAACTCGGGGATGCACTCGTCGGGGGTCCAGCTTTGCATGCGCTCCATACTGGAGGGGTATTCATTGGGTTCCCACTGGGACCTCACGTGGTTGCACAAAACCCATTTGGGCGTCTGCCGGGCTTTGTAGACGTAGTACGTGATGTCTGAGAGAACATCTGATACGTGATGAGGTACATGGAGGTGGTCCGGTTGCCCGGCCGCACCGCCACTGTCTCCCCCGACACCGCTGCCCACGGCGGCCGCCAAAGCCTCTTTGGTCATCTCATAGGTGAAGTCCAGTTGCTTATCCCCCTTGTTGAGTCTGAACTTGGATCTTCGGAGGTCCCGGAATTTTCCAAACGGCACTGTGAAATCCACCACCCACGGCAGCACCGGGTGGTAATTTGGGTCTCCCTCTCGTCGCCCCGCTAACCTGTTGAGCTCCATCAAGTAGCTAAAGTTACTGACCCGCCCGTGGACCCAGTCGAGAACTAAAGTTTTCAGCTCATCAAAGCAGTCCTTGCAAAGTATTTTGTTCGGCTGGCTGGAAAATATGTCGTCGCTCGGAGGAGCGCTTTCGGGATCGTCGGCGCTCGGAGAGTCCAGTTCCTCATAATGGGCAAGGTTGATCTTAAGTCGGCTACAGAGCTGCTCGTCCACAGCTACGTCCAGCGGGGAGAGGTCCCCGCAGGACAGACCCGAAGCGTGGCATGCCTGCATAGCTGTTAGCAGCTGGTAGATAATAAACAACACTTTGGCGTGACTGTTGGCGAGCTTGGCCGGGCTGAAGGACACGATGTCGTGGAGTGAATACTGCGTGTAGGGTAGAACCACGTAGAGCATATCCGCCGTCTCCAGCAAACATTCCGCCGGTAGAACATTGGGACACAAATGGTCCGATTTCGACTTGGAAGAAGCGGATGAGAGCGACGGCAAGATGTTTTCCTTTTCTTTGGCCGGGGAGAGAGATGGTGAGACTTTTTCACATGAGATGAAGGTAGAGTTGAAGAGTTTTTGAAGAGCGTGTCGGACCGCGTCCGCAGCCACCACGTGCATTTGTTCGCTAGCTCCGGCGTACGGCTGCACAAGTCTGGAGTGGGCTTCACGCCATAGATTCCTGGAGGAACATAATTAAGGGAAAAAAAGTGAGGCAAGCTTTGACTAAATATTTGGCTCGGACATTTTTGTCCTTCAGTACCTGACATTATGCAGCGACACGTGCTGCATGGTGCTAACGTACGACTCCTTTGTCGACGAGTCGTTCAGTTGAAGACACGGGTCTCGGACCAGTTTGTAGCTCAGCTTGCTTTTCCTCAAACCTTGCACGCACACTCGCGTCCAGCCGGGAGGTAGCTTAGCCTGGGAACACTGAAGGTATGTGCGTACTTCCGCTTCGCTGATACTTTCCAAGCGGACGAAACGTAAGAGCTTCCTCTCCCGGAGGGCCACCAGCCAGCGCAGGGGCACCAGAGCGACAAGCTCCTGACGACCCGGCCCGACGCTGAGCTGCCGCCGGTCGATCCCCAGGTCCTTTTCCACGGCGTCCACCAGCCAATCCATTGTGACGTGCTCAGAGCTGCTAAGTGTCTGGCTACATTCACGTGTAGACAGGTCTCTTTAACCTCAGTGGGACGTTTAATAGCTTCTCACACATGTCCTGAGAAGATAAGGAAAAAAACATGATGCGCTGTAGACACTCACTTGTATGGCGTTGAGTCATCGAGGTCATTTCCTACTTATTTAAAAAGAAATGTGGTGTATATATTAAACATAAAACACTTTATGGACTGTTGATTCCAATTTCTTCATCAGGATCATCTTTTTTTTAATGAATATATTTTTGCGTTGAGTCATTGGGGTTATTTCCTACTTCTTTAAAAAGAAATGTGTTGTATATATTAAACATAAAACACACTGTATGGACTGTTGATTCCAATTTCTTCATCAGGATCATCTTTTTTAATGAATATATTTTTAAATATTTTAAAATGTATTTTATCATTTGTTTTGTCTATAAGCAAAAACCCACCCAAGACTGAACTTAAATTATACAACCTCACTCAAACAGAATATAAATGATTAACTGTAAAGTTACACTTTTGAAAAAATGCATTTATTTACAAAAACGAGAAGCAGCCTTGAGCTTGGAACGAGTACGGAACGAGTTAACATGAAGGTCAATTCATACAAACCAAACAGTCACGTTAAGCATGAATATAGCACGCTTTAATGTACTTGGCATAAAAAAAAAAAAAGTAAAGATTAACTTACCTGGAAGATCTTTGGAGTTCTTCACGGCTTTGTCGAACGTCCCAGCTAGCGTCAAGCTACCGACAGCGAGTCGTCTCAAACTTCGCCATTGTGAGTCCGTTGTGACATTTGACCGCCTAAAGTGAGGCCAGGCCCGAATGGCGATGGCTGTCAGCGCCGTCTGCTGCGGTATGAAGTCGTGTGTCAGCGACCAAACGACGTCCAACTTGTCAGTGTTCCTGCTGAATGCGAGTCGGGGGCCATGTTTGGAGAAGCGGCATGTCACGTGACACAACACCAACCCAGTGTCATGTGACTCACGTGACCAGTAAGAAGCGGCAAATTTTGGCCTTGCAGTGTAAAACAAAAATAATGTACGGTTTGCAAACATATCTGCATATATTTTTATTTAGCTAAAACATGAAAGCAACCAAAATATACTAAAATAATATAGTTTTGTTATACTATTGTATTAATGTTATTAAAACGGATTTTATCCAGGGGCGGTGATAGGAGGAGGTGATTTCGTCCCATCGCAAACACGCATAGTCCCGATTTAGCTCCGGAATCCACCTATCGATATGGTAACATGGATTACATTATTGATAATGACGTTGAATATATTTGTAAGATTCGAGTTTAATATTGACATTTTGATCAGGGGAGAGCGCGAACGCAGTCCCCCACTACCAGAAATTATGCAGTCGAGATTCCCACATTTGGGGAATTCGCAGGGGTCAGCACAACCGGAGTGCAATGGCTGAGCCTCACCCTGGGTGAACCACCTTCTTGATCATGGTATCTCCCCTGCCAGGTAAGTATGAGTTGTACACGGTCGCCGGGCCTAAGTCTTTCCCCGACACACCATCTTCAGTCACGGGCAAATTGGCTACAAACGTGTGAGCACACTCAGTGGATACAATAGCATTTGAAGAACTGTTTACATAGTACTTTTTATCATTACAGTAATCAAACCAAATTATATTTAAAAACAAAAATCTGCAAAATAGTTCCCAGCATGCATTGCTTCTTTTCTATTTGCTGCTGCCATCTAGTGGTGCAAGGGCATTACTGTACGTGTTTTGATCATCCACCAGGATAGAAACGCTTCATTTGAGAATCTACATTTGGAATCATTACTCATATAAACACCATGTTATACTTAATTATTTTTATTCAGATATTTTTCAAATGAGATTTTTTTTTCTCAAAGTATGATTTAGTATTCAATGAAAATCTCAGACTTTTTCACTGAAAATGTATACTTGTACAAAATACAATTTAGTGAAAAGTGTTTAATTAAAGAGATGCTTAAAAATTATATCGAGTTTACGAACAGTCGCATCCAACCACAGACACTAATCATAAGACAAATCCTGACATTTTGTGCGTGAAGCTAATTTTCCAAACTTTGATTTTACATCTAGAGGGGGGTGCACCGTTCCTGGAGGTACTGCAATACCAGGTCGATGCGTGGAGTGGACGGAGCAAGCCCCTATTCCATCTCCCTGCTCCAAAAATCAATTTAATATATGGTCCCCGGATAGGGGACGTATCAGATATTAAACTGATAAGAACAGATACTACACTTGATCTTAGCCAAAAGGCCGAGAAGCGATAAAGGTAGTCTGGTACTCGGGGACAGTGTCATTCCCAGCACTACAACCTAAAGTGAAAGTGGCAAACTAAATTGGAACAACAACACAGACATTGTAAAATGTGACTTCACTTACAATGCCAAGATTTTATAAGTAATATGAGAACAGTTGTTCCGTTTTTTGGCCCATAAAAACAAATAAATATTGAGTAATTTTTGGGTACGACAAGTCACGTGATCCACTGTGGTCCAATGAAAAAGCACCAATAAAGTTAACTCTATTAACGGCATTACAATGTTATTTGACACTCAAAGAACCTAACTACAGGTGTTCATGAATATTATAAATACATGGTGGATTGTAATAGGTCATTTATGTTGCTTTGCATGCTACAAATAATAAATGTTTAAGCTATACCTCAAAAGTCACGTGACCCAGCAGCAATAATTTTGTTTTAAAACCTCATTTAATTGCGTGAAAACGGTAGTCGTTTGTAAAAGTTTTCAAATTAATGACTATTCAAGAAAAAAGGCATTTTATTTATTTTAACAATGTTTGACGAAAATGACAATTTATTCCACCCGCTTAGGTCTTACTACTTCCTGTTTCCTGTTAAGTAAGTGAAGTGTTGCTATTAGAGCGCCACCAGTGGAGCAGACGGACATTACGTGTAAGGAAAACATTTTGTGCACGTTTAAAAAAAAAAAAAAGAAACTCAAATAGATGTTAATAACTTACTAGCGTGCGTAATTTACTGTGCACTTGTGAAACTAAGTCATTCAGCAACTCTTAAAGTTAATTGAATAATGCCACATTGTTTTTCCATTGAGAGGACCTGTGAAACAAAGCCGTTGCGTCCTAACCAAACAAGGGAGACTAAAACAACAAATGACGGAAAATCAAGTCTTAAAAAAGATCCTATTTAAAAAAATTTTTTTATATAAATATAATTAATATAAATAAGAAGCAGCATATGAGGTTGAGATTTCAGTACGAGTACTGTGAAGTAAACAATTCTTTAATGAAATGTCTTAATGCATCTCAAGTACATTTTAAAGTGTTATTAGCAAGGCAAAGTAACAAAAAAGAAAAATGGGGGATATCCAACATTATTTTTTTTTTCATTTTATTGATCCCAGGCCCAGTTACAGTCCTCCACCAATTCTAGACTCCTCTTCCGCTATCTCCTCTTTTTATTTTGGGTTGCCCTGGTTACAAGAGGCGTTGCTACACTAAAGGGAGGGGAGATTGTGGCTGTAGCAACGCTGATTAGCTAACGAAAGAATGTTGTGTGGTGCGAGGCCGCATGGCCTTGGCCGATTCATGACTCCAGGAATGCAGAACCTGGTCTTAGGTGGTTGGCAGCCTCGTCCTGGGCTGCGATCTCCAAACGTGCTGGGTGCCCTGTAAAACAACGCTCTAGACTTTCTTGCTAAGTATCACACAATAATAATGATAAGTGAATAATCAGATACCTCTCACGCATACACTCCAACAAACGATAAGTAGATGTGAGATAACTTACATGAAGTCTACCTAAACAAACATTGAGTAAATGTGGGATAACTTGAAAACTGTCCCGGTCAACAACGATTTATGTGTAAACACGACAAGGTATAAAATGGAAAGAACTTCTCTTGAACTAAACAAAGAACAAAGGTGTTCTGTTCATAACTAGTGAGGGCCTCTCACAGATAAGAAAAGGAAGGGAGTATAAGAACTCCTTAAAGCTAGACAGATATGTTGGCTTGAGCGAAGATATGAGACCTTCGGTTCAGGCCGACCAGCGCTTCTACAAAACGAATTATTCTGACAGAGCATGAAAAAGGTTTCTCAGGGATCTGACAATTGGAGGGAACTCGCGAGCATTAGTGTTGTGTTGTTAGCGCTGTTGTTTGCGCACGCGTCAAGTGCAAAAAAAATAAATAAATTAAAAAACACTTTTAATGTCATGCGATCAACCAGTAGTGGCTAGGCGATCGACCGGTCGATCGACGTATTGGGCGCCCCTGGTCTAGTATCACGGAATTTGTGGCCACAAGCTGAGCATGAAAAAGGTTTCTCGTCAGGGTGGATTCTTGTGTGCGTTTTTAAATGTCTCCTACATGAGAATTTTTGGCCACAATCTGAGCATGAATAAGGTTTCTCACCAGTGTGGCTTGTTGTATGAGTTTTTAATTGCGACTTCAGTGAAAATCTTTGGTCACAAACTGAGCATGAGAAAGGTTTCTCACCGGTGTGGATTCTTGTGTGCCTTTTTAGGCTTGCCTTCACTGAAAACATTTGGCCACAAACAGAGCATGAAAAAGGTTTCTCACCAGTGTGGATTCTTTTGTGCGTTTCTAAATGTTCCCTCCGAGAGAATGCTTGGCCACAAACAGAGCATGAAAAAGGTTTCTCGCCAGGGTGGATTCTTGTATGACTTTTTAAGGTTCCCTTGTCAGAGAATTTTTGGCCACAAACTGAGCATGAAAACGGTTTCTCACCAGTGTGGGTTCTTGTATGACGTTTTAAATTTCCCCTATGAGAGAATTTTTGGCCACAAACTGAGCATGAAAAAGGTTTCTCGCCAGTGTGGGTTCTTGTGTGCGTTTTTAAGTGTCCCTTCTCAGAGAATCTTTGGCCACAAACTGAGCATGAAAAAGGTTTCTCGCCAGTGTGGATTCTTGTGTGCGTTTTTAAATGTTCCCTCCGTGAGAATTTTTGGCCACAATGTGAGCAGGAAATGTTTTTCTTTCTTGTGTGGATTCTCATGTGTTTTTTCAAACGACTGCTATCAGCAAAAAAAATTCCACAGTGAGAACATTGGCTGTGTTTGTTTTGAGACTCCTCAGCAGCAGCATCAGGAACATGTGACGACACGTCATCAGTATCTGATGATAGTGGAGCTGCTTCTGATCCCCAACAGTGGTCTCCATCCCCGTCTCTGGTCATTTGTTGACTAGAGCTGCAGCTTGGAGGCTCCGCCCCTTTGCTCACCTCATACTGACCCTCATCTAAACTCTTCACAGGAACACCAGTCACTGGCATAATGCAGGTATCTTCCTCCTCCTTTTTAATGTTGCAGGAGTCCTCTTCCTCCTCTTTAGTACAAGGCTGCTCCGACTCTTCCTCCTCTTTTTTAGTGCAAAGAAACTTCTGCTCCATTTGTTCACTGAAGTGGTGGACCTCTTCGGCCACATCTTCCTCTTTAATGCGAGTGCGCTCTGGCTCCTGCTGCTTAGGACAAATAGCTTCACTGATGTCTGCAAAACAAGACAATCACATTAACAATAAAAGTTACAGTTGAAGAGAAACTGCTCAAACTTATACATGACCTTTTTCAATCTGCCAATGATTTTGATAGCATTCTACTAAATATAAACACTGGAAAAGGAGTCATAATAGAAAATAGCTGTGTACTGACCTACTCTGTACAACACAACATAAGGCTGCAGCCAAAGAGCTTCCAGTCGTCGACGACTATGGTCCTTTTCCTCCACGTACTTTGCTGTGTTCCTTGCAGTCATTTTCACACTGCAATCACAACACTTGTTCAACGATGTTTGGCTAACAAGAGTGTCTTTTGGACAGCGGCGAGCGAGCTATCTTTTGAAGTAATTGAATATAGGTTATCCCGTATTGACGCAATAGTGTTTTGTGTTGTGCTAGATAATTCGGCATGAAAATAAATTTAGCAAACGTGATTACGCGTAATCACCTGGTAGAGTACATGAAGGTATTGAGATTTAAAATCGGGAGCATGCCTGCCTCATTTGAGATCTAACATTTGTCGAGGATAATCAAACAAAATATAATACAGTTAGCACTGTGGTAGCTACCATGCTAATGAAAGCGGGCCTCATTTCTGTACTGCAACCAAGCATTACTAAAAAATAACGTTGCTAACATGATAACTTAGGTCCATCTTCGTAACTTACCTCTTTCGTCGTTGCAGTTGTCGCGTAGTTAGGGTTAACAATTCACCACATAAGTTGCGTGTTTATATAATGCAGCCAAATAGAAGGCGACAAGCTTCTGTTTCAGTGCTTAAGGGCAGTAGATTTACTTCCTGCTACGTAAGGATGACGTCATTTAAGTGAGGTCCGGACGCCCTCTAGCGGAAGACCCTGGGACGTTTTTATGTTGTTGACCAGCAAAGTTGGAGGCGAACCACACTCACGTACTTGCCTGTACTTTGCAAAGATACGGCCCACTCGTTTTCACATCAAGCATAATAAATAAACGCACCCCAACTTTACAGCAAAAGCGTACATATTTGGATATTTAAATGTCTGTTTAAGTTACATCAATGTGATTAGAGCACGTACAAGGGAAGAGGTTGAGATTTCAGTATGAGTACTGTGAATTAAACAACTCTTTAATGAAATGTCTTAATGCATCTCAAGTACATTTTAAAGTGTTATTAGCAAGGCAAAGTAACAAAAAAGAAAATGTGACATATCCAACACTATTTTTTTTTTAGTTTTATGGATCCACATGAACACAAAAAGCTGAACAAAACAAAATCCTAAACAGACACTAATAAAAACTAAGCAACTTGCCCGGAATAGGAATTAAAACTAATTGCGGTTAAAAAAACACAACTAAAACCAAAATAAACATCAAGTATAATAGAAAATACAAAACTAGTATCATCCCGAGGCCGGTTAACTTTATTTTCAAATTCATGACTAAAACTAAAATATGAACTTCTCACTGTAATAAAGGAAAGGAGTTCAGCCTCTCAATCAAAAGGTACATACTAGAATAAAATTATCATTGATGCATAAACTCATAACGTCTGCTCAAATAGAAGGTGAGAACTTCACGGATCATTGCTCATCTCCCCAAGACACTCAGAATTCTCAACAGAGACGCTTTGGCAACTGACTGAGCAGGCAACAGGGTTCTCGCCAGAGTGGATTTTTCTTGTGTGTGTTTGTAATTGTTTCTTTCAAGAGAATTTTTGGCCACAAACTGAGCATGAGAAAGGTTTCTCACCAGTGTGGATTCTTGTGTGCGTTTTTAAGTGTCCCTTCTTAGAGAATCTTTGGCCACAAACTGAGCATGAAAACGTTTCTCATCAGTGTGGATTCTTGTGTGCCTTTTTAAATGTTCCCTCTGAGAGAAACTTTGGCCACACACTGAGCATGGAAAAGGTTTCTCGCCAGTGTGGATTATTCTGTGCGTATTTAAATGTCCCTTCTGAGTGAATGTTTGGCCACAAACTGAGCATGAAAAAGGTTTCTCGCCAGTGTGGATTCTTGTGTGCCTTTTTAGATTTGCATTGTAAGAGAATGTTTGGCCACAAAATGAGCATGAAAAAGGTTTCTCACCAGTGTGGATTCTTGTATGACTTTTTAAGTGTCCCTTCTCAGTGAATCTTTGGCCACAAACTGAGCATGGAAAAGGTTTCTCGCCAGTGTGGATTCTTGTGTGCCTTTTTAAGTGTCCCTTCACTGAAAATCTTTGGCCACAAACTGAGCATGAGAAAGGTTTCTCGCCAGTGTGGATTCTTGTGTGCCTTTTTAAGTCTTTTTTCAGACAAAATTTTTGGCCACAAACTGAGCATGAAAAAGGTTTCTCGCCAGTGTGGATTCTTGTGTGATTATTCAGACTTCCCCTCCGAGAGAATTTCTGGCCACAAACTGAGCATGAAAAAGGTTTCTCACCAGTGTGGATTCTTGTGTGCATTTTTAAAATATAATTCCATGAGAATTTCCGGCCACAAAATGAGCATGAAAACGTTTTCTTTCTTGTGTGGATTCTCATGTGTTGTTTCAAACTACTGCTATGAGCAAAAAAAATTCCACAGTGAGAACATTGCCTGTGTTTGTTTTGAGACTCCTCAGCAGCAGCATCAGGAACATGTGACGACACGTCATCAGTATCTGATGATAGTGGAGCTGCTTCTGATCCCCCACAGTGGTCTCCATCCCCGTCTCTGGTCATTTGTTGACTAGAGCTGCAGCTTGGAAGCTCCGCCCCTTTGCTCACAGGAACACCAGTCACTGGCATAATGCAGGTATCTTCCTCCTCCTTTTTAATGTTGCAGGAGTCCTCTCCCTCCTCTTTAGTACAAGGCTGCTCCGACTCTTCCTCCTCTTTTTTAGTGCAAAGAAACTTCTGCTCCATTTGTTCACTGAAGTGGTGGACCTCTTCGGCCACATCTTCCTCTTTAATGCGAGTGCGCTTTGGCTCCTGCTGCTTAGGACAATTAGCTTCACTGATGTCTGCAAAACAAGACACATTAACAGTGAAAGTTACAGTTGAAGAGAAACTGCTCAAACCTATACAAGACCTTTTTCAATCTGACAATGACTTTGATAGCATTCTACTAAATATAAACACTGGAAAAGGAGTCATAATAGAAAATAGCTGTGTACTGACCTACTCTGTGCAACACAACATAAGGCTGCAGCCAAAGAGCTATCAGTCGTTGACGACTCCAGTCCTTTTCCTCCACGTACTTTGCTGTGGTCATTGCAGACATGATCACACCCCAACCACTGTCAGGACTAAGTAGGAACAGACACACTGAAACAAAGAGGAGAAGACAACCAGTGTTTATTTTACTCGCGAGTTTTTTAAAACCATCGCGAGCATGCCTGCAACCATCAGTGCTAATCCTCGACTTTGAGTATTCCCAACGTGCAGTATTAGTCTTGGTACGGGCAAGAACTAGCATGTGATGATGGCTGATTTGAGATCGAACATTGGTCGAGGATAAATATCATAAAGTTAGCACCGTGGTAGCTACCATGCTAATAAAAGCGGGACGCACTTCTGTACTCTGACCAAACAGTACTACCACGGTGCTAACATGACAACTTAGGTCCATAGTACTCGTAACTTACCTCTCGTCGTTGCGGTTGTAGTGTAGCTAAGGTTAACGATTTACCACATAAGTTACGTGTTTATCTGATGCAGCGGAATGGAAGGTGAACAGCTTCTGTTTCGGTGATCACGTGTGGTCCATTTTACTTCCTGTTACGTAGTGATGATGTCATTTGAGTGAGGTCCGTTCGCCCTCTAGCGGAGGACCCAGGGACGTTTTTATGTTGTTGACCAGCAAAGTTGGAGGCGAAGCACACTCACGTACTTGCCTGTACTTTGCAAAGATACGGCCCACTCGTTTTCACATAAAGCATAATAAATAAACGCACCCCAACTTTACAGCAAAAGCGTACATTTTTGGATATTTAAATGTCTAAGTTATTTCAATGTGACTAGCGCACGTACAAGGTTAGAGGTTGAGATTTCAGTATGAGTACTGTGAAGTAAACAACTCTTTAATGAAATGTCTTAATGCATCTCAAGTACATTTTAAAGTGTTATTAGCAAGGCAAAGTAACCCAAAAAAATGTGGGATATCCAACACTATTCTTCTTTCATTTTATTGATCCACATGAACATGAAAAGCTGAACAAAACAAAATCCTAAACAGAAACTAATAAAAACTAAGCAACTTGCCCGGAATAGGAATGAAAACTAATTGCGGTTAAAAAAACACAACTAAAACCAAAATAAACATCAAGTATAATAGAAAATACAAAACTATTATCGTCCCGAGGCCGGTTAATTTTTTTTTTTCAAATTCATGACTAGAACTAAAATATGAATTTCTCACTGTAATAAAGGAAAGGAGTTGAGCATCTCAATCAAAAGGTACATACTAGAATAGAATTATCATTGATGCATAAACTCATAAAGTCTGCTCAAATAGAAGGTGAGAACTTCACGGATCATTGCTCATCTCCCCAAGACACTCAGAAGTCTCAACAGAGACTCTTTGGCGACTGACTGAGCAGGCAACAGGGCTCTCGCCAGAGTGGATTTTTCTTGTGTGTGTTTGTAATTGTTTCTTTTGAGAGAATTTTTGGCCACAAACTGAGCATGAGAAAGGTTTCTCACCAGTGTGGACTCTTGTATGACTTTTTAAGCTTCTCTTCACTGAAAATGTTTGGCCACAAACTGAGCATGAAAAAGGTTTCTCACCAGTGTGGATTCTTGTGTGCCTTTTTAAGCCTTGTTTCAGAAAAAATGTTTGGCCACAAACGGAACATGAAAAAGGTTTCTCGCCAGTGTGGAGTATTGCGTGCTTCTTTAAGTTTTGCTGGCAAGCAAATGTTTGGCCACAAACTGAGCATGAAAAAGGTTTCTCGCCAGTGTGGATTCTTGTGTGCCTTTTTAAGTGTCCCTTCACTGAAAATCTTTGGCCACAAACTGAGCATGAAAAAGGTTTCTCGCCAGTGTGGGTTCTTGTGTGCCTGATTAAGCTTCCCCTCTGAGAGAATTTTTGTCCACAAACTGAGCATGAAAACGGTTTCTCTCCAGTGTGGATTATTTTATGTCTTTTTAAGGTTCCGTTGTGAGAGAATTTTTTGCCACAAACTGAGCATGAAAAAGGTTTCTCACCAGTGTGGATTCCTGTATGACGTTTTAAGGTTTGCTTCAGTGAAAATCTTTGGCCACAAACTAAGCATGGAAAAGGTTTCTCGCCACTGTGGGTTCTTGTATGGCATTTTAAACTTTCCCTGTTAGTGAATATTTTGCCGCAAACTGAGCATGAAAAAGGTTTCTCACTACTGTGGATTCCTGTATGACGTTTTAAACTTTCCCTGTGAGAGAATCTTTGGCCACAAACTGAGCATGAAAAAGGTTTCTCGCCAGTGTGGATTCTTGTATGACTTTTTAAGTTTCCCTTCTCAGAGAATTTCTTGCCACAAACTAAGCATGGAAAAGGTTTCTCGCCACTGTGGGTTCTTGTATGGCATTTTAAACTTTCCCTGTTAGTGAATATTTGGCCGCAAACTGAGCATGAAAAAGGTTTCTCACCAGTGTGGACTCTTGTATGACTTTTTAAGCTTCTCTTTTCTGAAAATGTTTGGCCACAAACTGAGCATGAAAACGGTTTCTCACCAGTGTGGATTATTTTATGTCTTTTTAAGGTTCCGTTGTCAGAGAATCTTTGGCCACAAACTGAGCATGAAAAAGGTTTCTCACCAGTGTGGATTCCTGTATGACGTTTTAAGGTTTGCTTCACTGAAAATCTTTGGCCACAAACAAAGCATGGAAAAGGTTTCTCGCCAGTGTGGGTTCTTGTATGGCGTTTTAAATCTCTATTTACAGAGAATTTATGGCCACAAACTGAGCATGAAAAAGGTTTCTCACCAGTGTGGATTAGTGTATGACGTTTTAAGTTTTCCTTCAGTGAAAATCTTTTGCCACAAACTGAGCATGAAAAAGGTTTCTCACCAGTGTGGATTATTCTGTGCGCATTTAAATGTCCACTCTGAGAGAATTTTTGGCCACAAACTGAGCATGAAAAAGGTTTCTCACCAGTGTGGGTTCTTGTATGGATTGTTAGACTTCCCTTATGACCAAATTTTTGGCCACAAACTGAGCATGAAAAAGGTTTCTCACCAGTGTGGATTACTGTGTGCGTTTTTAAATAATCCCTCCGTGAGAATTTTTGGCCACAATCTGAGCAGGAAAAGTTTTTCTTTCTTGTGTGGATTCTCATGTGTTGTTTCAAACTACTGCTATGAGCAAAGAAAAATCCACGCTGAGAATAATGCCTGTGTTTGTTTTGAAACTCATCAGCAGCAGGAATATCAGGAACATGTGACGACACGTCATCACTATCTGATGATGGTGGAGCTGCTTGTGATCCCCCACAGTGGTCTCCATCCCCGTCTCTGGTCATATGTTGACTAGAGCTGCAGCTTGGAAGCTCCGCCCCTTTGCTCACAGGAACACCAGTCAATGGCATCTTGCAGGTATCTTCGTCCTCCTCCTTTTTAATGTTGCAGTAGTCCTCTCCCTCCTCTTTAGTACAAGGCTGCTCCGACTCTTCCTCCTCTTTTTTAGTGCAAACAAACTTCTGCTCCATTTGTTCATTGAAGTGGTGGACCTCTTCGGCCACATCTTCCTCTTTAATGCGAGTGCGCTCTGGCTCCTGCTGCTTAGGACGAAGAGCTTCACTGATGTCTGCAAAACAAGACAATCACATTAACAATAAAAGTTACAGTTGAAGAGAAACTGCTCAAACCTGTACAAGACCTTTTTCAATCTAAAAATGACTTTGATAGAATTCTACTAAATATAAACACTGTAAGAAGATTCATAATAGACGTGTACCGACCTGCTCTATGCAACACAACATAAGGCTGCAGCCAAAGATCTTCCAGTCGTTGACGACTCCGGTCCTTTTCCTCCACGTACTTTGCTGTGGTCCTTACAGACATGATCACACTGCAACCACTGTCAGGACTAAGTAGGAACAGATGCACTGAAACAAAGAGGAGAAGACAACCAGTATTTAGGGTGTTTTCACACCTGGACCCTTTTAAAAGAACCAAAGTCAGGCCTCTTTAAGTGGACCAAAAAGTGGACCAAGAGTAAAAAAAACTGAGTTCTTTTAGTGTTCACATTGTGAGTGTATTTCAAAGCGGACCGAGTTCTCTTTCTGGTTCAGTTCAGCCTTGATGGGGCCTCAGTCCTCTTTCTGTTCACACTAGGTCCTCTAGAGCTCTCACACTCCCACTGCACTGCATTCTGGGTAGTTTTAAGTTGTTTTTTTCACTTTTATTCTGCATTGTATAGAAGTTCTATCAAAACCGGCTGCTTTCATTCTCTCAGAAAATTCTTGAAATACTTTCGCATTACGATGGGTCGTAAATAGTTGTGATTTAATGCTGTCGTCGTTCCAAATTTCCAAAAGACATTCCGTTTCGTCTTCTCCCCAAACTATGCCGCCTCAGAACTTTGAACGGCACATCCTTCTCTACGTTTACTAGTAGAACCACGACTTGCTGCTACCATACTTTGGATTCTCTGTTCTCTAGTTTTGTTTTTGCGCCTGCAGTCACGTGACCAATCTACGGAAAGGCACGGAGGTCACAATACAGTGCAAAAAGGCGAAGTGAACCCAGTGTGCTTTGTGTTCACAATGCACAGATTAGGTGAACCGTACCGTTGACTCTTTAGCGAACCGTACTGAGGTGGTCTCAGTACGGTTCGTTTTAAAGGGGTCTGAGTACGGTTGGCGTGTTCACATATGCACAATAAACGCTGAGTCATCGATCGTTCAGAGGGCTGAAAGGGACCAAGTCTGAAAACACCCTAAGTCTTGGTACGGGCAAGAAACAGCATGTGATGATGGCTGATTTGAGATCCAACATTGGTCGAGGATAAATACCATAAAGTTAGCACTGTGGTAGCTACCATGCTAATTGAAGCGGGACGCACATCTGTACTCTGACCAAGCAGTACTACTACGGTGCTAACATGATAACTTAGGTCCATAGTACTCATAACTTACCTCTCGTCGTTTCGGTTGTAGTGTAGCTAAGGTTAACGATTTACCACATAAGTTACGTGTTTATCTGCTGCAGCGGAATGGAAGGCGACAAGCTTCTGTTTCGGTGCTCACGTGCAGTCGATTTTACTTCCTGTTACGTAATGATGATGTCATTTGAGTGAGGTCCCGGACGCCCTCTAGCGGAAGACCGTGGGACGTTTTTATGTTGATGACATGCAAAGTTGGAGGCGAAGCACACTCACGTACTTGCCTGTACTTTGCAAAGATACGGCCCACTCGTTTTCACATCAAGCATAATAAATAAACGCACCCCAACTTTACAGCAAAAGCGTACATATTTGGATATTTAAATGTCTGTTTAAGTTATTTCAATGTGACTAGCGCACGTACAAGATTTCAGTATGAGTACTGTGAAGTAAACAACTCTTTAATGAAATGTCTTAATGCATCTCAAGTACATTTTAAAGTGTTATTAGCAAGGCAAAGTAACAAAAAAAAGTGGGATATCCAACACTATTTTTTTTTTCATTTTATTGATCCACATGAACATGAAAAGCTGAACAAAACAAAATCCTAAACAGAAACTAATAAAAACTATGCAACTTGCCCAGAATACGAAATAAAACTAATTGCAGTTAAAAAAAACACAACTAAAACCAAAATAAACATCAAGTATAATAAAAAATACAAAACTATTATCGTCCCGAGGCCGGTTAACTTTATTTTCAAATTCATGACTAAAACTAAAAGATGAACTTCTCACTGTAATAAAGGAAAGTTCAGCCTCTCAATTAAAAGGTACATACTAGAATAGAATTATCATTGATGCATAAACTCAAAACGTCTGCTCAAATAGAAGGTGAGAACTTCATGGATCATTGCTCATCTCCCCAAGACACTCAGAATTCTCAATAGAGACTCTTTGGCAACTGACTGAGCAGGACACAGGGTTCTCGCCGGAGTGGATTTTTTTTATGTGTGTTTTTAATCGTTCCCTCTGAGAGAATTTCTGGCCACAAACTGAGCATGAGAAAGGTTTCTCGCCAATGTGGAGTATTGCGTGCTTTTTTAAGTTTCGCCGGTAAGCAAATGTTTGGCCACAAAGTGAGCATGAAACGGTTTCTCGCCAGTGTGGATTCTTGTATGACTTTTTAAGTTTCCCTTGTCAGAGAATTTTTGGCGACAAACTGAGCATGAAAAAGGTTTCTCACCAGTGTGGATTCTTGTGTGTATTTTTAAATTATCCCCCCGTGGGAATTTTTGGCCACAATCTGAGCATGAAAAAGGTTTCTCGCCAGTGTGGATTCTTGTGTGCCTTTTTAAGTGTCCCTTCACTGAAAATCTTTGGCCACAAACTGAGCATGAGAAAGGTTTCTCACCAGTGTGGATTCTTGTATGACTTTTTAAGGTTCCCTTGTCAGAGAATTTTTGGCCACAATCTGAGCATGAAAAAGGTTTCTCACCAGTGTGGATTATTTTGTGCATATTTAAATGTCCCTTCTGAGTGAATGTTTGGCCACAAACTGAGCATGAAAAAGGTTTCTCGCCAGTGTGGATTCTTGTGTGCCTTTTTAAGTGTCCCTTCTCAGAGAATCTTTGGCCACAAACTGAGCATGAAAAAGGTTTCTCGCCAGTGTGGATTCTTGTGTGCGTTTTTAAGTGTCCCTTCTCAGAGAATCTTTGGCCACAAACTGAGCATGAAAAAGGTTTCTCGCCAGTGTGGATTCTTGTGTGCCTTTTTAAATGTTCCCTCTGAGAGAATCTTTGGCCACAAACTGAGCATGAAAAAGGTTTCTCGCCAGTGTGGATTCTTGTGTGCGTTTTTAAATGTTCCCTCTGAGAGAATCTTTGGCCACAAACTGAGCATGAAAAAGGTTTCTCTCCAGTGTGGATTCTTGTGTGTGTTTTTAAATGATCCCTCCGTGAGAATTTTTGGCCACAATCTGCGCAGGAAATGTTTTTCTTTCTTGTGTGGATTCTCATGTGTTGTTTCAAACGACTGCTATCAGCAAAACAAATTCCACAGCAAGAACATTGCCTATGTTTGTTTTGAGACTCATCATCAGCAGCATCAGGAACATGTGACGACACGTCATCACTATCTGATGATGGTGGCGCTGCTTGTGATCCCCCACAGTGGTCTCCATCCCCGTCTCTGGTCATTTGTTGACTAGAGCTGCAGCTTGGAAGCTCCGCCCCTTTGCTCACCTCATACTGACCCTCATCTAAACTCTTCACAGGAACACCAGTCATTGGCATAATGCAGGTATCTTCCTCCTCCTTTTTAATGTCGCAGGAGTCCTCTCTCTCCTCTTTAGTACAAGGCCGCTCCGACTCTTCCTCCTCTTTTTTAGTGCAAAGAATCTTCTGCTCCATTTGTTCACTGAAGTGGTGGACCTCTTCGGCCACATCTTCCTCTTTAATGCGAGTGCGCTCTGGCTCCTGTTGCTTAGGACAATTAGCTTCACTAATGTCTGCAAAACAAGACAATCACATGAACATCGAAGGTTACAATTAAAGGGAGACTGCTCAAACCTATACAAAACCTTTTTCAATTTGACAATGACTTTGATAGCATTCTACTAAATATAAACACTGGAAAAGGAATGATAATAGACCTGCTCTGTGCAACACAACATAAGGCTGCAGCCAAAGAGCTTCCAGTCGTTGACGACTCTGGTCCCTTTCCTCCACGTACTTTGCTGTGGTCATTGCAGACATGATCACACCCCAACCACTGTCAGGACTAAGTAGGAACAGACACACTGAAACAAAGAGGAGAAGACAACCAGTATTTATTTTACTGGCGAGTTTTTTAAAATAATCTAGAGCATGCCTGCAACCATCAGTGCTAATCCTCGACTTTGAGTATTCCCACAGTGCAGTATTAGTCTTGGTACGGGCAAGAACGAGCATGTGATGATGGCTGATTTGATATCCAACATTGGTCGAGGATAAAAATCATAAAGTTAGCACTGTGGTAGATACCATGCTAATAAAGGCGGGACGCACTTCTGTACTCTGACCAAGCAGTACCACTACGGTGCTAACATGACAACTTAGGTCCATAGTACTCGTAACTTACCTCTCGTCGTTGCGGTTGTAGTGCAGCTAAGGTTAACGATTTACCACATAAGTTACGTGTTTATCTGATGCAGCGGAATGGAAGGCGACAAGCTTATTTTCGTGCTCACGTGCAGTCGATTTTACTTCCTGTTACGTAATGATGATGTCATTTGAGTGAGGTCCCGTTCGCCCTCTAGCGGAAGACCCTGGGACGTTTTTATGTTGGTGACCAGCAAAGTTGGAGGCGAAGCACACTCACGTACTTGCCTGTACTTTGCAAAGATACGGCCCACTCGTTTTCACATCAAGCATAATAAATAAACGCACCCCAACTTTACAGCAAAAGCGTACATATTTGGATATTTAAATGTCTGTTTAAGAAATATCAATGTGACTAGACCACGTACACAGTAAGAGGTTGAGACTTCCATGAGTACTATGAAGTAAACAACTCTTTAATGAAATGTCTTAATATGCATCTCAAGTACATTTTAAAGTGTTATTAGCAAGGCAAAGTAACAAAAAAGAAAAATGGGGGAGGTCCAACACTATTTTTTTTTTTTTAGTTTTATGGATCCACATGAACACAAAAAGCTAAACAAAACAAAATCCTAAACAGACACTAATAAAAACTAAGCAACTTGCCCGGAATAGGAATTAAAACTAATTGCGGTTAAAAAAACACAACTAAAACCAAAATAAACATCAAGTATAATAGAAAATACAAAACTAGTATCATCCCGAGGCCGGTTAACTTTATTTTCAAATTCATGACTAAAACTAAAATATGAACTTCTCACTGTAATAAAGGAAAGGAGTTCAGCCTCTCAATCAAAAGGTACATACTAGAATAGAATTATCATTGATGCATAAACTCATAAAGTCTGCTCAAATAGAAGGTGAGAACTTCATGGATCATTGCTCATCTCCCCAAGACACTCAGAAGTCTCAACAGAGACTCTTTGGCAACTGACTGAGCAGGCAACAGGGTTCTCGCCAGAGTGGATTTTTTTTATGTGTGTTTTTAATCGTTCCCTCTGAGAGAATTTTTGGCCACAAACTGAGCATGAGAAAGGTTTCTCACCAGTGTGGATTCTTGTATGACTTTTTAAGCTTCTCTTCATTGAAAATGTTTGGCCACAAACTGAGCATGAAAAAGGTTTCTCACCACTGTGGGTTCTTGCATGACTTTTTAAGCTTTCTTTCAGACAAAATGTTTGGCCACAAACGGAACATGAAAAAGGTTTCTCGCCAGTGTGGAGTATTGCGTGCTTTTTTAAATTTTGCTGGTAAGCAAATGTTTGGCCACAAACTGAGCATGAAAAAGGTTTCTCGCCAGTGTGGATTCTTGTATGACTTTTTAAGTTTCTCTTCTCAGAGAATTTCTGGCCACAAATTGAGCATGAGAAAGGTTTTTCACCAGTGTGGATTCTTGTATGACTTTTTAAGGTTCCCTTGTCAGAGAATTTCTGGCCACAAACTGAGCATGAAAAAGGTTTCTCACCAGTGTGGATTCTTGTATGACTTTTTAGATTTCCCCTCTGAGAGAATCTTTGGCCACAAACTGAGCAGGAAAAAGGTTTCTCACCAGTGTGGATACTTGTATGTTTTTTTAAGGTTCCATTGTCAGAGAATTTTTGTCCACAAACTGAGCAGGAAAAAGGTTTCTCACCAGTGTGGATTCTTGTATGTTTTTTTAAGGTTCCATTGTCAGAGAACTTTCGATCACAAATTGAGCATGAAAAAGGTTTCTCACCAGTGTGGATTCTTGTGTGCCTTTTTAAGTGTCCCTTCACTGAAAATCGTTGGCCACAAACTAAGCATGGAAAAGGTTTCTCGCCAGTGTGGATTTTTGTGTGCCTTTTTAAGTGTCCCTTCACTGAAAATCTTTGGCCACAAACTGAGCATGAGAAAGGTTTCTCACCACTGTGGATTCTTGTATGACGTTTTAAGTGTTCCTTCAGTGAAAATCTTTGGCTACAAACTGAGCATGAAAAAGGTTTCTCACCAGTGTGGATTATTCTGTGCGTATTTAAATGTCCCTTCTGAGAGAATTTTTGGTCACAAACTGAGCATGAAAAAGGTTTCTCACCAGTGTGGGTTCTTGTATGGATTGTTAGACTTCCCTTACGAGGGAATTTTTGGCCACAAACAGAGCATGAAAAAGGTTTCTCACCAGTGTGGGTTCTTGTATGTTTTTTTAAGCTTTCCTTGGAAGACAATTTTTGGCCACAAACTGAGCATGAAAAACGTTTCTCGCCAGTGTGGATGTTTGTGTGCTTCTTTAGATTACTCATCTGAGAGAATTTTTGGCCACAAACTGAGCATGAAAAAGGTTTCTCACCAGTGTGGATTCTTGTGTGCATTTTTAAATGTGCCCTCCGTAAGAATTTTTGGCCACAATCTGAGCATGAAAAAGGTTTCTCGCCAGTGTGGATTCTTGTGTGCTTATTTAAATTTCCCCTCAGAGAGAATTTTTGGCCACAAACTGAGCATGAAAAAGGTTTCTTTCTTGTGTGGATTCTCATGTGTTGTTTCAAACTACTGCTATGAGCAAAAAAAATTCCACAGTGAGAACATTGCCTGTGTTTGTTTTGAGACTCCTCAGCAGCAGCATCAGGAACATGTGACGACATGTCATCATTATCTGATGGTGGAGCTGCTTGTGATCCCCCACAGTGGTCTCCATGGCCTTCTCTGATCATTTGTTGACTAGAGCTGCAGCTTGGAAGCTCCGCCCCTTTGCTCACCTCATGTTGACCCTCATCTAAACTCTTCACAGGAACACCAGTTACTGGAATCTTGCAGGTTTCCTCCTCCTTTTCAATGTTCCAGGAGTCCTCTCCTTCCTCTTTAGTACAAGGCTGCTCCAACTCTTCCTCCTCTTTTTTAGTGCAAAGAAACCTCTGCTCCATTTGTTCACTGAAGTGGTGGACCTCTTCGGCCACATCTTCCTCTTTAATGCGAGTGCGCTTTGGCTCCTGCTGCTTAGGACGAATAGCTTCACTGATGTCTGCAAAACAAGACAATCACATTAACAGTGAAAGTTCCAGATGAAGAGTAAAGGGAAATGTGCTTTTGGCAGTTTGCAAACATATTTTATTAAGGCTGCGTTAGACCTATATATAATCACATCAATATAATCTCCAGTAGTAGCTGTGCTTGTATGATCACATGATCAGCGTTAAAGGAAATGTGCAGGCAACTGCACGAAGTTGTTTTCTTCTAAGTGTTCTGCAAACGGGATGCATCATCGGTCAAGCGAGATCGGGACAGACGCGCAGCTGGCGAAAACATCTCGAGATAGGTGAGAAACGAGAATAACACCCATGTCCTTGTGGTTGAGCTTTGCGAGAAAGTCCCAACCACCAGAACAGCTGCACTCAGCAATAACATCCCGTGGGGAAGAGACGACCATCGAGCAATCATCACACAATGTTTTACATGTTTGAATATTCATATTGTGTTCCTTTACAACTGGGCAACCCGGAAGAATGTATTGTCTCTTGATGGGCACAAGAACACACGAGTTTTAGTGTGAGGGACCCGGGACCCAGGCGCCTGTATTAGCTTGCTTTGTCAGGAATAAACAATTGGTAAATGGGGTCTGATTGATCTACTGGTCTTCTCTCTGACAGAACGAACTCGCAAAATTGTTAGGTGCGCCAGTGTGTGGTTTAGGATAAAACAACTCATGTGTTAAGTGTTGATCGCAATTTGGAGTTAGATGAATAACTAGAATCCGCAGCGTAACAAGAGAAACTGCTCAAACCTATACAAGACCTTTTTCAATCTGACAATGACTGATGGAATTCTACTAAATATAAACACTGTAAGAAGATTCGTCATAGACGTGTACTGACCTGCTCTGTACAACACAACATATGGCTGCAGCCAAAGAGCTTCCAGTCGTTGACGACTCCGGTCCTTTTCCTCCACGTACTTTGCTGTGGTCCTTGCAGACATGATCACACTGCAACCACTGTCAAGCCTAAGTATGAACAGACATTAATTCACAAACTAAAACAAAGAGGAGAAGACAACCAGTATTTATTTTACTCGCCAGTTTTTTAGCATCATCGGGAGCATGCTTGCAACCATCACTGCTAATCCTCGACTTTTGAGTATTCCCACAGTGCAGTATTACTCTTGGTACGGGCAAGAACTAGCATGTGATGATGGCTGATTTGAGATCCAACATTGGTCGAGGATAAATATCATAAAGCTAGCACTGTGGTAGCTATCATGCTAATAAAAGCGGGCCGCACTTCCGTACTCTGACCAAGCAGTACAACTACAAATAACGGCGCTAACTTGTTAACTAAAGTCCACAGTCGTATTTACCTCTTTCGTCGTTGCGGTTGTTGTGTAGCTAATGTTACTGATCCGCCACATAAGTTGCTTGTTTATCTGATGCAGCGGAATGGAAGGCGAACAGCTTCTATTTCGGTGCTTATATGCAGTCGATTTTACTTTCTGCTACGTAATGATGACGTCATTTGAGTGAGGTCCCGGACGCCCTCCAGCGGAAGACCGTGGGACGTTTTTATGTTGTTGACCAGCAAAGTTGGAGGCGAACCACACTCACGTACTTGCCTGTACTTTGCAAAGATACGGCCCACTCGTTTTCACATAAAGCATAATAAATAAACGCACCCCAACTTCACAGCAAAAGCGTACATATTTGGATATTTAAATGTCTGTTTAAGTTACATCAATGTGATTAGAGCACGTACAAGGTAAGAGGTTGAGATTTCAATGAGTACTGTGAAGTAAACAACTTTTTAATGAAATGTCTTAATGCATCTCAAGTACATTTTAAAGGAAAGTAAATAATAAAGGAAAGGAGTTCAGCCTCTCAATCAAAAGGTACATACTAGAATAAAATTATCATTGATGCATAAACTCATAAAGTCTGCTCAAATAGAAGGTGAGAACTTCACGGATCACTGCTCATCTCCCCAAGACACTCAGAATTCTCAACAGAGACTCTTTGGCAACTGACTGAGCAGGCTACAGGGTTCTCGCCAGAGTGGATTTTTTTTATGTGTGTTTTTAATCGTTCCCTCTGAGAGAATTTTTGGCCACAAACTGAGCATGAGAAAGGTTTCTCACCAGTGTGGACTCTTGTATGACTTTTTAAGCTTCTCTTCACTGAAAATGTTTGGCCACAAACTGAGCATGAAAAAGGTTTCTCGCCAGTGTGGATTCTTGTGTGCCTGATTAAGCTTCCCCTATGAGAGAATTTTCGTCCACAAACTGAGCAGGAAAAAGGTTTCTCACCAGTGTGGATTCTTGTATGTTTTTTTAAGGTTCCATTGTCAGGGAATTTTTGGCCACAAACTGAGCATGAAAAAGGTTTCTCACCAGTGTGGATTCTTGTGTGCCTTTTTAAGTGTCCCTTCACTGAAAATCTTTGGCCACAAACTAAGCATGGAAAAGGTTTCTCGCCAGTGTGGATTTTTGTATGACTTTTTAAGGTTTCCTTGTCAGAGAATTTTGGGCCACAAACTGAGCATGAAAAAGGTTTCTCACCAGTGTGGACTCTTGCATGTTTTTTTAAGGTTTGTTTCAGACTAAATTTTTGGCCACAAACTGAACATGAAAAAGGTTTCTCGCCAGTGTGGATGTTTGTGTGCTTCTTTAGATTACTCATCTGAGAGAATTTTTTGCCACAAACTGAGCATGAAAAAGGTTTCTCACCAGTGTGGATTCTTGTGTGGATTTTTAACAGTTCCCTCCGTAAGAATTTCTGGCCACAAAGTGAGCATGAAAAAGGTTTCTCACCACTGTGGGTTCTTGTATGGATTGTTAGACTTCCCTTATGAGCGAATTTTTGGCCACAAACAGAGCATGAAAAAGGTTTCTCACCAGTGTGGACTCTTGCATGTTTTTTTAAGGTTTGTTTCAGACTAAATTTTTGGTCACAAACTGAACATGAAAAACATTTCTCGCCAGTGTGGATGTTTGTGTGCTTCATTAGATTACTCATGTGAGAGAATTTTTGGCCACAAACTGAGCATGAAAAAGGTTTCTCACCAGTGTGGATTCTTGTGTGCATTTTTAAATGTTCCCTCCGTAAGAATTTTTGGCCACAATCTGAGCATGAAAAAGGTTTCTCGCCAGTGTGGATTCTTGTGTGCTTATTTAAATTTCCCCTCTGAGAGAATTTTTGCCTACAAACTGAGCATGAAAAAGGTTTCTCACCGGTATGGATTCTTGTGTGAATTTCTAAATGATCCCTCCGTGAGAATATTTGGCCACAATCTGAGCATGAAAACGTTTTCTTTCTTGTGTGGATTCTCATGTGTTGTTTCAAACTACTGCTATGAGCAAAAAAAATTCCACAGTGAGAACATTGCCTGTGTTTGTTTTGCGACTCCTCAGCAGCAGCATCAGGAACATGTGACGACACGTCATTATTATCTGATGGTGGAGCTGCTTGTGATCCCCCACAGTGGTCTCCATGCCCTTCTCTGATCATTTGTTGACTTGAGCTGCAGCTTGGAAGCTCCGCCCCTTTGCTCACCTCATGTTGACCCTCATCTAAACTCTTCACAGGAACACCAGTCACTGGCATAATGCAGGTATCTTCCTCCTCCTTTTTAATGTTCCAGGAGTCCTCTCCCTCCTCTTTAGTACAAGGCTGCTCCAACTCTTGCTCCTCTTTTTGAGTGCAAAGAAACTTCTGCTCCATTTGTTCATTGAAGTGGTGGACCTCTTCGGCCACATCTTCCTCTTTAATGCGAGTGCGCTTTGGCTCCTGCTGCTTAGGACAAATAGCTTCACTGATGTCTGCAAAACAAGACAATCACATTAACAATAAAAGTTACAGTTGAAGAGAAACTGCTCAAACCTGTACAAGACCTTTTTCAATCTGAAAATGACTTTGATAGATCTCTACTTAATATAAACACTGTAAGAAGATTCATAATAGACGTGTACTGACCTGCTCTGTACAACACAACATAAGGCTGCAGCCAAAGAGCTTCCAGTCGTTGACGACTCCAGTCCTTTTCCTCCACGTACTTTGCTGTGGTCCTTGCAGACATGATCACACTGCAACCACTGTCAAGTCTAAGTATGAACAGACATTAATTCACAAACTAAAACAAAGAGGAGAAGACAACCAGTATTTATTTTACTCGCCAGTTTTTTAACATCATCGGGAGCATGCTTGCAACCATCACTGCTAATCCTCGACTTTTTAGTATTCCCACAGTGCAGTATTACTCTTGGGACGGGCAAGAACTAGCATTAGTGATGGCTGATTTGAGGTCCAACACTGGTCGAGGATAAATATCATAAAGCTAGCACTGTGGTAGCTATCATGCTAATAAAAGCGGGCCGCACTTCCGTACTCTGACCAAGCAGTACAACTACAAATAACGGCGCTAACTTGTTAACTAAAGTCCACAGTCGTATTTACCTCTTTCGTCGTTGCGGTTGTTGTGTAGCTAATGTTACTGATCCGCCACATAAGTTGCTTGTTTATCTGATGCAGCGGAATGGAAGGCGAACAGCTTCTGTTTCGGTGATCACGTGAGGTCGATTTTACTTCCTGCTACGTAATGATGACGTCATTTGAGTGAGGTCCCGGACGCCCTCCAGCGGAAGACCGTGGGACGTTTTTATGTTGTTGACCAGTAAAGTTGGAGGCGAACTACACTCACGTACTTGCCTGTACTTTGCAAAGATACGGCCCACTCGTTTTCACATCAAGCATAATAAATAAACGCACCCCAACTTTACAGCAAAAGCGTACATATTTGGATATTTAAATGTCTGTTTAAGTTACATCAATGTAATTAGAGCACGTACAAGGGAAGAGGTTGAGATTTCAGTATGAGAACTGTGAAGTAAACAAGTCTTTAATGAAATGTCTTAATGCATCTCAAGTACATTTTAAAGGAAAGTAAATAATAAAGGAAAGGAGTTCAGCCTCTCAATCAAAAGGTACATACTAGAATAGAATTATCATTGATGCATAACCTCATAAAGTCTGCTCAAATAGAAGGTGAGAACTTCACGGATCACTGCGCATCTCCCCAAGACACTCAGAATTCTCAACAGAGACTCTTTGGCAACTGACTGAGCAGGAAACAGGGTTCTCGCCAGAGTGGATTTTTCTTGTGTGTGTTTGTAATTGTTTCTTTTGAGAGAATTTTTGGCCACAAACTGAGCATGAGAAAGGTTTCTCACCAGTGTGGATTCTTGTATGACTTTTTAAGCTTCTCTTCATTGAAAATGTTTGGCCACAAACTGAGCATGAAAAAGGTTTCTCACCACTGTGGGTTCTTGTATGACTTTTTAAGCTTTGTTTCAGACGAAATGTTCGGCCACAAACTGAACATGAAAAAGGTTTCTCGCCAGTGTGGAGTATTGCGTGCTTTTTTAAGTTTTGCTGGTAAGCAAATGTTTGGCCACAAACTGAGCATGAAAAAGGTTTCTCGCCAGTGTGGATTCTTGTATGACTTTTTAGGTTTCCCTTATTAGAGAATTTCTGGCCACAAACTGAGCATGAGAAAGGTTTCTCACCAGTGTGGATTCTTGTATGACTTTTTAAGGTTCCCTTGTCAGAGAATATTTGACCACAAACTGAGCATGAAAAAGGTTTCTCACCGGTGTGGATTCTTGTATGACTTTTTAGATTTCCCCTCTGAGAGAAACTTTGGCCACACACTGAGCATGAAAAAGGTTTCTCGCCAGTGTGGATTCTTGTATGAAATGTTAGACTTCCCTTCAGAGAGAATTTTTGTCCACAAACTGAGCAGGAAAAAGGTTTCTCACCAGTGTGGATTCTTGTATGTTTTTTTAAGTTTCCCTTCTCAGAGAATTTCTGGCCACAAACTGAGCATGAGAAAGGTTTCTCACCAGTGTGGATTCTTGTATGACTTTTTAAGGTTCCCTTGTCAGAGAATATTTGACCACAAACTGAGCATAAAAAAGGTTTCTCACCGGTGTGGATTATTCTGTGCGTATTTAAATGTCCCCTCTGAGAGAATCTTTGGCCACAAACTGAGCATGAAAAAGGTTTCTCGCCAGTGTGGATTCTTGTATGACTTTTTAAGGTTTCCTTGTCAGAGAATCTTTGGCCACAAACTGAGCATGAAAAAGGTTTCTCACCAGTGTGGATTCCTGTATGACGTTTTAAGTGTTCCCTCTGAGAGAATTTTTGGCCACAAACTGAGCATGAAAAAGGTTTCTCACCAGTGTGGGTTCTTGTATGGATTGTTAGACTTCCCTTACGACCGAATTTTTCGCCACAAACAGAGCATGAAAAAGGTTTCTCACCAGTGTGGGTTCTTGTATGGTTTTTTAAAGCTCCACTCAGAGAGAATTTTTGGCCACAAACTGAGCATGAAAAAGGTTTCTCGCCAGTGTGGATGTTTGTGTGCTTCTTTAGATTACTCGTCTGAGAGAATTTTTGGCCACAAACTGAGCATGAAAAAGGTTTCTCTCCAGTGTGGATTCTTGTGTGCATTTTTAAATGATCCCCCCGTGAGAATTTTTGGCCACAATCTGAGCAGGAAAAATTTTTCTGTCGTGTGTGGATTGTCATGTGTTGTTTCAAACTACTGGTATGAGCAAAAAATAATCCACACTGAGAACAAAGCCTGCGTTTGTTTTTAGACTTATCAGCAGCAGCAGCAGCAGCAGCAGGAACATGTGACGACACATCATCACGATCTGATGATAGTGGAGTTGCTTGTGATCCCCCACAGTGGTCTCCATCCCCTTCTCTGATTATTTGTTGACTAGAGCTGCAGCTTGGAAGCTCCGTCCCTTTGCTCACCTCATGTTGACCCTCATCTAAACGCTTCACAGAAAGACCAGTCACTGGCATAATGCAGGTATCTTCCTCCTCCTTTTTAATGTTGTAGGAGTCCTCTCCCTCCTCTTTAGTACAAGGCTGCTCCGACTCTTCCTCCTCTTTTTTAGTGCAAAGAAACTTCTGCTCCATTTGTTCATTGAAGTGGTGGACCTCTTCGGCCACATCTTCCTCTTTAATGCGAGTGCGCTCTGGCTCCTTCTGCTCAGGACGAATAGCTTCACTGATGTCTGCAAAACAAGACAATCACATTAACAGTGAAAGTTACAGTTGAAGAGAAACTGCTCAAACCTATACAAGACCTTTTTCAATCTGACAATGACTTTGTTAGCATTCTACTAAATATAAACACTGGAAAAGGAATGATAATAGACCTGCTCTGTGCAACACAACATAAGGCTGCAGCCAAAGAGCTTCCAGTCGTTGACGACTCCAGTCCTTTTCCTCCACGTACTTTGCTATGGTCATTGCAGACATGATCACACCGCAACCACTGTCAGGACTAAGTAGGAACAGACGCACTGAAACAAAGAGGAGAAGACAACCAGTATTTATTTTACTGGCGAGTTTTTTAAAACCATCGCGAGCATGCCTGCAACCATCAGTGCTAATCCTCGACTTTGAGTATTCCCACAGTGCAGTATTAATCTTGGTACAAGCAAGAAGCAGCATATGATGATGGCTCATTTGAGATCCAACATTCGTCGAGGATAAATATCATAAAGTTAGCACTGTTGTAGCTATCATGCTAATAAAAGCGGGCCGCACTTCTGTACTCTGACCAAGCAGTACTACTACAAATAACGGCACTAACATGATAACTAAAGTCCACAGTCGTAATTTACCTCTTTCGTCGTTGCGGTTGTTGTGTAGCTAATGTTACTGATCCGCCTCATAAGTTGCGTGTTTATCTGATGCAGCGGAATGGAAGGCGACAAGCTTCTGTTTCGGTGCTTATGTGCAGTCGATTTTAATTCCTGCTACGTAAAGATGTCATTTGAGTGAGGTCCCGGACGCCCTCTAGCGGAAGACCCTGGGACGTTTTTATGTTGTTGACGAGTAAAGTTGGAGTTGAACTACACTCACGTAATTGTACTTTGCAAAAAATACGGCCCACTCGTTTGCATATATAGTATAATAATATATAATAATATTTATTATGTTGTTTATTTTTTATTTATTCATCGCTCTTATTTATTCATTGTTTGTCTTGTTTTTAATTTTTGTGTTGTTTACTTGTATGTATATTGTGTACAATGTCTCGTCACCGTGGGATAGTGGGAAAATAGCTTATATCAGCTGCACATGCCAGTGTGGGCCGAGTTTGATGGGTGATGAGTCTTTGGGGTGGGCGATTCGGTTTGTGTGGGGGCTGTTGTCTTCCATCCCGTCTTTCGGCCTTGGCGATCATCTTTGGCCAAGGCCTTGGCTGGCTCCCTCTGGCACCTGCTGGTTTTATCTCCACGTGACCTTCCTGTGAACATTCTTCTCCAATCTTGGACATACACTGTTGTACCTCATTCTTTCTTTGTTAGGCAAAATATTTCCCTCTGTGCAGAGCGTTCAGTAGCAATCAAAAACTGGCGTCTAGCATTAGTCAAAACATAAGATACAATCAAGTACTGAACGGTCAAGACGACTCTGGGCGTGTCCATGATTTAGGGAAAAAACATCAGGCATGCATTACACAGTTCCTTAAGGGTCATTAAGCTATTTAGGCAATATATCAAAAGTCATTTGTTATTTCAAAGTGCTCAGAAATATATATGAGATCATAAAGTTTATAAAAAACTTTCTCATTACCACGTATCAAAAATGACTAGTTATGTCTTCTTTATTGATTTGGTGTGTAGGTATAATTATATGCTTAAAATGTTTCTTTTATTTATTTAATATGTGAATATGCTTGTCTGCTTATGTACTTTATTCAATGAGGTTTGAGCATATCTGTTTTTGTAGCTAGGCAGGACTTTTTGTATTTCGACCCCATTCCTTTAGTATATTGTTAGAAACGTAATTTCGATCTCTTTGTATGTCTTGGCATGTGAAGAAATCGACAATAAAGCAGACTTTGACTTTTTGAAATCTGTTATATTACAACGAAAGACGTAAAGTCATATTCCTATATATGTATGAAGAGTCGAATGATTGAATAATAATAAATACTAAATATTATTTTAATTGTATTTCTTTTTTTTAAATAAAAGTGATTTTTTAAAAAATGTTTTAGTCTATCTCGTAGACGTTTAAGGGATAGACGTCTAATAAACTTTCACTTTTAGTCCTTTTTTAGCCGAGTTACAGCCTAGACGTCTAGGTAGCAAATATAGACAGCTTTTAGACCACAAAATGCTCACAGGTTTATCTTACTTGTGTCATAAAATGTTGGCAATTACTCACATCTTATGGATCTCCATTTTTTGGTGCATCACATGACGGGTGTCATCTTTCGTCATCGTTTAATATCATTCATTCTGCAATCATTACATAAGATTCAATACTTCACAACTTGCCCTGAATATGAATTAAAACTAACTACAGTTCAAATCCTCAACTAAAACCTAAATCAACATCAAGTAAAATGAAAACTACAAAACTATTATCATCCCAAGGCCAGTTAACGACATCATCATCGATGCAAAAACTCATGAAGTCTGCTCAAATAGAAGGTGAGAACTTCATGGATCATTACTCATCTCCCCAATTCTCAATAGAGACTCTTTGGCAACTGACTGAGCATGAAAAAGGTTTCTCGCCAGGGTGGATTCTTGTATGACTTTTTAAGGTTCCCTTGTCAGAGAATTTTTGGCCACAAACTGAGCATGAAAAAGGTTTCTCACCAGTGTGGATTCTTGTGTGCCTTTTTAAGCTTCCCCTATGAGAGAATTTTTGGCCACATAATGAGCATGAAAAAGGTTTCTCACCAGTGTGGATTCTTGTGTGCCTTTTTAAACTTTGTTTCAGACAAAATCTTTGGCCACAAACTGAGCATGAAAACGGTTTCTCACCAGTGTGGAGTCTTGTATGTTGTTTTAAGGGTTCCTTGCCAGAGAATTTTTGGCTGCAAACTGAGCATGAAAAAGGTTTCTCACCAGTGTGGATTCTTGTGTGCATTTTTAAATGTTCCCTCCGTGAGAATTTTTGGCCACAATCTGAGCATGAAAAAGGTTTCTCGCCAGTGTGGATTTTTGTGTGCTTATTTAAATTTCCCCTCTGAGAGAATTTTTGCCTACAAACTGAGCATGAAAAAGGTTTCTCGCCAGTGTGGGTTCTTCTATGGCTTTTTAAAGCTCCACTCAGAGAGAATTTTTGGCCACAAACTGAGCATGAAAAAGGTTTCTCGCCAGTGTGGATTCTTGTGTGCTTATTTAAACTTCCTCTCTCAGAGAATTTTTGGCCACAAACTGAGCATGAAAAAGGTTTCTCTCCGGTGTGGATTCTTGTGTGCATTTTTAAATGATCCCTCCGTGAGAATTTTTGGCCACAATCTGAGCAGGAAAAGTTTTTCTTTCTTGTGTGCATTCTCATGTGTTGCTTCAAACTACTGCTATGAGCAAAAAAAATTCCACAGTGAGAACAATGCCTGTGTTTGTTTTGAGACTCCTCAGCAGCAGCATCAGGAACATGTGACGACACGTCATCACTATCTGATGGTGGAGCTGCTTGTGATCCCCCACAGTGGTCTCCATCCCCGTCTCTGGTCATTTGTTGACTCGAGCTGCAGCTTGGAGGCTCCGCCCCTTTGCTCACCTCATGTTGACCCTCATCTAAACTCTTCACAGGAACACCAGTTACTGGAATCTTGCAGGTTTCCTCCTCCTTTTTAATGTTGCAGGAGTCCTCTCCCTCCTCTTTAGTACAAGGCTGCTCCAACTCTTGCTCCTCTTTTTGAGTGCAAAGAAACTTCTGCTCCATTTGTTCATTGAAGTGGTGGACCTCTTTACCCACATCTTCCTCTTTAATGCGAGTGCGCTCTGGCTCCTCCTTCTCCTCTTTAATTTCGCAGGAGTCCTCTCCTTCCTCTTTCTTCTCCTTTATGGTGCAAAGAAACTTCTGCTCCATTTGTTCATTGAAGTGGTGGACCTCTTTACCCACATCTTCCTCTTTAATGCAAGTGCGCTCTGGCTCCTCCTTCTCCTCTTTAATTTCGCAGGAGTCCTCTCCCTCCACTTCCTTCTCCTTTATGGTGCAAAGAAACTTCTGCTCCATTTGTTCATTGGCGTGAAGGACCTCCTTGCCCACATCAAGACAAACACATACATATTAACAATGAAAGTTACAGTTGAAGAGAAACTGGTCAAACCTATGCAATGACTTTGTCAATCTTCCAATGAGTTTGATAGAATTCTAATAAAAATAAACTGATGATGGGTCATTTGAGATCCAACATTCGTCGAGGATAAATATCATAAAGTTAGCACAGTGGTAGCTACCATGCTAATAAAAGCGGCTGCACGTCTGTACTACAACCAAGCAGTACTACAAATAACGTTTCTAACATGCTGCTAACATGATAACTTAGGTCCATCGTCTTAATTTACCTCTTTCGTCGTTGCGGTTGTCGCGTAGCTAAGGTTAACAATTCACCACATAAGTTGCATGTTTATTTGACGCGTTTGAGTGCTCAAAGTTAGCAAGCGCGGTTTTGTTGTAGTCGATTTACTTCCTGCTACGTAATGATCATTTGAGTGAGGTCCCGTACGCCCTCTAGCGGAAGTCCGTGGGATTTTTTTGAGTGACGTTCAGGTCCACCTCGGACTTCCAAATCTCTTTACGTAAACAGGAAAATAAAGTTCTTCCAATGTCAAAATCAGCATTATATGTACTATTTAACTGCTCAGTGAAAACGTACAATATGACTCAATGGAAGTCGAGCACAACATTCGACAATTTCTTGTGAACAAAGGAGTGAATGAACTACAAAGCATTTTTTAGTTAGACCTGTTTTTGAACAACTTTATTTTTTAGCTCATGTGTAGCTTCTGGTCCACAGTTCTACATCATCTGAGTAGCGCTCTCCAGAGGACAGCCATATCTCTCCCATTGTCCAATCAGACCATTCCGCTCCATTGGAGCGATGAGTACGTCACGCCCTCACCATGGCGGTTGGGCGAGCACAAGACCAGCGTCTTCTTGACATTGGAACCAAGGCGAGCAGCAGCCAGGAGTTCCATCAGTGGCACACGTTCATCCACGTCCAGGCATATGCAGATGAAGTGTGCGTGGTAGCGAAGGGGGTCACCTACAAACACAAAACAAGCCTATGAAGGCAAGCTTCTCTTCCTTCCTGCTTTATTTCCTGACTTCCTTTCTTATTTCTACATTCAGCATACCAGGATAGACGAGGAAATCTCCCCCAAACTTCCCGGCCGAGGTCAAGTAGAAGCCCCGCCCCCTCAGGTCCGCAAACACCCGGTACCTGGTATCGGCGGCGGGCGTGTGGACAGCACGACACGCTGGCCCCGGCGAAACCTGGGCCAGCCCCACCCTGGCTGTGTTCAATTGGACCGCCAGCGCAGTACGTGGGAAACTAAATTGACGCTCCAGAGCTTCCAGGCGGTGCCGCGTGTCCTCCTCGCCGTCGACCTCCGACCCTGAGGGCAAATCACGATGAAGGGGTGTCATCATTCAGTCTCAGGGTCATAAAAGTTGGGGATTTTTTCATCACCTGGTCGTGACGAGCCGAGCGCACGTAGCACCGCCGCCTTTCTGTCTCGGAGAGCGAGGACTCCCTGCTCTTGGTAGCTTTGCTGCAGAGATTCCTCATAGAGCGCCACCTGGCTAACTCGCTCGACCACATCCTGAAGACGGTGCATTCGTCACACAAATAAAATTCACTCCAATTTGCACTCATCCGCAAGAAAGCCACCCACCGGTTGGGAGACGGCGGTCTCGGCGGCGAGGGCGCCACACTGACGCAGATATCGCTCCTCCTCGGGGAGTAACAACAACGGGCGTCCCAGACGTACATTCTGCCGGGGGGTGCGCGGCAGAGAACCCAGCAATGCCCCCACCACACCGACAGAACGGGCTGCAGCCACGTCCTCTGTACGCCACACCAGGGATGCAGAGTCACACTGACTGACGTGCACGGGCCGGATGGGAGACTCCGCCTCTTTGGAAGACATCACCGCTGTGTCAACACAACAGGTTGGTGATCCCCAGTAAAACATTAGTTTGTCAGATGTAATTAATCTAATTATTTTATAAACGTGAAGCCTAAACATATTACACAAATAAATGCCACAAAAGATAAACGAGGGTGTTTCAATTTCCGAGGTTATACCCATAAGGGTGACCGTTGCCATGACAATTAAAGTTTTGGCCAGCAGGGGTCAGGGTTGTGTGCACACGAAGCTTGGAGAAATGAAGCTTTTTGGGGAAGTTCGACAAAATCTTAATGAGTATTTTAAACATTTCCACAGTAAATGACAATTATGAGAATCGTGTTGTACAGATTAACACCGAACGCACGTGGAAACACTTCATTGTTCGACGTACTCACGTGTGTCTGCTGCCCCAAGTTTTTAAGACTTTTTTGGGCTCCAAAATGACACGTTGCACATCCACCCAGCTACCGAGGAATTTATATAAACACCGCGTCACGACGTAATTTTGTAGGTTAGCAGCCAAACGCTGTTGTCACCGAGCAGCGTATTTCGATTATTAGCTTTTGTGCCGTAAAGCGATGCCGCTGCCGTGCTGTTTTTTACGTCACAACATTTGACAGTCGCCGTCATGATAAATGACCGCTAGAGGGAGCCTCAGATGCTTGAGAGTGTGAGAGTAAAAATGTTTTGTTTTGTTTACTTAATAATGTTTTATATCAAAAGTATTCACCAGTTTGAGCAAAACGATTGTTTACTGAGTTCTGATATTTTTGAGTTTTGATATAAAAAAATATCTTCAAATAAGCATTCTTCAAGGAAAACTAAAACTGAAAAGTTTCCTGGTAGTGAGATTGTAACTTTATTCCCGCAGGCAAACTGAAGCTATTTGGGTTTGTATTGTGTGGTATGAATGAAGCCAACAGAAACCGCATCCCAAAGCAGTTCGCTTGCCTCCTCCCGGCCTGATAACTTTGGTTTCAGAGCTGCACAGAGGAAACTTAACACTTCTGCTCAACTGGTTATTAATTGCACTGTACTTGTGACAAAGATCTCCGCCATTGAGTTGCGCGCTTAGAACACGCGCCTGTTGATATCTGATCCAAACCACTCAACTCTGCCTCACCCATTTTAGTACATTTCATTATATTCTTCCTGAATGTGTGTTTGACAATGTTCTTTAGTCTAATTTATATTTTACTCAGTTCTTTGGTGGAAATATTTTGGTATAGCTTCAAATGTGCTTTTAACTAGCCGCTAACTAGCCTGTAAATTAGCTAGTTTTGGGGCGCTTATTTACCAAGTTTGCATCTTTAGCCAGTTGATGCTAACAGCTTTTTTCTCATAATAGTGTTCAACTTGGTCGCTGTCGTAAACAGGTAGGCTAATTATATATTTTTTATAAAACTTTCTTTAATTTTAACTTGGAATCTGAGGGAGACACCTTATAAGCCCGTCAGGGTTTCTCGTCTTCCTTGCGCATGTCTATTTTCTTTAAAAAAAAAAAAAATGCATTGTGGGAATGGTTAGTGGCAGACGGTATGACATCACAAATAGGGAACAGTGGCTCATTTAAGACACTTGATTTGAGGTTAATGCAGCTCCTCAGAGAATTAACGTAGGGATATTTTGTAAGATGGCCAGTGGGCGTCAAAGACCCGTTGAGTGTTCAAGCTGTCAACTCGCTCGAGAAGGCTCATCCGAGGACAGATTGAGTTTCATGTCCATCCTCCTTAATGACCCGTCAGCGGAGAGGGTCGCTGCGTGATCTCTGTGTGATCCCCACCACACCCTCCTTCACATTCCCGCGATCCGCTCAGATGCGACCAATCTGGCTGACATCTGCGGCCTCACCGTGTTATTACCCATAGATTGCTCGGACACCCCGCTTCCGCAAAGCCTCCCCGACGCATCTCAGGGGACGGCTCGGTCTTTCGGGGACCACCCCAGGGAGATGAACCCCCTCCACTGTTACATGTAGAAGGAGGGCTGGGGAGGCGGGGGTCTCCGGGGAGTCACTGACCACCAACTGTTGTGAAACACCAGGAGGCGGCGCGCTGCCCGAGCTTGTAAGGGAGCTAAAGGACAGCTAACGCTAATGCGCTTTGACGCCGAGTAATTCTTCCATTTGAATCCAAATGAGTTGTCATTGTTTGCAACACGAGCATATTAGTAACTGAGACGCCTAGCTACGGTAGCCTTAAAGAGACAAAAATCATTTAATGAAGACCTTGAATGTAGTCAGTGGTGATACCATTTTGATTTCAATGGACTTCAACGTGTCTTTGTCCTCAAGTCCTGTCCATGTTACTGGAGGTGTGTGTGGGCAACCAAGTGAAGTTGTAGTGTCCTTGTGGGTCCCTCCTGACAAAAGCCTGTCCCTGAGGATAGCTAAGGGTCTTTACGCTACTGGCAGGGTTCAGGGACATCGCAAAAGCCAAGTCTGGATGTCCACTTTCACCCTGACCAACTTGCGACGGACTCTGGGGCGACCAAGAACAGTTCAGGAGCGGACTGTTAAAAGGAGTCTGGCCAAAGTGAGTCAACTCGGAGATTGGTGGTTCTTGAGGTGGACTCCTGTGGTCTGGAGTGGATGCCATGAAGGCAGGATGACTTTGCAGACTTTCTGTGCTCCCATAGCTGCAGTCTGACTGTTCCGGTGAGAAGTTCTCCTGATACACAGTCGGCATAGAGGATGTGTCGATGGTGTCCGGGTCCTTCAGACCAAGAGTCCTCAGAACCCAAAGGTCGAGCTCGGAAGAGAAGGAACTGGATTCCGCGGAACTGGACTCAGTGGAATTGAACTCGGCGCTGAGGTTCCGGCAGATGCGTTTGCTGACCTGAGGGTGGCGCCGAACGGAGTTGCATGGCCGCTTCCTGTTTAGATTCCAGGTCTTGTCTGGAATCTACAACATTTATTTGAGTCTGCTTAGCATGAATGGAGACTCAGGGTAAAATAAAAATACTATACGAAACAATAAAAGTAAACACAGCCCTACATAAAAATATCCATATTTGGATCCAGTTAGCTGGTTTGCCTACCTAGTGTCATGTGACTCAATTTGGTGTTTTTGTTCTCACACCCATGTCAGGGGTGTGCAGACTTTTGTGAGATGCTGAAAGTGTGAATGTATGGTTGTCTACATTTTGGCCAGTTTGCTTGTTTATTTGCCCTAAAACTGACTGATGACCAATCTGTTATTTGTCGACATCATCAAAAAAGTGCAACGATTGTCTCACTCCGGCTTTGTCGTCAAGATTCTTGACGAATGAAGAGTTGAGGAATTGTCGCAGTTTGTGGTTTTCCTCCTGGAGGCGACTCAGTTCCTCTTCTCGCTGCAAAAGCGTGTCCTCAAGCTGACCGCGACCATTCCATACACGCACAGAGAGCACAATGAGCAACCTTTTCATTTGTGTATTCAAACAAGCACATTTTGATCTGATTTGCTAGAAAAGACATGTAAAGTAGCATTGTACCTGTTTGTTCCTTTGGAGGTGAGCCGAGAGCTGCTCTGACCACTGGGGAGACCTGTTAAACACACACTCCTCTGACACGTGCACGCGCATTAACTTTTAACATCCATTTATGCCTAGATAAACATGGTCGCATCACTGAACACAATAATAATTTTATTTTAAAAAATGTAAAATTACTTTTAAAACTAAATATTTTGACTGACCCCACGGACACGAGGAATGCTTGTCTCCAACATTGGGGACGTTGCATTGATCGATCAGGGACCACGTGTTGGTTAGGGTTTCCATAGAAACAGAAATAGATGACGTCCGAAAGATCCCTCTGAAGGGGGAATCAAAAATATGCTGAAATAAAAAAATAAAATACATGCTAAAAAAACATTCAATAAATATTGTTTTATTAAAAAAGAATCAAATACAAAAATATTAAAATACAATTGATATATTTTGATTTTAAAGTAAACCAAATTATAAAAAAAAAAACTCGTTTGCTTAAGTAGTTTTTTAAATAATTATTTCAAATTAATTTTTACATAACTGTATCCTTGCAATTTATTGATTGGATTCTTTTTTGTCGGCTCCATAAATACATTGCATACATGGCATGAAGCGTGAAAGTCACCGACTTACTTGAACTCACCGCAGCCACGCGCAACAGCGGATGTTCCCCACGTGCACGCGCGGCGCCAAACGTCCTAAATCACAGAAAGTAAAAAAAAAAAAAATTCAAATGTGGAAATAATTGCAGAAAAAAAGATGAAGAGAACACATGCTGCTGCTGCTTCTGAAGATGAAGATCCTCTGACCTCTGCTCGTAATAAGTCACACACACACCCTACTTAATATACATGTACACACACAAAACTAATCACAGCTTACCCAATCACATTCACGGACGGTTGTGACGTCATTAGAGCATGCAGGTAGGACACCACCTGAAGATGAGAAGATGTGATGTCAGCACATTTGTGAAAAGATTTTAAGACATAAATAAAATATGCTCGCATTAATGAATGACACATGAATGTGTGAATTATAAGTTAAATTCACAAAAGAACAAACTTATCTCATAAAAACACTGGTTTGCATCAAAACAAAAATTTGTGGAAACAACTACGCAAGGACACAAGGTACAAATGAAAACAAATGAAAAATCATGTTTCCTCAACATTGATATCGTGAATGTGACTATCACGTGGAGAAGACCACAGAGTGACCATCAGGTGTTTCATACATATTATTATGGGATGGCACAATAACCTTGTGTTCACCATATGTGCCAATCAAATTCAGCAACAACTGCGGGTGCTCATATGCGCACCGGGAGGGTGTCACTCAGGACTTTGATGTCCGGGTTGTTGCTACGGCGACACGCCGGGCCGCTCGTTTTCCAATTAGCCCCCGGGTTGCCGTACTTGCCCGTGGCGGGATGGCGGATTACCCATTTGATAGGCTGGCAACCAGCTGCTAGCCTTTGGCGAACCCTGGACAGGCAGCCAGGTGGACCCTCATCCACTCGTTGAAGTTCAACTTTGGTTCCATCCAACATAAATGTAAGAGTTTGCAAAATTTTGAAATCAAGGTTGAAACTTTTAGCCATAATTCAGTGCAAACACTGAATATCAGTAAAAGGACACTATGTCTCATCCAGACTTAAAACTTGAATCGTTAAAAATCCCCAATAAGTGACTCGTGGGACCACAGGTGGTCTACCTGGTGGTCTAAATCTAGTTGTGAGCACAGATGCTCAATCCCGCCCGGCCCGCCTCTCGTTTAACGTCCCCGCTGGGAACCTAATGACTGGGGGACGGCCGACGGGATTTGTTGGACAACATCAACGGCTGCCTAGCTGCCGGCAGTCTGCTCGCCGCTGGCCAGATAAGAATGGTGCCACAGTCGCTCGTCTTTGTTGTTGAAGAAAAGTCACGCTCCAGGTTAATCTCGAGTGTGTGAGATGTCCCCTGAGGAGAAGACGACAAGCTGGAGCATTTGACTTTTACACAGGAGGTCACTGCAGAAATAGACCCCAACCCCATCCCCGCTTAAATCGCGCTAAAAATGTGTAAATGCCGCACACACAAACTTTGTTTTCATGCGTGCGTCCATTGGAAAATCTTAATTAGCTGCGAGCTTGTTGTCGCTAATCTCAGCTAAGCTAAAAGCCCCTTTTTCCATTACCCAATAATGGCGGCCTGCTGAGAGCCGGAGGCCAATTAAAGCACCACGAGAAAGCGAGAGCGAGACATCGTCGACGCACCTCCGGTGGGTGGCATGGCGGGAGTCCAGACAGCTGCTATCAAGACGAAAAATTGACTTCTGCTGTGTTGTACATAAATACAATTGAGTGCCTGGAGAGGTCGCCCACCTATCGAGTGTCAAATTAAACCGCCAAGGTGTTTAAGTGACTCCAAGAGCTAAATCCAAAAGTGACCATGGACCTCTGTGGAAATCTGGACTAGTTGTTCTTCGCAGAGGATAAATAATACACGCGTCTCCTTTCAACTTTCCTTTCTTGCTCGAGACTTGTAATTCTATGATTGAAGACTCGTAATACCCCATGAATGCATTTTACTTCCAAACCGAGTTTCGACGTTCTTTTCTCCAGAGTGGCTGGAAGCTCCGCCTTCATTCCTGCAAATTATTGTGGTCTTCTTACATTCATCCACAAACATTATTTCATGAGGATTATGTCCAACGGGAGCGGCGGCGTAATGATAGGTTACAACGCCTCCCGAAAGCTCGGAGGGCTCGGGTGTCGTCCGGCGGCATGCCTACCCGCGCGCCAGGTGACATCATCGACCTGCGGGTCATCCGATTGGCTGCTCGGTCGAGGTTCCCGCCGGCGCGTGCCAGAAGTGAGCATTGTGAACACCTTTTTGTTGATCTAGAACAAAATGTTTCGTGGCCAGCAAGGTGCGAGTTGAGATTGGATCATTCCGGCCTGCAAGCGTATTGTGTTACAATTAAGTCCATGACCGAAACGTAATCGAATCGAAGTCCTGTGATTTAAGTTGACATCCCCAAAAGTCCGTAAGAAAAGCTTTTAGTCCACGTTTCAACGATAAATTAGTTACTGGAAAGATGATCAAATTTATTTTTTGCGACTACATGGTTAGGAATGCACCACGGTCGGAAAAGTGGGGTGCAGAGGGCGTGGGCAGCGTTGGATGACATCAGCGCGACCCAAGAAGGTCGTCAGCAATTAGCGGTCAAGTTATTTCCGTCATTATTAGCGCGTTAGCCGCTATTATTAGCGCAGGTGTGTTTTCTCAATGAGGGCGAGCGAGACGAGGAGATGGAGGTTGCCAGGCACCCCTACTAACATGAACACATTTACCCAATGGAAAAGGGGTACAGGAAGTGATGTCACCTGGGAGGCTGCACATTGGAAAGACACACGGACAGCTGCTATAAAACCTGACATCAAGTCAGTGCACGGCAACAGACGAGGACTTGTTGAAGGTAACGCGTGTGTGTGTGTGTGTGTGTGCATACAGGTGTCTGCACGTAGAGAAAAAAAAAGTTTTATTTTCATACTCGTTGTTGGAATAATCGCAATATTATCGATTATATAAAACATTTTGAATGCTTAATAAATGCCTGCCGCAGATCATAAAATGAAATATTCTGATTTGATACCACACTTTTTTTTTAATTAAACAAATTGAAACTTTTTTTTGTATTTTTGCATGATGTCATGTTTGCATGTTGGTGGTATTTTAAAAATCTATACTGAAGGAAAGGCAAGGCAGATTAATTTATATACCATATTTCATACATAAGGTAACTCAATGTGTTTCAAATAATTCCAAAAACAACATTTAAAGGTAAAATCATGTCATGTAATCATCATTTATTTAATAATTTTAAATACAAGAAATACTTTTATTACTCAGACATAAGTCTTCATTTATTTATCAATCATGGCTCCTATTTAAATAAACTCAATGTCAAAGAAAAGTTTAAAATGTTGAAGGTGAGGGAAGACCAGGGTATTTTTGTGAATGGAAGAATTTCCTGCGTGTGTGTCATGAATGGGACATGCATCAGGAGTGTGTGTGTGTGTGTGTGTGAACCTACAGTGTGCATTATCGAGAATGCGTTTGACGTTGCCGGCATGCGTGTGCGCACGAGCGCACATGAGCGTGCGCCTCGGGGGAGCTCGTTTTTGGACGGTCAAAAGGCGTTTATTCGCAGAGATGGAAAATGCTAAAATTAGCCCGATGTTGCTGGACAATACGCATCCCCGTCAGCAGAGCTAAAAGTGGTCCGTCCGTGTGTGTGTGCATGTGTGGATTCCACTCCAGGTGTTAGCGTGTTTGTAGGCTAACATGCTCAGGTGGGAGGTGTGATGCGTTTGTGTGTTGCAGATGTACTTGTGCGACGTTCTGCTCTTCATCTGTCTGCTGTCCATCAACATGCTTGAAGGTGACGCCCACGAGCTGAGGCGACCACAACAGGTCGATTCCTGTTTTCTTTTTTAGACATCCGTTCATAATATGTTTTATCTCGTGTTGAAGCTGTTGAAGAAGCGATTCGAGGTGTCCCAACACTTCTGTCTATGTGGCGTACCTGATCTCACATACCTGTGTTGGCGTTTGCAGCATGAAGATGCTTCGACGAGGTCCGGGCCCGCCGCGTTAGTCCACCCGGACGTGACCAAAACGCTCCAGCCAGATGGTCGAGCGAAGGCAGAGAATGATGTCACGGAGAACAAGAGGAAGACGAGTTCCCTCGGGATCACGCTGGATCGGCTGTCCATCGGCGCCATCAACACCAAACATGCGGCAAACAGGCAAAGGTCAGAACACATGGAAATGAAATTAGGACAAAGTGTTCATCTAGTGAAATAAAATAGTAATATTTTTTTAAAACTTTCCAATCTTATTTTATTCTTGATATTTATTTCTTGGGATGTGTTGTGCAGTACCTGAAGTGTCATTTGTGTGGCTATCAGAGTGATTGAGTTGCCACGGCGACGCCTCAGCCTCCCTCCCATGGACAGGCTCGGGATGAGACATTTGCCAAATAGAAGAGGATGAGTGACCCCATCTATGGAGAATTAAGGTAGCACGTCTTTGCCACGCACTTCTTTAACTATTAATACTCAATATGCTCCGCCCCTTCACAGGCCTCAGCCAATCAGCAGCTGGAACACTCGGAACCGGTCAATCGACGCATCTGGAAGTCAAGACTTTTTTTTAATACTTTAAATAGATGTTTGGATGTGTCGAAATATATTGCTGCTCTTTAAAAGACCTTTTTTTATGTTTTAGTAAAGAAAAAAAATAGTATAGATTAAAGATTGTAAAGAAAACTGGGTTTGTTGAGTGTTATTTCTTTATAGTGACAACGATGACATTTAAGCAAGAGGCTAGTTGATTTTAACTTTTTTTTTTATTATAAAATATCCTGGACCCACAACAGAACAGTGCACAGAAAAGCTCTACACTTAGACCTTGGACATCAGCATGATTTAAGGAGGCAGCAACGGTGAGGATGTGACATCACCGGTGACTTCCCGTTTAATTTAAGCCTCTTCCTATTGACAACTTGACATTTCACCTTATCATGGGGACAACTGAGAAGGTCTTACCAAGTTGACGCTCTGAATAGACGGGAATTAAAAGAGTAAGAACTCTTGTGTAGAGCTGAACAGAACAAAAATCAACTGAGAGAAGAAAAGAACTCCTAGAGAAGTTAAAATCAGAGTGGCATGCGATTCCCTTCCACGCTGATTTTAACGGCATGTCCTGTCTTTGTGAGGCGTCGGATGTCCGCAAAGCGCCGCATCTGCTTGTCCACCCGAGACAAGCCCTTCTTCGCGGGACCCTGGGGAGAAAAAAATGGCAACGTTAACTCATTTACTTCCTTAATGACAACATTCCTGTATAGTTTTCAAATTGCAAAACATGGTGACTTACTCTGCTGGATTCCATCTCGACGTTCCATTTGGGTCTGACGACGTAGTCTTTGTTGGAGGGCATCGGCACTCGAGCTCTGGCGCAGAAACCCGGGTCGCCCGGTCGGAGCGCTCTGTGGACACGTGCACAATATGTTAGGTTGTGTTCTTTGATTGTTGTTACTTGAAATATTTGATGGTCTCCACTAAGCTTACTTTTCCTCTCCCGTCAGCTGTTTCTCCAGGTCTCGACGGGGAGTTTGTCCCGCAGAACTGCAGAGACAAAAAAAAATGGAAGAAGAGGTCAGCTCGGGCGTGGACGCGACCGACCGGGTCTGTTCGGCCCAAGTCTCATGCGGGTTACTGTCCACTGCAAAACAGCCGGTGTGACGTCAAACAATAACCAGTAAAGAAAATAATTCTGAAGTTTGCTAAGTAAAAATAGTTTTACCTTTTTTTTCTTCTTCTCATTTTTAGGTTTTGTTAATGGTAATAACCTCAGTGCACATGCATGTTAGAAAACAAACAGTTCGGCATGACCTCTATTCTAACAAACTCATTTAATTCTTCCAATTTAGGGGATTGTAAATTCCCTTGTAGGGCCCCCCCAACCCCAAGCGCAGGAAAAAGATCAAGCAAGTCCAGTAAGTAGTCACATGTTTGGAACATGTAACATGCGAGATGAGAGAACCTGCTAGGTGGAGAGAAGACGTCCGGTTCCTCGGCTCTCTCCACCCTCTGTGGATGACTGAGGAGGACGAAGAAGAGGAAGGTAGGAAAAGGAGGAAAGAGCGAAGGGCAGACAGACAATGGAAAATAGGGCTGGGCAAATTTGCCAATTTGTTTTTAATCGATTCAGGTTTAATTGTAAGGATGATCTGACGTTATATTCCAAGGCCATATTGCCCAGCCTTACTGGAGAGTAGAACGTGGTGATGATGATGATGACTAGTGAGGACTCGAGCTCGTATTACAGGTGAAAGAGGAAACGTTAAGGCAGGATGTGCAGCCGAGGAAGGAAGTGCTTCTTTGGGGTCTACCTGAGTCGTCTGCGCTGAGGCATCTGTTGGTCAAGGTCACGCTGCTGCCGCTCCTCTCTCGTCATTCCCTTGTAATTGGACGTCAGGCCGAAAATGGGCCGCGACCACTCGTCTGCGACGTCAACGACAGGAAGTGAGTTTGACGAGAAGCGGAAGAACCGGCTTGTGTGAGGAAGGGGGTCTTACTGATGAGCTTGAGGGCCAGGTCTTTGTTGGATCTGGACTCTTTGGGGTGCTTGTAGAGGAACATGACGGCGCGGCCGATGCCGCTGTGCTTCAGCGTCTCCTGACTGACGCTGGGCAGCTGAAGGCAAAAGTTCAAAGCAGGTGTTGATTGTCCGTTTGAACCTTTTGTTAGAACACACTGGCTTGGTTTGTACTCACTTCCTGCAGGATCTTGAGCAGCTCCTCTCGGATCCGGAGTGCCGGCAGCGACTTGTCGGGGAGCGGGCTGATCCACTCTTTGATGGCCGACATGACGCCGCTGTCGATGAACGTGTCTTTCAGATCCTGCCTGAGCAAGCGAACAAAGGAGACCTTGGATTTGAATCTTTGAGATCTTCATTTGTGGCGTCTTGGTGCAACCGAGTGAATTGAGAGTTTCATTTGTACAAAAAGTTTCATTCTGCGTGCATAAATAAGAATTTTCTTTTTACTTTTTTAGATGCATGACCACTTGAGGCAGCAGAGTGAGCTTCTTGAGCGCCGGTTTCTTTGCACTGTTCAACGTTCTGTCCTCCTGGAAGAAGAAAAACAAAATGAATTTAGGACGATGGATAAGCGGGTAAAGTTTTTTCATGCAAGTTTGCCGGTCAGACCTCCGCGGCCTCGTTCATCTTGACGATCATGGCGCTGACCACGTCGTCGGCGTCGCTGATAAACGTTCCGCCGTCTCTGTGACGCCGCCGCTTGCCGCTCATGGCCTTCTTGCGAGCCAGCATGATGTCAAAGTCGGACATGAAGCTGAGACTGAGTACACACAGGCAAAGGCAAAAGTTAAAAACAATAAAATGTCTCTTTCAATGTCCAAAACTTTTCCACTGAGGGATCTATACAAAAGAAAATAGAAAAATGTGCCCGTGTCAACGCCTACTCTTGGCCTCTGTGACGGATTCCCTCATCAGAATCAGAGTCCTCCATCTTCTGCAGCTTCTCCTTGGCCTCCTTCTTATCCTCCAGGTCCTCCTGGTTGAAGCCCTGCATATACAAATAAACATGTAGCAGCATTAGCATGTAGCATCTGGCACACACACACACACAAGCTGGTGTAGATGTAGCGCCCCCTATGTGCTGCACGTGTAGTACTCACCGTGAACTCTTCCTCCTCCTCATCGCCAGACTCTCCAAAGATGTCTGCGATCATTTTTCTTTAAGTCAAAAAGAACACAGCTCATAAAAACGGGGGCAAAACCAAAAGCTACAAGATGGTGCACTCACTCTTCTTGGTTGTCGTCGTCGTCGCTGTCGCTCCCGAAGAGCGCCTTCTCGTCTTTGTTCTCCCCCGCCGCCTTGTTGCGGTCGTCGTCGTCGCTGCCACTGTCGGAGCCCAGCTCTCGGAGCTTGGCGGCCATGCTCTTGTCGATTCCGCCCGACTCGCCCTCGCTGTCGGAGTTGTCGTCGTCGTCGTCGGAAACCGCGCGACTCTTCTTGACAGCTGAGGATATGACAAGATAGGATTGGAAAACTTTGTGGCCCGTTTACAGATAAGGAAAAAAATGAAAGTCTTACTATGTATTTTTTATTTATTTAAACTATTTCACAGGACAAATTAATTTAAAAAGTAACATCCCTGTCTCACCTGGTTTTTCCATCTCATCGTCCTCACTGTCTGACACGATGGCCTTCTTCCTCTTCACTGTAACACAAACAATTGATTAACTGATCAATTGAGGTCATCAGTGTTTTGAGTTTATTACCTGGCTGCTCATCATCATCACTGTTGTCCGAGCCTTTCTGCTTCTCTTGCGCTTCTCCGTCACTTCCCACGACATTGGCGGCTTTCTTCTTCTCCTCGCCTCCACCGTCCTCCTCATTCTCACTGTCCGACCGCATGACGGCCTTCCATTTGCCTCCCCCACTCTCCTCGGCCTCTTCCTGGCGTGCGTCGGACTCATCGCCAGAGTTCAGTGCCGCCGCTGTCTTGTGTTTGGGCGGCGTCTCTGTGTCAGAGTCACTGTCGGCAGCGGATTTTGCTTTGGCGTGCTCGTTGTCAGAGTCACTCTCCACCACCGCCGCCGCTGCTGGTGCTTTATCTCCGTCCTCCTCCATGTCTGAGCTGCTCCCCCTGCGCGTCACAGGGGACGAAGCCTCTCTTTCCTCATTGTCTGAAGCGGCGTGTTTGACCGGCGCCTCGTCCTCCGACACACTCATTCTGCGTTTTCCCACAGAGTCATCGTCGCTGTCAGCGGGCTTTGGGCGTTCCGGCTCCGAATCACTCCCCTGGTTGTCACGGCGACTCGGAGCCTCGGCTTCAGAGTCGCTCATCGGATCGTCGCGGCGAACCGGAGCCTCTGCCTCGGAGTCGCTACCCTGGTCGGCGCGGCGACGTGGAGGCTCAGCCTCGGAATCGCTCCCCTGGTCTTTTTGGTGAACAGGGGCCTCGGCCTCAGAGTCACTTCCTGGGTCATGACGCCGAACGGGAGCTTCTGCCTCCGAATCGCTTCGCTGGTCGTTGTCACCATGGCGACCAGGCGCTTCCGCTTCGGAGTCGCTGTCACCACCTCGTCGGACGTCATTGTCGGAGTCGCTGTCATTTTGATGTTTGTTGTAAGACGCCTCCTCGTTGTTACTCCCCTCGTCCTGAAGATGAAATCATCACATCAATACAAGGTTTCAATAACCGCTAACCACAATATGGTTGGCTACTTGCAGAGTTGAGTAACCAGTTGCCGCTTTGAAGTTAAATGTTAAATATGTCTGACCTCAGATTGATGTTTGTTGCTGCTCATGTCCTCACCATCCGATGCCTGATGTTCATCCTGAACAGGAGTTCCACCTCCGTCATCTGTGGAGAAAAACAAAGAAATTCACGCTGTTCATCATGCTAAATAATGCTTGCATCGCTAAAGGTCGCTACTGACAGATTCGATTTTCGCCAATATTCGTAAGAAAAGTTAAGTTCAACAGGGTCTGAAGATGGTTGATAAACAAAACAGTTTTTGAGGAGTAATTTTTGGTAAGTAGGTCACTCTAGAAGTGATAAAAAAAAATAACACTGTGTACGAAAATGAAAGAGTTTTTAGCAAAATCAAAGAACTGCGTGTGCTTGTTATGTACCAAAGACAAAGTGTTTACCGGAGTGGCTGCCAGGCATGAATTCGTCCTCTTCTCCGTCCATTTCCAGACGAAGACGACGTTAAGTTTAGACAAAAGGAAAGCACGATAACTCTTTTATTAACCACACTTTGTTTGGATTGAGGCGGTCAAACAAAACGTGAAGAAATAGAGACGGTTGGATACCAACTCGGCGCCCGCCTGTAGTAGGAGGAAGACGAGCCAAAATGGTGCGGCCCGGCCATATACGCATGCGCGGAGGTCATCGGCGACTACTAGTGACGTAACATCACAACCACACTTAAGAATATTTTGTTTTAAAAAAAATACACATATGAATTCAACCAATATCAGGAAAATTAGTAACTTTGAATCTTTACTCATAGTGATCCTAATAGAATATTTTAATTTTATTTTACAAATGACTACTCTTGTTTTTCTGCATTCTCTCCCTCCAGTAGATGGCGGTATAGCAGTAAGCAAAAAGGAACCAAATTCATGACGCAACTGACATGCGACTCGGCAACCTGCGACGAAACGCGTGTTTGCATCGCGGGTGTCAAAGCGTCGAATCCGGCCACTTGAACGCGTAGACGCCGTTGTCGAACCCGCGAGATGGGTGAAAGCAGTCGGCCATGCACCGTGTGGCTGGGCTCGGAAACGGGCATTCTGAAAGGCGTCAGTGTGTCCCGCAGACAAGCCTTCAACTTCTGCAACAGCTCACAGCTGAGCCGCCAGCACGAGGTCCGGACACTGTGCTGGGCCGACGCGGCCGAGAGCGAGCTCCTGGTCGGCGCCGTAGACGGAACCGTCAAGACATTCAGCGTGGAAAAGGGAGAATTTACCAACTTCCGTAGCTGCGCTGATCCCGCCGAGGGCTCCTTCGTCGGGATGGCGGTTGTGGACGGTGGCTCAACCCTGGTGACGTGCGTGGATAGTGGCGTGCTCAAAGTATGGAGAGACGAAAGCTCCGAGCCCGCCACGGAGATCCGCGTAGGGAGCGACGTGGCCCGGATGAGACAGAACACAGAGCACCCGCACAAGGTGGCCACCGGCGGGAAGGACAATTGTCTCAAAGTGTGGGACCTCGAGAAGCCCGACAAGCCCGTTTTCACCGCTAAGAACCTGCGGAACGACTGGCTGAATCTACAGCAGCCGCACTGGGTCAAAGACATGGCCTTCATACCAGGATCCGATAAGGTGGTCACCTGCACGGGATACCACCAGGTGAGTCCCGAAGAAAGTTCCTTGCTGTGAAAATAAAATTGAAATGAAAAGTACTCATCAGCTTTGCAATGCAAATCGATCGCTATTCATATTTGTCTCACCAGATCCACGTGTACGACCCCTCCACACCCCAACGTCGTCCGGTCATGGAGGCCACCTACGAGGAGTATCCACTGACGTCATTGTCTCTTCCTGCCACCGGAGGTTCGGTGGTCGTCGGGAACACGCACGGTCAGATCGCTGTGCTGGACTTGCGAAAAGGCCTGGTGCGGGGATGCTTCAAGGGTCTCTGCGGGAGCGTGCGGAGTCTGCAGTGCCACGCCTCGCAACCCCTGGTGGCATCTTGCGGCCTGGACCGCTTCTTGCGGATCCACAGCCTGGAGGACCGGCGGGTGCTGCACAAGGTTTACCTAAAATCCCGCCTCAACTGCCTCCTGCTCGCCAGCCGAAGCTTGGAGGATTTGGACGACGCCGGGGACGCCGGGCAGGAGGTTAAGGAGGAGGACAACGATGTGGACGAAGTATGGGATGCCATGGAGCAAGTGGAGGAGCAAGAGGAGAATCTCAAGAGGAAAACATCCGAGGAGGAAGGTGACAACTCCAAGAGGAAAGCATTAGAGGATGAGAATTCCAAGAGTGCAACTTTTGAGGAGGAAAGAGAGAATCCTGAGAAGGAAACACCAGAGGAAGCGGAACAGCCGAAGAAGAAAAGGAAAAGAAAGAAAGCTCAAGCCTGAGAGGTGTGTTAAGAGACGTTTGAAGATAAATGATGTCGTGGGAGTGTTCCCTGGAGGATTTGCATCTTTTATCATTTTTTTAACTTTCATTAAAATGGCCTTTTTGTCCGTTTTATTGAAGTGCCTGGAGATGCTTTGTTATGAATATTAACAGGGAAATACAATTCATATATGTAAGGAGGCAATACTTTTTTTGTGGGTTTAAATTGTGTTTAATACACAACTAACATTACATTAGTAACAGTCAAAAGTGAAATATGTCCTAGTGGACATTGAAATGTTTCTTTTAGCAGCAACTCATTTGTAATTCTTCATTAAGATAAACAAACATGAGCAGGCTTGTGAGACGTTCACTGTAAAACATTTTTAAATGTTAAAAAAAAAGGCAACGTAGCTGCGAGGTAAACATATGTGACCTCCAAAGTGATCACGTGTTTGAAATGAGGCAAAAGTTCCCTTTGTGACCTAGTAAACGTTAAAAATGTCACATCATGCGTGAGCTTTGCGGTGAGTTATGTGATCCCTCTCAAGTTCTCATTTCTTGCTGTTTGAGTTCCCGTAAGGTAACAATAGCTAATGTTGACGACTTCACAATTACAATATGTTCCCATAAATTACCAATAGATAAACACAAATGTTTGAGGAAATTTATTTAGTTAAATTAATAATAGTAGGTAATTTTGGTTAATTTATTTATTAAAACAATATATTTTTAATTAATTGGTTAATTATAAGATTAACCAAATGAATGGACCGAATATATCTATTTTTTTTAAGGTATTCTATTATAAAATCACATTTATATCTAGGTAGTTTAATTATGATTCATTACAAAATTTATAATATTAAAATTTAAGTAATGAACAGTATTTAAATGGTTATACTATCATTATCATTTATAAATATTAAAATAAATGTTTTACATTTATCATACCATTTGCAGTATTGTAACCGCTGATAAGTTTTGTCAACATGATGTAAGTGATTTGCTTTTGTGCTCGAGTCAGGTGACAATTAAGACTGAGAATGACAATTGGACCAAGCAGGTGAGACACTCACGGGTTCCCATCATTTCCATCGCGGCTGAACGTTCGTCTGGCCAGCTTCTCCGGATCGTGCGACGCCATGTTGCTGAAGTCTCGGAAAATGTCCTGAAACGTTTGGTCGTCTCCTGGAAGAACCGCATGGACGCCGCTGAGCGAATATCAAAACGAAATTTTGGAATTTCACTGACTTACCCGTAGCTCCGAACGCTCCTTCGGAATCTCGCATTTCCTCGTTCATTCGGGCCATGCGTAGCCTGAAGAAAGAAGAATCAGCCAATATCACTTTTTAATGTCCACCTATCAAGTGTCAAATTAAATCAGTCATCTAACCTTCTCCTTCACTATGACATCGCAACTGGGCTAATTTAAATAATCCCGCCCCCACATAGGTCCTCTTAATAGATGGAATATTTTTAATTATCCATTTGGGCAGAGTTCAGTCCCCAGAATGCAAAGAAGCACCGCCAAAGTTACAAAGCTACAGTGTTAGCGCAGATTAGCATTAGCAAACCACACTAACTCACAGCGTGACGATGTCCGCGTGCGCCGTCTCCACGGCGATGGCTAGTGGGTCGCGTCCGCTCTCATCCACCGCATACTGGTTAGCTCCTCGCTTCAGCAGCAGACACACTTGCCTGTGGCAACCAATGGGAACGTCACATTCTGTGCGTTTGCGTATACGTGCATGTGTGTGCGTGTAGTGACCCGGTGTGTCCGGCAGTGGCTGCTGCGTGGAGAGCTCCTTGCCCTCTTCGGTCTCTGTGGTTAACGTTGGCGCCGTTCTGCAGCAGGAACTCGGACGCCAACAGTGACCCCTGCAGAGAAATGTGAGATGACTTTTTGCATTATTCCTTCTTTGACTTTAAAAAAAAAAATTGTTCTCATAGTGTCTTCCAAATTGATAAAAAAATAAATAAAATTATTCTTAAATAACGGTGACTTCCTGCTGTGCACTCACCCCTTGCGCCGCCCCGATGAGGGCAGTGCGTCCTTCCTCCTGTGCTAAACTCCCGTTTACCGGCGCCCCCTGGGCCAGCGCCGCCACCAAGGCGACCAGGTCTCCAGCCACCGCCGCCCGGTAGAGATGCGACAGTGGCGAAGCCTCGACGTCGTCATGATGCACTTACACAAAAAGGTTTTAGATCACGTTAATGGTTTGGAGGAAAAAAAAAAAAAAAAAAAGGTCTTGAAATAATCTAGTTTTTTTTCCCCACTAAACCTTACTTGCGCCATCATTCCGCCTCACAAAAGCCTTCTCCACATACTTGTCTCGTATCCAGGCCTCCTTCTCAGCACTGACAAAGAGACGAGCTGTCACTCATCGGGTATTGAACACAGATTGATTGACAGGCGTGCGGGTGTTTACTGCGGACTCTCCGTAGTGGGTTTGATTCTGTCGTGACACTGCGCCTCGTAAATATTGTTAATGGCGTCGTTTCCCAGGACGCACAGCAGCTATGACACAAAGACAGGAAGTCTTGTTATGATACGGAATGGTGAACGATAAAATGTGAAAGGAGCTAAAGAATTTTTTTATAACCTTGAGTTGCTCCGCTTCCCATGAGTCCAGCGTGAGCGAGCGCACCTTGGACACGTGGACGCCAAGACTCCTGCACGCACCAACACAGGAAGAAAAAAAAAAGAAAAATCTCAATTTTTTTTTTTTTTTTGGGTATATGTGTGTTTACGTGTGTGTGTGTACCGGTGAATTCCAGAGCACTGAATGCACACGGTGATGCCCAAATTGACGGCCGCCCATCGCGGTTCCTCCTCGCCGCAGTCGCAGCAACGGCGATTTCCAGCGCCCTGCAGAGCCGCGGCCAGCACCGCCGTCTTCTGATTGGCCGCAGCGTTGTCACCGCCGCTCAACGGGTGAGGCTCCTGAGGCTACAGGAGACTTTCAAGATTATTTTTCTTATTCGTACAATTGCCGTGATGAGGTAGCAGAGTGAACGAGGAGCGTGCCTGCGCGGGAGCGGCTTGGCCTCGCTCTCGGTACGCCAGATCGATGCTGCCTTGTAACGCTCCCATCCACGCCAGCCTCACGTGCTCAGAGTCGGCCTGAAGGGCACAACACCTGATGGGACAGAATAAAGAGCATTATGGGACAAATATGGGACACAACATTTGTCTCGTCTTTAGTTGTGTTACATTTTTGACTCACTTGTGAACAGACATCAGCTGGAAGCAGAATCGTCGGTCCAGGTCGTCCAAAGACTTGATGGCGCATAATCGCAGGTCCTCAAAAAGAAGCATAGACGCGTCCTGAGGGGCCAATCGGAAAATTAAATTCTTGTCATAAAAATGAACAGCATACATATTATATAACGTCATGATCAATAGATGGATAAGAACGGTTTACTTTGTGTGACTTCCTGTAGATGAGTTGGTTGTCCCTGATGGAGAACCAGCATCTGCACATGAAAAGAGAAAAAAAAAAATTCAAACATGTTTTGGCTCCCTCTTGTGGAATTTTTTGGGATTGTCTGCGTTTGTGCCCTTTAAAGCTACCGTAGCTTTTTTTTTTTTTTTTTTTTTCCCACTAAGACAGAAATGAGTAGCTCATCAACACAAGGAGATATGTGACCTCTTCCACGTTTTCGACTTCCTTCTGGATTGTTTGAAGAGGTAACCTTGAATGATGTCATCATTCCCAACACACAATCGGAATAGCGTCTCTCCGGAGGCATCCTACACACAAACACACACAATTTGCGATTTTTCCAGTGCCAGAGATGTTTGTAGGCAACTTACTCGTTGCTGAACCAGCAAATGATTATGCTCCAGCTCTTTCCTTTTACTCGCACACTCGTCTGACCGCTCACACAACTGAAGACAGAGTCAAAAGAATTAAAACTTTCAAATCAAACATTCGTAATTCAATTTTGTGTTGTAAGCGATTGTGTGTTTGCGTCCGACCTGCGTGGCCATGACCTTCATGGCGGGCTCAAGGTCTCTGAGCAGGTCAAAGCCTTGATGAAAGTACGTCAGCTGAGCGTTGACCAAGGAGAACACCTAAACACAACAGCACACCTTAGTCATACTTTGACACTAATGACAATAATAATTTTTGTAGGAACTACACATGTATGCGTTTGTAATATTGCAAAGACAATTTTTGACTTAACTTCTGCTTTAAATCGTGAAAATAGGAACTGTGTCCCCATATCAATGCTAAGTAATAAATGTCTCACCGAGTTCAAAATGTCCACCTTCTGCTGAGTCTTGAACGTGTTGAGCTGCACGATAAAAAAAGAAAAAAATATATTTATGTCCATGTCTTGTGTCCTGTGTGTGTTTTCAGCTCTACCTGCAGACAGTAATCCAGGGCGAAGTGCTGATAGCATTTTCGTGTGGCGATGAGCAGGTGACTCGCTCTTTCGGCCTCGGCAGTCTTGTGTCGAGACACCTGAGCGTTCTTCAGAGCTGCCGTGTCCAGATCGTCACCGATACGCACAAACTCATCGCGCGTTTCTGCCAGCTGAGGCAGGAATCTTAAAAACAAAAATAATCAATTGATTAAGTTTGAGAGACCATAAAAAAAACATGATGGGTGATTAGGATTTGTCGTGTGTACTTACTGCTTGCACAGGCTGCTGAGCTGATGACTGATGGCTCGCTGGCTCTGATCAAGCAACATCTGAAAACGCACACACATAAAAAGCATGACTTCCGGGTGTCGGCGTTTGTGTGTCTGCGTGTGTGCGCTCTCACAGCGTGGAAAGTGAGCAGCTCCTGCAGGCCTTCCTTGAATTGGCTCAGGCAGTTCTAAGACATGAAAATAAGATGCAATTAGTGCGACTTGCGGTTCACAGGCGCCCTCTAGTGGCCGGTGGAAGAATCAAACCATACTACAAATTCATTTAAAACATGAAATGCAATCAAACATAAAAACAAAGGTTTCCAAATGATTCTCACCGCAATCACACTGTCCTCCTTGTGTCGTGTGAAAAGCTCGGACAGGCCGGCGAGGAACATCTGATTGGCTGTGTTATACGCTTGTCCCGCCTCCACCATCTTGCCGCACAACCTCATGACCTGATTGGCGGCACGACATACCAATATACCAATAGCGCATTTATTTAAAATATTAAATCCAATGAAGCCTACATTATAGTGAATTGAGGAGCTTCATTTGGGCATACATGTTTGCTGCCATCTTGTGGCATCTTGGTGATAAGGCACAATGTCTCAATGAGTTGAGGATACACTTAAACAAAAGTATCGGTGCCAAGGAATTTTTTGGAAGTGACAAAAGAAGTGATTTGTTGCCATTTTGAGGCATCTATAGACCATTCTAAACCGTTGGTGCGGATTCTGGCTTCTTCAGGGTAGAGTCAGTGTCCCACCTTGTCTAGTTGTGTCTGTAGAAGAAACACATCCTCCTCAAACTGATCCAGGTTCAGCCTGAACAACACAACACACGAAAAATGAGGCATCAGTCCATGCTCGTCGGTGATGGCAACTCATCGGGCGAAAGCTGCTCACCTGAAGGCAGGAGAATCCGAGACGCACTCAGAGAAGTCCAGCAACGCGTCCATGTTGAGGGCCTTGGAAACTTGACCGTCGCCGAGTGCGCTGTCCCCACACTAATCTGTAGCCGGATACTTAACACTCACTAAGACTGCTCATAGTCAAAACAAATCCGTCCAACATACAGGCTAACGAGATTTACTTTTTCTTATTATTTGTTGTGTTGCATGTAGCTAAACTTGTGTTGGCGATAGAACAGCTGTCAACATCCCACTCCTCCAAAAGTGATGCTAACGATGACCGTACCGCGCTGCCAGCCCACATCCGGGTTATAATCAGCATGCAGAGACATCTAGCGAACGGGAGCGGGACCGCGTCCGTTGATTTTAAAAACCGGGGCAGTTAAATGTTTTTACTGAAAATAAAGGAGAGTAATTGAAATTTGACATTTTTAGCCACTCTGGATCCGTATGCTGTTTGGGTCGCTAAAAACACCGGCCGGAAGCACCAATAGTTGACATGGCAACGCCGCCATATTGCTCAGGCAAATGACGTCATCAGAATGCGCGGATGGAAATACGCACAAACCAAATAATGGTGAAGGATCGCAATAATTACTTTAATAAAGTTGGAAGGAATTTTGCGCGAAGGATGTTGGCAACCCAGATTGATAGATTTTTGCTACACAAATTCTTCATTGCTTAAGTGCTCATATGTATCACATGTGAGTAAGACACACAACAATAAACTTTGACAGAAGTCAAGTATTTTATTGAAAAACAAAGTCAATGGATGCATCAGAAATCAATAGAAACCAAGATGACGGTGACATTATCAGCGCAGCCCCGTCGCACCGCCTCGCTGGCCAGCTGTTGGCAGGCCGCTTCATACTGCTCCTCCTTGTCTGTCACCTTACTGTCCTACACCCACACAAAGCTACATGTGTGACATCCGTCACGTGTAGAACCGCAAAAACCTCGCCAGTTTTCTTTCAAGTGTCCATTTTAGGCTCATGACTAAGCAACAAAAAAAAAAAATTGGTGCTCATCTATCATTACTCACAAAAGGTCTCAAGAAGTCAAAATATACCTGAAGGACATCAAGGACAAATCTGACAGCTTCATCTGCGGAAAACACTTTGAACAAGCCGTCACAGGCCAGGATGATGAACCTGAGGAGGCCAAAGTAGTCATTATCTGGTTCTTCATGTGTGTGAGTGTCCCTGTTCTTGCCTGTCATTGGCCGTCAGCTGACACCTTCTGAGGTCTGGGGTGGAAATAACGCCGCATCGCTTGTACTGACCATCTCCGATGGAACGCGACACCTCCAGAACACCAAGCACACGCCCCTCCCTGCCACATAAAGTACCCACAGCCATAAAAACCAAAGAGAGAGAACATAGTAAAGTAAAATGTCTTCATTAGTAATTCCGACTTGGGATATTACATTCTAAAGGCGGACACTTATGGTGGTACCTGACGGTTCCTCCGGCTCTCTGGATCCTCATCCTCTCCTCGTAGATGATGGGGTTGTGTTCTCGACTGAGCGCCAGCGTGGTCGGCCTCCTCTGCCGCCCCTCGGGGGCGTCTCCCTCCTCCTCCTCCATGCGACACATCACCGCCTGCCAAGATGCTCCATTAGAAACTCGGAAAGCATTTCTTCTATATCCGTGATATTCATCTTAAGGTCCAAGTATTGACATGCTCTTTGTTCTCTCTATGTTAGCAATTTATGCTCAAACAGCTTTATCAAAAGCCATTTGAGTGTTTATTTGACACACTTGAAATTACCTTGCTGTCTCCCAGGTTGGCCACGTAGACCATGTCATCCAGCACTAGCATGCAGGTTGCCGTGGAACCATCTTTCCATGCTGGTTTTCTGGGGGGAGGTCCAAAATAAGAGATCAGATTTTTGTAAAAAAAGAAACAAACACTGAAGTTTTTTTTAAATATTTTTTAATGAACTCCCAAAACAGCAGCTAATCAGTCTTACTGGCTGGATGCTTTCTTCAGAAAGTCCTCGTCCGTCTGACGGAAAGTGTCCACCAGGCATTTTTTAATCAGCTTGTCCAAGTTCTCACTCTCAACTTAAAAAGACACGCAAACATATTCTGCATGTTCCTGTATTTTGTTCCCACATCCATACTTCACAAAGACTGTATATTTACTGCTCACCTCGGGGAAAGTTTTTTGCCAAAATGTGGTGAAGATGTTCGGCTGCAAATCGTGATGCCCGAGTGCCACCATGGCCATCAAAAACGGCAAAGTAAGATGCCCCGGAACTTCGGAAACATCAGACAATATTCACAAATTTTAACATCAGGAGAGAAAAAAAAATGACATCGACGTTTATTTGTGTAAATAACGGAAGTGTTAGTTACATTTGCGCTGGCAGTGGCGATAAACAGCTGCTCATGTCGGGAAGTAGAACGTGAGCATCCTGCATTTCTTCACGCTCACCACGCCTCGCGGCCACGAAGCCTCGCAACATTGGGAGACCTGAACATGTACACACACAAACAAAAACAGAGTAAATCGATCTGCATCATGGATGCCATGCATTATCAAACATGGTGGCAACAGCGAAAACCTTCTCTACAAACTTTCTTGACCTCCTCCTCTTCTGCTTTTGAAGGCACATCACATTCTTCATCCTGTCGTTTTCGTTTGGTGCTCTTCTCCTCCTCGTTGATGTTTTTGGCCGATCTAGGCGAGACTGCAACGGCGGCCGAGCCAGGTCCTGACAACACACAAAGAAAACGTGGTTAAAATGCTGAAGTCTCAAAAAATCTGGAAATTTAGTCATTTTACATTTTTAAACGTATAGTAGCAAACTAAGATAACATTGTAAAATCAAGCATTTTATGAGGTGACGACCACCTCGGCGGTTGTCATTAGACCAGGGCTACTGCCGAGGTGGTCTTCTTCGTTTACCCGAGAAACCGCCATCACTCACCGGTCTGAGTGGGCTCTGGTAGATCGTCAAATAGATCCATTCTTCTCCGGAGCTATCTTAGCTTTTTAGCCCCTCTGTCAGTCTGAACAGGCGAAGGTCGTACTCGCAATAGCGAGTATGGTTTACTAAAAAGTGATATGATTATAAGATTAATTTCCCTCACTAGGTAAAAAAATTCTTGACGCTATATGGTAATTTTTTAAATAAATTAAAGCTTGCAACTCAAGGTACACTGCAAGTAACTGAAGGTAGCGTCTTCTTCGTCTTCATTTTAAAATGTTGGGAGAGCTGCAGTAGTGACAACTGCCCTCTAACGGTTTTAAAGTTAACTACAAGTGGTACCGCAACTATCGATAATGAATAAAAATAGAGTTATTGCTTTTGCTGTAGTATAATATGAATAATAATTTATTTATAGTATAAATAAACATAACAAAAAATATTTTACGGTATCATGCGTAACTTTTTTGGTTTTAGACGCTAAGTACTTCATTTCCCATGATGCATTTCGGCCAGGGGACTGGTTCTGCACATCCCCGCCACCGAGGACTTCAACTATGTGTTCAGCTAAAGCGTTTGCTGCCATGCACGGATTTATCCTCATCGCCATCCTTTTCGGAAGTTGTGCGACTACGTCTAACACCAAAGGTGAGTGTATTTAAACTTTTAATTCAAACAGAAACCAAAGTTATGTGGACCAAACAACGGCAACGCTAGCTAGCTTGTACATTAATTAACACACACTTGTCAAAGCATCAGCAGGTGATTTCCGGTTGTATTTTAGTCTAAATTAACCCGAATATTGCACAAAATGGACCAAATAAACACACATTATGTCTTTTAAATATCAGAAGTATAAAAAAGCCTAAATATTTCCTCTCTACTTCAAACTATCATGAAACTAACGAATTAGCGCCCCCTCCTTGTTGCCCTCGTCGTAATATAAACCCAATGCAAATTCTTTTTGAAAGCGACATTTTGGGGGAAATAGACTTATGTATTTGTATGCAGATAGTGTAATAAATAAAGTGAAATTACACATGCAAGTACAACTCCAAGTTTTTCCTTCACGTTGTGTGTTAATTGTGATATGATTTTTGTTTCCAGTACCGCAGTCTTCTCACAGTGCCTTCGAAAACTACGCCACGTACATTTGGCACAACCGGCTGTACCTGTACGTGGCTGCCGCGCTCACCTTTGCCCTCTGTTTTTTGCTCAAGATCCTCCTCAAGAAGGTGCATTGGCGAGCGTATTCAGAGACGTGTGTCAGCAGTCATAATAAGACAATAACACCTATTTATTTTGTCTATTAGAAAAGCTTCTCAGAGGATGTTAGCCGCTTGGTCCAGGAAGCCCTCAAGAAAGACGATCACTGTGATGAACGTGCTGCAGTTCACGTGTCAGGAGTGAAAATCTTCTTTGGCTCTCAGACTGGAACAGCTCAAGTATGAATATATTTTTTTACACTGATCACTAGTCCGTAAAGCTGAAATCTGCATCAAATTTTCAAAGTGGGAAAGTTTAAATATACACTTTGATGTTATTAATCAGTTCTGCAACCAAGCCTGTAACTCACCCCCTCTGAACCCGGCAGAGTTTTGCAAAGGAGCTGTCAGCAGATGTGAGGAGTCTGGACCTCGCGACAGAGGTCATCGACATGAAGGAGTACGATCCAGACGATCGGCTGGCTGATGAGGTAAGACCGAGGCTCCTTTGGCGAAGTTCCGAGTGGGCATTCTTTTGATTCTGTTGTTTGTGTCACCCAGTGCGGCAGCAAGTGTGTGTGCGTGTTCCTGGTGGCCACTTACACGGACGGGCAGCCCACCGAGAACGCAGAGTGGTTCTGCAAGTGGCTGGAGGAGGCGTCCACAGACTTCCGTTACGGGAAGACGTACTTGAAGGGTCTTCGCTACGCCGTGTTCGGCCTGGGCAACTCCCTTTATGCCACCCACTACAACACAGTAAGGCTGGGCCCATATGGACTCAAAAAATAATGCACCTTTTTCACAAAGTATCTCAAATACATGACAAATATGTCAATGTTTGTGTTGCTTCTCTGTCTAGAAGTTGTGATAACAAATCGTGACGTAGAACCTCTCTGTCCAGGTAGGCAAAAATGTAGACAAGTGGCTGTGGATGCTGAGTGCCTCTCGCATCCTAACCCGCGCCGAAGGCGACTGCAACGTGGCCAAGAGCGTCCACGGCAACATCCAGGCCGACTTCCAGGCCTGGAAGCTCAAGTTCCTCAAACGCCTGCGGGTTCTCTGCCAGGGCGACGACGACAAATGTTGCGGGAAACGCAAGGAAGGCGCTTCCTGCATCAAGACGGACGTACAGGAAGTAGAAGAGGAGATGAAACCAGATCTAGATAACTATTGTGAGGTAAGAGGTTCAGAAAGAACTACAGCCGTTAAACAAGATGGTGGCAGAGCGTTACTTTTGTCCAGATGACACTCCCCAACTCAAAATGGCTGTGGCGCCATCTTGAGGTGGATTGTTGCCAAATTATGAAATGAGTTGAGCTTCATTTGGACAAAAGTAGTGATTTTCTGTTCATCCATATAAAATATTTATCAGGTTGTTTCCCAACATGTGCATCGTGTAAGCAGGGAGTGAAATCAAATTCAAGACCTGAGGAGTAAATATTTGTAACGGGCTTCCGTCCACACGTATGTACGCGTACGTAATGCTGCCGTGCGTCTCTCTTTAGTCGCGTTGGTTCCAAAATGTCCCACACGCCTCACACCGTGACATTTCTGTCCGTCCTCCAGACGCACTCTTTGCTCTTCTCACCAATCACTGCATTTTCACACACACGCGCACGCGCCGACGCACATGCACACACACGTAAAGCCTGACAGCTCACAGATGACCCGTTGTCATGGCAGCGGACACCTCGGGAGACGACTGTGTCGCCGAGACTTTTTCCCGGCGGCAGCTGACAAGCGCGGCCGTCATCTTTTTTTTCCCCCCTAGCCTTTTAAAGCGATTTTTAGTTTTACACTACTTCCAATCTGTCATTTGACGGCCGGATGATGGAGAGAGGCGTCTTCAACACAGACACGGTTTTCAGGTTATTAAGGGAGATAAAAGTTGCTAGTGATACATTTGGTGTCAGTCAAACAGTCACATTTACATTTACACAAAAACGTTTTTTGTCGCTCATTAGTAGCTAAACGGAAACAAGGTGTTTTTATTTCAAGGCAAACTTTTGCGATCCAACTTTTTCAATGAACCTCATGCTCGTTTTTGGACAAGTATGATCCACAAAAGTGCAAATGTTTCTGATTTGTCATTTCTAATTTCTTGCTCCATCTCTGAAGTCTTTCTGTCTTTGCGGCACGTCCTCCAGGAGGAGCCCATGGAGTCCAGTAGCGACGAGGACGACTCGTCAAGCTCCCCTTCCGTGTTGGACGTGGAGGATCTGGGCAGCCTGATGAGTAGTGTCAAACAGGTCAGTGCGCGGCCGGTTCTTATTTGCGTGCCTCGAAAGCAGCTTCGCCTCGCGCGGAAACGGCAGATGGCTCGGTAGACTCCACACGCCGAGCCCTGGCGTCAAGACGGGGCTTGCGTAAGAGTGCGGACGCCCACCGCCATGACGGCTGACTCAGTGGACATATCGTGGAAAATGCAAAACACTATATATGATTTATTTTGAGTATATTTTTCATGTTTTTCTTTTTTTTTTCCTTTTTCAAAAAATAGGCAGCTCTCTTGAATCGAGAAGTTGAATGATGGAAAATAAAATTCTACTGATAGTTGATATCCATCTGTCCATTTTTCTACTCCAAGCTTGCCTTGGAAGGAGCTTGGGTTGCAAACAGTGCCAACCTGAACAATTAGAGAATCAAACCTTCTGATTCATTTCATGAATTGAATTTGGAAGCACACCTGGACCCTGTTTTGTGTTTGTTTCCTATTTATCCGAATCCAAAGCCAACGTGTGTTATAAATATTGATTTTGGAGCTGGGTCACATTAGCATCTGCAGTTAATTCCAAAAGTGGTTTGTAATACTAATATTCCTTTTTGTATCTTCTACAATCTGTATGCAGTCCCAGACTCCCTCAAGCGATGGGCGGGTAGCCAAGCGCTCCAGGAAGGTGGCGAACAAGAGCCAAGAAGAAAAAGAAGAGCGACGGGAGATGATCACCCCCGCCCTGAGAGAAGCTCTCAGCAAACAAGGTAGCGCCGCTCCGCCGTGCTCCAGCGACTCCCCAATGTTGCAGCGAATGGCTTTTTTTTTTTTCCTCTCCACGGGAGCATCTGCCAGGTGTTTGTGCGTCATGATAATGATAATGATGATGAAGCCAGAGCGTCATTACTCGCTCGTAATAAAAATAACAGGTTCTAAAGGGTAGGCGGCCAGATGTTTCCCGCCACTTGTCTCACGTTGTCCTCACAAGGACGACAAAGTTTGTCGACTTGCGCTGTAAGTCCTCCAACTTTTTGTCATTTTGCCCGAAAGTCAATGACAATGTAATCAAGCCCGCCAGAGGGCCGCTTGCCCGCGTGTCGCTTTTTTATTACGTTTGGTAATGCGAGACTCGAGAGCTGAGGTTTCAGAGCCATATTGTGACAAACGCAATGCGAGACAATGTTAATTTTTACTCAAGGTGTCTTTGGAAGGTTTTAATTTAGCACCCGAGCCGCCGCTTTGGCTCGCTTGCCCGCGTCTGGCAGCTATTCAGCTTCTTCTCCCGCTGCTAGCCTTCCACAACAACTGCGCTATAAATAGCAACAAGTCACTCCTGTCCACCCCAAATGTGGACCTGCTGCGTTTTCTTAGGAACGCCGGGACATTGCTTGCAGTCATTGTGGAAGACCAGCACTGCTGGAGAACAAATCACTCTTCACTATCATGAAAACCTTTAAGAAGTTCCAGTCGACAAGATCCAGCTCCAAAGCGTGTGAAAGTCATTCAGCGTGGATGTACCTAATGAGCTGTCCCGTTTGTTGTCGCAGGTTACAAGTTGATTGGAAGTCACTCAGGTGTGAAGCTGTGCCGTTGGACCAAAGTACGAGATTTTTAAAAAGCATTTTGTGTAGCGTGATTGACACTAGCTAATTGACACACACTATTATTTTTTTTTAGTCCATGCTGCGAGGCCGAGGCGGCTGCTACAAGCATACCTTCTACGGCATCCAGTCCCACCGCTGCATGGAGACCACGCCCAGCTTGGCGTGTGCCAACAAGTGCGTCTTCTGCTGGAGGTAAGAACAGACGCTCTCCTTTAGTTTATAAAAAAAAATAAAAAATACAGAACTTGTCTCTCACGCTCGTAATTGAGTGCGTGTCGTCGTAAGCAAGCAAGCAGCACTCGGTTGGCATGAGGCAAAGGTGGATGCTGAGTCACGGCGCCGTTGGCAACAAGCGAGGTGTTTGTCACCCCACCCCGCTGAAAGGTCGCTGTCAGTGCACCGTTCCCCCCCCCTGTCGCCACATTTTTGCCACAAGTGGTAACGAAGGGCGACAGGACATCAGTTACCCCCTCCTCGTGTGCACCCACCGTGCACCTCCTCCCCCGCTGACAACCTGCAAAATAATGTCAGTTCGCTGACTTCAAAACAAGTGTTAAGTGTTAGGGACTTTTTTGGAACATAAAATCATTGAGTCAAACATTTGTCTTTAAAGAAAAGTAAAATCAAACAAGACTTCAATTTTATAAAGCTCCTGTACCTTCCAATTTTGCATGTGTACCTAATGTCGTGTCTTCTTGAGGAGCAAAAGTTCAGATGAAATCCATTTGGACATTTTTTTGTTTGCGTGTTTGCCTGCCATGACCACAAGGCACCACACCAACCCGGTGGGCACCGAGTGGCGCTGGAAAATGGACCCCGCTGAGAAGATCCTGCAGGAAGCACTGGACAAGCATCAGAACATGATCCGACAATTTCGAGGTCAAGATGCTCTCGAAGAAACATTTCTGTCAAATTTCAAGTACAAATTAAAAAATTCCTCCTTGAATTCACGGCGACGGGTTTTGTCTCGCTAGGCGTACCCGGCGTGAAGTCGGATCGTTACGAGGAGGGTCTGACGGTGCAGCACTGCGCGCTGTCTCTGGTGGGCGAGCCCATCATGTACCCCGAAATCAATCGCTTTGTCCGCCTCCTCCACTCCCAGCGCATTTCCAGCTTCCTGGTCACCAATGCTCAGTTCCCCGAGGAAATCAGGTAGCGTAGCCTTTCCCACTGCCTCGTAGCCAGCTGCCATCATTCGGTGTCGTGTTGTTTGTCAAAGATTTGCAAAAGTAGCAATACGCGGGTGTTTTCGCTGACTTTGCTGATTGCTGAGCCATTTTATTGGTCGTTTGTATTGATTCTGCCAAACTAGTTATTTGCTGTAAAAATAATACTTTTGAGTTTCTGGGACCGATTAATTGAATTTGTATAACTTCCTATGAGAAATATTGCTTTGGTTTTTGTACAATTTGATTCTAGGCAGTTTTTGAGCAAATGAATCGCAATATTCACTATATATCAAATCAATTTTCCCCGTTGACATCATTTAAAATGCCATGAATGTGTTCCGCGACACTCAACTTGGCCAAATTCCTCCTCCACAATGTCTGTGGGAGTTAATTAGTGAAGGCTCAGTCGTTTGCGGTGCTTTCAGGAGCCTGGAGCCCGTCACTCAGCTGTACGTTAGCGTTGACGCCAGCACCAAAGAGAGCTTGAAGAAGATTGACAGGCCGCTCTTCAAGGACTTCTGGACGCGATTCCTGGATAGCCTGAAGGCCCTAGCTGAGAAGGTAAGACCACTTTACCAGATGACAAACTGGAATCCTGTTGCGCTTGTTCACTTGAAAAATATGTACTCGTAAGAAAAATGGCATCATTATGAGAATTCAATTAAAAGGTGTCATAAAAAGAAATGTATATTTTAAATCATTCTTTGAAGTCACTAACCTATTAAGTGAGTGTTTGTGTTTGACAATAAATGCCAAAACACTTTGGCCGCATCGATCCACTCTTATCGATGGCTTTAAAACGTCAAACTTTTGTGTCCGTTCCCTCCGGATGTGAGGCTGTGCCAGCGTGCGTCCATTTCTATTTACAACGTATCCGTGTCTCGCGGGACCGCTCGGATAAAAGGTCTGGCTGGCCTTTTCCTTTTCAAGAAAAGAGACAAAAATCCATTAGCGCAGCCGACGTCCCGCGGCACCCTGGCCCGCCTCTGTCGACGACCTGACGTGGACTCTAAAGAAAGAGTTGTTTATATTTGACCTTTGCGATAGCTCCAAATCTGCAATGTAGAGTTGGGCTTAACGATTAATATATATATATATTTTTTTTCATAATTGGTTACCAATCAGTCCACCAATTATTCAAGTCAAAAAAAAAAAAATCGCTTTCTGCACTGTGGTGTCTGTGACTTATAGCGAAAATTCAGCAATCTAAAAATAAACGCAATCATATGATGATGAAAATTGATATGATTTCCACAGTCCTACCGGCCCTCCGCGAAAATGAGTTTGGCACCCCGGCCGACGTCATCCTGCACCATTCCTACAGCCCTCGTCCAACATTTTCTCCGGCTTTTTTTGTAATCTGCCCAGGGAAAGTTCACAGTGTACAACATATCCCCTCATCCAATTGCTTTTGTTGTAGCATTAAAATGCCGGGGCGACCCCTCCCTCCTTTTCCATTCTATTTCTATTCCCTCTCTCGGCGCGCACCGCAGCGCTGCGGCGGCGGCTTTCGCGCGGAACACTGCGAGTTGTGTTCCCAGAATCAACAATCAAGTCTTGGCCAAGCACCAAAGAGGGAAAGGGGTTTTTGTTTTATTACAAATTACATTTCAGGACGTCCTTCATCGTCGTCACCTCACTTCCTCGCCTGCCCTTGTCTTAAAAACAATCTGCCATTTTGTCTAATGTACATAAGCGGAGTCATCTTATTGTTATGATTTTTTTGCGTGTTTTATTTTCGCATGTTTCTGATTCATGTGTGTTTTGTGCGGGAACAGAGGCAGAGGACGGTGTACCGGCTGACACTGGTCAAGGCGTGGAACGTGGAGGAGATGACGGCCTACTCGGAGCTTGTCGCCTTAGGCCAGCCCGACTTTATCGAGGTCAAGGTAGGATACGGTTTTTGTTATTATTCGAGTGGATTCGTGCGCTTTGCTTGGCACGCGTCCACATGGCGGCCATCTTGAGACATCAGTCAGCCAAGTCTTGTATTTTCTTTTGATAATGCGCCCAAATGCCAAGAGCACCCGCGGCTGGTTCAAGCAAAGTTGCTGGCACGCAATGTGCTGTTTGTGCTGACTTCAAACTTATTTTTTTATGAAGCATGAAAAACAGAGTATCTATTGATATTTTATTTCTGAGATACAATTGAATGATCTGTTTAATTCAGGCAAAAAAAAATATTTTTTCACAAAATGACTTTTTTTTTGCTATTTTATAAATGTGATGATATTTTTCTATTTATAGATGTTTGTGTAAGATTTTTTCTAATAATTTTGTTACCAACTGTTTGGCTTGCTCTATAGCTTTTGTAATTTTTTGTAATTTTGTTTCGATATTTTCGTGACGCGCCTAGTTATCCAACTAAAAGCATGTGAAACAAAAACGCGAGTCAAAACCCAAATCACAACTTGTTGTATAAGAGTAAAAAAAAAAACCCACTAAAACGTATCTTGTCAAGTATTAGGATTCCTTTTTAGCGCAGCCAAAAAAACACGAAGGTTTCATTATTTAAGAATGTTTGAGTCCTTTTGCATGCGAGGCTATTTATTTTTGAAGACTCCGATGAATAATTGACTTAGTGAGGGACTGGTGACACGTGTCCTCATCAGCCAGCGTTTGTCCTCTCGTCAGCAGCTCAGGCTGGATTGCTCAAGTGTCACAATTCGGATATGGGGAAAGAGGAAAAAATCTGATGTGCAAATCTGGACGTGGAGAAAAATACAATGATCAGATGAGATCGGATTTTGGCATTTCTGACTGCAGCTTTTTTGTTATTGTCACCGTCGTTGCGTAGCCCCTTGACACCAAGATGCTACAAAATGGCGGCAAATCACTACTTTTGTCCAAGCAAAGCCCTGCAATACACTCAAAGTTCCTTGACATCATACCGATGGCAACAAAGCTCTACTTTTATCTAAATAAAGCTCCTCTATTCATTTCAACTTAGTTCCTTGGCAACAAAATGAAAACAAATTACAAACCGTTGCAGACGATACCATTTCTGTACAAGGTCAAAAATGGCCGAGGGTTGACTCGATCTTTAAACTTGCAAATGATGGCGATTGGCTTGTTCACAAAGCACACAGAAATTATATTGTTGTGCCATCCCAGAAGGAAAGAGCACGCCAGGCTCTTTGTTGGCATTCATGAGGCAGCCTCTCGCGGGAGCACGTCCTCTTTTCCTCTCATTCATAATCAAGAGCACGCCGCGTTCCCCCGGCCTCTTATTTCCCCCAGGGTGAGCCCGGAGTCCGTTTGCAGTAATCAAGCGGCAGAAGGGGCCCCCTAAATGATGATGGAAGGCGGGAGCGAGCGGCGAACCGCCGCCCGCCGCCTCACACGTGACAAACTCGAGTAAATAATTGAACAAGATTTTTTTTTCTTGTAAGTCTTGCGTGAGGCATTTTGTTTTTGCGCAGGTGCCGGGGGGTGAGAGGAGCAAAGCTCCTTCCTCGCAGGTGTTTGCTCTGTGGTTGTTTTTTTTTTACAACAGTGGAGTGGATGGAATAGCAATGCAACGGCGTTTACACAACTCACTAGTTTAGTTTACACAACTAAGTATTAGTTGTGTGCCATGGCAACCACTGCCATTTTGAAAGTTTAGTTGGGGCCCCGCTATGCCTCTTCTTCTTGCATTTCATCCCTTCCAGTAGAGCTCAGTGCTGCCGTGCATGTTTGTGGCCCGATGCGGTACTACAACACAGCAACTGAGCTACATGAGGAACAGACTTTTCTGTTCATACTGTCACTTTTTAATTGGTGAAGAAAAATGCGGCTGCTGACGCATGGTAATATGCAAAATGTGTGAGGCAAACACTTTAGTGCATATAAAGTACGACAGCGAGTCCAAGGGACATACGGGCCTAATTAGAAACAAAACTTTCTGACTCGGTGTGACAAGCGTGTTATGAATTGTGTTTTGGATTCTTGCTTGCTTTGCGGTTTGCAACGACATTAAAACTAACAAGCTCAACCTGTATTAGCGCATCCGTCCTCCTCCCAGCGCCTCGCCTGTTGACGTTTTGGTTTGCTCTTCTCGCAGCTTTTGTTTTTTTGGCTCGTCGTGTCTGCTTACCCGGTGTGAACGAGTCAATCAAGATGATGGCGTCATTTCTAGATCATACACTCGGCAGCCATTTCATTAGGAACACCAATCTATCTAACAATGCCCACTGAAGTTGTAAAAGTTTAAACGGAGACTTTAACTACAAATGTATTTTTCATACGCATTTCAAAATGTAGTGTCAGCGTACGTTGCTTGGAGACAGTGATCTCAAATCTTTCTTTTTTTCTTCCTCTTTCTTCAAATATTGATTCAAGCGTGCTGCTTACAAGTCCGCCGCCGCCGTCTTCGCCGTAGAGAACGTGGCCGCGCTCCTTCAGAATGATATCCGCTATCGATTAGCACCGCGACCTTCTCATTTGTCAAGTGCTGACTAATGTTTGCAACAATAATGCTACCTGACTTACTCACTGGGGGACTTTTGTGCCTCGAGCGGGCTTACCTTAACATCCCTTCATACAAAGCACATTGCATCATCTCAATTTATCCCCAAAAATATTAGCAAAAAAAAAAATACAGTTGACATTTAAATCGCAAACATGATTTCCTTTCCAAATAGAAAGCAATTCACGGCAGACGGGTGCAGTGTGTTGCCTTCCCGGTGTGCCTAATGAAGCGTCCAGGGAGTGTACATAATGTGTTCTTTAATTTATCAGGATGCGTGTGCTTGCAGTGCAGAAAGCAAGCAATAATTGAATTCAGTGTCACATTTTCTTCCTTTTTGTCAGAGGAGATTTAGCGTGAATCATTTTCTTCCCTTTTGGTGTCTCGTGCTCGTTGGAGGGCCGATTGATTGTCTGGCTGCCGCATCAATAAGCGTTATTGATTAAACACACACCGCTAAATTTGCTCTCAACACGACCCACTCCATATTTTATACCCCTTACGGATTCACAGACTTAAATGGTATGAGAAAAAAAAGAAATGTCAATTTATTTTATCCCCCCACAAGACCAGCAAAAAATGTTTCGGGGAAATAATTGCAGGGCTTAAAAATATCACAAAAATACATCATAAAAAATGATTTTTCACATACGTTAGCATTATACTAGTGGACTTTTGATTGACGTCTATGGCCTTCAAAGGCAGTGAATGAATTAATTTTTCCCCCTCGTGTCATGTTCAAGGCTTTGACTTATTAACAAGCAAACAACTTCAATGATGGGAGCAAAAGCCAGCAGTCACATGACCTCCCGAAGGATACGCGGCTTTTCATATATCGCAGCCATCATCCGCTCCACGGACCCCGCCGGCCGCCGTCTGGGCTTGTATCTACCGGGTGATTTATGGCGCGAGCCTCCAGGTGCAGCCGCCACCATCTATTGCGTTCCGAGTGCACAAACAATCTGCAAAGGGAGGAAATGTCAGCCCTCCAAAAAAAAAAAAAAAAATCCAGTCACCTCGACGCACAGATTTCCAATCATTACAGCTCCAGGTTTTGCTGTCTGCAAAAATCCACCAAAACCAGTTCTACAATTTGAAGTCGTCCTGTGTTCCCAGGGTGTGACCTACTGCGGCGAGAGTTCGGCCAGCAGTTTGACCATGGCCAACGTCCCGTGGCACCAGGAAGTGGTCACCTTTGTGCAGCAGCTGGTCGACATGCTGACCGGCTATGAGATCGCCTGCGAACACGAACACTCCAACTGTCTGCTCATTGCCCACAACAAGGTAGACACCGAATGTTTCCGGTCCTCTTCTTATTTAGTCCCGCTTCCAACCAATTAATCCACTTTTACCGTTTTTAAATGGAGCTTTACACATTTTACACGGCCCATCGCCTTTAATAGTCGCGGCTCGAGTTCGTTTCGCTGCGGCTCGTTTTCTTCAACCACATCTCGTCTCTGTTCCTTTGGTGGGGAAACAGTTCAGTTGAGGCGTGGGCTGATGTTTGAATATTGAATGGTGAGTCATTGTCTTGATGTTTGTGCACGCACACACACACACACACGCTCGCACACTATTAGAATGTTCAAAGTGTCGGGTTTTTTTTATTTGTGTGTGTTATTTTTCCTTTGGGCACCACCTGCAGATGTGAACCAGCGGCACTGCATGGGACCTGAGCGCCACTGCACACACACACATTTACACACTCTATCTCTCTTACACTTGCTCTTTTACTTATACACACACACACTCTTACACGCACACTCTTACTCACCTACTGTATCTCTCTTTTACAGACACACTCACACCTCAAATACTCTTGCATACCGTGATACACACACACACACTCGCACTCATAGACTTTCGACCCCCCCCCCCCCCCATACACACACACACTCTCAAACAGTTCCTCTCTCTTTTCATCTTCTCGCTCTCTCACTCACTCTTCCACACAATGAATATTTGAACCCCCTCATGTTTCCTGTCCTGCGCTGCAGTGGCCATTTGTGCGACAGCCTCAGACTTTGCTTCATTTGCACGTCCTTCTCGCCCACGCCTGTCAGCGTTTCCTAATATACTCGCGCACGCTCGCAATCTTTGCACTTGTAGCCCAGATTGTCGTGTTGCGGCCCGATGCTTTTTCTCCAGCAGACGCGCTAAGTCCGAGCTGTCACTCTTGTCTTCCGTTCAAAATGGACGCCGCTGATTTGAAACTTGAAACACAAACGTGGAAAAGTGACGCATTGACCTGTCGTGTGCTCTCGCGTCATTTGCTCGTCAATGTTCTGCCCTACAAATGCATAGAACGTTCACTCCACTCTGTGTGTGTGAATGAATGAGGCCCAATGAGACGGCACTACCACAGCTGTATATACGTGTTCGTGGCATGTGGAGCGCAAAGCATAAAGGTTCTTCATGAGGTACACCTGGACCATACAAGAGACAAATGCATCGTTAGATTTGTTAGTGCAACATTTTCGTGGTTAGAAATGAGTGTAAAGACCGTGATGGGATGTACGGAATGTTTGTCCCGTTAGCTTTAAGCATCTTCCGCGCCTCGGCGGACATTTATTGAATCCGGCTTATTGAATCTACCACCCGTGCACAGCGGGAAAGACGAGAGGTCACTTGCTTATCTGCTTTGCTTGAAGTGGCGAGACACACACACACACACACCGTGCATCAACCTCCTGTGGGCCCTTTAACAAGATGGATGGCGGCTTGGCTGCGAGAGTCATGATTGATAAGAAAGGAAGATGCCCAGAGAGGAGGAGGGAGTTTTCACATCTTAACAAAATATAGCACAACCTTGAAAGTTTGCTGACATTTATTCTGAAAGAAAAATGACCACAGAAGATAGCATCTGGACAGGAAGTCAGCAGAGAAAAAAACACACGGTGGGGTTTGCTAGCGAGCTAGCACGTCTAATCATCCATGTGCTTTGTCGCTCCTCTCTTTTCAGTTCAAGGTGGACGGCAAGTGGCACACTTGGATCGATTACGATCGTTTCCAGGATTTGGCCAAGGCTCACCAGGAGAGCGGCGGCCTCGAGGCTTTCTCTTCGTCCGATTACGTGGCCCGGACTCCCGACTGGGCGCTCTTCGGGGCGAGCCAGCAGGGCTTCGACCCGGCCGAAACCCGTTTCCAGAGACGCAACAAAGGCAAAGATGTCTCTGGATGCTGATTGCACTGCATAGATGAGGACTTTTAATTGGCTTTTACTTTCAAGGCATTCCCTTTCCTCATTATTGTGCTGCTTGCTCTCCCTCCCTCCCTCCCTCCCTCTTCCTTTTTTTTTTTTTTCTTTACATTTTTCTAATGAACTGACAGAATTAAATCTGGTGAGCGTTTGATGCTGGTTGATTAAATTAAATTGATCTTCTCTGCAGCTTCATTAGCAGCCTCGTTATAGAGCGCAGTTGTCAAACTGCAGACTCGGGGACCCGATCGGATCCTTGTTCCTCTCAACATGACCTTTTTTTCCTTCCCCTTTTTGTAGGTACTACAAGCTTTTTCGACCCCGCACTCAATACCTTCTTAACATAAAACCAACAAATCAGTGTTTTCCCACATCCAGATTGACTGCACTCTTTTTTTCCCCCCGTAAACCTCCAGGGGGCGCTATTGAAGAAACGTTTTGTTTGCGCCTCTAAGACTAACCTTCCAATCAAGTGTTTATTCGTAATAATAATTTTTATTCTTTTTATGAAATGAATCTTACACATTGACGGCAGTGCGTTAGTTTAGCATAACGCTAAAGGCCGGCAGTAGTGCGATGATTCACAGCCGAGTGTGGGATGATTGACAGCTGTCATATGGTCTGCCAGAATATTCCCATCACACCTTTTGAGCCAACACCATGCTGAATTTGCTCCTTGCTAAATGTGGAATGGATGCTGCTTCCTTATGTGTCTTACACACATCCATCTGGAGTGGTCCTTTGGGTTTTTGGGGAAGAATTTTTACACAGCTGTTTTAATTCCTTTTAGGTCTAAATTGGTCATTTTGGCTATGCATAATTTGTGACCCACTCAAACTTTCCCCCAGGTTGATTTACATGCGAGTTCCACGAGCGCGTTTCCTTTTGAGTCCTCATTTTTGCGCTTTAAAAAAAAAATAGTTGGCGGTAAATCCACACTGAACACATGCGTGGCATATTAACAAAAGTGTGTCATTATCAGACCCAAAAAAAAATCCCAGACAGGGTGATGACGTCACCAAAGGAGCCAATCGACGCGCGCGCGCTCTCTCATCCGTCTTCCTCATCATCATCTTCATCATCTTTTTCCCGCCGCAGGAGGAGAAAGAGACGGAGGATGGAGGGAGAGCAGCAAGCAACATGTCGTCAGGGAAATGTAATCTTCATATTTTTGTTTTTATGAGACATGTTGGAGACGTGGAGGCAACAGACGTCTGCGAATTTTAGGAAGTAGGACAAGAAGAAGAAGAAGAGCAGAACCTGGAAGGGAGCGGATCACCGAGATACCCAAAGAACAGAGGACATTGGCACACACACACACTGGTAAGTTGGCACCGTCTGTGGATGGGTCATCTCATCACACCTGTTGGATGATCGACGTGTGTGTGGGGGGGTCGAGGGGGGGGCAGATCAAATTCTGTGTACTTAGTCCCTCTTAAATGGAGAGTTGCGCTGTAGGACGTCGCTTCAAACTGCGTTCATGGAAGAACACGCCATTCTTTGATATGATACTTTTTATTTTTTTTGTCGTCCACCGTTGCTGTGTTTTGTCTGTCCCTCTCCTACCGTCTTTCCATCTCTACCTTTTATTGCGTCTTTCTTCTACCACTGACTGTGTTCAGCACATTACTTTCCTTGAAAACAAAAATCAATAAAATGATTGATAGTAAGATCTATTTTCCCCGAATTATATTCAGATTTTTAAAAGACCGGTACAACTATTCTATAGTGAAGTCAATTTCGTCAGATTTATTTTGCAAAAAAATTTCCCCAGTGACTCTCTCTGTGGGCCTGTTCTAAAAATAGTTTACCAGTGATGGGACATTGTGATTTTCTAGGAACGATGTCGAAGCGATCATTTTGAAAATGTGACCACAATTTGTCTAAATTAAGTGTTGCATATTGATACTTATCATTTTCTAGTTATTGTGAGATTTCATAAAAAAAAAAAAAAAAAAACTGCCCTCACACATGAAGATAATTCCAACAAAATGTCAAGAAGTAGCTCTCAGTTTCATCTAGAGTTTTAGCCAATCCAAATTTTTATTTTTTTTTGGATCTCACATCAGGCTGTGATGCTTTTCTTGCCCCATAATAGGACCAAGGTGGGGTGCTGCTATATTCCATCATCTGACTGTCTTCTCTCTACTGTCGCCATTGAATCTTTTCTTAACTTCTATCGTGACATTTCTCTCCCTTCGTCCTCTCACCTCTCTTTCAAAACCATCTGTTTCTCATATCTGTTCCTCAAAATTTTCTTGTCTCTCTTCTGCGTATCTGTTTGTCTCTACCTTCATTCTCCATCTCACCACCTGATCTCTGCTTCTCATGCGTGTCTTTACGTTTATCTCCGATCCATTCTCTCTCCGGTTTCTACCTTCCCTCCTGCGTCTCTCTCTACCTTCTCTTTGAGGTAAATGTTTGCGTCTCTGTCTGGAATGTGTCTCGTTGTTTCTCAGTGTGTAAGTGGGACTCGGGGAGCGCTCGTGCATCTGGAGGAATGTCAGCGCGGTGGGAGGGAGTCGCTTTGAGGATGAAGAGAGAGGCGGCGGAGGCGGGAGAGGGTAGAGAGCGGGACGAAGAGTCGGTGTTCGGTACCTGCTGCTTTCACGCTCAAATATTCAAATCCGTGCGGGCGCCGGTCGCGCGCACGTTGTCGTCGGGGATGAGGCTGCGGGGTTCCCGGACAGATTTGTGATGGAGGAGGAAGGAGGGGCAGCGGTCGAGGCGAACGGCGACCTGCCGGGGTACCTGAGGGACAGCGAGGTTTCCAGCCACCTTCTTGCGCAGTATCCTGGTGATTTACACGGCGGGCTTTGCGGGTAAGAGACCCCGCCGGTTTGTCACGGTCCGCTTGAATCGAGTCGCAGGTAGCTTTGTAAGATTGAAAGAAAATCACTGCAGTGTTGTCGTCCAACCGGTCGCCTTGCTGTTGAATATCATTCGTCTTTTAATTTTGGGTGGCGTTTGTCCTTAGTAAGGTCGGGGGGGTTAGCTGTCCCAGCTGAGGGGTGTATCCTGGACTGGCCCCCCCCCCCCCCCCTAGCCAATGTCAGGGTGGGTCCCGACCGGGTCCGATTGTGTTGAGACCAAAAAAGAACTGGTCTGCAGTCAGTGTCAAATCAGAAAATGGGCTGGTCACCAGTCACTGTTAAGAGACTGGTCGCAAGTCAACATCAGAAGACAATCAAGGGATTGGTCGCCAGCCAGATCATACTGACAAACAAGACAACGTGTCCTTATCTGTCAGGAAGTGACATCTGCGGAGACACAAAAAAACACTTGAGTTGAACCCATTGTTACCCTCTTGTGTTATTTTCTGTGTGTGTGTGTGTTGCAGCCAGTGAATTGTTGGGGTGATTTACTATTATGGGATGTCAGCGGTGCTGAGGCTCGGGCGGCGTTAAATGGCATCGTATTTAAAGGCTTTTATGCCGCACATAAAACACTTTCACGCTGTTTTGGTGCGCACATGAGTAAATCGGGTGATAGTTAATACACACACACTACATCAAATGTGTAATTTTTAAATATGACTGATTGGATGAGAGAGCACAACAAGCCTTTTAGAGAAAAGAGAATATTGTATGTATTTTTTTTTTCCAAGAAAAATAAAGTTAATCACACAATAATAGTCATTTATCTTGTAGTTGAATAGAATAAAATCATATTTAATATATAGAACAAACAAAAGAATAAAGTCGTATGTCTTGAAAAGTAGTTGTAATCTTAGACTTTATGAGTATAATTTTGAGATAAAATGTGTGCTTGTTGCATAAAAACATGTAATTTAATGGGAATAAAGATGCATTTAAATTCAATTTACATTTTGTTACAATAAAAAGTTATTTTTCCAGACTTAGACAAGACAATAAAAAAATTATTTAAAAAAGATTGTAGTCGTACAAATAGGGCACAAATAACCATGTTTTGTTTAAAAAGAATAAAAAGTAGTTTTAGACCCATTGCATCAGGAGACTCCCTGTGAACCATGATGCAACACACACACACACACTTAGTAGTCTAGCAGTGTGTCCCGCTCTGTGACTTTTCCATTTAGCGGATGACTTGCGCTTGTTTTATTGTTGTTTACAGCCCTCTTTATGGAAGAGCTTGTTTTAGCTGGCACACGGTACCCGAGAGGCGGCGGCCCCAGTAGCCTGTTCATCACCTCCGTGAACATTTCACTTAACGGAACAAATTTCAAAACACTCAAAGTTCAAGTTGACATAAGCGGGCCCAGGGAATGGGTGGATGGATGTCTATCATAAATCGACCCACCTCCCCCCAAGAGCAGATGTGTTCGAAGCTGATGAGCCACATGCTGCTTCATCAACATCCTGGATCTGATCTCGTTGTGTTGCCGGCAGAGAGAAGATGCCGTTCCACCATGTGACGGCAGGCCTCCTCTACAAAGGCAACTACCTGAGTCGCTCGCTCTCAGACACCGACAGCGACGTGTTGGCCAGCATCTCCGTGGAGGAGCTCCATGGTGAGTCACATCTCATCATATTTTCATTTCAGATTTATCTTTAGATGTGACAAACCTGAGACCAGGTCACATCACTGGAAACAACACAAGAAGAAAATATTTTAGCTCATTATGAACCATGAGCCCAAGCTCTCCTCAAAAGCACCTCGTTCATCTTTTCTGTCAGGAGTTTCGAGTTAGCCTGAAGATGTTTTGTTATTTTCCATCAAGCTTGTTATTATAATCCAAAAGTGGAGTGTCTGTTGGTGTATGTGTGTGTGCGTGCGTGCGTGCTTTTCCACTTTCTCAAGAAGCCGGCGAGCAGTGCAACTAAACACATCAAAGTCAGAGCAGAAAAATATGGCCTGCATACTAATCGACACACACACACACACACACACACACACTGCAGCGCTACATCCACACCATGCAATGCAGTATATAGCATACACACCACCACGTACTTTACATATCGTCGGCCTCGTTGCCCAAGTCATTTTCCAATATTTTTTAAAAACAAAAATTAAACATACCTTGGTATTTTCATATTGCCATTGTAACAAAAACTATAACAACACAAACCCCCCCAAAAAAGACAACACTGCCTCTCAGTCAACATGAAGGTCATTTGAAGGCTATCCATCTGTCTGTGCTCTTCTCTGGCGGCCATTTTGCTGATAGGTCCATCCTGCCTTTTTAGCCGTTGACTTTTTATTTGCATTGTTAATAACGGCATTCGCCGCTAATCGCGCTTCACGCGCATGCACGCCGTTAACTTTTATTTTACAGGCTGATGTTGTGTATTTTGTTTACCACTGTGACCGCTAAGAGGCTCAAGCACCTGATAAATGAAGACTGCACCACACACACACACGCACACGCGCACACGCACGTAATGGGAATCCAATGGTGTCACATTAAGGCGCCACCTGGAAAATTGCTTGTGCAGAGCGAGCGAGAGTGAGAGGCTGTGTCGAGTGTTAATATGCTGGCAAGCATCGGCGCCGCATTAATATGTCCATATTCCATTCATATTCATATGGCTGGACAGTATCTGCAACACATTACTAAGTCCATATTTTATAGTTAATAAAGTGTTCCCCTGCTGGATCGTTGTTTCTCCCTAGCGCAGTCAACGTATTGCAGATGTTTTTTTTTTTTTTATAATGAGTTTTTACAGTGTGCAGGCAAGTCCCTATTTACTTTTGTTTACTTTCCCTGTCAAGAAATAGGAGACTATTGTGTAATATCACTTAAAGGGAAAGAAAAGAAGGCTCTTGCTTGCACAGGTCACTAAATAAGATACAAGGTGTGCTTGCTTAAAGCTGTTTATTTTGTGAAACCAGAAATTTTAATTCCTTGGCATTTCTTCTGCGAGAGGTCAGTGCTGCCCGGGCATGTTGGTGGCGCAACGTGGTACTACACTTAAGTTGTGCACTTCTAAATTAACCAACTTGCTTAAGAACTGTAAAAAAACATTTGATTATCTTGAACCGGAAGATAGCATCACAGTAAAATTGTAATTCAGCATAACTGGCTAAATGTGTCATTTAAATATTTTTTAGACCACCAAAATGTGTCATCCTGCATATTTAACACAAAATCAGTTCGATTTGGCGTGTCAGGTGAGACACAGGAGGTTGACTCGGTTCACTTCCTGTTTGTGTGGCAGAGATCCGGGAAGCCTTCAAGGTTCTGGATCGCGACGGCAACGGTTTCATCTCCAAGCAGGAGCTGGGAATGGCCATGCGTTCCCTGGGATACATGCCCAGCGAGGTGGAGCTTGCCATCATCATGCAGCGCCTCGACATGGATGGTGAGGGACACACACACACACATTTGCATGGCTGGTTAATAATTCATCAATAGTTGTCACTCCAGACGGAAACTAGCATTCGCTTGATGATGCAACAGAGCAAGCCATGTGTCCATTTTTAGTTTGAAAGAGTAATTGTGTGACAACTTTTATTTTGAAAGCACAAAGAACCAACAGCCGAGATAAAACACTTTTTTAAGATGAAGAACTTGACTTTTATTTTGAAAAATAATTATTTCTATTTGTTAATTTATGTTATGTTGCGAAGGCGATGGCCAGGTGGACTTTGAGGAGTTCATGACGATCCTGGGACCAAAACTTCTTTCTTCTGAAACCAGAGAAGGTTTTCTGGGAAGCACCATCGACACCATCTTCTGGCAGGTATTGTGAGTCCATCAACACCTCTCCTCTGTGTTTCACATTTAGCGAGTGTTAAGTGGACCCCCACTGGAAGATTTGATTGCTCTGATCATCGTTCGTGTGATGGCGACGCTCTCAGTTGACCTGCTGTTAGAAGCACTTTGATTATTTTTTTTTTCTCTCTCATTAGAGCTCAGTGTGGCGGACTCTGATCATTTAATTCATCCGTATGCAAATGAGCTGTGACACACAACACAGCACAGTGAACACTTGCAAATGAGCTAAAATCGTTCATAGCGATGTTGTGCCTATTTTTTTTTCCAATTAATTTTTTTTTTGCATTGATGATATACTGGCTTTCCCTGCATAAAAAAAACAAAACAAGCAATAGCTGCACTTTTTTTTAAATTAATTTACTTCATTAGATATGCAATGGTGCAGTTCTTTTTTTTTTTCTCATGTAACTGCAGGCTTTTTTTTTTTTTTTTGGTCACTAAGTATATTGTCTGTGTTGTTACCTCCGCCAAGGACAACAAAGTGTGAGCCAGAAGATTTGTTTGGTTGTTTGTTTGCGGCGGCGTTTATCGAGCGTGGCCGTATCTGCGGCGCGCTCGGCTAACGAGTGACGAGGCCCCTGGGCTTAATAAGCGCTAATAATGAATCACGCTGACACTAATTGGCTATTGATGACTTTGCTCTTCACCTTCGAGCTGCTAAACGACGTCGAGAGACACGGGGAGGACTCTCAATCTCATGGTCTCGCCCCCCACTCACCCCGCCCCCACCCTTCCTTTCCTCTATCTCATTTTCTCTCTGTGGCAAACATAAAAGAAAAAAAAATAGTTCTGAGACAGAGCGCAGATAGAAAATAGATAAATGAAGTGCGCTGCATGACTGTGTTACACTTTAGGACCTTGATGTCTTTTCAAATCTTTTTTGTTGCCAGACTTAGTCAACAGACTCTTGTCCTTTTCTAATTGGATGCTTTTGATTGTGGTCCATCATTTTATTTATTTATTTTTTCCTGGCTGTCATCACCACGGCCATGTTGTCCCATAAAGGTTGCTCGGCGCTGGAGGACAGCGGGCGCTGGCTGGTGCAGGGAAATAAATTTTTCATATTTTGCTTATCTACCACCACCTGCTCCTCCCCATCGCCAGGGGCAACCAGCTTAGGCAGCAGTAATCGGGTCACTGACCTCCCCCAAGGATAGGTGACATGCAGGTTTGGCTCGCGTGCTGCCAAACATGCGTCACTCTGTTTATGATCAGTCAGCATATTTTCTTTGTCCTTCCTGACACCGCTCATCGAGTCCATTAGGAGGACACGCTTCGATTTGCACCCTAGTCTCGAAATGTTTTTTTTCTTAGGAAAGTTTAAATTGCCTTCAGTGCCATCATTTCATATGTGCATACGTTTGCAGTTTGATATGCAGAGGATCACGCTGGAGGAACTGAAGCACGTACTCTTCTACGCCTTCCGAGACCACCTGACCATGAAGGACATTGAGAACATCATCATCAACGAGGAAGAGAGCCTCAAGGAGAACGCGGGAAACTGTCAGACCGAATTTGAAGGAGGTACCTGTGTGTGTACCTGTGCGTTTCTGCATGTGTCTACTGGTGGTGGGGCTGTCAGAAGATATTTGACATTTCCTCCTCAAATCTCCCATCACCTACTGATTTATTGATTTGAAAATGCTGTCAACTCTGTGGGAGGAGGCGAGGAGGTGAGGATGAGGGCGTGAGGAGGATGAGCAGATGGATGGAGGGAGATTAGGATGAGAAAATAAGACTGAGGAGATGAGTAAGGCGAGGTTGGGAGGAGGATGATAAGATAGACAGACAGATAGGAAGATGGATGATAGCTAGCTAGATAGTTGTCTAGCTTGTTGGCATTATTCAAAAATATATCAAAATATATGTATTTTATTGTCAATATTTTTATTTTTTTTATTTTTTTTGTCTTCAAGAAAAGTAAAGTGATGACCGCCACCAATGGTGACTCGGCGCTGGATTGATAAAAATGAACCCAGATGAATTATGAAATTGAATTGGGTTGTTGGAATGCTGCGTTCAAGGACATGTCGTAAATGCCGGCTCTACAGCTTGACTGTTATCATCTTTGTCTCTTAGTGCACCCGTCCAAGAAGAACCGTCAAACCTGCGTGAGGAAGAGCCTGATCTGCGCCTTCGCCATGGCGTTCATCATTAGCGTCATGCTGATTGCAGCCAATCAGATGCTGAGGAACGGCATGGAATAGCCACGCCCACTGTGACATACGCACCCACGCATTCATTTTTTTTCCTCAAGCTCCACCCCTTTACTCCGACAGCAGGGACTCTCAAGGGCTGCCGTTACCCACAATCCTCCTCTGACCTCTTCGGATGATGCAATAAGACGGCAGGAAGGAGCACTTGACTTTTGTTTGGACGCCACGTACGGCGAGGAGCCGCCGAATGTGGTCAGAAGGTCCACGTGGACAGCATCAAGATCCGTGTGGAGGAACAGGACATGTCCAACCTGGCGGCCTCACTCAAGTATGGTGAACACTCGTTCTGGCTGCCGCAGGGAATGCTGGGAATTGTATTTTATTTTATTTTTTTAAATACAATTTATTGGTGTGGACTGTAAGTCCTCCAAGAGGGGGATCAAACAGGGATCTCTTTGAGACAAGAACCCCAAACACTTAACGTCCTCCTTACTCGTCTTCCTCCATTGTCGTCCTCTTTTTCCTCCTCCTCCTTTCCCTTATCTACCCTCATCCTCTACTTTTCTTTTCCTCCTTTCCCCATCTCCGCAAAGCATGAATATTCTCCCCGTTTGTCGCCATCTTCTTCTGACTTCCCGTTTCTCACGGCAACCGAGTGTGTCGAGGAGACCAGGCGGCGCCGTCCCGTCTCGTCCATCTGTGCTGTTTCTGTGTGCGCGTGTGTCCTTTTCCGTCTTGACTTGATGAATCAATTCACTGTTATCGACTGATTAATGATTGATTGACGAGTGATGCTGTAGGTCACTTTGCATAATAAGCTTTATACATGATCAAGCACACATAGCAGCAATACTGATAACACAACACAATATCCACTTTTGCCAATTGGAGTCCTCGTTAAGAGGGCCAACTGAACACTTGGCAGGAACAGTGAGACACACCCTGGACTGGTCGCCAGCCAATTGGCAGACAAACCAATCCCATTCATAATGTCATGTCATAAAAGTCTGTTAGCTAAATGCTAACGCAAAATGCGATAACGGAAATCAATAGATGGTCACGATAAATACAACTGCTACGTTAACACACACGGTGCAGCAACACATATAAACCGAGCATACAATTATACGCAGACATATTTTCTCTGCTCTGTGTGAACTTGTAGGGTAGCTCAACTTTGCTGTCTGGCGTCTTGGCACAACTCTGAATTGGGACGGCTCTATTTGAAAATAACGGGTTTTAAATCTGCGATCTTGTGCTTGTTCACTGTAAAACGAAGCAACATAAAACTAGCAGCACCTTTACTAAAAAAAGGAAGAAGCCACGTGGTCTCCTAGGCCCCGCCCACACGTGTTGTGTCTGTTATATGTGAATTCTATGAAGTAACAAAACACTGTGACTGCACAACTACAGTAACACTCTTGCACCGCCGGGTGACGTCACTCTGAGGCGGATTGTGTGTTCGAAGCCATAATAGACTCAAACGGGATGACCAGCAAGCTTTGTGAAATTGCGCCCTCTTGTGGACAGCACGCAAACAGCGCGTTTGTTTACGCCACAATATCACATTTTAATTTAACAATTTGTTTATTATTGTCGTCATGATACAGTGCACTTGTACAAGCACAATAATAAACATATTGTTAGTTTAATAATGATGAAGTGAGCATCATAGCTAGATTTTTTTTTTTCTTGTTTGATGGTGTACCTAATGACTTGTCTAGTGAGAAGTGTCAAGGGGTGGGCAAACAATATTTTAAAAAACAGATAGGCCATGTCATTTGTAGACGAGATACGTCACCGTTAAAACGTGTATGTGACACATGTAAAATAGTTTTATAAAGTAATGGGATAATTATGCTGCATTGATTTATGATTACAATTAATTGCCAATTATTCCTTAAACCAATAATTAAATATGTCACACAGCGTAGATGATGAGTGATAGTTCATTGCCATTTAAAAATAATTACTATACTATAACCAATTATGTATTTAAAAAAAAAAAAATTCAAATGCATGTGTAAAATATTTCGATAATAATTTATTCTCATTGTTTTCATTTTCATGTAATAATATGGATAAACCAATTATTTATTTACACAAATAATTACATTGTAAATGCATGAATAAAATATTTTATTTTGTAATAATAAACCTATTAATTCTGATTTTATAAAACAGTGGGCCATTTTCTTTGCCCACCCCTGGTGTTACAGCAGCGTTTGCGGTTATTTTTTTAGAGCGTCCCATTTATTTTGAAACACAAAATTAAAAACTGAGCATCAAACCACAGGGAGTGGCACATTTTTAGTATTTGCCTCCCATAGTGTGTGTTCTTGTTCCATTCAGACAAACCAGCCTTGCAGGAATGTTTGCATGCCTCCTCCATTCCTGAGCTTTTATTTTGGCGGAGAAACGGACGCTGGTGTCTCTCTGGAGTAGCATGAACTCTCACAATATATTAACCAAGCACACACACACACACAAATTGCATGTGCGACAATGAACTTTTAAGTTGTAATATTTAACAAGGCTCAGTGTGTAGATACTGAACATGCGTACAAAATCATGCAATAAATCTGTTTTTGCAAAATGGTTCTACTTTTTTGCCTCAATGGGTCGTGTGACCTGTGATTTAAAAAAAAAGGCCACAAATCTCCGCACGACAACAGAACAAAGCCCCAGGCTAATGAAAACGAGACATAAAACAAATTTATTTGGAGAACTTCTTTAAAAAAGTGAACAGCCCAAACAATACAGGCAGTCATACATTTCGGGGTTATTGCTATTTGACTGACACACACCAAACCCGCTCTTGCTGCATAATAGGTCACGAGAGGCTTGCAAATGAGCAATGAAGCCATCAAAGCTTCAGCACATGGAGCCCAAGCAATTTTGAAAGAACAAAAGATTTGTTTTTGATCAATTTTTTGCATTTCTTTTTTCTATGCTCAAAATATGTCTTTACTTGTATCGCTGGTCTGTAAGCACCTGCTTCAAAATCATAAACCAGGTTGATTTATTTTTTCTTCCAGCTCACTGCCCAAGTAAAAGTCAACAGGGTGCATTAGCATCCGAGGCAATCATCACTGTCCCAGAAACTGGTCCTGAGGTCTCCACACTTAGGAGTGTGTGAAGCTACGATGCTAACCGAACTTCAGCACCATCTTTCATGGTGTACTTTATGGTCCACCGCTGTCCAGAGCAGTACTTCAACACCGCCTGGTGGCCGAAGTTCAATTTGGTGGGCACTACCTCCAGGCAGCGGCCTGAGACAGAGTTTACTATGGAATCACCCTACAGGGGGAAAATAAACAAAGCTAAAAGGTGACCTAAACTAACTATTCATGAGAAGAAACTACCTGTCACCTGAGTGAAAAACCACTTGGTGTGGTATTTGTCTTTGTCTTTCTCACAGTCTATGAGTTGCGGGAACGAGGTGGCAGGATCGTCCGCCACGCAGCGAGTTTCCTCCGCGGGTCTGCTCAGCGAGCCCAGGAACAGATGACCATCTTTGGTGTAACGTCCTTTCTGAGAAACAACACAGTTGTGGGAGCTAATGTGTCTTTTCTTTCTCCTCCTCAGTTAGTTTTCAACCTCTGGAGATGACGGCAATCCTTTGACTTTTTGCCACCCTGATAAGCGAGTACTTCAGGTCCAGTTTCTATCCCACTTACCTGAGGATTCAACCCATGGCAGGGGTATAGGGTGGCTGTGCGGTTCTCATTCATACCGTCGTCCAAACACAGGTGACTCGCTTTGGAGTTGCGCAGCTGAAATGCCAAACGTAGCACTTTTGACGTGATCAAAAATGAATGTTTGAGCATTTGAGAAAATCATTGACTAGCATGCTGGCTAACATCTTGTTTACCTTTCACAGTGCTAAAGCTAGCTAACAGTGTTAAGCAAAGTTTGATTAGCATGCTAGCTAACTTGTTTACCTTTCACTGTGCTAAAGCTAGCTAACGTTTACCCAGCGTTAAGTACACGTAACATCATAGCAAAAATGTTCAGCCATCCATTTTGTGGATCCAGGTCTCAAGAGGATTTGGGTGGAAAATAAATTTGGTGTGGGACTCACCTCGCCATAATAGAGCGTGTCGCTATACGGTTTCAACTCGGGGTAAATGTTGTCCAGGTACCACTGGAAACTTTTACACTGCAGACTCTTCCTGAGCGCCACCCTCTCGGAGATGTCTCCAAAATCGATGCCGTGATTCTGCAGTTGTCACCATCAGATGAGCGCTTCGCGTGGATTTTGTATCAACATAGACGATGTGGGGCCTCACCTCCATGGGGAGGTTCCAGGCCAGGTAGACGTTGGACTTGAAGTGGTCCATCCAGACCTCGGCCACGCGCAAGGCGTTGCGGCGCGTGTAGAAGGCGATGTCGCTGGTGTACGGCTTATTCGTGCGGGCGATGTGAGCCACGCGGGAGCATGGCAACACCTCCATGCTGCCCCCGCACATCCACACCTGTAGGGGGCGCAGTCGTGCAACACTCATTGGCAAATGGATCATATTTTTATCCCTTGGGAACCAGCTGTGTGAACATTTCCACTGCGACAACACTAACCTTGATGCCCAGTTCGATGTTCTCTCCCCCATAGACATCCATGCCAGGGTCCAGCAGCCCAATCTCGCCAAAGAAGAGCCGATTGACCACAAAAGAGCAGCCAATCATGGCGGGGCTCCTGTCTCAACAAAGCACACTATCATTTGGAGATCCCCCACAAAATTGCATATGTTGAACATCACTGACATCCATTTTAGTATTATCGTTTATCCTGTCTATGGAGTTCCCCATGATATGTTAGCATTGAGCTAGTCGCCATTTGTTGGATGTCGTGATATAAACATCTGTACGTGAGGCGGGCCCACCTAATGGGTGCCGTGAGGTCCCCATTGTCCCACCATTGTTTTGGTTGGCTGATATACATGCACCACAGCTCCCAATTGAAGCCGTGGGCCGAGTTGTCATAGCGCTCCACTTCGAAGGTGTCTTTGTCGATGTTGTCAATGGACGGCAGTATAATCCTCCCGCGGTCCTCCTTGATTCGGGTCAGAACCGGCTCGGCCCTGGTGAGTAAAAATGAACATAAACGCACATCGCATCATTTTAGCGGATGCAGCAACGATGACTAAGCCCGTTTTTTTTCTTTTTTTTTTTAAAGGAACGTTGGCTCACCAGAAGGGTGTGAACTCCACGTGGGCATCAAAAAATCCCGTCACCTCGGCAGTAGCTGCCTTCCAGCCCTCAATCCTGGCCCGGATCAGACCCTCACTCTTGTGGTTTCTGACGATCTTGACCAGACCGGGGTAGCGCATCTTCATGTAGTCCTCCAGAGGTCCTTTCAGCTGCTCTGCATCACAACAACAAAACATCTTCAACTTCTAGAGGTAAGACATTTTTTTCTCCTAATCTACACCATAGCTAAACTTTGAAGAAATCCAATTTGGAATGCAAACAAAGCGGCGCCTTTTGATGTGGGACCGAAATACTCGCACGCACTCGCTTCCTCCTCTTCATCATCATCATACACCATTTTTAAGATGAGGAAGTTTTTCTAATTTGCAAAGGGACACTGTCAAGTAGCTCAATAATTAAAATATTGTTATTAAAGAATGATAGCTGCATTTCCTCTCCAAATGTGTAATCACATTATTTTCACTTCTTGTTTCTGGTAGTGTTAATGTTAATAAAGTGAAGTCGACTAAATCCACATTCCCACTTGACGTTTCGGTAATTTGCATATATTGCTACTTTGTAGTTCCCAAATGAATACATGAAAAGTGAATTTTATAGTAACGTTTCCACCAAATGTTTCACGTCTTGGAACTTGTAGAATTAGAAAGTGTATTTTTTTGGCCGCACCGTCGTCGCTGTGATCATCCACCAGGATGATTTCTTTGAGTAGGTGGGCCGGCGTGTGATTGACAGCCGAGTGGACCGAGCGCAGGATGACGGACAGGGCCTCGTTGACAAAGATAAACACCAGCGCCATCTGGGGGAGATCCTGGGAATGGCCGACATTTGGACATCTAGAGAAAATACAAATAAGGACTTTTCAGAATGTGGCTCAAACAAAATGCGGCGGTGTCTAACCTGTCGGGTCTGTAGTCCGGGATGGTTCGGTCCAGGGAGATGGTGTTGCTCAGGTAGGCGTTGTAGCCGTATTTTTCCTTCAGGTACTTACTCTCGCTCTCCTCGCTCGGAGAAAGGGTGGCTGCCAAGTCACCTGCTCTTCGGCCCCCGAAACCCTCAATAAGCCCCAAAGATTTGGACAGATCTCAACACAACAAAAATAGGAAATTATTAGAATCATACGTGGGTGTTGAAATCCGAAAAAAAGTTGGTGCTGAAAATTTCAGTAGAGCCACATTCTGCCGGTGCGCATGGTGCTCAAAGCGCAACATTCTAACTTTTTTCATCTCGAGCGTCATCTCTATCAAAGCCACCCCAACCAATGCTGAGTAAATGGCCAAAATTTACTACCCTGTAACTGTTGGTAAACGACGTTCTCCAGCGAGCTGAGCCTTTCGAGCAGCCCTTGGTGGTTGGCGGCGGTTCCGTTGGCCCGACTCGCCCTCGTACGCTCGGCGTCTGGAGCGTCCGGAGTAGCCACGCGGACCGCAGGCTTGCGCGCGCTACTGCAGCGGCTCCACAGCGTCATGATCCCGGCCAGCGCGAGCACGTTGAGTACTAGCAGAAACCTCCATCTTCTCAAAATAGCCATGGACAGCCAGGGTGGGTTCGGTTCCGGCCACTAGCAGAACACGAAGGGAACTCGGTGCGGCGAGCGTGTGACGGCTGCTGGGAAACGGTGATCAACATTGATTTTTTTAATGAAGATGCTCCGTCGTGGCTTGGCGTCGTTTACTGTTGCGGCGTTGATACGGCATTCCGCGGGTGAGCGCTCTCAGACGGACAGCAGATGTTCCCTCCTCCGTACCGGTATCAGCGACAACGTGTCAAAGCTTGTGGTTATGTTCGAATTTGCTTCCGTCGTCGCCAGTGATGATGAAGGCGATGATGATAATGCGCGTGCACGGGAGCAGCTTCCGTGCGCGTCGAGCAGACCGTGACACGCGCGCGCGCGCTTCTCAGATGATGCACGTGATGAGTGAATCCGTGTTGACTAATCAGATTATAGGGCGGTGTTATGTCAAAATGATATGCATTGGTACGTACGTATGCTAGATGTTTTTTTTTTAAATACAAGATGTGAGAAAACAGCGGGTAATGTCACAAAGTCACAAAATCGTCATTTCAGTTCAGCAGTTTAAATGATATTTAATTTTGTACAATATGAAACACATTGTGTACGTCGCCCCCTTCCCTGGTTTCTACTAATGACAAACATTGATCTGTTTGAAACTTTGTGTCGTTAAGAGAAGCCAAACAATCTTTAAAAAAAAAAAAAATCACTAATGATGTACAAATATGGCCAAATAATAAACAAACAAGCTTGCGTGGTAATAAAATCAAGGAAGGGTTAAATGTGATCGATCTCAAGTGCGCACACGATAAATATGAAATATAAAAGATGCCCTACAGTCCAGGAACAGCAACAACTCAGAAACTTACGACGGGAATTGTTAAATTCCACCTCTGGCCCGAGCATGTCTGCATTACTACCTTGTAGAACGGCTCGGTTGGAATGGGCACCACCTCCATGCACCGTCCCGTGCCCATGTTTCGGATCGGCTGACCCTGCGTAGGGAACAAGATTGACACACTTTTAAGTCCAAACTATCAAATATGACATCACAAAAACAAAGTACACGTTACCTGTTTGAAATTCCACTTGGTCATCGCAATCTTTTTCACCTTTTTGCAATCAAGGAGCTGCACTTCAGTGTTTGGGAGAATGTCGGCCATGCAGCGGGTTTCTATAAAGCTGTTGCCTAGCTGGCCCAGGAACAGCTGGTTGATTGCGGTGTAGCGCACCAACTGTGGAACGAGTTCACAAGTTCTTTTGAAACAAATGACTCCCCTGAAAAATTGTGTTGTGGTATGCTAGGCACCTGAGGAGCCCAACCATGGCAACTGTACAGAATGACGGCGTGCCCCATCGGGTCACCCTGGTCCAAACACAGGTTAGTGGCGTTGAAGTTGTACATCTGAAATTACAAAAAAAGCCATCTTTCATCTCTGAGCCAAAATTGGCTAACACGTCAACCCACAAAAAAGATACCAAGTCAATATAGACACATGAAGTCGGCCATTTTGGTTCAATATCTTCTCTCCAGTGACACTTAAAAGACAGACTTATTCTAGAGATTCTGTCCCAATCATATTAGAACCACATATTTCAGACCGATTGACGTCACAAAATTGTGTTGGCCTCACCATGCCGTAGAGAAGAGTGTTTTGGTGTGTCTTCAATTCAGGGTAAACGTTGTCCAGGTACCACTTGAAGTTCTTACACTGCAGTCTCTTCCGGAGTTCCACCCTCTCAGTGATATTTCCATAATCGATACCGTGACCCTGTACCAGATATCACATCAAGTTAGAATTAGTCGATTATTTTGATTGGATGTGTGGGTGTTACCTTCATGGGAATGTTCCAGGCCATGTAGAAGTTGAGTTTGTATTCATCCATCCAAACCTCAGCCACGCGAAGACCGTTACGCCGCATGATGACCGCTAGGGAATCTTTCAGGTAAGGTTTGTTTCTTCGCGTGATATGAGCCACGCGTGAGCACGGCAGCATCTCCATGCTACCACCGCACGTCCACACCTGCAGAAAAGGCAGAATTTGACCAAAATGTTGGATGACCACTTCTTGTGAACAATGATTAAAATTGTGTGCTGTGTTTTAGCTCATCTTGTTTTAATGTTTGACAAGAAAGCACTGAGTGAATGTTGACTACTATGTTAACATTTGTGCTAGCCACTAGCTAGCTTTTGAAGTAGCCACTAGCTAGCTAAACTGCCTCGTAAGTGTTTTACACTTTCAGTCCACCTTGTGTGTAATGCTTGACAAGATGGTGTATGTAGACTACCAGATTTGCGTTTGTGCTAGCCACTAGCTAGCTAGAACGACTTGTTATGCTTTTCACATTTTCGATCCATCTTGTTTATGATGTTTGACAAGATGGCACATGGAGTGAGGTACTACATTAGCATCCAGGACCAGCTGCTAGCTAACTATCCAATGCTATATGATTGTTTTGGGTTGGGGCCGGGTGGTGAAACCATATGAGATACTAACCCTGATGCCCAGTTCCACGTTCTCTCCCCCATAGATTTCCATTCCAGGGTCAAACAGGCCCAGCTCACCAAAGTAAACCCGGTCTACCACGAAGGAGCAGCCAATCATAGAGGGAGTTCTGTCAAGTGACCCCAAAAAACAGGTTTACAATGACATTTTTTCTACGACATTTTAAATACGAATAAATTGTAGCTTCCACGTAGTGATCCGGCCCACCTGATGGGGAGGGTGTCGTCATTCAGGGCCATCCATGTTTTCGGGGCCTTGATGTATTTACACCACAGCTGCCAGTCGTAGCCATGGGCCGGCTGCCCATAGGTCACCAACCCAAAGGTATCATGATCGATGTTGTCGATAGCCGGCAAGATGATCCTGGTGTGGTCCTCCTTGATTCGGGTCAGAACCGGCTCAGCCCTGATTGGAGAGGAATCACATGGTTTGGTTGGCAACAGACTTGGTTGAAACTAACTTATAAACTAATTTGCCTCACCAGAAAGGAGTGAACTCCATGTGGGCATCAAAGACTCCTATGACCTCGGCGGTGGCCGCGTTCCACCCCGCAATCCTGGCCCGTATAAGACCCTCCCTCTTTTTGTTCCTGATGATCTTAACCAGACCAGGGTAGCGCTTATTCACGTACTCCTCCAACGGTCCTTTCAGATGCTCTTCAACAAAATAGAAACATCATCTTCTTGGGCAAGTTCAGCGCCCCCTGCTGGCACCAGATGTCACTGGTTGTTCTGTGGCTTCGCCAACTTCACTGATTTGTGAAGCAGAAGTGTCACATTTTTATGCAAATCAGATTTGATATCATTTGCCCAGTGTAAATAAAGTACGTTTGAAAGACGCAGTTAGCGCCTGGAGCTAATGAAGTATAATCCACAACCAAGGCGTGACAAGTCATTAAAAAGAAGGCAAACTTGTTTATCAAAAGCATTCCAAAGCTATGGGAACACTCACAAGCCCTAGTAAAGCTCAAATTATCATGTCAAAATGTTTCTTTTGCTGATTGTGACTTGATTTTAGACTTGGCATATTGCTAGCTGATCCAAGAAAAAGGGTCTTAAAAGCTAGTCCATACCGTCATCGCTGCAGTCGTCTACCAGGATGATTTCCTTGAGCAGGTGTGCTGGTGTGTGATTGACAGCTGAGTGGATGGAGCGCAGGATGACGGACAGGGCCTCGTTGACGAAGATAAAGATAAGGGCGATCCCGGGGAGCTGTGTCGGGTAGGTGTACTCTTTGCATCTACACGCAAACATACACGTATTATCAGTAGCAGAAATTGATTTTTTTTTTTTTTTTTACTCCAGTGTACTCACTTGCTGGGTCTGAAGTCTGGTATAGTTCGATCCAGCGAGATCTTGTCGCTCATGATGGCATCGTAGCCGTACTTGTCCTTCTGGAGTTCCGCTTTGAATTGGTCTTTAGGAGACAGCGTAAAGGGAACACCGTCTCCGCCTGGAGCATCGAAGCCCTCAACCAGACCCAGACGTTTGGAAAGACCTGAACACAACACAACCCGTGATGGAGACAAGTGAAAATCAGTAATTGTACTCAACAACATACATTGTACCTTGGCTTGTCTAAAACTACTGGGTTATAAATAACTCAAATTAGTTGAAATAGCTAAGTAAAGTTAAAAAAGGACTGAGCTTTGGTTTTATTGTCAGGATTGGTTGAGTCCTACCGCTCAGGTGTTTGAACACGATGTCCTCCAGGTAACGGAGCCGCTCCCTCAGACTGTCCTGGACGCTCTCACCGGTTCTCTCCGGCTCCATTGTCGTCGTCTCCGGTTCTTGTTCAGTCACCGGCTCTATCAGCGGTCTCCTCTCCATCATCTTAGTAACATCCGGAACCGGACGGTCATCGTGGCTCCGTTTGGTGTTGGACAGATAGAAGATTGCCACCAGTCCCAGCATGTTGAACAAGAGTAAGAGCTTCCATTTTCTTGACATGAAACCCATGACGGTGGCGACGCATGTGAAAGCAAACCAACTGGATGAGGTGAGTAAAGACAAGTCACATTTTACACACCCAAGTCAAATTAGCAGAGAGGGTGCCTTTGAGAATGTCAAAAATGAGATGAAGCCACACCTCTTGCATGTATGCGTAATACAGTTTTATACGTGTGTGTGTGTATGTGTGTGTGTTAAGACCTTCTCTTAACCCCAAACAGACGCCACCTTATCTGCAGGTATTAATCTGGATGGAAGTTGAATATGATTGCATCATTGCTAACAGGCAATAATTCTATTCATGAGATAATTAGCCAGAAGCTGACGTTACACTTGACGTGTCACCTCACCAAACAAGAAGTTCCACTGAAAAGAAGAAACTAATTACTAAGTGCGAGTCAATATGTCAACAACTCAGCTCTATATTTAGCATCTTTTTTTTACCATACAATGTAGGGAGATTTTGGATGTTACATATGTATGCTTTTTTGCACCTTGAATGGGACAACAAAACGATTTTTATTACAAATGTTTATTGACAGTCACCGTGAGTAAATAAATAAAAAAACAAAAAATGTAGGAATAGAAAAAAGTGCTTCACAAACATCCATCCATTAAAAAGTTTCCAAAAGGCCAAAGCTTCCAACATTCCCAAAAGATCTGAGCTCCTCTTCTTCTTTTCTTTTTCACATGAACGCATCCAATCGCATCAGCCTCCTGGCACGGAGCTCCTCATCCGTTAAGCGGAAGCCATATGGAGGTGGAGCGGCAAACTGAGGCGAACCATCACCATGGCGTGCTGAAAAACACATTAGCTAGGTCGTTAGCGTCAACAAAGTCTCATGTGTTTGCTTTTATGCGACACTAAATATAGTGTTTTAGCCTACTAGCTAATTAGTGTTTGGTATTTAAGCCCAAATTAGCATCTCGCGCTAATCGCTCTTGGTGAAAGATGGAAATGTTCTTACTGTCGTAACAGTAATAATATTGCTCTATAGCCACCTGTGCCATGAAGACTGTTCCTGATGGCCGCCGCCAGCTGCTCCTCCTCCGTCATTCCGCCCGTGTACCTTGACGTCCCATCATCCGCCGTGTACTGATCGCTTCTGGAGCTTCTACCGCTGTAGCCTACACAGAGTGAGAGGTATAGTGTTGTAAAAATTCAAAAATCGATAACGTGGTGAGTGTTTTACCTGAGGACGTGAAGTGCGTTCTGGGCATGAAGGTGCGGGATGACATCAACCCTGATGAGAAGAGCATGTATAATATTCATCCATCCATTATCTGATACTTAATTTATTCATTTATAGTGTTCCCATGCTCAAGCTCACCAGCACACATCTTCATCATCTTCTTCAATGGTCCAGCAGTGTAGAGGAGGCCCACCAGGATACCCGCAAGGTGACCAATCAGGGACGTCCTGGTGAGGAGAAGAAAGATGAATGCTGCCCCCTGCTGGGTTCTTGACTCCATTGCAAACACAACTCACCCCGGTGCTGTGATGTGGATGAGGACCAGCTCCACCCAGCTGGCGTAGCGGTTGGACACAGGGAAGCCCATCACATATGTCACACCGCCGGGATGGTAGTAGTTATTCAGGACCTTCAGTGAAAAAATCACCCCTAAAACAAATGTTCATAAAAAATATAAAGATGGATTCACCGTGAATGTTTCTGTAGTGTTGTTACATATTATTTTTCATTTGTTCAATGGGAGAAAAACAGCAAAAAATCTCTGCTAATATTTAAAGGTTACATGTGGTGTAGTTGTGTATTATTGATTTAATTAGTTAATTGTGGTAAATTCAGTCAATAATTCTCCTTTGTCTGTTTGTGTAGAAGTCCCACCTGAGAATCCAACAGCACAGGCGGCGCTGTACGACTGGTCATCAGTGAGATGGGTGAGCCCCGCCTCCAGCGCCAGGTAGAGCGCGCCAGTGAGCAGCGAGAAGACGGCCAGCACGTACGCGAACCAAACGGCGCCCAGACGACGCTCCAGGCGGATGCCTTTCATGACGAACGACACCATGTTGAAGTAGAGGTGCATGTCGTCGGCGTGGTGGAAAGGAGACAGAAGGAGGCGGCGCCACTCGCCCGACCAGTACGCCTGATGGACGCTCACGCATGCCTATGGTGAGGGTGAGCCAAAATGTTTGACACATTTTCAGTATTGCTGACTTTCTGGAAATGTGCTGCATGCAAGTAAATCTAAATTTGAATCGGATAAACGTCCGTGGAGTACCTTCATCAGTGGAGCCGCAGGGAAGAGGAAGAGGTAGGCGTTGAGGCCCAGCACGGCCAGGGTGACAGGAGGGATGTTGTCTAAGCCCACCTGGTAGAGCTGCGAGAACAGCAGCAGAAGGCCGAGATGCGAGCTTCTGTGGCGGCCCCGCATCTTCTAAAATCTTCTATCTGCTTCGGAGCATCAATACAAAATGCCAGCTGTCATACGTCATCATCAGCTACACGTGACTGATGCAATACAAATGTAATAGCGTTACAAAAACAAGTCATATTCAAGTAAATGTTACGCTTCTATTCTTTAGATTATTCACGATGTGCTTAAAAGTTTTCACTTGTCTTACTTTTATTACGGATGTTTAAACTTTCTATTTCCGCCACAAGTTCCGAGTTGCAGTGACAGCGTGGAAATAAACACTTGCGTTTAATCACCGTGTAATGACACTGATATTAATGCTTAGTAACGCTTGTTTTCAATGGACAGTTTGTTTAACGGATCGTTATAATGTATCTATTTGTATTTACGTGTACATGACAAGTTATTAAGCAGGGCGTGTACAGACGAAATAAACACAACAAATGTAAGGCTACATGTCTCTGACGCAGTACGCAAAATTGACCTACTTTCGTTTCTGTGTTGTTTCTTCGTCGAGTGCTAATGCTAAAGAAGAAGTGTCCAAACTGACGCTGCTTCAAAACTTGTGACGACACAAATACAGGAAGTGCGCGTCGTAATTTTTTTTTTTAAACAATCTTTATTGATCGTCTCAAATAATCAATAAACTGACGAATATATAACACACAGTCGATACTAGGGTGATTTGAAATAAAAGCGGTAAACAAAGCGCAAAAAGCAATAATATTTAAATGTTTGTTCATTTTTGGTCGTGTGTGTGGGCGGGGCCAGTTGAGTGAGGGGTGACGTCAGCAAAGAGGGGCCGCACTAGGTTGGATTCTATTTAATGATGTAAGAAAATAGGTTTTGAATGATTAAATTTGTTTTTGTGTAAATTAAAGTCCACTAAAATGCATGGAAACGAAACTCAACAGTATATTAATTTTAGAGTGACTTCAGAGTCTGTAAATAAATAAATAAACACTTGCGCTTTCCAGCATTTGTTTCAGGGGACACTTCACAAAATAAACACTCAACACGAGTCAAATTTAAGAAGATAATATTTGTCAGGAAATCACCTATGTTAAGAGAAATTTCCCTTGCTTTATTTGAAAAAAAAATATTTGTATGGAAGACCAGATTATTTCCCAGTGTAAACTGAAAAAACAAACCAGTAAGCAATCTTTTTGATTAAAAAAAAAAAAAGCATATGCATTTACAAATTTATTGTGAAAGACCATTTGCTGAGGTAAGCCTAAAAATATATGCATCATAAATGTGATATTCTACCACTTCCTACTTGGTCATATGTGACATAAACAGCGAAGAACCACATTGCTGAGGTTGCCTCTAGTGCCGTCACTAAATGAGCTAAGTGTCAAATATGTGGTATGTTTTTTCCCAGAGGCCTTTGCTACTTTGACATGACTCGAACTTTAGTGATACAATTTAAGAAGAACTGAAAATAAAAAAACAGGAAGTATCTATTTTCAAGCTTCATCCTTATTTTTAGCATCTGTTATGGTGATGCTGATGCTAGCGCTAACAAGAGTCATCTAGGCTGGTCCACCAAATATTTGAAATTATAAAAGTAGGTCATCTCCAGTTGTCTCAGCAAGGTCAATGATTGAAATGCAACAAAGACTTTTTCAGCTGTTTTGTTACATATTGTTGCTTTAATTTGGTCCATGCATCAAATTTAGCAAATATTTTTTTGCATGCTTTTTGCCTTCATTTCAGATACTATAACATATATTTAATTTTTGAGTGCAATGAATTGCTTTATGTATTTATGGATCAAATGTAGGTCAGTGTGATGAAGTGTTTCCTCCTATGTTATTTATGACCGCCGGACACTTCCTGTTTCCTTATAAGGAAACCGGACTTTTCCTGCATCCTTATAAGGATGTTCATGTGGGCGCGTGTCCTAATATATACATCTCAGGGTTCCTCTTCCGATCCACTCCGACGTGGACATCCATCAAATGGTGAGTGGACCTGCGCATAAATTTTATAATAACGATATCAAATATAATTTATGAACTTATGTCATTTGAGAAAAAATGGTGTGTGAATGGTGAAGAGCTAAATTGACATGGAATTAATACTTCAATTATCTCTTAAATTTGGAATTTTACTCTCAAAATGTAGGAATTTGTGAATGTGATAAATAGATATCCGAAATGAGCAGAATATTTTGAGACTGGCATGATTTGAAATGGAAAAAATGTAGTAGTAACAAATGAAGGATACGTTTTTTTTTTAAAATTTAATTGAGGACTTTTACCATAAATATTTAGGAATTTGGTGAAACTTTACTGACACTATATTGCTTTGCTGTGGCGTATTTCAGATCCTGAGATGTGTGTGTCCAGGTGTCTGCGCTGCGTGGGTGTGGCTCTGGTTGCCTTGGCGACCGTGTGCGCTGTGGCCAACGTCCTGCTGCTGCTGCCTGAGCTGAAGGTCCACTTCCTGTTGGAAGGTCACGTGACCAGAGAGGCCACCTGGGCCACGGGACTGTGGAGCTCCGGACTCTTGGTGAGACCACACGCCGGGCTGGTCATCATCATGTTGCTGCCGTGTGACTTGCTCTTGTCTTGTGATGTTTTGGCTCCTCTGAGGTTCTTGTGGCTCTTGTAAAACCACCTGGAGAACATATTGTTGCTTTAATTTTCAGGTTGTGCTTGGTGCTCGAGCTTTTTTGCAGAGCAGCCACACAGCGGGATGCTGTGCCTTCAGGACACAGGTAACACTGCAGTGTGTAATAGAAATAGTAGCAGTAGTAATGGTAATTGTTTTGTGTTGTTTTGTGTGTGCGTGTTGTGTGCAGATGTTGCGTCAGGCCTTGTACTCGTGTGCATGTCTGCTGTCTTCTGCTTTCTGTTGTCTGGTTAGCTTCACAGGGCTGGTCCAAGGTCCTCATTGTCTCTACAACACTACAAATGGACCAGCCTGGGGTGTGCCACTTCAACCCACCCCTGACAGGTGACAAAAACACACACACACACACTCACTCACACAATTTACTATTGCATTACTACAGGGACGCCGGGTACCTATACAACAAGAGTCTGTGGTCAGGCGTATGTTTGGAGCCTAAGAGTGTTGTCCAGTGGAATGTAGTTCTCTTCAGCATACTAGGGGGCGCTAGTGGGCTGCAGGCTCTCCTCTGCGCCGCCAACTTCATCAATACCTTGCTGGGTGTTGTCTTGGGACGCGGTGTGGGTAACAATAAGGTATGTATGAATTATTACCTATATATTAAAGAGTTGATTCATGTATTGTATTATAATTAATTACAAATAATATAATAAATATAATAGGCTGTTTTGGTTGGAAGAGTCACATTTATTTATTTTCTTAAAAAACTGGTAGACCAAAAATATTTGAATTAATTATGAATTAAAAAATAAATTAAAAAAAACTTTGTTGTTTCAGGTGGGCCCTGTTTCAGTGTGACATGGCGGTAATGACATCAAGTGAACGCCACTTTTTTTTAATTGACTGCACTTTACAACTAATTAAGCTGAACTCCGAGCACAAAACTTGAAGAAAATAAGCTAATCGACATCTAATATATTTGTTCTGTTTGTACATCAATTTATCATTAATTCACGTTGAATTCATTAGAAAATGTAAGTATAGTGACGTGATTGCAGGTTATTTTGGTCCTCGTTTCCTGCCCACAGAATTATTTATTAGTAGTAGTAATTGTTGATTACACCTGTTTATTTTTAACCGCCAATTCAATGATCATTATTTAAATGGTGTTAACAAGCTTCACTGATTCAACTGTTTATTTATTTTTAATGTCAATGTAGCTGTTTATAACATATTACAAATGTATTAGCGTAAATTAAATACAACATTTTTTTAATACTATTCTCGTTTACACTTAGTAACTGGCAATACAGTATTCTACCTACAGGTGGTGCTGTTTCCTCTGTAAAACCTCAAGAAGCAATAGTAATGAATGTACTTCAAATTAATGTTCTCATATTTTGTACATTTATTTTTTTCTGTCAACCAGTTTATTCATTGTGATAAATTGTTCCAAACTCTTGCCTGAAGTACAAAATAAAATACCATAAAGTGCAACTAGAATCCTTTCAAAGTGAAAGTTTTTTTTTTTTTTTTATTTCAAAACATTTACACAGATGGAAAATCTGAACCACACAAATGTATTATGTATAAAACGTGTGCATTATGTGTGTGCGTGCGCGCATGTGAGTGTGGCTGCAAACAAGCCCACATTCACAGACACACACACACAAACGGCCTTGAGAAAGTCTGTGACTTAACATCATACGTTGAGAGTTCGAAGAATATGTGTGCCCGCGTATGTTTGACCGAAACCAGGAAATGAAAGAAAAAAAAAAGAGTGCTCAGATTGTTTGTCAAGCATAATGAATACTTTTAAATCTTAAAGTTCTGATGGTCCACTTCCTGTGTGCTTTGAGGTTCTTGCTGGTTTGGGAGCGAGTCTTTTGGGAGGTGCAGTTGATGCTGAGGTGTTTGGAATAACTCAACACATTTAGAGGTGGATGGATGTGGGATTTAGACGTGCTTGTTTTGTACTCCAGCTCCCTACTGGCAGGTGGCACTAGTGAGGTACATCACTAGTGTACCCCTTGTACATTTGCTTTTTTCAATGCAGCACCTCCCTGTCGGCCGATCCGGGGCGGGCGGGGTAGATGTGGAGCTGTGGTAGGTCGATGCCGTCGTTGTGCAACTCTTCCTGCTTTTGGAGGCCGTGAAGTTTGGCCACCAAATCGGCGATGAACACCTGCCAAGACCACACAATGCAGTAATATCATTAGCCCATCTATGATGTTTTGCATTCTGTGTTAGCATTAAGCTAACACATTTTTATGAGACTATGTGATTTGGTTTATCTTATCTTTTTTCACAACGCCCTGTGTTTTTTTTGCTCGCAACACAGCGCAAAAATATTTACCGCGTGACATCGCAAAACTAACAAAACTTGAAGGTATGCTAATCTGGTGCATCAAAATGATTACAAGTTATGAAATGGAATCTTTTGTTTACCTCAGTGTTGTTGCACGAGTGAAGAATCTCCTGGAATGAACACACACACACATACGTAAGGACACAAGACGTTATAATTCTGATTCTGGACACTTCATTCAGTAAGGACGAGTAATAAGATGTAAAGAAGAAGTAAAATAGCGCCACCTGCAGTCGGTGCGTCCTCTCAGCGTCAGTCTTCAGGTCGAGAAGATCGTCGATGTTTACCTCCTCAGGCATGTCCTCCTCCTAATCATCATCAACACAAACAGCTTAATGTGCTAAAAATGCAAAATCTTTTAATTGCACTTCCTGTGTGTGCCTACAGGGGGAGACATTCAACAGACGGGAGATGAAAGAAGGCGACAGCAGGTATTTTTCATGCTTTCATATGCGCACACTGTAAAAAAGTGCTGGAGTATAGCCTACTTAAAAACGCATCTGATTTTATTTCGTGAAACCATTTGCCAAAGTACAATTGAGTAAAATCAACTTTTTTTTTCAGTGCATGTGTTTACTTTTCTCTCACACACGTACACACACACGGAGTGTGGTTGTGTGGGTTTGTTTGCCATTCCTTTGCCTCATTATTGTTTCCTGTCTGATCTGTCCGTGTATGGTCAATTGCCAGATGTGTGCGTGTGTGTTTATATTGATTAAGGATGAGTTATGGACTCACCAACTGTGATATTATTATTGTAACAAAATACAAAAACAAAATCATCAGGGGGTAGCAGGTGTGTGTGTGTGTGTTTATGAGTGGGTCCTAAGCTCCGCCCCCTGTTGTTTATCAGCTGCAGACATCAGTGTGATGTCATCACGTCCAAGTAATGAAGTGTGTGTGTGTGTTCAGATTATTGTTCATTGACAGATTTGTGGTGTCAGCAAGTGTCGCTATACACACAGACACACTAATCTGCGTGTTGGTCCATAATAGAAGCTCTATTTGACCTCGTTAGGTTAATGCTGACTCCTTTGTGTGTGCTAGTGTGAGTTGTGTATACAACGTGTTTGTGCCCGCGCATGTGTGTGTATTTATGTTGTGGGGGTCGGGGAAGGTACAAACTTAGAAAAACACGTCCAGCTGCAACAAAGACAAAAACACGCACTCACATTTGTGGACACATTTTTGCTCTTGCAATACTAGTACACACACACACACACACACACACACACACACACACACACAAAACAGCCAGATGTCAAGCTAATAAATCAATAGCACTAATAGCTGTTAGCATCTGTCTTCTTTGTCCTCTTCACCTTAATTTGCATGTCAGAGGCTTCCCCAATTGTTTCATTGATTGATGACTAATAGGTCAAATATTCTCATCATCACTGACATCACCAAAGGAACGTCATCGAATAAACGATTTGTGAGTTTTAAAGTGTTATCATCAGTGCACGTGTGTTTATTATATGCAGTGATGGATTTGTGTGTGTGTTACCTTAACTAGACAAGAGTAGACTGAAGCATCATGACTTTGTGTACTACTAGTCATAACATTCTCAGCAGCATGTGTGTGTGTGTTTGTAGACCCAGATGGGACGTCTGACAGGAAATGAAGCAAACGGACAGATGTAATTATCTATTTATAACTGGACACATGGACACACACACATAGTCAGTCCACATGCACACACACAGTAACTGGCTAATATCAGGGGACAAATAATTGTCTTCCTCCTTACCTTCATCTATTATGCATTGAGCGTGAGTGTGTGTGTGTGAGATGAACAAAGACGACCGTTTGGACGCTGACATTATCAGTCGAAAGCCTCATGTATCTTCACATTATCTGACACTTTAATAACCCTACTCTCCATAACGGTTCAGGTTCTTGAATGAAACACACTCGGGAGCGTTTGATAAAACATAGACTCCATGAACAAATAAATAAAAGGAAAACGGTGATTTAAGTAGACTGCAAATGACTCCATCTTTTTTATTAAGCCCTCAAACTCCACTTCTGAAGGCATATCAAAAACTGCTCATTACATAATGTTTTATATAAGCACTATAGTAACCAAGTTGTATTATCAATAGTAATCGAGTATTAACTATTGTAGAAGTTGGATGGTTAGTAGTAGTCGCAGTAATGTAGTTGGTCTGATGAATCCATCCCCAGAAACTTAATACGGAACGATAAAAACACTCGAGCTGACCACGGGTGGCACTCTCACGTCAACACACCAAAATATTCTCCGTGTGATGTCAAAAAGTACTTCAAAGATATCTGCACAACACACACACACACGCCTGCAGCTGCGTCTGCGCTGTCAGTTCCACTTTGCATCCACACTGAACACTGGAAACACTCTTGCAATCCTCCGTGTGACCTTTAACCAGTTTTCTACTGTGCACACATCCTTGTCATCTCTAATCATTACTTTTACTTTAACAGTCTATTTATTTACATATAGTGACATTCATAAGATAAATTCATCTCCACAGTGAACATCAGTTTTTAAGGGCATCTTCACAATAATATGAAAGAATTTTATAGAAGTAATTCATCATTGTAGTATTAATAGTGTAGTAAGTCTTTGTGCCGCTGTTTTGGTCAGCAACTGTGGTCCAGTACTCACCCGGCCCCTGTAGAGCTCATCCAGGCCGCAGTCGATCCACTTCTCCACGTCCAGCCTCCTCTGGAGCTCCTTGCGGTTGTACTTGACGGTGACTCGAGCCTGGCGCCGCTGCAGGCTGTGGCCGCCCGGTTCACGCCCGCCGCCGCTGCTGCCGCGAGCTCGGTTGGGTGACTGCTGGTTGCACACCTTGTTGACCCGCCGCCCGACCCGGTTCGCCGCCATCGGGAATGCGTAATTACTAAGAGGATGACTTAAGACAGTACTGGTTATCTAAAAACGATAAGAGTAACTAGAGAAACTAACACATTGAGTGTTATTTTTTTCTTCAGATGATTAAAAAAAAGAGAATTAAAATGCAGAGAGATATAAGCATGCAATGATGCACGTTGGCCAAGGTGCGCACACACACGCACAGGACTGGTGAAGCGCAGCAGCAGGGTGGGGAACCACGCGGTGGCTCACGTTGCCTTCAAACGCTGTGGGAACCCGGGCGATTAGAGATATTCTCTTTGACTTTCGATGCTCCCAGTAATGGGATTTTCTAGTTTCACTTCGAGCAAATCAATATTCACGCAAAACGCTATTGCATGAAAAAACGTTAGAGTCATCCGATTTTGAAGTGCCGCTATCAATTGGGTGTAGCGCCACATTGTCTAATTTACCAGTGGACATTAAACACAACATCACCTCTTACTCTTTAGGTCCTAGCGCCGATTAGTTCAATGAAGTTTGTGAATACTTCATAAAAGAGCAGCAACAGCGCCACCTGCGGGTTCAGTTTAGTACACGCATGAGTGTCGGTTAATAATTACGTCAGAGATTATATTTGTCAATAAATGTCTGCAAGGGAGGTAAAAAAAACATTTTTTTAATTCAAATTTCTTAATCTATCAACAAATATCAATTTACTTAAATGTCAAATGTGTTTTTAAATAGAAAAAAAATGGTAGCAATGTTGCTGGAAAACGTCACCGTTTTTGTGGGCGTTCCCAAAGCTGACTCACCTGTAAAGCAGGTTGATTTTGCTGCGACACAAAAAAAGCAGGAAGTGAATCTGCTCTCTCGCGAACTTCTTTTTCGTCTCTTATCGAGTGATTGCATTTTAACTCTAACATAAAATAGGAAGCTCGAAATGTCGCGTGTGTGCCTAAGACGTCTTTTGAATTTTCTCTGCATAGGCCTGGTTCTTTCTTGCGAGTGGAAGCCTTTACCAGGCAATGTTTGGCAAGTCCCGTCCTTCGAAGCCGGAGCTCAACAGGTAGCCGAATTCGATATCTCCGACCCGGAGGCCTGCCGGCAGAGATGTTGCTCGAACGCCCTTTGCTCCGTGGCTCTTCTGGGATACCCGGCGGACACCACGGCGAAGTGCATTCTGATGGGGTGCTTGGGCGGGTGTCAGCTGCGGCCCAGCTCCCAGTTTGAGGTGGTCGGAGTGAAGCAGCCGCCGATTGCCGTGCCACTTGATGGGAACTCGCCACCTGCCAGAAATGAAAGGCTTGCCGAGGCATCGGAGCCTTCCAAAAACACCACAAGTAAGAACCATTAGAAATTTTCATTAAGTTCTTAGCAGTGATGGGAAGTAAAGAAATACAAATACTTTGACGTACTAATACGTATTTACTATTTTAGATTTGTTCAGGCTTCTCATAAAGGTGTTCATTGTGTCTATTTATCAAAACAGATTATTGACAGTATTTATTTTTGCACTTTAGTATGCATATTATTCCTGCCATTTAAATTTAGATGTGATATTCCACTATATTTATTAAAGTTAAAGTCCCAATGATCAATGATGATTATTCTGAAATGCTTCAAAAAGAAGTCGTCGTCGTTGAGTAATGGCTTTTAATTTTTAAATGACGTGTGATGGTTTAAAAGTGTTGTGTTGTGTGTATTTTACTTGTTGTGTTCTGATGTTTTCAAGTAATTCTAGTAATTGTTCAACTGACTCGGCAGGAAGTAATCATACATGCTTAGAAAAACACAAACACACCCTTAATCTTATCCATTTCAAGTTGTTTCTGTTTGTCCTTGCACAATTCTCTGGGAACATATTTGTCGTTCTCGACAATGCGTCATACCGGTCCGTCCAGTTCCTTCCAGTTTGCCGACACCTGTAAACAGAAACAAAGCTAATCCGAGCTCAAATAAAAAGATTGAGGTCAGATAACACCTCTGAGGAAATGTTTGTGTGAAAATTTTATTTTGTGGATTCTTCTTTCAGTTGCCTGTCACCAGCCCATGACAGTGGGCTCGTGTCGTGCTGCCTTCCCCAAATTCTACTACGACATCGCCAACCAGACGTGCCGCAGCTTTACGTATGGCGGCTGCGAAGCCAACGGCAACAACTTCGACAGCCTGGAGGACTGCGAGGCCACTTGTAATGGAGTCACAGGTGATTTGCCAGAGTACTTTTGTTATAAAAGCTAATCCTACAAGTCAACAGTTCACGGCGTTGTTTTAAAAAGCTAAACTACTTCTCTCTGGTTTGTCCTCAGGATCCGTTCTTCCCGACGAGTTGGCAGCAATGACATCTGACGATTCGGAGGAATCAGTTGAAATGGCTCAGATCTCTTCCCTAAGTAAATATTTACAACCATACAAAATGCGGGTTAGCAACTTAAGACTTGACCACAATGCAGTGTTAGCGTGTCGCTAGCTAAAGTAGTAGCCCAGTGAAAGCTGAACATAGCAACAGTGCTAGGCTAGCAAGATAGTTTAGCCTACCAGGGTCAGTACAAAGATTAGATTGCAGTACATTCAGTACCAGGTTTAGTATATATATCAGTATTTGGACCAGTACCAGGAGCAGTACTCAGTATTTTGTCTTTGCAGATGCCGTGATGGTCGATGATTATGATGGTGATGTTGAAGATAAAGGTAAGGTGTGAGTGACTGGTCGCCTCAATCCTGAAAGACCGCGTTATGTGACACAGTTGTCTCTCTCTCCTGTAGTGATCTCTGCTGAAGAATATTCTGGTATGTTACCCTCATTTTTCTCTCAAAGTTAAACATTACTCAGTGGTGACATTTAGTGGCCATCGTTGACAAGGCTGACTAACTTTCTGTGGCCTAATCAGAGCGTTGCGAGGCGGAGCCAATGGTGGGTCCGTGCAGAGCTGCATTCCGCCACTGGTACTACGACAGCCTGCAGCGCCAATGCAAGGCTTTCATTTACGGAGGCTGCAAAGGCAACAAGAACAACTACAAGACCCAAAAGAGCTGCTTGGATGCGTGCCACGGTAACTGCAATACTAGTTCCAAAACCTACAAAGGGATTTGGGTTAGCATCTGTACAGTATGAGTGTTATTGTATTGAATAATGACATTGTGTGTTCTGCAGTGAGTGTTTTCCCCGACCCCAAGAAGCTTTCGTCACCTGACTCATCCTCAGGTACTTTCAACTTTGACCTCTTGTCAGATGATCTTGAACAAGTATTGACTTGGAATGGTACTGTGTTTTTTTTTAGATATAGAAGAGGAATGCTTGTCGTCTCCCGACTCGGGTCCTTGCCGCGCCGCCTTCCCCAAGTTCTACTACGACCCGTCCACCGACAGCTGTCAATCATTTATCTACGGAGGTTGCCGTGGCAATAAAAACCGCTACAGCAGCGCTGAGGAGTGTCAGACCCGATGCAGTGGCGCCGCAGATGGTAACCACATATTTTTATTTGCACTTTCACTAGTATTTAGTACCAAGGTGGATACTCGCCAGGGTAGGAACTAAAATCAGGCCTAGTTATCTTCTCTTATGAGGTGTCCTCTTCTTCCTTCAGGTTTCTTGGCAGGTCGTGAAAAATCACGCAGTCGCTGGACCACAGGTAGGTTCTCACAATCCTACACACACATCATCTTCTTCCTTTATGCTAAGGTGGAAGGTTCACTTGCAATTAGCATGTAAACACATATTAATATTATTGATATTATGTTTTTCCTTCCCCTCTGTGTTGTCCAGCATTTTTTGTTCTCTTGACTCTGGCGGCCATTTGCACTTTGCTGGTGTCCGCCCTGGTGGTGACCGTGCTGAGACGTATGCGCGTAAGCCGCAGAACCTCTATCGTCAGGTAGGTGGCGCCATTGCGCCAGACATGACTCCTTGATGCCTCATCCCAAACAATGCCACTAAAAGTTGATTTGTAATTTTTTTTTTTTTTTTTGCTTGCTTTGTCTCTTCAGTGACAAGGAGGAACTGCTTCCAGATGTGCGTTCATCTTTCGAGTCTCTGAGCGTCCCGACCTTGCCAACCATTCGCAAAGCCTGAAACGTTTGCGGTAATCACTTTATTAGATACATCCTAATGCAAGCCACATATTGAAATTTAAAATTAAACATGAATCACTGGAACACAATTAGGATAATAACCATTATTACTGCATTAATTAAATGTGTTTGTATTGGATTGTATTAGGTGATGTAGCTAATAAATTGAATTTGAGGTGATTGTCTACTTCCTACTTCCAACACAAAGGTTAATTGTAGGATTATATAACGTTGATTAGTATGTGTACCACTTGTGGGCTTTTAATGTTTTTATTTTATTGCTAATGAGCAGTAAACTGCCTTAGTCACCTTAGATTCCAAATATTTAATCATTCTTATCGCAACCTTTGATTGAATACTTTGGGCATGGATTTGTCATTTGCATGTGACAACTTGCATTTTAGTTGCATATTTTTATTTAATCGCATTTTTAAAGGTCAAATTACACAATTTTGTCAGATTTTCAGGCTGAGTGTAAAATTTAAATTTTCTGCTCATGAAATCATCAATAAACTTAACTATGATTTCGACCAATTGTTTTCCATTTGTCTTACCAATTAAAACATTGAAAGAAATTTTATTGTATGTGAAAAAAAAAAAACACAAATGCAAAGCAAAAATTACGGTTTTGCACGAAGACCGGGGTTTTAAGTGAGCATTTCAAACAGCTGTGCTTTGTGTAACAAATCTGGAAAAAAAGTTTCAAAATGGAGTGCAGTCAACAACGTGAATGTTCTTGCTCTCTTCCTCTTCTGCCAATTCGACTTCCCTTTTTGTTGGCTCGTCTGCCGTGTTGTCATGGCAACTGTTGTCAGATATGGTGGGTGCGATGGGTATGGCATTAAAGGTGATGAAGCCAACAAAGATGACCACCAGGGACACCACGTACAAACCTGAAAACTGCAGCAAGCAGGCTTAGCTCTTCAGAGTAGGGTTTTATGATTCAAAGCAGGATTTCAAGAGACCATTAAGTCCAGACTCACCTTGTAGTGGAAGATGAAGATTCCGCAGAAGATGCTGAAAACGTCAGCAGTCAGCATGGAGAGGTTGATGGCGGCGGCGTTGCTTTCCTCTATGATGACGGGCATCAGGCTGTACAAGGTGAACATGCAACATGCAAAGGCCCCAAACAGCACAGCTGACCACGACAAAAATGAAGATTTATTGGAAGGAAAAAAAAAAAAAAAAGAAAATCTCATGTGTGACACTGACCCACTTGCCAGCTCCAATGGATGACGGTCACGTGATGAAACTCCAGGGCCATCCTAAACAACACAGACCAAGGACTTGTAAACATATGAGAACTTGCAGAATTAGACAGTTTTTTTGGGGGCTCTTCATCACTGGTTGATCATCTCTATTAGGTTGACTAAAGTGGCAACATTTAAAAAATCAAAAAATTAAATAAGTACATCACAGATGTATACTTACATGTGTATAATCTTACATTTGCACGCCGCTTATGACGGAACCAAAGAGCCCAAGCATGCCCAGGAACTCGAGACGGCTTCGGTTCTTGACGGTGTACTCCTGCCATACGTTGGTCAGGCCGTAGAGGGCAGCACTGAGCAGCACCAGGCCGTCACCCAGTAGAATGTTGGAGGCTGATGGCACCGAGGTTTTTTTTTTCACAGTACTTTTTTTCAAATTAGGGTTAGTGGTTCAAACTAGGGTTATGATTTCAAAGTAGGGTTAACATAAGAAAAAAAAAAGTTAATTTACTGGAGCCCTGGTCTCGACCCGCCAATAGGTCCGCCCCCACCATGGCACCGACGCCCAGCAAACAGATGCAGACGGACACAAAGTGGACGGGACGGTAGCGCGTTTTCAGGAACCACCAGGACAGGATCATCACCACCGGGATCACAAAGCAGTCCAAAAGCTTCCAAAAGATCATGAACGATTATTTTAAACATATGCATGACTATGCCAATTTGGTAAAATGTGATTGGTCGGTGCAGGTTTGTGTCACCTGTATGCTGGTGATTGTCGTGTACTGGTAAGCTTTGACCACGCTGTAGTTTGCCTCCACGTCCACTAGGCCCAGCAGAAAGTACTGAAGCCAGCGCTTACGACTCATCTGGAACACACTCCTCGGACCTCGCCATTCAAAAAAGAGGACAAGACAACTGTTTCTTCCCATTGGGTGTGAACGCATCATTTGGAATCAGATGGTGTTGCGTTCAGTGTAACTGTTTCTTCCCATTGTGTGTGAACGCATCATTTGGAATCAGATGGTGTTGCGTCAGATGGTGTTGCGTTCAGTGTATCACCTATCATGCAGAACATCGCCGGTGTGTAGACGAGGCAGAGGAGTGCATAGTGGATGGCACTCTGAAGCATAGGCGCGTCCACCTGGTAGGCGGAGCTTAAATACTGAGACGACACGGCCGTACCGCATACCAGCACCGCCAGTACCTGACCCAGGACCAGGTTGCGAACTAAACGCCTGCCGCCAGAAAAAGCTCACAGGTCAGACGTCACGTGGTGGCGCTTTCCGGCGGACTCACCACGTCAACGCCTGCCTGATGCTGGCCGGCGTGCATGAGTCGAAGCATCCCGTCCGAGCGTCCAGAGACATCTTGGAAGATTCCGCTAGCTGCCAGGATCTAATGACTTTTTGTGTCTTCAAGCGATGAATGATTAACTATGCGTGGGCAAAAGTCACACGTTGCTTACTTATACGAGTGTCTAGAATGACATGACACAGCTACTGTTGACATAAATGAGCCAGTGATAACTAGTGTGGAGAAATTCTTGCAGGTGAATGACTTTAACTCTTAGAGCAGCAGTGGGGGGGGCCCCATTTCAACCCCTTACACTGAGTGCCAAGCAGGGAAGAAATGGGTACCATTGTTATAGTCACTGGTATGACTCGGCAGGGGGTTGAACCCACCACCTCCCAATCACAGGGCGGACACTCTCCTCTTAGGCCACTGAGCTGGTAAACACTTGTATCGTAGTATAACACTTATAGTCGTTTTCAAATAACGTGTATACCTATATACGCCTAAATATTGTTATCCAATATATCTAATGCAATTTCACATTAGATTGCTGGTTTGAAATTTGCTTTTAATATTATTATTTTTAATAAACATTTATGTTAAAACTTGTCTGGTGTTTTATTCCTTGTTTCTTTATTCGCCAATTAAAACATAAAAATCAGCTTAATCATGCATTTTATTATTTTTTTTACCTCGTGTAGTGTACCAAAATATCCCATAATTATCTGCCTAAATAATTGTGACTAATTTAAAACTATTCTACTTGTTAATACCTACAAAATAACATATTCTAACCGGAGATTGCATTGACCTAATTTTCACATGGTCCTTGTTTACATTTTGCATTTGACAGACAGCTGTCAAGTGCCACGTTAGGGCTCTTCTTATTTATTATGAGTTTTCTTTTGTAAGTTTAACTTTGGGTACTTCAAAAGTGTCATTTTAAATTGTACTTTGCTAGGTGTTCGTGTACGCAACGTGTTGTGATGACATCTGCTGTGGAGTCTTCACTGATCTAGTTGCTTGTGAGCTGCTCCATAAAACCATACATGTTCCACTGCCTGAGAGCAAGGCTTCCATAGGGTAGTGGTTATTGCTCTGGGCTTTCACCCCAGCGACCTAGGTTCGAATCTCAGTGGGACCACAAACATTTTTCACTGATCTAGTCGCTTGTGAGCTGCTCCATAAAACCATACATGTTCCACGTCCTGAGAGCAAGGCTTCCATAGGGTAGTGGTTAGTGCTCTGGGATTTCACCCCAGCGACCCGGGTTCGAATCTCAGTGGGATCAAAACATTTTTCACTGTAGTCGCTTGTGAGCTGCTCCATAAAACCATACATGTTCCATTTACTGAGAGCAAGGCTTCCATAGGGTAGTGGTTAGTGCTCTGGGCTTTCACCCCAGCAACCCGGGTTCGAATCTCAGTGCGACCAAAACATTTTTCACTGATCTAGTCGCTTGTGAGCTGCTCCATAAAACCATACATGTTCCATTTATTGAGAGCAACGCTTCCATAGGGTAGTGTTTAGTGCTCTGGGCTTTCACCCCAGCGACCTAGGTTCGAATCTCAGTGGGACCACAAAACTTTTTCACTGATCTAGTCGCTTGTGAGCTGCTCCATAAAACCATACATGTTCCATGGCCTGAGAGCAAGGCTTCCATAGGGTAGTGGTTAGTGCTCTGGGATTTCACCCCAGCGACCCGGGTTCGAATCTCAGTGCGACCAAAAAATTTTTCACTGATGTAGTCGCTTGTGAGCTGCTCCATAAAACCATACATGTTCCATTTACTGAGAGCAAGGCTTCCATAGGGTAGTGGTTAGTGCTCTGGGCTTTCACCCCAGCGACCTGGGTTCGAATCTCAGTGGGACCCAAAAATTTTTCACTGATCTAGTCTTCTTGTGAGCTGCTCCATAAAACCATACATGTTCCATGGCCTGAGAGCAAGGCTCAGGGCTTTCACCCCAGCGACCCGGGTTCGAATCTCAGTGGGAGCTAGGGTTAGGGTTAGAGCTAGGGTTAGAGCTTGGGTTAGGGTTAGAGCTAGGGATAGAGGTTGGGTTAGAGCTTGGGTTAGGGTTAGAGCTTGGGTTAGGGTTAGAGCTTGGGTTAGGGTTAGAGCTTGGGTTAGGGTTAGAGCTAGGGTTAGGGTTAGAGCTAGGGTTAGGGTTGGGGTTAGAGCTAGGGTTAGGGCTAGGGTTAGAGCTAGGGTTAGGGTAGGATTAGAGCTAGGGTTAGAGGTAGGGTTAGAGCTAGGGTTAGAGCTTGGGTTAGGGTTAGAGCTAGGGTTAGGGTTAGAGCTAGGGTTAGGGTTGGGGTTAGAGCTAGGGTTAGAGCTTGGGTTAGGGTTAGAGCTAGGGTTAGGGCTAGGGTTAGACCTAGGGTTAGAGCTAGGGTTAGGGTTATAGGTAGTGTTAGAGCTAGGGTTAGGGTAGGGTTAGGGTTAGAGCTTGGGTTAGGGTTAGAGATAGGGTTAGGGTTGGGGTTAGAGCTAGGGTTAGGGCTAGGGTTAGAGGTAGGGTTAGAGCTAGGGTTAGAGTTAGTGCGAGGGTTAGGGTTAGAGCTAGGGCTAGATCTAGGGTTAGAGCTAGGGTTAGGGTTAGAGCTTGGGTTAGGGTTAGAGCTTGGGTTAGGGTTAGAGCTAGGGTTAGAGCTAGGGTTAGAGCTTGGGTTAGAGCTAGGGTTAGGGTTAGAGCTAGGGTTAGGGTTGGGGTTAGAGCTAGGGTTAGAGCTTGGGTTAGGGTTAGAGCTAGGGTTAGGGCTAGGGTTAGGGTTAGACCTAGGGTTAGGGATAGAGCTAGGGTTAGAGGTTGGGTTAGAGCTAGGGTTAGGGTTAGAGCTTGGGTTAGGGTTAGAGCTAGGGTTAGGGTTGGGGTTAGAGGTAGGGTTAGGGTTAGAGCTTGGGTTAGGGTTAGAGCTAGGGTTAGGGTTAGAGCTAGGGTTAGAGCTAGGGTTAGGGTTAGAGCTAGGGTTAGGGTTTGAGCTAGGGTTAGGGTTAGAGCTAGGGTTAGGGTTAGGGCTAGGGTTAGAGGTAGGGTTAGGGTTAGAGCTAGGGTTAGGGTTAGAGGTAGGGTTAGAGCTAGGGTTAGGGCTAGGGTTAGAGCTAGGGTTAGGGTTAGAGGTAGGGTTAGAGCTTGGGTTAGGGTTAGAGCTAGGGTTAGGGTTGGGGTTAGAGCTAGGGTTAGGGTTAGAGCTAGGGTTAGGGTTAGAGCTAGGGTTAGGGTAGGGTTAGGGTTAGAGCTTGGGTTAGGGTTAGAGCTAGGGTTAGAGCTAGGGTTAGAGCTTGGGTTAGGGTTAGAGCTAGGGTTAGGGTTAGACCTAGGGTTAGGGTTAGAGCTAGCGTTAGGGTTAGAGGTAGGGTTAGGGTTGGGGTTAGAGCTAGGGTTAGGGTTAGAGCTAGGGTTAGAGCTAGGGTTAGGGTTTGAGCTAGGGTTAGGGTTAGAGCTAGGGTTAGGGCTAGGGTTAGAGGTAGGGTTAGAGCTAGGGTTAGGGTTAGTGCGAGGGTTAGGGTTAGAGCTAGGGTTAGGGTTAGAGCTAGGGTTAGGGCTAGGGTTAGAGGTAGGGTTAGGGTTAGAGCTAGGGTTAGTGCGAGGGTTAGGGTTAGAGCTAGGGTTAGAGCTAGGGTTAGGGTTAGGGTTAGAGCTAGGGTTAGAGCTAGGTTAGGGTTAGGGTTAGGGTTAGAGCTTGGGTTAGGGTTAGAGCTAGGGTTAGGGTTAGAGCTAGGGTTAGGGTTGGGGTTAGAGCTAGGGTTAGAGCTTGGGTTAGGGTTAGAGCTAGGGTTAGGGCTAGGGTTAGACCTAGGGTTAGATCTAGCGTTAGGGTTAGAGGTAGGGTTAGGGTTGGGGTTAGAGCTAGGGTTAGGGTTAGAGCTTGGGTTAGGGTTAGAGCTAGGGTTAGGGTTAGAGCTAGGGTTAGGCTTAGAGCTAGGGTTAGAGCTAGGGTTAGGGTTAGAGCTAGGGTTAGGGTTTGAGCTAGGGTTAGAGCTAGGGTTAGGGCTAGGGTTAGAGGTAGGGTTAGGGTTAGAGCTAGGGTTAGAGTTAGTGCGAGGGTTAGGGTTAGAGCTAGGCTTAGGGTTAGGGCTAGGGTTAGAGTTTGGGTTAGGGTTAGAGCTAGGGTTAGGGTTAGAGCTAGGGTTAGGGTTGGGGTTAGAGCTTGGGTTAGGGTTAGAGCTAGGGTTAGGGTTAGGGTTAGGGTTAGAGCTAGCGTTAGGGTTAGAGGTAGGGTTAGAGCTAGGGTTAGGGTAGGGTTAGAGCTTGGGTTAGAGTTAGTGCGAGGGTTAGGGTTGGAGCTAGGGTTAGAGCTAGGCTTAGGGTTGGGGTTAGAGCTAGGGTTAGGGTTAGCGCTTGGGTTAGGGTTAGAGCTAGGGTTAGAGCTAGGGTTAGGGTTAGAGGTAGGGTTAGAGCTAGGGTTAGGGTAGGGTTAGAGCTTGGGTTAGAGTTAGTGCGAGGGTTAGGGTTAGAGCTAGGGTTAGAGCTAGGGTTAGAGCTAAGGTTAGGGTTAGAGCTTGGGTTAGGGTTAGAGCTAGGGTTAGAGGTAGGGTTAGAGCTAGGGTTAGAGCTTGGGTTAGGGTTAGAGCTAGGGTTAGGGTTAGAGCTAGGGTTAGGGTTGGGGTTAGAGCTAGAGTTAGAGCTTGGGTTAGGGTTAGAGCTAGGGTTAGGGCTAGGGTTAGACCTAGGGTTAGAGCTAGGGTTAGAGGTAGGGTTAGAGCTAGGGTTAGGGTAGGGTTAGGGTTAGAGCTTGGGTTAGGGTTAGAGCTAGGGTTAGGGTTAGGGTTAGAGCTAGGGTTAGGGTTAGAGCTAGGGTTAGAGCTAGGGTTAGGGTTAGAGCTAGGGTTAGGGTTTGAGCTAGGGTTAGGGTTAGAGCTAGGGTTAGGGCTAGGGTTAGAGGTAGGGTTAGGGTTAGAGCTAGGGTTAGAGTTAGTGCGAGGGTTAGGGTTAGAGCTAGGCTTAGGGTAGGGTTAGAGCTTGGGTTAGGGTTAGAGCTAGGGTTAGGGTTAGAGCTAGGGTTAGGGTTAGGGTTAGGGCTTGGGTTAGGGTTAGAGCTAGGGTTAGGGATAGGGTTAGGGTTAGCGCTTGGGTTAGGGTTAGAGCTAGGGTTAGGGCTGGGGTTAGAGCTAGGGTTAGGGTTAGAGTTTGGGTTAGGGTTAGAACTAGGGTTAGGGTTAGGGTTAGAGCTAGGGTTAGGGTTGGGGTTAGAGCTAGGGTTAGAGCTTGGGTTAGGGTTAGAGCTAGGGTTAGGGTTAGGGCTAAGGTTAGGGTAAGAGCTAGGGTTAGGGTAAGAGCTAGGGTTAGGGTTAGAGCTTGGGTTAGGGTTAGAGCTAGGGTTAGGGCTAGGGTTAGGGTTAGAGCTAGGGTTAGGGTTAGAGCTTGGGTTAGGGTTAGAGCTAAGGTTAGAGGTAGGGTTAGGGTTAGAGCTTGGGTTAGAGCTAGGGTTAGGGTTAGAGCTAGGGTTAGGGTTGGGGTTAGAGCTAGGGTTAGGGTTAGAGCTTGGGTTAGGGTTAGAGCTAGGGTTAGGGTTAGAGATAGGGTTAGAGCTTGGGTTAGGGTTAGAGTTAGGGTTAGGGTTGGGGTTAGAGCTTGGGTTAGGGTTAGAGCTAGGGTTAGAGCTAGGGTTAGGGTTGGGGTTAGAGCTAGGGTTAGGGTTAGAGCTAGGGTTAGGGTTAGGGTTAGAGCTAGGGTTAGGGTTAGGGTTAGAGCTAGGGTTAGGGTTAGGGTTAGAGCTAGGGTTAGGGCTAAGGTTAGAGGTAGGGTTAGGGTTAGAGCTCGGGTTAGGGTTAGAGCTAGGGTTAGGGTTAGAGCTAGGGTTAGGTTTAGAGCTAGGCTTAGGGTTAGGGTTAGAGTTAGAGCGAGGGTTAGGGTTAGGGTTAGGGTTAGAGCTAGGGTTAGGGTTAGAATTAGAGTGAGGGTTAGAGCTAGGGTTAGGGTTAGAGCTAGGCTTAGGGTTAGGTTTAGAGTTAGAGCTAGGGTTAGAGCTAGGGTTAGGGTTAGAGTTAGTGCGAGGGTTAGGGTTAGAGCTAGGGTTAGGGTTAGGGTTAGAAAATGAAACGCTTTATTTTTGAAAAAAATAAAAAAGAAACTACCATACATGGTAGTTTAAAAAAAAAAAAACTACCGTGTATGGTAGTTTTTTTTTTTTTTAAAAAAAAAGCTCTAACCCTAACCCTAGCTCTAACTCTAACCCTAAGCCTAGCTCTAACCCTAACCTTCGCACTAACTCTAACCCTAACCCTAGCTCTAACCCTCACTCTAATTCTAACCCTAACCCTAGCTCTAACCCTACCTCTAACCCTAACCCTCGCTCTAACTCTAACCCTAACCCTAACCCTAAGCCTAGCTCTAACCCTAACCCTAGCTCTAACCCTAGCTCTAACCCTAACCCGAGCTCTAACCCCAACCCTAACCCTAGCTCTAACCCTAACCCTAGCTGTAACCCAAGCTCTAACCCTAACCCTAGCTCTTACCCTAACCCTAACCCTAACCCTAACCCTACCTCTAACCCTAGCCCTAACCCTAGCTCTAACCCTAACCCTAACCCTAGCTCTAACCCTAACCCTAACCCTAACCCTCACTCTAACTCTAACCCTAACCCTAAGCCTAGCTCTAACCCTAACCCTAACCCTAACCCTAGCTCTAACCCTAACCCGAGCTCTAACCCTACCTCTAACCCTAGCCCTAACCCTAGCTCTAACCCTAGCTCTAACCCTAACCCTAACCCTAACCCTAGCTCTAACCCCCAACCCTAACCCTAGCTCTAACCCTAGCTCTAACCCTAACCCAAGCTCTAACCCTAGCTCTAACCCTAACCCTACCTCTAACCCTAGCCCTAACCCTAGCTCTAACCCTAACCCTAGCTCAAACCCTAACCCTAGCTCTAACCCTAACCCTAGCTCTAACCCTAGCTCAAACCCTAGCTCTAACCCTAACCCAAGCTCTAACCCTAGCTCTAACCCCAACCCTAACCCTAGCTCTAACCCTAACCCAAGCTCTAACCCTAACCCTACCCTAACCCTAGCTCTAACCCTACCTCTAACCCTAACCCTAGCTCTCACCCTAACCCTAGGTCTAACCCTAACCCTAGCCCTAACCCTAACCCTAGCTCTAACCCTAACCCAAGCTCTAACCCTAACGCTAGCTCTAACCCTACCTCTAACCCTAGCTCTAACCCTAACCCTAGCTCTAACCCTAACCCTAGCTCTTACCCTAACCCTAGCTCTAACCCTAACCCAAGCTCTAACCCTAACCCTAGCTCTAACCCTAGCTCTAACCCTAGCTCTAACCCTAACCCTAACCCTCGCACTAACTCTAACCCTAGCTCTAACCCTAACTCTATCTCTAACCCTATCTCTAACCCTACCTCTAACCCTAACCCTAACCCTAGCCCTAACCCTAGCTCTAACCCTAACCCAAGCTCTAGCCTTAGCTCTAACCCCAACCCTAACCCTAGCTCTAACCCTAACCCTAACCCAAGCTCTAACCCTAACCCTAGCTCTAACCCTAGCTCTAACCCTAGCTCTAACCCTACCTCTAACCCTAACCCAAGCTCTAACCCTAAGCCTAGCTCTTACCCTAACCCTAGCTCTTACCCTAACCCTAGCTCTAACCCTAACCCTAGCTCTTACCCTAACCCTAGCTCTAACCCTAAACCAAGCTCTAACCCTAGCTCTAACCCTAACCCAAGCTCTAACCCCAACCCTAACCCTAGCTCTAACCCTAACCCAAGCTCTAACCCTAGCTCTAACCCTAACCCTAGCTCTAACCCTAACCCAAGCTCTAACCCTAACCCTAGCTCTAACCCCAACCCTAACCCTAGCTCTAACCCTAACCCAAGCTCTAACCCCAACCCTAACCCTAGCTCTAACCCTAACCCAAGCTCTAACCCTAGCTCTAACCCTAGCTCTAACCCTAACCCAAGCTCTAACCCTAACCCTAGCTCTAACCCTAACCCAAGCTCTAACCCTAGCTCTAACCCTAACCCTAGCTCTAACCCTAACCCAAGCTCTAACCCTAACCCTAGCTCTAACCCCAACCCTAACCCTAGCTCTAACCCTAACCCAAGCTCTAACCCCAACCCTAACCCTAGCTCTAACCCTAACCCAAGCTCTAACCCTAGCTCTAACCCTAGCTCTAACCCTAACCCAAGCTCTAACCCTAACCCTAGCTCTAACCCCAACCCTAACCCTAGCTCTAACCCTAACCCTAGCTGTAACCCAAGCTCTAACCCTAACCCTACCTCTAACCCTAGCTCTAACCTTAACCCAAGCTCTAACCCTAACCCTAACCCTAACCCTAGCTCTAACCTTAACCCAAGCTCTAACCCTAGCTCTAACCCCAACCCTAACCCTAGCTCTAACCCTAGTTCTAACCCTAACCCAAGCTCTAACCCTAACCCTAGCTCTAACCCCAACCCTAACCCTAGCTCTAACCCTAACCCTAGCTCTAACCCTAACCCAAGCTCTAACCCTAACCCTACCTCTAACCCTAGCTCTAACCCTAACCCAAGCTCTAACCCTAACCCTAGCTCTAACCCTAACCCTAGCTCTAACCCTAACCCAAGCTCTAACCCTACCCTAAGCCTAGCTCTAACCCTAACCCTCGCACTAACTCTAACCCTAGCTCTAACCCTAACCCTACCTCTAACCCTAACTCTAACCCTAACCCTAGCTCAAACCCTAACCCTAGCTCTAACCCTAACCCTAGCTCTAACCCTAGCTCTAACCCTAACCCTAGCTCTAACCCTAACCCAAGCTCTAACCCTAACCCTAACCCTAGCTCTAACCCCAACCCTAACCCTAGCTCTAACCCTAACCCAAGCTCTAACCCCAACCCTAGCTCTAACCCTAACCCTAGCTCTAACCCTACCTCTAACCCTAACCCTAGCTCTAACCCTAACCCTAGGTCTAACCCTAACCCTAACCCTAACCCTAGCCCTAACCCTAGCTCTAACCCTAACCCAAGCTCTAACCCTAGCACTAACCCCAACCCTAACCCTAGCTCTAACCCTAGCTCTAACCCTAACCCAAGCTCTAGCCTTAGCTCTAACCCCAACCCTAACCCTAGCTCTAACCCTAACCCTAACCCAAGCTCTAACCCTAACCCTAGCTCTAACCCTAGCTCTAACCCTAGCTCTAACCCTACCTCTAACCCTAACCCAAGCTCTAACCCTAAGCCTAGCTCTTACCCTAACCCTAGCTCTTACCCTAACCCTAGCTCTAACCCTAACCCTAGCTCTTACCCTAACCCTAGCTCTAACCCTAAACCAAGCTCTAACCCTAGCTCTAACCCTAACCCAAGCTCTAACCCCAACCCTAACCCTAGCTCTAACCCTAACCCAAGCTCTAACCCTAGCTCTAACCCTAACCCTAGCTCTAACCCTAACCCAAGCTCTAACCCTAACCCTAGCTCTAACCCCAACCCTAACCCTAGCTCTAACCCTAACCCAAGCTCTAACCCCAACCCTAACCCTAGCTCTAACCCTAACCCAAGCTCTAACCCTAGCTCTAACCCTAGCTCTAACCCTAACCCAAGCTCTAACCCTAACCCTAGCTCTAACCCTAACCCAAGCTCTAACCCTAGCTCTAACCCTAACCCTAGCTCTAACCCTAACCCAAGCTCTAACCCTAACCCTAGCTCTAACCCCAACCCTAACCCTAGCTCTAACCCTAACCCAAGCTCTAACCCCAACCCTAACCCTAGCTCTAACCCTAACCCAAGCTCTAACCCTAGCTCTAACCCTAGCTCTAACCCTAACCCAAGCTCTAACCCTAACCCTAGCTCTAACCCCAACCCTAACCCTAGCTCTAACCCTAACCCTAGCTGTAACCCAAGCTCTAACCCTAACCCTACCTCTAACCCTAGCTCTAACCTTAACCCAAGCTCTAACCCTAACCCTAACCCTAACCCTAGCTCTAACCTTAACCCAAGCTCTAACCCTAGCTCTAACCCCAACCCTAACCCTAGCTCTAACCCTAGTTCTAACCCTAACCCAAGCTCTAACCCTAACCCTAGCTCTAACCCCAACCCTAACCCTAGCTCTAACCCTAACCCTAGCTCTAACCCTAACCCAAGCTCTAACCCTAACCCTACCTCTAACCCTAGCTCTAACCCTAACCCAAGCTCTAACCCTAACCCTAGCTCTAACCCTAACCCTAGCTCTAACCCTAACCCAAGCTCTAACCCTACCCTAAGCCTAGCTCTAACCCTAACCCTCGCACTAACTCTAACCCTAGCTCTAACCCTAACCCTACCTCTAACCCTAACTCTAACCCTAACCCTAGCTCAAACCCTAACCCTAGCTCTAACCCTAACCCTAGCTCTAACCCTAGCTCTAACCCTAACCCTAGCTCTAACCCTAACCCAAGCTCTAACCCTAACCCTAACCCTAGCTCTAACCCCAACCCTAACCCTAGCTCTAACCCTAACCCAAGCTCTAACCCCAACCCTAGCTCTAACCCTAACCCTAGCTCTAACCCTACCTCTAACCCTAACCCTAGCTCTAACCCTAACCCTAGGTCTAACCCTAACCCTAACCCTAGCCCTAACCCTAGCTCTAACCCTAACCCAAGCTCTAACCCTAGCACTAACCCCAACCCTAACCCTAGCTCTAACCCTAGCTCTAACCCTAACCCAAGCTCTAACCCTAGCTCTAACCCTACCTCTAACCCTAGCTCTAACCCTAACCCAAGCTCTAACCCTAACCCTAGCTCTAACCCTAACCCTCGCACTAACTCTAACCCTAGCTCTAACCCTAACTCTACCTCTAACCCTAGCCCTAACCCTAGCTCTAACCCTAGCTCAAACCCTAACCCTAGCTCTAACCCTAGCTCTAACCCTAACCCAAGCTCTAACCCTAACCCTAGCTCTAACCCTAGCTCTAACCCTAACCCAAGCTCTAACCCTAACCCTACCCTAACCCTAGCTCTAACCCTACCTCTAACCCTAACCCTAGCTCTAACCCTACCTCTAACCCTAGCTCTAACCCTAGCCCTAACCCTAACCCTAGCTCTAACCCTAACCCAAGCTCTAACCCTAGCTCTAACCCCAACCCTAACCCTAGCTCTAACCCTAACCCTACCTCTAACCCTAACCCAAGCTCTAAACCTAAGCCTAGCTCTTACCCTAACCCTAGCTCTTACCCTAACCCTAGCTCTAACCCTAACCATAGCTCTTACCCTAACCCTAGCTCTAACCCTAACCCAAGCTCTAACCCTAACCCTAGGGTTAGGTAGCTCTAACCCTACCTCTAACCCTAGCTCTAACCCTAACCCAAGCTCTAACCCTAACCCAAGCTCTAGCTCTAACCCTAACCCTAACCCAAGCTCTAGCTCTAACCCTAACCCAAGCTCTAACCCTAACCCTAGCTCCCACTGAGATTCGAACCCGGGTCGCTGGGGTGAAAGCCCAGAGCCTTGCTCTCAGGCCATGGAACATGTATGGTTTTATGGAGCAGCTCACAAGAAGACTAGATCAGTGAAAAATTTTTGGGTCCCACTGAGATTCGAACCGAGGTCGCTGGGGTGACAGGCCAGAGCACTAACCACTACCCTATGGAAGCCTTGCTCTCTGCGCATGGAACATGTATGGTTTTATGGAGCAGCTCACAAGCGACTAGATCAGTGAAAAATTTTACTGGTCCCACTGAGATTCGAACCTAGGTCGCTGGGATGACAGGCCAGAGCACTAACCACTACCCTATGGAAGCCTTGCTCTCAGCCCATGGAACATGTATGGTTTTATGGAGCAGCTCACAAGAAGACTAGATCAGTGAAAAAATTTTTGGTCACACTGAGATTCGAAACCAGGTCGTTGGGGTGAAAGCCCAGAGCACTAACCACTACCCTATGTAAGCCTTGCTCTCAGCCCTTGGAACATGTATGGTTTTATGGAGCAGCTCACAAGCGACTACAGTGAAAAAATTTTTGGTCCCACTGAGATTCGAACCCGTGTTGCTGGGGTGAAATCCCAGAGCACTAACCACCACCCTATGGAAGCCTTGCTCTCAGGCCATGGAACATGTATGGTTTTATGGAGCAGCTCACAAGCGACTAGATCAGTGAAGTCTCCACAGCAGATGTCATCACAACACGTTGTGTACACGTGTACATAGGTATACACGTTATTTAAAAACTACTATTAAAAAAAATAAATAAGAAAGTGATTTGGTGAACGATTCTTTTGAACAAATACTTTGAGTGAACCGATTCTAAAGATTCAGTTCACTTAAAACTGGAATACACATCGCTCGTACAAAACAGTGCAAGCTATTGTAGACTGCCGGTCGAAATAGCCCACTGGTTAGTAACTCGGGCTCTTGCTCGGTAAGAGCTTGGTTCGCTCCCAGGTGCGAGGAAATGCTTTTGTTGTGCAATTGACCCTTTATTTATTCTCTTTTATTTTTAACCTCGTGTAGTGTACCTACACATGTTGTCATATAAAGCAGTTAACCAAATGTCTGATTTTTATGTTTTAATTGGCGAAGATAAAAACAAGGAATAAGACGCCAGACAAGTTTTAACATAAACGTTTATTAAAAATAATGATATTAAAAGCAAATTTCAAACCAGCAATCTAATGTGAAATTGCATTAGATATATTGGATAACAATATTTAGGCGTATATAGGTATACACGTTATTTGAAAACGACTATAAGTGTTATACTACGATACAAGTGTTTACCAGCTCAGTGGCCTAAGAGGAGAGTGTCCGCCCTGAGATTGGGAGGTTGTGGGTTCAAACCCACAGCCGAGTCATACCAGTGACTATAACAATGGTACCCATTTCTTCCCTGCTTGGCACTCAGTGTAAGGGGTTGAAATGGGGCCCCCCCCTGCTGCTCACGATCATTGGGACTTTTGGCACTCAGTTCATCCTCACGTTCTGCAGGAGCCTGATCATTGAATCAGGTGTGTTTAACAAGGGAAACTTGGAAAACATGGAGGAGTGCGGCCCTCAAGGACTGGACTTGGACACCGCCTTAGATGCATAAACATTTTCATATTCCAAGTTTTCTCCAACTATAAGGTACACTTGAAAATGGCGGTGTATCTAATGCAGTGTCCGTGTGAGGGGTGAGGGCGGGTGTGGCACTTTTCACTTTCAGTTAAGCTTTAGCCATGATTTTTCCCTAATGAAGTGGCCTGTTATTAAGTACACCTGAAAATGGCGGTGTACCTAATGGAGTGTCTGTATCTTTTGGAAGCTGTACAACAGCGACACTGTGTTTCAAAGCAACAAAAATATAATCAAATTGAAATGAAATACTAATTGAATGACAAAATGAAAATGTCATAAATATTCAAAATGACAAAAAAAAAGTTTTAAACAATTGATTCAATAGAAAAATAGAATATTATATCAGAATAAAATACAAGTGGTGAAATAAGGAAAACAAAAAATAAATGAAAATAAAATAGGATGAAATAAAAAGTTATTTGGTTTTTTTTGTAGAAATGAAATAAATATGAAAAAGTAAACTTGGAACAAAACTTAATAAAATAACATGCATAATAATAAAAAAAAAAAGTTTAAAAAGTATTCAAATAATACCATCAAACTGGAAAGAAATGTAACAGAGGAGAAGCCTAAAGTGCGTCGTCTCAGAAGCTGGTGAGCACGGAGCTGGTCACCACGACGACGCTGAGGGTTCCGAGGTGCTCCAGCGGCTGGCCGCTTTTGTTCCGCAGTTGCATCCTCTGGCTGATGTCGCCCGCCTCGGTGGACAGCGTCAACTCGCCCAAGAACGAGTCCATCAACGTGTTCCGATTATAAACCTGCCCCCCCCCACCACAACATCAACACTTTGCATGAGCACTTTACGGTAGCACAAATATGAACACACACCTTGATGACAATCGAGCCGCCGCTTTTCTTCCGGTAGAAGATCGCCTTGGTGTCAAAATTGGGACTGCGAGTCTCGTCGTGGACGGCGGAGCGAATCGTGTCTCCTTCGCAGTGAACGGTCACGTACGTGTTGTTACCTGCACACGGATAATAATAATATTAATAAATAATAATTAAAAAAAATCAAGCGGTGAGGTGACACTGCAATCTCACCAGTCAGTGCGTTGCCTTCGATGACATGTACTTGCGAGACCAGCGATGGGTAACCACACAAACCCGTCCAACAGGTGCGAGGGGGCTGATCTTCACGCAACTCCCTGATGTTTTCAGAATTACGAATGACAAATCACAAACATGCTGGTATGATATTAAAAACAAAAAAATTAGTGTTGATCGTGTTTAGCTAGGAATTAATTATTTTTCATTTGGTTGTGTTTTTTTCCTTTTTTTAAAAAAATATTTTAGTCTTGGTTACCTGCAGCGCGACGGCACATCGGTGAAGATGCGCAACAGGAAGTTTCCCTCTAGGTTGGGCTCGAAGGTGGTCGGCAGGATGACATAGCGGCCCTCCTTGAGGTCAACGCGTAGGAACACAGACCTATGGAAAACATTTATTCATAATCTTTCATATCCATGTAAAAGCTGTTTTGTTGCTAATCAAGGCTCCACGTGGGCTTTGCCGACAAACCTGGCGTTGCTGTAGGTGCAGCCGGCCGCCTTCTGCTGGGGAGCGTGCATACGGTACTTTCGGTTCAACTCCACCTGAGCGCACACGATGCTGTAAAATGTCATCAACTGCCAACTTGACAATAAATCGACTTTGCCCAATTAGTATCTCTGACCTTGTAGATTTCAAAGCCGATGGCCAGGTTCTCTCCTCGTCCTTCCTTCAGCGAGGCCCTGCGGTCTCTCTGCTGCAGACATACGAGAGCCTCGTCCTCGCTCTTGGTCACGTCAAAGATGTACTACGACAAAAAACATGCAGGCAACAAAATCAACAATTGGAGTCTCAGTTCTTGACTTTTAGAGAATGAAAAGAGGGATGAGACCCTCCTCCAAGGCTAAAATGTTAAGGTGAGGAGCACCTGAGGGTTTTGGAGGAAGGTCTGCTTGTTGTTGGCGCAGCCGCCGGCCCGGTTCTTCAGCTCGTCGTCATGGCGACTCCAGGAGCCGCGCAACGTCACCTCCTCCCAGGTCTTGTGAAAGCTCAGGTAAGACGTGTTGATCATGCGGCACAGGATGAGGTCCGTGAAGTTGGAGATGAAGTCGCTGAACGTCATCCTGAGCGGGGACGAACCAGCATGTTAATAAGCGAGTCCACGGTATGACGTGGCACGGAAACTCACCAGAACTCTCCGTCATTTTGCACCACGACGCCGAGGTTCTCGCGTTCACGGCTACTGACCTTCTTCCACTCTTCTGAACTGTGAACGCAATCGCTTATGGTCACGTATTCATCTTCAATGGCCTTCAAAGTGTACATTTGGGTGTGTCACCTGTCGCTCCAGGGTCCGCTCCACTCGCTGCGCCCCCAAGGGTTCCTCAGGCGGATCATTTCCAGTTTATTGGACTTGAAAAAGGCCAGGAAGCCGTGACCGAGTCGCACGCGTCGCACGTCCGTCACGGCGTATGCGTGACCTTTGACCAGGCCGTTGGGCATGCGGGCCTCCATGTCGGATGAGCTGCTTGCCTAAGGGACATCGCAGTAAGCCATGTTAGCGCCACCTACTGGCAGCCAACAAGTCATGCATGAAATTTTTACCCAAAAATATGGAGTATGAGTGGCTCACCGCTACAGAGGCGCTGATGAGCCCTCCCCTCTCGTGGACTTTGAGCACCCGCCTGAAGAGCTCGGCTTGCGTCTCCACGTTGTCCTTGGCGTCGCTTTCACTCACGCATATGGACTGCGACACGCCGCCCGTGAAGTCCACCAGCGCGTCCGCCGTGTTGCCGCCGTTCAGCGCCTCGTAGCAGCCGCACGTCCTGAAATGACAACCAAGGACTGTCTAAAAACTTTTGTCCACAACAGGAAGCGGGTGTGAGTGTCCATACTTGGCATAGGCCTTCTCCACCAAAGCGCTCCAGAACTCGTTGGGGTCGTTGGAGCGACAGTAGACCAGATTACCGTTGAGTGTGGGCAGCCGGTCGTCGATCACCACGTCCACCCACTCGCCGAACCTCCAGAAGCGGAAGTGGAAGATGCCGGCGTACAACTCCGGGTGGCTCTCGTCCCACTCTTGGTCCTTCCAGTCGGGAATGACCTGGCACAGATTAAATTAGACATAGGTGTGGCCTCAGGACAAATAAAGAACGAATCACCGAAAAACAAGACGATGCCATGAACATGCGAGGCTTGCTGGTAAATTTCTCTGCATGGCCTTGAGTGACACGATCCCAAAACGGTGACACATGTTCACTGAAACGGACATGCGCACACACACTCTGATATAAATAAAGAAATAAGTGATCCATTGAGTAGAGACGGCCTCTGGGGGCGCCAGGAAACTCCCAGAGTTCCCACCTGTACGTCATCGGCGCCACCTGTTGCCTGACAACAATACACGCGCACACACGCTTGACTTCCTCCTTCTTTCTTGAACGCTGCAAATTAATCTTTTTTTTGTGCCAATATAGTTACATAACTTGACAAAAACATTGATGTTATGTCCTCTCTGCTAATGTGAGGGTCAATCAATAAATGTTGCCGACAGGCCTGTGTGTGTGTGTGTGTGTGTGTGATGGAAATAGCTGTGGAAATGCTAGGTGGGAGGGGCCAATGTGGAGAGAAACAAAAAGCAGAGAGTCCGTGAGAGATGTCTCATAACATCCGTCTATCCACCCGTCAAAACATCCACTCATAACTATTCATCCATCCATCCACAGAGGAGAGGACGGGTGCGGGACATGGAGGAAACGGGAGCGGCGTCCGATAGCGTGGTGCTGGAATTTAAAGAGGACACGGCGCTGACGGAGGTGAGAGCCTCGTTTTGTTTCAGGAAAACGAAATCATATACAAGCAATAATTAAGAAATCATGCTAAATGTGCATATCTTTTAAATTTTATAAATTTTAATTTTAAATAATGCCTTAATTTTGTCGTTTTGCTAAATATTTAAAAATCTTTTTGAATAATTTCCTGATTATATTAATAGTACCTTGTTGTAATCATATCTTCATTATTTTACTGATTGACCCTGCCAGAAATAGCAAAATCCAAATTGACACTCTCCAAAAAATGATTTATAATTGCCTAGAACTGCCATAAGATGGCGCCAAAGCACTACTTTTGTCCTTAGCTCATTTGACACAAAGATGAGAGTTGGCAGCAAAGCACCTGAGCATGCCACAAGACGTTGAAAGTGAATCTGGTGGTTAAAGACGTCGCTGTGATCCCACAGAAGATGCGTCTGCGCGTTTCGTCGCTTCAATGCTCGGGCCAAAAGCGTCAAGATGGCGAGCGACTGCTGCTGCCCCACGAGGCCGTCTACCGGCTAGACTTCCGGCGGCAGGAGCTGAGCTTCCGTCGCTGGAACGTATCTCTGGGCGGGCACGGGCGCGTCACCATCACGGGCATCTCGCAGCACTGGACGCCTGACCTCACCCATCTGATGACGCGCCAGCTCCTGGAGCCCGTCGGCACCTTCTGGCGCAACGCCGACGACCCCGACGGCTGCGGCCTCAAGTGGTTGGAGGCCGACATGCAGGAGTTCGGCGAGAGGATCGCCGAGCTGGCCAAGGTCCGCAAGGTCATGTACTTCCTGTTTGCGTTCAAAGACGGCGCCGAGGCGGCTAAGCTACGATGCTCGCTGGCTTTTTCCTCACAGGAATGAATCTCGCGTTCCAGGCAGTCCAATGGAAACAAACACTTGTCTTGTAGAATTGTTGGTTTGTGTATAGAAAGCTAGAAATAAATCTTTATCTATGCACGACTGTATTTTATTTGGATTAATAATGCCATTCTATCATCGCCGATTATCTTTTGCTCCCCCAACGGATTTGTTTTGCTCTTAGCAATCGTGTAGGTTAGCTTTACATGTAAACAAACAAGATGGCTGACCTTCTGCCAAAGACCATCTTGCGTCGCCAGGGTGGAGCAGGCTGCCACGAACCAACAGTTTCCCAGCTGGCCTTGGTGGAGGTCATGGGCACTCAGGCCGTCCACGAAGAGGTGCGGCTCTTGACATAACTCCTGCTCAAACAAAAGTCAGTATGAAGCCTACTGTTTAGTTAAGCTCGGACAAGGATGTCATTTTAGTAGGCGGCAGCAGGGCGGCGCCGCCATTCAATCTACACTAAGTAAACACACACATGCTTTGTAAATCCACTTCATCATCTATCAATCAAAGTTTGTGACGGAAACACAGGAGGATATTAATGTGGAAACAACACAGCAATGAAATAGCAAGAACACGTGAGAAAGGTCATAGGAATTAAACAAGGAAACATAGGAAAAGGAAACACAGCAAGGAACCGAGGAACAGAACAAGGTAACACCCTCTGATTATGTTTCGTGAACCACAGGGAGTCTCAATGCTGGCAGCCAAATGAGAGAACGTAGAAAAACCACAAACACACACACACACACACACATGGGCGCACACACTCACTCCCTCCCTGCTTCTAGTTTGTCCTTTGAAAAAAGTTAAAGTGGTACCTGCGGCCTCTTCCAGATGATGTTGCCGATGCGGTTGGCCTGGTAGAAGAGAGATTGGTCTGTGGCGGGGAACAGGGGGTCTTCAAACAGGCGGCCGTTTCGGCGACATTGATTTCGCAGGGAGGTGAATGATTGGCCCTCGTAAGCTACCACCATCCTGATGCTATATCATTAATTATGAAAAAATATTGTTTTGCATGAGTGGGATGAAGAAGTTTGTGAAGAAACCAAAACATGGAGATAGAAGGCGTGGCCACCACCCACTGTACAGATGTTCAAATATCATGTGTGACCTTTTTTGGGACCACATGACACTAAAATAGAATTTTTGCAAACCTTTTAACTTTTCTCGTGATTAGAAAAAAAAAAAAAAAGGAACTTTTTTTGCCTCTCAAGTGGTTTGGAGACATGTCAAACCAAACACAGGAAGATGGCAGCCGAAGGGAAGTTAAAAGAAAATCAATTTACAAAATAAACGGGAGTCAAAAGCAGTTTATTTTTCTCCTTTTTTTAACCGGGTAGAAAAAATAATTGAGATAAAAAATCTGAGCCTATATACATGTTTTTGTTTACTCTAATTTGTGGTGCCTTCGTGGACCTTCTGATAAAATGATTAAACAAAAGTAGGGGATGTCACGCCAAGTTCCCGCTTTTAGTTTGAAATCTCGTAGTGGAAGTAGTCTTATTTACGCGAACTAATCGATCAAAGTTTTTTTACGATTTGCTACATTCTTTTGTAATTTTTTTCCAGATGTAAACATCTATTATGTAACAACTTAATTCGTTTAACAGTGAAAATAAGTGAAAGTAAACTCACACACGACAAAGAAAAGACATTTAAATCAACCGTCCAGGTCTAAAAGAAAACTTTAAAAGTTAGCTAAAACTGGGCGCTTACCTCAAAAATGTGGCTGTGACGTCAGCTGTGTTTTTTCTCGTCTTCGCAACCAGGAAAACTTTTCGTCTTGTTTTTGGTGTGATGAAGACGATGAAGTTTGAGCGTTACTCTCACCCAAGAGACAACATCAGGGAGTCACCACTTGGTGGTGCGTACATGGACTAACTTGTCAAAATAAGGCGCGTGCAGACATTGGGGTCGCGCGGTGCATTATGGGTAATGGTGTTTCTAGCTACCAATAGGCGGAAAGCAACATTTGGACCATGTTTTTGATTTACCTCGTTTACCTGCTGGTTGGTAGAAGCATCTGTGGCTAAAGCCAAACTCTGGCAAGGAGTTTACTTTCTGGGGTTGGATTTGACAACTCTGACATTCACAGATATTAATCTTTAACATCTTCATCTTTATGTGTCATGTGAGAAAGTTGCACTTTACACTCGCATATTTCTAGCTGGAGACAAACTCACACACCTGTCAAGACCAGGGAAAAACAAACAATACTTTTATTGAACTTATATTTTTCATTACTAGAATATTTTGTATTCATGTAAGTATTCTTTTTTTATGTGATCTTTATTGCTGGGCACTCTAATTTCATTCACATGACTGAATCAATACAAATGATTTGGGACGATTTGGGTCAATGATTTGACAAGTGGGAAAAGCAAAATAATCTTTCTGCTTGTCTTTTTTTTTTGTTGCTGCTCATGTTATAAACTGCGCCGACTTGCAGCTTTGGAATGTTGGCCCGCTGCTTCATGGTCATAACATTCCTGGCTGTGTCGATCTATCCCGGGATATCAGGACGCCCCAACGTCCTGATGGTAGCGCCCACCATCAGGGTAGACGGTCACCCACAGGCGGTGTTGACTATCAAGTGTGGCGATGGCCACAAGGCAGGTTGGTGACCTACCAAGTCAACACCTATTTTTGTATTCCACACACTTGGGTCAAAAACAAACCCAATTATGGGTCAAAAGGTGACCAACCAGCACTTAGTTCAATTTAACTCAACTTTTTATTATTCTTTGGCCAGCAGGTGTGGTGGTGTACTGGCACACCCCCTTCGGACCCTTCCACTCACCAGCCTTCCACACAGAACTGAACCCGGTCCACGTGCACCAGTCCGGCAGTCTGGTGGTCTACAATCTGAGTGACCTCCACCAGGGTTTGTATTACTGCCTGCTGCAGCATGACGACGGGGGGTCCACGCTGTTCCCCTACGAGCTACACATGCAGGAAAAAGATGGTGAACGTGGTCCGAGGTCCAGGAGGGCCCTGAGGAAACAGGAAGCGGTTTCTGATGAAGTGTTTGTAGCAGCCGTGACGACGGCGGTGCTGCTCACCTTTGTGTTTGGGTTCAGCGCAGGAGCTCTGAGCAGGACGCCTCTTCTCAGGTGGGCCCTCATCTACAAGCAGTCAAATCAGACTGACCATAAAAACTCATATTTTCTCTGCATGCACTCTACTTTCAGTCCATTTCAAATTATTTTTTTAGTCCACTTGTAAATTTACGTTATGCCTACTAATCCACTCATACCGTGATTACAAAGCCATTTCTACATTTGCTGTCAAAATACATCACATTACCAAAACCGGCCAGCAGATGTCAGTGTTGTACTGTTACAAATGGTATGACTTATTTTGGACGCCTAACGTGACTTGCAGTTTTTATCGGAACCATCTAAACTCGGATATATTTGTTCCTGCAGATGTTTGAGGGCAATCACTAACCGACGACGATCACCACGGCGCCCTGACATTACTATGCCGACGCTCACCAACTGTCCTTCATCGCCATCCTCACCATCATCATCATCATCATCATCCTTACGTCCACCTGCCAAACCTCAGAGAAGTTTCCGGGACAAACGGAGTCAGGATGAGAAGGGGGAGGACAATCCCGCCGCCGCCTACCTAGAAGCCTGCGACCACGTTGATGACGAGAAAGGAAGATTAGCATTAAGAGGAGGAACTAAAGGTGAAGAGGGGAGGAGGTGGAGAAGCAAGGAGGAAGAGAAGGAAGAGCATGAAGTTCCTTCTTATGATGGGATGATGGAGAAGAATGAGAAGGAACAAAATGAAGATGACAGAAAGAACAGAAATGAAGATGAAAGAAAGAATAGGAGGGAAGATGGAGATGAAAATATAATCAGTCAGTCTTCACAATCAGACAATGACAATCAAAACCAGGAAGTAGAATCATTTTCTCGCCCGAGTCGGGTCATCCGCGTTTATCAGTATGATCAAGATGGCCACCGTTACAGCCACCTTCCCGACCCTGAGCCCGACCCCACTGCCAGAACCAAGCAGCGCTCAATCTCCCTATCCCGCCTCAACGCCATCATGGCCGCCGCTTCAGCGGGGCCCATGGACACCCCACCCCTCCCAAAAGACACTCTTTGACATAAAGTTTGAAATCAGGTCACACTCTTGAGACACTTATAATCTATTTGATCAATCAAATTAAAAGACAAACTAAGATGACTAATCTGAATTCTCAAACAAAACGAATTAAATATATTTAATATTCAATTTCTTGTACAACCAGATTAGAATCTAAAAAAACGGAATCTTGCTGTTGACTTAATAAAAAAAATAACATCCAAATCAGCTCATGTGTTTGTGTACAATGTGTGTGCGTATGTGTGTGTCTGATTACACCCCCTGTAGTGTTGTAGTGTGCCAGTAACATGGGTCAGTGACAGTGAATGAGTTGCTCACATGACGCCTTAATAGCGACGCAGAGGAAGGAGGAACAAGTTAAATGCTCTTGAAGCACACACACAAATTGGCATGACATCTTTGAAGACCGCAGGAGGACAAGGACCGGCTGGAGATTAGGTAAAGACCAAGACAAGGACATAAACGGAATGGACTGAAGACATCTGGAAGGAAGCATCTGAAGACAGAAGATAGAAAGTTTTTTTTTTTTTTCATTCCAGTGTTGGAGTCATTTTTCATAACCTGTTATTTTCATCACATCATGAACGGTGAGAAGAAGCTAAATTTAATGCACTGCATTACGCTAAGAGCCGAGTTTAATATTGACTTTTTGTTAATTTATTTCAATGTATCATGAATTTAACTTATTTGAAATATTTTGACAGGCCCCCAGATAAATCTAGATATGAGTTGACACAGCAAGATGGCAAGTACGAATAACAAATTCAGGCCAGTGTGTCCCTCAGTGGGGGGTTCAGGACAGGCAGGGGGGCTGCTGATGGAGATCCCCTCAGGCTGTGCACTGACTAGATCAGGTTCTGGGGTGTAGACAGGAAATGAATGGGACAAGTCAGCGTATTGGTGAGACACCAAAGTGGGTCAGATTGTTCTGGTTTGCCTTTGAGATGACCAGACCACATATATTGATGCAAGCTAAATGATGCTAAAAAGGAAAGCTAACGCGTTGGGCCACTTGACATTGACTAATTATCGTGTTTTCCACTTTTGCTCCATTTATAATCCATTTTAATACACTTCTAGTTCTGTTGTCATCATTGAATCTTTGTCCCTCCTCACTCTGTGGTGGCCATTTTGATGGTGTGATGGAATTTCAGATGGCTTCCAATCAAATGCTTCACTGCCCTTACACAAAGACAACATGAATGGATACATCCAAACTCCTTTCACATTGTCTGACTTTGCTCAGATGTGACTTTCAATGTGATCAAATGTAAAGCTAACATGCTAAAATATGACTTTTACTATCATGCTAACGTGATGCTAACATGATCAAATATGACTTTCATTGAGATGCTAGCATGCTAAAACAACCATCTCAAAGAACTGTATTGTTGACCCAAAGTACATTTAGTACAAAGAGAGCTTAAAAAAAAAAAACTTGTAGTCGGGTTGCTAAGAAAGTCAAAGGATCAAGCTGACAGCATATAATGGCGACATCAATTATACACACACAGTCATGCAGGCGTTTACGCACACACAAATGCACGCAAGTAACCGTAACCGTGTCCAAGCTCAATAATATATGGAGTATACACACCACAAAACAAAGAGAAAATAGATGTATATTAATTAGCTTCATTAATGTAAACTCAAATTATCATATCAGGTCATACCAGGTAAAAACGTAGGCGATGACAAAATCAGAATAAAAAATCCATTAATTAAATTTGCACACTGCTAAAACAAACGAATGACTAAAATTTTGGTAATTATGTCTTAACATGTTTGCTGGGTTTTTTTTCCAGAAGTAACACACTGCTGTTGATGTCCTGGAGCAAGAAGAACAAGAACCAGAACTTGAACCAGAAAAGGAATCATGGTCATCCTGCAGCAGGTTAGAACACACACACTAATGTGTGTGTTTGTATATGTGTGAGTGATGTGTGTTTGTTACACTCATTAGAGAGAAGACAGTCATTAAGTTGCACTGTGACATCTTTGTATTTGCTTCTTCATTTGTGCATGAGTGTGTGTCTGTGTGTGCGGTTGTGTTGTGGATGCATTGATGGACTCATCAGTCTTTCTGACAGACTAATTTGCTAGGACAGCGGCCCCATTTGATTGGGGTGCGCTTTAGTAGGGCGAGCCAATAAAATCAGGCAACACACACACACAAACACACACACACATCGTTACATATCCTGCATTGTGGACATTTGACTTGTGTGGTCACATTGAGTAGGACAGCAAGTGTTTAGTTACTTTAAAATACTAAGGAAGTTCCATTCTAATGTCGTAACCATGGCAACCACGTCAAAGAGAAGGGGCTCCAATTGGCCCCTGGAGGGCTGGGACCCCAACATACGCCGTCTGAGCTACAAGTACTCGGCGGTCATCAAGGTAAACTTTTTGTGTAGCTTAGCATTAGCATTAGCACATGGCTATCTGTCACTCTGTGACCTGTGTCTGACACCTCTATCTATATGCAAATGAGTAAATGACCGTCTCAATTATACATGCTGCTGCTTCACTTGACACGCTTATGCAATTACGAGTTTCACCCGCAGGGGGAGCTAACACGCCGTCTTCAGGCGCCTGTCTAAACATTTGAAATTGCAAGTACATTTCATTATGGTGAAATATGACTCTTATTTAATAATCAATATTTTATGTGCTGGCATAACGTGTTTATAATTAGTTTTTGTGTCATATTTTTCTAATTTAGAAGTGGGAGAAAATTTTGATTTGTTTTTATTGGATTTTTAGAGCCGGGTCATTTTTATGGAATAGTTGAAACAATTGAATGAGGTATGATATATCGTTTTGTATTATAATATTATTTAGAATGAATACATTTATAATTTGATATTTTTACAAATATTTTTGTATTTTATCCAAATAGTCAATGTTAATAATGAATCCTCACTTTTTGTGGTATTTTTTTGTGAATGCAATTCTAATCCTTTTAGCAATTTTGTGGTATTTTTTTAAATTCAAATGTAAATTATTTATTGAGTTAAATTGAATAAAATCATTATTAACAATAAAATAATAAATACATTTGAATCAACAACCCCTTTCATGAAAAACTAATGCAACAGGACTTTTTCAGTATGTTTGCATTTGATACACTCTGATGAATTACTACTGGTAAGTGAACACCTGCTTGAATAATTTATTGAAAGAAATAGATGCGCTTGCGGTGCGAAAACTGTCCTTTGGACAGTTTAATTACGACTACGTGGCTCATCAATATTACCTTTGGCGTAAAGTAAAGTATTAAAGTGAAGCATATTGATTATTTTAGAACGTTAGGTCAACATATTGGCAGCATGCGTCGTCATGGCGATAGGAGGCCACGACCAGGAGACTCACTTTAATAATGAATGCAGAGCAACCGATCGCCAATGTAAACAAACACGGGTTGATCTTTGACAACGCACACGCAATAGAGTCATCGATTTAATAATATGGGAACTTTGCAAAGGTAGTTGAAGGTTAGAGCTGGCTTTCAAGTTAAGTTTGCGTTTAAATTTAAGTGACAATTAAATGCTAGTAAAGTTTAGATGTGGATTAAAATCACTTTGCAGTTAGGTTTGAAATTGAATTTGGAGCTCAGGTCAAAACTAGATTTAAATTTGTCCTCAAATTGAGTTTTGAGTTTGGTTTTCATTTGAAAACTGGTTTAAAATTGGGGTTGCTGTCCTAGTCACAAATCCCAACTTCTTGTCAGGATGAGCTCTTAGTGTCTTCAAACCAGAAACCCAACACCTGCTGGACATACACCTCAAAGGAGGAGGCGGCTTCTTGTTGCCGATGACAACCAAGCGGAGTGTCTGGGAGTCAGATTCAACACACACACAAGAAAATAGTGATGGATGAGAAAACCAGGATGAGCTTTTGCAGTAGGTGATCAAGCCAGGAGATAAAACCCACCGTCTTCACTTTCTGAATTTTTGACGGGAACAACTGGCCTGGATCGGAACAAAACTTTTTAATCGCTAAGTGTGTGTGTGTGTGTGTGTGTGTGAAACCATGTACAAACGTCGGGACTATGTGGATCTTTACGAGAAGGATCAAGCCAAATGGGCTCTGTTCCGAAATGTCAACACTGTGGTGAAACAAAGCACGCTCTTACCGGTATGATGTGAATAATCTGCATATTTACAGTATTTATTTATTTTTAATTACGTAATTTTCTTTTTCAGGGCGACTATGTGTGGTTGGACCTAAAGACTGGTCGGGAGTTTGAGGTTCCCATCGGAGCAGTGGTCAAACTCTGTGACTCGGGACAGATCCAAGTGGTGGACGATGAAGGAAATGTGAGTCTTGGTTCATCTCCTTAAAAATTGAATCCTCAATTTTTTTTTGACTGTTCCTCCAGGAGCACTGGATCTCCCCTCAGAATGCCACCAACATCAAGCCCATGCATCCCACCTCCATCCACGGCGTGGAGGACATGATCCGCCTGGGGGACCTGAACGAAGCTGGAATCTTGCGCAATCTGCTCATCAGATACAGCGACAAGCTCATCTACGTGAGTTCAACCAAGCTGATGGAGTTCTACCTCATCAAACATCTTCTCATTCTTCAGTATCTTTTGCCTTTCTTTCCATTCCTTATTCCTCAAAAGACAAACTGTGGCGGCAGGGTAAGTCTGCGATGCCATTGGCTGAGGCTTAACGTCCTGCTTGCGGCATGTTTTAAATGTTAGATAAGCTACAAATGTATGGATACAAAAGTTAACAGATGAACGCCACTGCCTGGTGATAAACGAGACGTGCACGCGTGCATGTCGACCTTTCCAACATGGCCGCCTCTTCTCTCGTGGCCGACAGCGACACGCTCGTCTTCCACCCGAGATCCCGGACGCATGTTACATCGCACGCAGCTCTTGTCATTGTCAGATGAACTGTCCAATTTCCTTCTAGACCTACACGGGGTCCATCCTGGTGGCCATCAACCCATATCAGCTGCTCCCCATCTACACGGCGGACCAGATCCGCCTGTACACCAACAAGAAGATCGGCGAGATGCCTCCTCACATTTTTGCCATCGCCGACAACTGTTACTTCAATATGCAGAGGAACAACCGTGACCAGTGTTGCATCATCAGGTATTCCAGGAGGCTCACTTGCTTTCGTCAGGTTCCGAAACATTGCTTCTGATTTGCAACCTGATAGCGGGGAATCCGGAGCTGGAAAAACTGAAAGCACCAAGCTGATTCTACAGTTCCTGGCAGCCATTAGCGGTCAACACTCATGGATTGAGCAGCAGGTCCTGGAAGCCAATCCCATTCTGGAGGGTAGGTTACCCTGAGGGGGAGGGGGGGAGGATCTTCTGAAACCAAATCCTTGCTTGTCCCGCAGCCTTCGGAAACGCAAAGACCATTCGCAACGACAACTCGTCACGCTTCGGTAAATACATCGACATCCACTTCAACAAGAGAGGAGCCATCGAAGGAGCCAAGATCGAACAATACCTGCTGGAGAAGTCACGGGTCTGCCGGCAGGTTCGACTCACGGCTGTCAATCAAACACCATCATGATACCGTTGCTAAAACTGCTTTTGTGTGCAGGCTCAGGATGAAAGGAACTACCACATCTTCTACTGCATGTTGAAGGGCATGGCGGCGGATGAGAAGAAGAAGCTGGGCCTCAGCAAGGCCACCGACTACACCTACCTCACCATAGTCAGTCAACATCTCGATCTAAAACAATTGATGAAAAGCTAAAACGTGCTCCGTGCAGGGAAAGTGCACCGTATGCGACGGCCGCGACGACATGAAGGAATACTCCAACATACGTTCGGCGATGAAGGTAACACACTGACTTCCTGTTTGACACCTGACTTCCTGTTCAAATGTCACATTCGTTGCAGGTTCTGATGTTCACAGACAAAGAGAACTGGGAGATCTCCAAACTGTTGGCGTCCATCTTACATATGGGCAACCTGCGCTATGAAGGTCTTTTGAGAATTATTTGAAGTCAGAGTTGACCTTTGAACTCATTTTTGTTTTCGTGCCGACAATTTACGCAACGGCAGCACGAACGTACGACAACTTGGACGCCTGCGAGGTTGTACGTAGCCCGAATCTCTCCACCGCGTCAACCTTGCTGGAGGTCAGGATGCTTTGTCACTTAACACTATTGCAATACTACTACTACAAAAAATTAATTTAATTTAATTTAATTTAAAACAAATAATAAAAATAAAAATTTAAAATAAAAAATGACTAAATAAAAAATAAAATAAAATGCTAATTAATTATGATGAAAATTCAAACGTGAATGTCAACGTCATAAGATGTGTGTGTGTGCTTGCAGGTGGACGGCAAGGACCTGATGAACTGCCTGACGAGCAGGACGCTGATCACCAGAGGAGAAACCGTTTCCACGCCGCTCAGCATGGAACAAGCGCTGGACGTGCGAGACGCCTTCGTCAAGGTGCAACGCTGGAACAAATCAGAGATGTTTTCGGAATGTGATAGCTGACATTTTCGTGTGTGTGTGTAGGGTATTTACGGTCGTCTGTTCGTGTGGATCGTGGAGAAGATCAACGCCGCCATCTACAAGCCTTCGTCCTCACACAGCAAAGTCGTCAGACGCTCCATCGGACTGCTGGACATCTTTGGCTTTGAGAACTTCACCGTCAACAGGTACAAGACACGCACACACACACATATACACAACATTAAGCATGTGTGTGTCGTCAGTTTCGAGCAGCTTTGCATCAACTTCGCCAACGAGAACCTGCAGCAGTTCTTCGTGCGTCACGTGTTCAAACTGGAGCAAGAGGAGTATAACCTGGAGAACATCAACTGGCAGCATATCGAGTTCACCGACAACCAGGACGCCCTCGACATGATCGCCATCAAGCCCATGAACATCATCTCACTCATCGACGAGGAGAGCCGATTCCCCAAGGTACCATTAAACACGCTTAAATGATTAATTGAGAATCAATAATCAATAATTGTGTGTGTGTTTTAGGGTACAGACAGCACCATGTTGAACAAACTCAACTTCCAGCACAAAGTGAACACCAACTACATCCCACCCAAGAACAACCACGAGACTCAGTTTGGCATCCAGCACTTTGCCGGGGTGGTCTACTACGAAACCAGAGGTACCAACTCACGACAGGAATTGTCACTGGGTCCAATTCTTGCTTCTGTAGCGACCCAAAACTTTTGGATAATACTGCATAATTTGTTTTTTTAGGCTTCCTGGAGAAAAACCGAGACACGTTATACGGCGATATCATCCAGCTGGTTCACTCGTCCAAGAACAAGTTCATCAAGCAGATTTTCCAAGCTGATGTTGCCATGGTAACATGCATTTCCTTCCAGATAACCAAAAATGGAAATTGAACTTTTTTCCTCTCTTGCATGTTTTCCAACATCTCCTTCTGTGTGTTGTTTGCATGATTTGTTGCTTTCCTGACAGTTTCTGTGTGGTTTTGCTCCTTGTCTACATCTTCCATCCAGTCCTCTCCCGAAGGTAAAAAGTCAAAAACATGTCCGTCTTCCTTCTCTCTTTCACATGCATACTTTTACATAATAATTTGTCTTAATAATAACTTGCCAGGATTCTTTATCCTCTGCAAAGAACTGATAATAGTGCTACACACAGGCCATACTATGTTCTACCCTCACTGGACCCAGCAATATTTTTTTTTTTTACATTTAGACAAAGAGGAAGAAGCACAGGAAGGACAAACGCCACCAGCTTTATGTGTGTGTGTGTTTTTAGGGGGCCGAAACCAGGAAGCGTTCTCCCACTCTCAGCAGTCAGTTCAAAAAATCTCTGGAGTTGCTGATGAGAACGTTGAGTGTGTGTCAGCCGTTTTTCGTCCGCTGCATCAAACCCAACGAGTACAAGAAGCCCATGGTGAGTCCCTGTGTGTGTGATTTTTTTGATAATTTAAATATACCATAATGTCTGATAGATTTTCTAGCTAGCTGTAACGTCTTCTAACATGTAACAGCAACTTCCTACATGGAATAATTTTTTACGCACAAACTGTGATACCTTAATTGTGTGTGTTCCAGCTGTTTGATCGGGATTTGTGCGTGCGCCAGTTGAGGTACTCAGGGATGATGGAGACCATCCGCATCCGCCGCGCAGGCTATCCCATCCGCTACACCTTTGTGGAGTTTGTGGACCGCTACCGTGTTCTCATGCCTGGAGTCAAGCCGGCCTACAAGCAGGTAGCGTCAGATTACATCGATGCCGTTGAACACAAACGATGCAGAAACACATGTTGACTGACGATATAACAGTCATAGATTATTTGTCTTCTGCATAGATCAATCAATATCAGTGCCGTATTGATGAGCTGAGAGCTACTAAAAGGCGCAATGGAGTGATATTATCGGCATGTGCTTCTTCCAGGAGGATCTGAGAGGAACCTGCCAGAGGATCGCTGAGGTTGTGCTCGGTCGAGACGACGACTGGCAGATGGGAAAGACCAAGATCTTCCTCAAGGTGATATGTTATTGTTTCTTTTGCATGAACGCAACTGATTGGGAATAATCCCAAAACAGGAAGTAGTCCGTGTTGGTGTTTCCCAGTCTTTGTGTGTTTGGGCTTCAGGTGAGCTAGCTAATATTTTCTCGTTTTATCAGCTGATCAGTATTGTGTCAGGGTTTCCGTTCTCTTTCGCATAGAGTGACACATTTGGTGAAGTTGACTTTGTGTTTCCATACAAGTCTGCGGACTGCTTTCAGGAAGCCTGACAGGAAGTAGAAAGAGCAGGAAGGAGCTTCATGCGCTCTTTCCTGACAGGAAACTGACAGACAAACCGCAATGCAAAGGGTGGAATGATAAGAAAGGACTTATTTTAGAGATTTGCAATTTTAAATCAGGGCCTATGTACTGAATGGTCTCCACGGAAACGGCTATTGAGTTATTGGTTCCTCAGGACCATCATGACATGCTGCTGGAGATCGAGAGAGACAAGGCCATCACTGACAAGGTCATCCTGATCCAGAAGGTGGTGCGAGGTTTCAAGGACAGGTAGGGTCCTGCATCCATGATTTCCATCATTTCTGTGAATTCAGCGGCTCTTCTATCTATGTACCATCAGATCAAACTTCTTAAGGATGAGGAAGTCGACTATGCTGATCCAGAAGACTTGGCGAGGATATCAGTGCAGAAAGAACTATGGAGCTGTGAGGATCGTTGTGTGTCATCCGGTCCTGATGTCGTCCCTAAATCCTGGTTCTTGTCCTTTCAGATGCGGGCCGGCTTCTCTCGCCTCCAGGCTTTGGTGCGCTCTAGGAAGTTGTGTGCGTCGTACCATGTGGCTCGCCAGCGCATCAGCGGGTTCCAGGGTCGATGCCGAGGCTTCCTGGTCCGCCGGGCCTTCAGACATCGACTGTGGGCCGTCATCACCATCCAGGCGTACACTCGAGGGATGATTGCACGGAGACTCTACCGGAGGCTCAGAGGCGAGGTACAAGACTTTTTTCTATGGTCTGACCAAAATTGGAACTTACTTGGATTCTCTTCTACCTTGCCTCAGTACCGAAGACGCCTGGAGGCTGAGAAGATGCGTTTGGCTGAGGAGACCAAGCTGAGAAACCAGATGTCTGCCAAAAGAGCCAAGGCGGAAGCGGAACGCAAACATCAGGCACGTCTTCAGAATTTCAATTGGCCCAACTGCTGTTGCAATCTCCAGAAAAAGTAAGATTTCCCATTTGAAATCATCATTTCCTCTGCAGGAGCGTCTGGTCCAGCTGGCCAAAGAGGATGCCGAGCGTGAGAAGAAGGAAAAGGAGGAAGCAAGAAGGAAGAAGGAGATGGTGGAACAGATGGAGCGAGCCCGTTTGGAGCCTGTCAACGACTCGGACATGGTGGACAAGATGTTCGGCTTCCTGGGGAGCACCAGTTCCTTTCCTGGCCAGGAGGGACAAGCTCCTGCTGGATTTGAGGTCAGTTAAGTGCTTAAAAACCGGGACTTCACTGGACTGATCTCTCCACCTCAACCACAGGACTTGGAGCGAACCCACCGGGAGCTAGAGGAGGAGGACTTGGACGAGGCTCTTCCCCTGCCGGAGGACGACGACGAGGAGGATCTATCGGAGTACAAGTTTGCCAAGTTTGCCGCCACCTACTTCCAGGGAACCACCACGCATACGTACGCCCGCCGACCACTCAAGCAGCCTCTGCTTTTTCACGACGATGAAGGAGACCAGCTGGTGGGCCAACGATGTCACGTCCAATCAATTTATCAGTTCTTGAAATGATAATGACCATGTGTACCTCAACCTGGTTTTAGGCGGCTCTGGCCGTGTGGATCACGGTGCTGAGGTTCATGGGGGACCTGCCTGAGCCCAAGTACCACACGGCCATCAGTGACGGGAGTGAGAAGATTCCGGTCATGACCAAGATCTACGAGACCCTCGGGAAGAAGACATACAAGAGGGAGCTGCAGGCTCTTCAGGGAGAGGTAGAGGTGAGGCTGGAGAGACGAGCTTCTCATGAAATTCCAGGATTAAGCACACATCATCTCAGTTCTGTCCCAATTCTGTTTCGCCATCTCCAGACTCCTCAACCCGACAGTCATCGCAAGAACAGCATTCGACACAAGCTAGTGTCGCTTACCCTGAAGAAGAAATCCAAGATCACAGAAGAGGTAGGCGGAAAGATCTTTGCCTTTTTCTCGATGCAGAGTTCAAAACCATGAACCACTTTCAGGTAACGAAGCGACTCAACGATGGCGAGCATGGTCTCCATGGCAACAGCATGCTGGAGGACCGCCCGACGTCAAACCTGGAGAAACTTCACTTCATCATCGGTAACGGAATCCTGAGGCCAGCGCTGAGGTAAAAAACAGCACCAAGATTCGATCCGGACTGGAATAGGATTTAGGATCCAAAGAACCTGGATCAATCTGGACTTACCTTGGAAGACTGGGCTCAGTGATGTCGATGTTGTCTGTGCATTAGGGATGAGATCTACTGCCAGATCTGCAAACAGCTAAGTCAGAATCCATCCAAGAGCTCACACGCTCGAGGTTGGATCCTCATCAGTTTGTGCGTCGGCTGCTTCGCGCCATCCGACAAGTTCCTCAAGGTCAGGACAAAGACTTTCATCAAGTTACCAGAATAGTGCCAATGTGGTGTTGTGTCGCATTTATCTGCAGTACCTAAGGAACTTCATTAACAGCGGACCACCAGGTTACGCTCCATACTGTGAAGAACGACTGAGAAGAACTTTCGTCAATGGAACCAGAACGCAACCTCCATCCTGGCTGGAGCTACAGGTACATACAAAAACGTTGGCTGGGTTGGAAATGTATTCATCCAAATTTTGTCGTTAAATATAAATCCAGGCAACCAAGTCCAAGAAACCCATCATGCTACCGGTGACGTTCATGGACGGAACCACCAAAACGCTGCTGACGGACTCGGCGACCACTGCCAAGGAGCTCTGCAACACATTGTCCGACAAGATCAGCCTTCAAGATCGATTTGGCTTCTCACTCTACATTGCGCTCTTTGATAAGGTTGAGCAGCACGTTCAAAAGTTTCTTCCTGAAGGTTTTCACCATTCCGATGGTGTCGTGTAGGTGTCGTCTTTGGGCAGCGGGAACGACCACGTGATGGATGCCGTGTCACAGTGTGAGCAGTACGCCAAAGAACAAGGAGCCCAGGAGAGGAACGCACCCTGGAGGCTGTTCTTCAGGAAGGAGATCTTCACACCGTGGCACTGCGCCTCCGACGACACGGTCGCCACCAACCTCATCTACCAGCAAACGGTCCGGGGCGTCAAATTTGGAGAGTACCGTTGCGACCGGGTGAGTGATTCTTTTCTGGAAACAAAAAAGCCTCTTCTTGTCATCTTAATCCAAACCTTGAGTCAAGAACCGACTTCTGTTATCCTAGGAGGACCTAGCAGAACTTGCGGGCCAGCAGTACTACGTGGACTACGGCTCAGAGGTCCTGCTGGAACGCCTGCTGAGTCTCATCCCGTCCTACATCCCTGAAAGAGAGATCAGCACGTCCAGGACGGTGGAGAAGTGGGCTCACTTCATCATGGCGGCACACAAAAAGGTGCGCCTCCTAAATCGTTATTTCCGTTAGCAGAGGAACCAAATGCTGTTCTCTCTTTGTTCTTCAGGGCATCTACATACAGAAGAGGTTTGATGCCCAGAAGGTGAAAGAGGAAGTGGTGGACTTTGCACGCCACAAGTGGCCTCTGCTCTTCTCTCGGTTCTATGAAGCCTTCAAGTTTTCTGGTGAGAATCAAGTCCCAGTTTCACCATCAAGTATTGATCCCTGATGATTTGGTTTCTATGCTCAATAGGTCCAAGTCTACCCAAAAACGACCTCATCGTCGCTGTCAACTGGACCGGCGTTTACTTTGTTGATGAGCAGGAGCAGGTCTTGCTAGAACTGTCCTTCCCAGAAATCACTGCGGTGTCCAGCACCAGGTAAGGCATGCCGGGAATTGTAGTCCATCCTGGGACCTGTTGAAGTTAGCTTGGAGACTGGAAACTAACGATTAATGTTTGTTGTTCTTTAAGGGGCGGGAAGTTGCAAAGTCAGAGCTTCACGTTGGCGACCATCAAAGGAGAAGAGTATACCTTCACCTCCAACAATGCCGAGGACATCCGCGACCTGGTAGTGACCTTCCTGGAAGGCCTGAGGAACAGGTCCAAGTTTGTCGTGGCACTACAGGACAGTCCCAACCAGAGTATGATCTCACTGGACTTGGTGATGTGTTTGAGAAGCCCGCAAAGAGGTCACAAGCTATCTTCTGACTGTTTGGCAGATGGGGAACCATCTACGTTCTTGAGTTTCCAGAAAGGAGACCTGATCTTGCTAGACCAGGACACCGGTGAGCAGGTTCTTAATTCAGGTTGGGCACATGGCGTCAATGAGAGGACCAATCAGAGAGGAGACTTTCCAGCCGACTCGGTCTACGTCCTGCCCACCATGACGCGACCGCAGCAAGACATTGTGGTGAAATAAAACGACCTGGAATTGTTCCGAATCAACCGGGAGACGACTTGTTATTGATTATGCTGATGTCATCTAACCAATCAGGCCCTGGTTACCATGACGCCAGATCAGAGGCAGCAGTCAGTAAGGGTTTCACAACTTGTCCTGCCGGACACTGAAGACTCCATCAAACCTTACACACTGGAGGAGTTCTCCCATGACTACTTTAGGTACCTGCACGTTGACAGTCATGAAACCCCAACACACTTGAGTGTCGTAATATAATCGATGTTCTTGCTGCAGGCCTCCCCCAAAACACACTCTGAGCAGGGTGATGGTCACCAAGAATCGAGGTAAGGACAAATTGTGGAGCTGCACCAGGGAGCCTCTCAAACAGCCACTACTAAAGAAGGTGATCCACCACGAGGAGCTCGCTCAGGAGGCCTGCATGGCCTTCATTGATATCCTTTTCCATCATAAACCAGATTGTTCCAATACCAATCAGAAGCAAAAACGTTCCTTAACACGTGTCCTACCTATGATGAAGTACATGGGCGACTACCCATCCAAACGCACTCGGTCAGTTAACGAGTTGACGGACCAGATCTTCGAAGGCACGTTGAAGGCAGAACCCCTGAAAGACGAGATTTTCTGTCAGATCATCAAGCAGTTAACGGACAACCATGTCAAGTACGTGCTCATCTTTGACGTCCATGAAGCTGACCTCCTCTAACGTCTTGACTTCCGGAACTGTGTGTGCCTGCAGGTACAGCGAGGAGAAAGGCTGGGAGCTTCTGTGGCTGTGTACCGGCCTCTTTCCTCCAAGCAACGTTCTGCTGCCGCACATCCAGCGCTTCCTACAGTCAAAGAGACAACACCCGCTCTCAGCCGACTGCATGCACAGGCTGCATAAAGCTTTACGGTAAAGTTCCATCCCAATGATGGGCCAATGAAAAAATAACGTGTCTTCAATGTGGACCATCAGAAACGGATCCAGGAAGTACCCACCCCATCTGGTGGAAGTGGAAGCCATCCAGCACAAGACTACGCAGATATTCCACAAGGTTTACTTCCCGGACGATACGGACGAGGTGGGACGTGTGCACAAGTCAAGAAAACAGGAAACATCATGTTGTGAAGATCATAAATGATCTGTGCAGGCTTTCGAGGTGGAGTCCAGCACCAAAGCCAAGGACTTTTGTCAGAACATCTCCACCAGACTGCTGCTTAAATCCCCAGAAGGCTTCAGTCTCTTTGTCAAAATCTCAGACAAGGTCCTTTTTTTTTACTTCTCTTCAAAACAGGATCAGATTAATTTTGTGTCTTACTCAGATTAATTTAGCTCTACCATTGTGTGTCAGGTGATAAGTGTTCCAGAAGGAGACTTCTTCTTTGACTTTGTCCGACATTTGACGGATTGGATCAAGAAATCGCGGCCGGTGAAAGACGGTATAAATCTTTCGGCAGATTTTTAAGACAGATCCCGAAGTGACTCAACAAAATCTTCTTATTTACCCTATAGGAGCTGTTCCTTCTCTGACCTATCAGGTATTCTTCATGAAGAAGTTATGGACCAGCACTGTCCCAGGGAAGGACTCCTTCGCCGATTCCATCTTCCACTACTACCAGGTGAGTCCTGTTTGGCAGAAGACGAGCAAAGAAAGAGAATTTGATTTTGTCATGACACCTCTGAGCAGGAGCTGCCCAAATACCTGCGTGGCTACCACAAGTGTTCACGAGATGAAGTCTTCCAGCTGGCGGCGCTCATCTACCGCGTCAAGTTCGAGGACGACAAGTCCCACTTTCCGACCATTCCCAAGATGCTGCGTGAGCTGGTCCCTCAGGATCTCATCCGCCAAATGTCCCCAGATGATTGGAAGAGGGTAAACCTGGAAATTCCTTAATATTTTTAAGATGAAGAGACTTTTTTGTTTTTAGCTTATGTTGGATTTCCATTTTGTGTGTGTGTGACAGTCTATAGTGGCCTTCTTCAACAAGCAAGCCGGTAAATCCAGAGAAGAAGCCAAGTTGATGTTTCTTAAAATCATTTACAAATGGCCGACATTTGGCTCCGCCTTCTTTGAAGTTAAGGTAAAAACGGAAAGCGCCTGCTTATGTCACTTCATCTCTTCAACCCAATGCTGCTTCATGCTCATCGTGATTTTTGTCTTCAGCAAACCACAGAGCCCAACTACCCGGAGATCCTCCTGATCGCCATCAACAAACATGGAGTCAGTCTCATCGATCCAAAGAACAAGGTTTGATTAATTTGACAGAAAATTAACAAGATTGCTAAATAACAGTAATTGGAAATTTTGAATGAGAATAAACCAAAATGGGTTGGATCTTAATCTGATGTCATTGTTTTGTTCCGACAGGACGTTCTGATCACTCATCCCTTCACCAAGATCTCCAACTGGAGCAGCGGGAACACGTACTTCCACATCACCATCGGAAACCTCGTCAGGGGAAGCAAACTTCTCTGCGAGACTTCCCTGGTGGGTCACAAAGTATTTCATAGGAAAAAAAAAGTCAATCAAAAAAAAAAATCATAAACTCGGACTTACAGCATTTGTGATCGTCATTCCTCTCAGGGCTACAAGATGGATGACCTGCTGACGTCATACATCAGCCAGATGTTGACCGCCATGAACAAGCAGCGGTCTGAGCGCACTCACACCAAGTGAACGTCTTATTGGCAGGAGGCCGCCGAGCTCGCCCGCCTGCTGCGCCCCATTGGCCAGCACTGCAGCTGGGGGCGGACCTTCAGCCACCAGGTGTGGTGGATGAGTCAACGACCTTCTGTCAGCTCAGAACCCTGGAAGCTCCCCGGGGAGAGTTCGGTCGAAAGTGAAAGTGATGACGACCCTGGCGAAGGTCCCAGCAACTACAAGCGTTACCGTGACGACGAGGATGAGTCGTCCAGTGAGGATGACTACCTCTAAGGCACACTTTGTAAAGTGTGCTAACTGGTCCATGCTAAGCTAACCTTCATTTTTTTGTTAAGCTTGGCTTTTGAACAAGAATTCTTCCTTGAAACAAAAAAAATTAACATGTTACTATGAAATACTATTTGTCAATTTGTAATTTTCTATTTGACCAGACTTACAGGCACAAACTCTGCCGAGTAACAAGTAGCATCTTTTCTCAAGCATGTCATGTGATCAAGAAATTCTTTGACAATAGTATTAAGCAACTATAAGTTCGGAAACTGGCTTCATCAACATAAATTAAAATGAGCAACAAAACAAAATGTCACGAGACCAGACAATACTTTTGTATTAATAGACATGTTTGATTTAGCATGTTAGCATCCTAGCTCAGATTTTGGTCTTAATTCACTTGGTGACCTAAATTTTATTTGCCTCAAACAAAACATTTCACTGTGCCAAACTTTTCATATAGTTTTGTTGCTGGGTTTTTTCAGCGCAAAATATTTAATAGTATTTAATCAGTATAAAATCTTAATTGTACTCACAAAGGGGGAGCAGACCACGTATTTAAAGAATAATGTCTTATGTTGGTGGTACTCGTTTTTTTTTTTGTTTGGTTTTACTCTGTACAGTAATATTTTCTTTGCAGTGTCGTCTTTGGATCTCATCACTCTTGTTAGCCTCTGCTAAACACTAGCCACAAATAAACAATAAAAAGTGCTCCAAACCACTCAAAATGGCTTTTTTTTTCATGACAGCTGACTTGTTAATTTTATTTTGTGGAAATGACGAGAAAAAATAAAATCTCACTTGACCAACACATTCAGAGTCGCTAAAGTTCCACTCAAATGTTGAAATACATGACTGCTTTACAGTTGGCGTCATTTCCTCGAAATTTTTGTTGGGTCAGGCATTTATTTCATAACAGCACCCCCAAAAAAACTCATAAAATGACGTCGGCTTTACTAATTTGGCACAAAACGGAGAATTTCCGTTCCAAACATGACCTACATTCACTTTGTAGATCAATATGAACTAATTAGCTACCTTGAGGCGCTTTCAGTTGTACATTCACTTTGTCAGTCCATCGAGCAGCGTCCATTAAATCCCACCAGTTCCAAAGTTTTTGGTCTAATGCAATTGGTACCTGTACAAATTGAGGAGAAAAAAAAAAAATAGTTTCGTCTTCTCCATCAGCTTTGAGTCCATCCCGTCCAGAAGACAAGAAGCAGCTGATGAATGTAGACGAAAGTTTATGCTAAGCGAAGTCGTCACTCCTCGACGATGGTGGGCAGATGAAAGTGCGCCGGCGTCGTGAGCTGGTCCTGTGCGGCATTAACACTGGAGATGGACCAGACGTCGCTCAGCTCTGGAAAAGTTCAAGAGAGGTCAGCGACATCATCTGTGATATCAATCATGGATGTCGACCTGGAGATCCCCGGCGTAAATGAAGTGACGAGGGAGCATACAAGGTTTGGACATGCGGGGAGGGGGGCTCATGCGGGGTGCGATGGGTTGAAGACCAAGGAGAGGGAGATGAGGGATCCGCTAGTGGGGTCAGAGTGGAAAGGGCTCCAGCGACTGCAGAAGGGCTCCAAGGAGTCTAACGTACAACACATACAGCAAACACATTTAGACACACGGGCATAGGAGCATGCAGGGATCGCCATTTTTTTTTTTTATTCTGCTAATTGTAATTAAAAATAAATTCAGAGACAGAACGTCGTCATACCTGTCCTGAATTTGCTGTATGGTCCATTTTCGTGCGCCTGACGACTGCCAGACAAGTAGGGCAGACCTCTCTCTCGCCACCTTTAGCACACACACATTTATTTGTTGTATTGTGTCTTCATAAAAATGATGATGAATACATACACAAGAATCCATGTTCATGACTCAACATCACTCAGCCGCAACATCTAAGTTGAATTTTTGTGTTGGTATGTACGCACCAATGGAAAATGAAAATGGAGACGACCAGGACTGCAGAAATGACATCGGTCAGAATCCAAATCATGTTGTATTCCTCAGGAGTCTGGAAGGAGATAAATATGAAGATTCTCACCACAGACCAAATGTTGGCCGATGTTGTGTTAAGTGTTCACCATGAGAAAGAGAGGCTTGCGGATTTTGGCCAGGATGTGTATGGAGTTGGTGGTAACCGATTGCGCTCCGGCACACCAAGCTAGCGTGTAGAGCCACGGCTGGCTAATCACAAACAAGTTGGTGCTGATATTCGCTGAGCCGTACTTGCTGCGGACACGTCAAGAGAGATGTTAGCGGGCTCTCCAGCTAATGCGGTTTTGTCCTTGGCACGTACCTGATCTGTTGTTGTGACATCTTGCTGTAGTGCAGATTGAGAGTGGCGATGTGCTCGTTCATCAGCTTCTGAATGGAGAGGCGCTCTGCTGACGTTTGCACCAGATCGGGGGCAGCGGCGTGTACCAGATGCCGGTCATTGGATGAAAGCCAAAGCACCTGCACAAAAAGGAAAAATGCATTGAAAAAAAAATGCCAGGAAGGAAAATCATTTTTAATATCAGATAAAAAAAAAAGTGTTTAACTTGTTATCTATTTTTTGTTTTGCTTTTTACTATTATTAATTAATTTGTATTTATTCATATTATTTCTATACTTTTATATTATTTTTTATTTATTATATTTATTTTGTTTTGCTTTTTACTATTGTTAATTAATTTTTATTTATTTACATGATTTATATATTTTTATATTATTTTTTATTATTATATTTATTATTTATCATTTAATTTATATTTATTACATTTATTTTCCTTTAGCAACAATGCTAGCACCATTTGCGACGATGCTAACCTGAGAAGAGTTGATATGGGCCAACACCACCTGCAGGGTGACGTTGGTGTACGATTTTTCATAAGGGTGTCCAGACGGCGGCGTGTGCAGGTCAAAAAGAACGCGTCGGCCGCTGCGCGACGCCACGTCCAGGAAGTCGGCCAACAAGGGAATGGATTGGTTCTTCGCCTGCTTGCGGTCTGCCTCACTCAGGGAAGACGCGCTGCCAAATGGATCCTTCTGTAACAGAGAAAAAAAAAATCCTTCAGAATCGGAATCTCATGCTACAAATCAGATTTTATCCATTTTGTGTGCAGGTTTTTCTTACAGATAAGAACCATTCGCCAGCGTTCAGCTGCTGTAGCTCAGCCCAGGTGAACATGGAGGCTTCCAAGTGCGTTCTGTTTGGGAAAACCTCGGCGACGTTGGTGGTTCTCCTCAGGGTCAAGTCGTGCATCAGGAAGGGAACGCCATCATAGCTGCAGAGCGCAAACACAACAATAATAAACATTTACGATTACCACAATATTCTTATTAATAAAGAATTATATTGACTTGTGCCGAGGAACTGCGATTAGACAAAAGTAGTGCTTTGACGCCATTTTGGTGCCGAGGAACTATAGTGGCGTAAGATGAAGAGCGTCATCAAATTAGCATACAAATACATAAAGAAGACAATCACAAGCCTAATTTACTCGAGCTAACTCCAAAAACTCATTTGGGGCACTCGCCACTTTAAAGCAACACCGAGGCCCGCGCCGTGCTAATAATCCTGTTTTGTTTTCCGGCCGTGATGCGGTGCGCTAACCCGCCAGGAGTTGTTGGCGCGAGAGAGGGCTAAATGGATTAGCGTGGCGCTAATCATCTTAGTGACCTGGGCAACACGCTAGCATCAGGGCACAGCATATCCGCTCAATCGCCACCCACGAGGCTTTGGCGTTAATTTTAGCAGCCAGAGAGAACATAAGCTGACCCCAATCCTGTATTTGTTTGGCATAAAAGTGAAAAAGCGTAGTACCTAATAGTCACATCAGTCTCCAGTCCATCTCCTCCAGCCTCCACCGCCTTCTCAAAGGACATGAGCGTGTTCTCTGGAGCCAGCTGACCCAAAAGAACCACAAGAATCACTCCTGACCCTTCGTACATGGGAGTGCCTCGGCCGTCTCACCATGGGCGCCCCCCTGTGTCCGATGAGTGTCGGGGCGGCTCCCAGCGTGGCCTCCTCTCTAATGCACGGCGAGTACATCCCCAACGGGACCAGGTAGAGAGAGAACAGACCGGACAGGTAGAGGCCAAGAACAGCAACCTGACGCACTGGCGGGGAAGATTTTTGTTTCGATTATAAAATGCAGTATGTTAAAAACAAACAAGAAGAAATTTACATTGCGTAACTTTAGTGTAGTACCACGTTATGCCACTAGATGAAGCCAGGCAGCATTTGAGGCTCTATAAAATGTATGCTTTGTTTTAAACATATGTCAAATTCCCTGTTGATTGAATAACATCTGATTTGATAATGTTAAAAAGCTATTTATAAACCCACAGACCAGTATGATAGCATACCTCTCTTGTTCATGCGGAAGAAATGTAAAGCGACGGGCCAGGAGATAGTCAACATGACAAAAACGGCAGCGACGTGGAGCACAGGTGCCGTGACCTGATGACGGATAACACAATGAGCCACTGATGAGTAAGTCTTTTTTTTTTTTTTTTTTTTTTTAAATGTCAACCTGAAGAGAAAGCAGCAGCGTGGTCCATTCATTGCTCCACAGGTGGGACACGATGATCATGGCGAGCATGTAGAAAGCCAAAGTCACCATGATGCCAGTCTGACACAAGTGGTAACCAATTTATCAGTTAATACAAAATATATATGATGAATAAAATAACTTCTTTTTTTTTTTTTTTTTTTAAATAATCTACCTTGTGGCTCCAGTGAAGGTACAACCGTTGGCTCTCAGACAGAAGACACACGGCCAACACCTAAGTGATATTTATACATCTCACATTATTGTTATTTAGACAAATAAAACACATTTAAAAAAGTTCTTTACTGTTTTTTTTTTTTTTGGTATGATCCTTTTGAAATATTTTTGTGAGCATATCATACCAGCAGGAGCGCCATGTACGTGAAGAGTGCAGCAACCACCACAAGCAAAACCAGCGACCACGGGAACCAGAAGCCAAAAATGCCAAAGCTGAACCTACGATGGGAAGCCAAAATTAAATCTCTGTTTGGAGGACAAAAATAGTTTGTGTGTCATGCTGAGAACTCACCAGTCAAAGTCATTGTAGTCATTTTGGGCTTCGATCCAAAAATATAGGAACACAAAGCTCACCAAGAAAGTGAGGATCAGGAGGCCGAAACTGCTGCACTCCACCTTGAATACAAAAAATAACAAACCTCAATTTAAATTGGAATTGTATTTAATTTACTGAAAAAAAAATCTAGTCAAATAATTTTGAAATCAACAAATTGATTTAATATGAAATAAATGATTTTTTTTAATTGTGAAAATTAATATTGTGTCTATACCTTGCTGCAGCAGCACTCTCCCGGCTGGACTCGAGCTCTCTGGTACCGTCGCCATTGGCAACCGTACAAGCCGGCCAGGCAGGAGACAAAGGGCTGGTGTTCATACCTGAAAACAGACCCCGACACGTTGGGGCGCGCTCACGAGTGGACCGAAGCGAGCTTGACGACGGGGCTACCTTTGCAGCAACTGCCGCCGCACCACCTTGAGCTTCCCCAGCTTCGAAACGGTCACGGGACACCCTCAGCCGTCGGCCAGCATCACACGCCGACGAGGATGCGCCACAGACTCCAAATGTCTCCACTTTGGAATCTTCACCTGAGAAAACAAGTCACTAACATCATCTTTTCTGACTTCCTCTTCAAAGTGGTGCATGGGTCCTTGAATGCATCCTGCAAGCTGATTCAAGTGGAGTCTTTGCACGTTGCTATGGCAACCGTGACATCACGTTTTTACTGCTGCTGCTGGGAAGGAGGGAGGAGACGACAGAGTGGCAGATGGATGAATAAAGATCGGCAGGAGTTGTAAAAAAAAAAAAAAAAAATGGTGATGAACATGCGATAAAACTCAAAGAGGTCTGCAAAGAATTTTCTCTGAGGCTGATGAGAACAAAAAATTAAATCCAAATTAGACATTTTCCTCATAAAATACAACCAATATGCATATAGGAGCTCAAAATTGAAGTACATTCGATTGTGCGGACGCTAGTAGGAGACAGGACGCATGATACAATGGTCCTCTGTGTTTGTGTGTGTGTGTGTGTGTGTGTGTGTTTGTTTGCATTGCTGTTAATTTCTGTAGCTACGTTGTGTGAGAGAAACATTAAGTGATTGTAATTAAAAATGAATACGTTAACAGACTTAAAAGTGGGATTTTAGTAAGCTCCTTACAACAAACGAACGGGCGCTTGATTTGTTGTGAGCCTATGATGACAAAAAAAAAAAAGTAGAAGATAAAAGAGTACAAAGAGATAGATAGAGTAAAGAGTTAACAAGAGGAAATAAAAGACAAGAGTTCCAAGTGTGAAAAAAAAATTCCAGTTGCGAACTTGGCAGCTACTCGCTGCATGGCCAATTAAGCAATTTAGGTGTGTTGGAATGTCTGTCGTTTGGAGACAATGGATGGCTGGTAAATAAAATAAAATATATATGTATAAACAAGATCAGAAACTGATCGACTGTTTTGCTGAGTAACTTGAAATGAACTATGATCAGATCCACAAAAACATCTCAAAGCCAAGAACAAAAAAAGACACAGGGAAGTTGAATATAATTTCCAGTTTGATATCATTTTCTTTAAGTCTGATGGGCACTTTGAAATGCCTGCTTTGATAATGCAGCAAGTGACGCCAGTTTGATTCAGCAACATGAAGATTGGTAGAAAGGTCTCACATGAGCTGTGCAGACGCGGAAAAGAAAAGTGTGAAAAATGGATAAGAACAAAAATCTGCCAACAAAGACAAATTCACTAAACATCAAATCTGGTAGACCGACAAAAAAAAATAAATAAAAAAATGGCAAGAGACAGAAATCATTTTGATTTAATTCATTGCATATTTCTATTTAAACTTGATGCAATATTATGCGCAAATACATTTCTGAATGTGCACTTTTTATATCTACCTAAATAAAGCAATTTCTTGCCGTTTCATGAGCGCTAACAATTAGATGACGTAAAATCAGCAGAGATTCACGCAGTTAGCTAAACAGTAAAGTATATGAACAGTCGTCATTTTTGCGGCACAATCGTTTGTTTACCCTGCACAACGTTAACCGGCTTGTTCGACGTTTAAATATCAATAAATGACAATAAGCGAGCACGATTCTAAATTTTAGCAAGAGAAATGTTCAGAAATCATCCTTACCGAAATGCACCACCGACTGACGCTGCTGTTGTATTTCGATGAGATCCAAGCGCGCCGCCGCCGCAGTGGCCGAGTGCCCGTGCGCGTCGAGGAAGGGCGCGCGGATACTGCCACCTTGAGATGATGGTGAAGAAAAACTTTTTTTTTTTTTTTTTAACTATTGAACACAAAATATATAAATATGAGATTCGGGGTGCGTTCCACCTTAACAAATCTTGAAAAAAAAGGTGCTATATATCAAAATTAAATCAGGTTTGGAAACCGTTTGAAATAATTCGAACCATTATCACGTACCTTCAGGAGGAGAACTTAGGAACCTCTGGTATGTGTTATTGCGGTGATGCAAAATACATATTTGACAATATGACGCATTTTCAGATAATGTGGCGTATAATTGGGCATGACAAAGCTTCGCGTCGTTACGTCGGGCACAAGCTATACGTTCTGAGCGCGTAATGAACTCGCAAGCAGTATTTCCATGGAACCTCAGTGCAGACACTCATTTCCGATAGTTCTATGCAGGCAACGTTTGCAGTTAGCTTCATTACGTAAAAAGTGCGGTGCGAGCTAAACCATTAGCAAAAATATCGAAAGAGATACGCCAGTGCGCTGTACCGGCCTGGCTCACCGACGTGCCCACTTGGCGGCCATGTTGGGAGGGGCGACGTTCCCATTAAATGCAATAACTTAAGTTTGTCATTTCCTAATCAATTTTCATGAGGTTGACGTTTTATGTCAATGTCAAAATATGTTTCATTATACACAACATATTTGTGCATCCCCCCCAAGTCTTTTTTTTTTAACGTGAAATCATGTTTTTCCACCATGTAAATGAGTGAATATGCATTTTTTTACTCGTTTGTGTGTCTTCGTGCCTTGCGTGTGTTAAAGTGATAGTGTGTATGTGCATTGGGAGTGTATGTGTGTTATTCATTTCTCTGCAGTGCTCTTCCTCTGCGGTGGTGGCTGTTATGTAACGTAATGGGGGAAAAAAAAGGGGGGGGGGGGGGGTAAGAGGGGTACACTGCAACATAAAGTAGGCTCGATCAACCACGCACAAAAAACACAGGTGCTTTGTATACGCACTTCAAGTTCAACAGGAACGCAGGGTAGCGTGAGAACAAAAAACAAACAAACAAACAAAAAAAAAAAAAAGAAGTCACACCCTGATTGTGTAACATGAACCGCAAGCAGCCAAATTGAATAATTAGTGATACGATTTTGGAATGAATAATCTTCAAGGGCGAGGCAATCACCAGAAGGTGATTAAACTTATTTCTAGGTTTAAAGTGAATATATACATAAAGGATGAAAGAGTCCAGAAATGTTGTCTTATCGTAAGATGAATAAATTAATATAGAAATGAGTTGATTATAAAAATATGATTCATTTCACAGCGTTCAATTTTGATGGGTTGTATGTATACCTCGCAGCCATGTGGTATATTTTCAAGGTAGAAATCCAAAGACTAAATTGACTCGTTATGGTTTATTTCTTCATTTGTACACCAGCGTTCTTAGGGAGGAGTCGTCATCATTTTTCTATCGTACCGAGAATTAGAAAAACAAAATCTCAACAAAAACATGCACGTTGTTTCTCCGCATAACTGACGGCGCTTGATGATAGCTAATCACTAGCTAGTTTTCATTAATAATTGAAGATATTACATTTTCAATTTGGGAATCTTTACAAATCTATGTAAGCCCGTTTTAAGGGAGCCGTTGTGTCATGCAAATGAGCCACAGCTCACCGGCCACATTTTCATTTTCAACATAATTTCACACTTGATGGCAGGGCAGGCTTTTCACAAAGAAAAATCCAAATTTGACCTCTGCCACCGAGTCCAACGACTTGCATTTTCCCCCCGGCAAACCTGAAGAGCATTTGCACGTAATTTCTTCATCGCATTCTCAAGCTCAGGGGTCCTCAAACTTTTGGGGTCACCTTACAACGGAGTTTTTTTTTTTTTTTTTCCAACCAAGCACACAATGCCAGAAAGCTTTACTGTGGTAGGAACAACTTATTGGCCCAGTTTGTTTAAGTTATTGGCAGGCCAGACTTCCAAAAAAAAAAAAAAAAAAAAAAAAAACAGTTTGAGAACCCGTGTTGTAGTTATTATTTTCACTATTATTATTAATCATCGTCTCTAACTCACAGTGCCGATTGGACCACGGACATAGCTACGCAAAGCTAAGCTAAGCCGTGTCGATGCTACAATCACTTGATATTCCAGCATTACCGTTTCTCCCACACACACACACACATACACACCGATTTAAAAAAAGATCAAATAAAAACAAGACATTCAGATAGCAGACGATACACACGCAAGCACACATATAGAAAACAGTGAATTGAGTCCTTCTCTTTGCTGATGACATCACTGATCACACCAATGACATCATTGACTTGGTCCCTGCCGCCTCTGAGAGTCCAGTGTCGAGCAAGAAGAGCAAGAGGAGGAGAAAAAGAAGATGGAGGGTTGGCAGGCGCAAGTTAGCGGTTGTTCTTGGCCGCCTCCTTAGCGGCCAAGATGAGCGGGGTCAGGCTGGAGAGAGGTTTGGCCATCTTCAGGAACTGGTGCTGAGCAGGAAACGAAGAGATTTGATTTTACTCCCAAAAATAATAAAGGAGCATCATGCCTGCACTATAATTTAGACGCATTTTAAATTGTTTTAATATTTCTTGTGGCAACCTGGAGTGAGTTGAGTAGTGCTTTTTTTTTTTTCCTGGTACCTGCAGCAATTCTTTGGCCGAGCCTCTCTTCTCCACGTCCATCTCTAGACATCGATTCAGGAAGTCCCTGAAGGTGGCTGACAGTTTCTCGGGGTTCTGTAACTCCGGAGTCCCGTTGGTGGCGATCAGATAGAGTGCCTGGACCACCACATGACAACACATTTTTAACTACAGTGACACCTGGTGGTGATGCAAAGTTAAATACTACAAAAAAGAAAACTATTCTTGTACGATGATGTTTTTCTGGAAAATATGTATTTTACCCTGAGCGGGTTTTCATTGAGGTATGGCGGCTCGCCTTCCACCATCTCGATGGCCATGATGCCAAGGGACCAGATGTCCACTTTGGGGCCGTAGGCTTTGCGGGTCACCACCTCCGGAGCCATCCAGTAGGGCGTGCCCACCATGGTGCTCCGTTTGCTCTGCTCTGGAGTGATCTGAGCGCAGAAGCCGAAGTCGGCTGCAAACAAAAAAAATGTTCACTTCAAACAACTACAAGATGTTTAAATAGCACCAGAGTGCCTCCTTCTGGTCAAAATTAGCAACAACAACCTGCAAGACTGCACACATGGAAACATGCAATAGTGCTAATAATAATAGTAATATATATATATATATTTTTTTCAAAGTGGACCACTGACTGAGCTTGACGGATCCGTCCATCCCGAGCAGGATGTTGTCACTCTTGATGTCTCTGTGGATGACTTGGTTGGAGTGGAGGAACTCCAACGCTTGCAGACACTAGGGGGCGACAAAGGCCGTCACAATACTACAAGTACTTCTGCATTTTTATTTTATTTTTACCTCTCTGCACACGGCTGCTATCTGAGCTTCATCCATGCAAGTCTCTGTGACCACATCAGTCAAAGAACCGCCGGCCAGGTATTCCATCACTACCCACAGCTCGTCACCAACCAGGTAACTATGGCGACATAACAGATAACATGAAGCACGTGTTTAGTTCGGCAATGCCAAAAGGTCATCTGACCTGTCCAGGTAGTTGACGATATTGGGGTTCTTGTTTTCCCTCATGACCAGGATCTCATTGATGATGAGTTCTTTCTTAGGCTGCTGTTGCAGATTCATCTGCTTGATGGCCACCTGATGCACAAAAACATCACGTGTCAATCTTGCGTGTCTCATTTGTAAAGTAAGTCAAACAAAACTAGCAAACAAATTGACCAGATAAAATAATTAACCAACCTCTTGTCCAGTGGCGATGTCGATGGCTGTATAAACCGTGCCGGATGCGCTGGCGCCACAAAACAACAATTAAATGTCACTTTTGCTACTTTCCAAACATCGACAAAAATCAATTTCTACTCACCCTTGTCCAATCTTCTCAAAGCGAGTGTATTTCTTTTTCGGGTCTCCGACACTCACAATGGTCCCTGTGTGACACACACATGGAAATACTGAAGTGGTCAATTCTCTATTGAGGTTGAATTAAGATGATCGAACACTGATATCTATAAAGATGATGTCTATCATCTTTGTTCATTTTTGAGACTCATCTGCATGCTGACTAACGTGAAGAGAAAAACAGAAAGAGAGGTCACAAACAATATGGAGGGATAAGAAAATGACCCCCACAGTAATAACACCCAATATTATTGAAAACAGAAAGGGATGAAATAAAATTCAAAATAGTATTGGAATAGAAATTAAACAGAAATTAAAATGTAAATATTAGCTAAATAGATCAGAAATTCAAGTCAAAATTAGGTGTCAAAGTAAAAACAAAATTATAGTAACTGGAAATAAAGTAAAATGTATCCAAGAATTGGAAAAGAATAGAAATAAAATGGCTGATAAAATATGAAAAGCAATAGAATAGAAACAAAACAAAAAGATCTTAACAAAATAAAATTGAAATAGTAGGAAAGCTTTGTTCTGCGAGGTAACCACATTGGGAAAGTTTTGGACAAACCCCGGAAGAAGAGCCAATCAGATGAGAGGATTGGACAAAAGGGGCGGGGACAGTGTGCGGGGCCCAGTCAATTAGACTGATACAGTATCCTCATCTTACCAGCAGAGGGCGGCCTGAGTACATCTTCAGATGCGTGTGCGGTTTAGGGAAATACAGTACACGTATCAACGTAATTTCTATTCTTTTCTACATTTAAAAACCCAAAAATTCCACTGTTATTGACCGTTTTTGATGACCCTTTAAACTTACTGAGCTTCTCCAAGATCTCCTCATCGGACATCTTCTTCTTGCGTCCTTTGTCCTGAGGGCGGGGCAAGGAGGGCCCCGGCGCAGGGGTGGCCCCCGGCGGGCTACTGGGAGGGGCACCTTCCGTGGCAGAGCAACCGGGCGGGGTGACGGCCGTGGCGGACGTCGCGGAGGGGGTTGGCACCACGATGGGGGAGGTGGCGGCGTCTTTGGTGGGAGGAGGCGGAAGGGGCTCGATGACAGAGCGGGTGTAAATCTGACAACATTCAATTTAAGATTACTTTTTCAGATTTTGGATTGCACGTCTGAGCAACAGTCCAATGGTGAGGAAATAATTTGCCACAATTTAAATCATCAGTGAAAGTTTGCGTGTTCCAATCAGGACTAATAAAGTCATCACCATGGAGACAGACGCTGGAGGGCACCATAGCAGCAGCCTGTCGACCGCCAACATGTCTGAGAGCAACTATGTGCGTGCGTGCATTAGCGCGCCCTCTTACCGATTTAGTGTGTTCCGGCCGTGGGGCGATGACGGGCGGCGGTTCGGCTTCGTCCTCGTCTTCATCCTCCGACACGGTGGCGATGGCGGGCATCTCCGAGACGCTCTTGGAGATCTGGGACAAACAAGGACAGACAATCATCGGTGACATCACTTCCTGTTTGGCTGAATGCTTTCTTCATCATGTTAATTTTCAATATTTTCTCGAAACTAATGTGACAGGATACTAGGACAGTAGGATGCAAGGAGACAAGGATGCTGGGCTTGTTTCCAAGCTGCATAGGCAAGAAAGCTCAAATGTGCTGATTCACGTTGCAGAGAAACGCAGCAAAGTAAATAAATTTGAAAAAGTCTTGCTCATCACTTTCTGTCCTCGCCTTCATTGTCACCTTGTCAGCATCTCATCAACAAATCCAATACAAGCCAACGCTTTCCAAGAGAGATCCCGATAATAACACTTACCGTTGTGGTGGACGATGCGAAGACATCTGCGCTTTTGTCTGTGTAGGGGGGAAAAAGGAAGTTACATTTGGCCAGGAGAGGTGTGTGTGTGTTTGTGTACCTGTGAAGCTCATGTATTTCTGGCTGTTGCTGGTTTCCTTGGAGTCGTAGAACTTGAGAACGTCAAGCACAGCCTGGAAGAACATGGCAGTCATGGAAGTTGGTAGGCAGGCAGGTTCTATTTGCTAATGCTGGTATGATCGATACCTGAGGATTCTTCTTTTGCTCCAGTTTGGTGATGTTGGATGTTTGCAGGAGGCGGGCCCACTGCTCGGGCATGCCCTACACAGACAGAGAAGATGCTCCATTTGCAATCGCAGAAATGGGTCGCGCAATCTTGCTCTCAGACTGGGTCAGCACATGAAAGTTTACACTTGATTTCTTTTTCTGCTTAAATGATTCAGCCGGCGTGACTTGACTGAAAAAAAAAAAAAGAAAAAAACTAAATATACACGCGCGCAGTAGCCAAAAGAGGTCAGTGAGGCGGATCAAGATTGAAACGAAACAAGGCCTCTTTGTCTGGTGGGATTATTCAAAGCAACAAAAAAAAAAGTTCACTGGTGTGAGACCAACACACACACACAATTTGGTCGCACACTTACGGTAAACTCGCCCGTGACGGCGTCAAAGCCGACATGGATGGTGTGTTCGAAATCAGATGGGAGAGAAATCTCGGGCCGCTCTTTCTTTTTATACGCTGAAACACAAATATTTGTTCTGTGTCATGGCGGTTATAAGAAAACATTTGCCCATGCGTCCATAACTGTGAGATTGGTTTAGCCAATCAGAAGCCAGAGCGGGAACAGGTACATAATTCTGCAATATATGATTTTTGTTTTTGTGCTCACTCTTGTCACCGCCGCCCGTCAAGATGAAGCGAATGGATCGGTCTTTCTTCTTCTTGTCCTCAGGGTTGGGGGGCAGCGGTTTGGAGCCGTGATTGACGGGGGCGGGGTCTTTGCCGCACGAGCCAATCATTGTGCTGGTGTTCCTCATGGGCGGGGCCGGCGGCTTGTCCTCCACCTCCCCGTTGTCGCACATTTTCTGTTCCTGAGATTTCACACCGATGTTAAACATTGATTCGAGTGAATCAAAAAATTATTTTTCACACTCAGCTACACTCTCAATTCATTTTCACACTTTGTCCATGAAAGCAAATTCATTATTAATACATGACAAGAGAAACATTTGACGTTCACACACATTTAAACTGCTGTGCAATCTGGATCAGATCTGGATTCAACGTTAGCCTGCATACACACATCTTGCTAGATTGAGTAATACAATTAGCATAAAAGGGGATTTAATTCTACACAATTAAACTTATTTTTGTTTCACACCAGATTAATTAAATGCATCATATAAAGATGTTTAATTTCCCAAAAAGGGATTCAAATGAATGATGCTGTTTGAATTTCAAGAAATAAAATAACTATACTTTGTAGTAAAATCCGACAAGGCCTGAGATTTAAAAGATTTTAAAAAACGTTTGTTTCCAAATAAATAAATAAAAACCAAGATAAAGATCTTACCTGAAACGAGACACGAGCACCACGAGAACCAAACCGCAAGTGTAGCGCACAAGCACCTCGGACATCTTTTTACACAACCCTTGTGTGATGTCACTCTGTGATGTCACGAGGTGAGTCACGTGACACACACATATATACATATACAAACAGTGTCATGTGGCATTTCCCCTTCAAAAGACAATACGACATTTGTGTGACCCAGACAACAATCAATCCAATAAACTTTACTCACATACACTGAAACTCGATCGGAAGACTCGCACCCGGCCACAAAGTGCGCTTTGTTGACAGCCGTTAGACGTTCAAACGTTTGCGAGGAAGTGACCCGATCTTTGTTGGTCTTGAACACACACACACAGGTGTAAAGCTAGCGTATATGGTGTCAGCTTTTGGAGGGACTCACACAATAGAACGTAACTTGATACAGGTGAGTCCTCTTCCGACTGTTGCCATTTTGCACACACAAATATAATACGTACAGTGAAGGCAGCTTTTATGTGAAAAAAAATCTTTCTGCTATCCAGATCTTCATCCTGACATAACCCGCTTTCTCCACTCCAGCAAATTTTGCCACTTGGCGAGGTTCCACAATATGACCAAGATTTTATTGCGACTGTACTTTGAAATGAAGATTCGGGTAGGTGCAAAGTTCAACGGGAAATGTTTTATCTAGTGTGTCACTTGATTGTTGTCTGGCACACACAAGTGTCATTTTGTTTTTTGGGGAGCAAACACCACATGATACTGTGTGCACCTGACGGCAGTGTCTGAAATGAGACACCCCGTCAGCACCTCCCTGCTAGCTGCTGTTTGCGTGTGCGTGTGTATTTTGTATTGTGTTGCAAAAGAACACACCTTCTTGTTCATCCTTACAAAGCTGTGCTTGTTCTTCTCAATTTCTGATTTCCTGCATCTTGGTCTCTTAACATCGAATCTACTTATGATAGACGTGCCAAACTTTGGCTTGCTAAGTCAAACTAGCCTCAAAAACGGAATGTTCCAAAGATGGCATGAGAAGAAAAAGAAATGGGAAGTCACAAGTGAAATGGTCCAAGAAACCAAAGTCTTCATCACTGTGTGTGGACAGTAAGATGTGATGTGGTCATCCGCACACAAACACACACACACTTTTATAACTTCCTGGAAGGACACATCACGGAGTAACAGCCAAGAAGAGCTCATTGCCTGCAAGGATGCATGACGCCCCGCCCAACAACAACAACATCACCATGGCAACCACAACCTCGAACTATGTGCGAGTGTATGCGGTCATCAATTGGACAATGAGAAAGTAGCAAGGAAAGAGTAAAGACTTGAAAATAAAACTATTAGGGTAAATAAAAAGGACAAAAAAAAATGCACACACACGCAAATACACACACCTAACACAGGCACTTAACATATCACACACACTGTAGTCACAGCTGGTCTTTAAATGCAATATAGACGGGTGCAGGACAGATGGTTGTGTGTGTGTGTGTGTGTTGTGCTCAGTTAAAATTGGAAAAGAAAGTATGACATCATCATAATAATAATTCACTGCGTCTGTTTCATATCAGGGTTAATATGTGATGGACACGCCCAAACCAGATCAGCATCTTTTTACTAAGTAAACATTACACACATACTAGGTCAACTTCATGGGAATATGAATAAACTCAAAGGCTGTATTTCATACTAACATACTATAAGCATTGCCCAAAAGTTACAAAGTTAGTAGTTGCTATAGTGACCAACAGAAATAAATGAGGAACAAAATTTACACAAAGTAACAATCATGGCAACAAGTAGATGCTACAGTTGCTATCAAGGCCATAAGTAGAAGCTAGTGGCGAGGGGAAAAAAAAAAAAAAAGCAAATGGAAAGTGTAGCCGAATGTAGAAGTCACTGGCAGGAAAATAATCTCCGCCAACAAGTAGAAAATAGAAGGTGACATTGAGGTTGTAATTACAAGCTAATAAAACAAGCTGGAGCAACAAATACAGTGTAAGAGAGTCGAAACTAACAATTTAAAGCTAATAGTTACAACTAAAAATAGAGGTTAGCATTGGTTAGCAACAGTTAACGCAGGGTGTTGGCCAGGGTGGAGGTTTTAAAGGCAACATAGAAGAGCCGGGGCGACATACTGATGGATTGTGATTGTGACTCGCTGTCACACTCCACTAAAATCACATTCATGCTCCAGTTCGCGGCTAACGACAACAAAGACATGCTAATAGACCTCTGCTTTGTGTAGTGAAACTTTCCGATATGTCCCGTTTGTGTTTATTTAGTCATCGGGTGACTTCCTAGTTCTTGGTCGATGACTCAAAAGGCTATGGGGGGATTGACGCTGCCTTTTGGAATGATAAGAAAAAAGAGAAAGTGGCGCCGATTGAGCGCTCTCCCTTTCTCGTATATTTTTCTGTGTAGCTGAACCTTGCCCGCCCCCTCCCGCCTTCCTTTTAAGACATTGTTAAGCTTTTTAAAGACTCTCTTACATTCATTATTACACACACAGTTGTCAGGGTGGTCGCCGTGGTAACCTCATCAATAATGGAGGCCACGCTAGTGCATGATGGGAGGGACCTAGCTTGTCACAATGTAAAAAATTGTTTTTAAAAATCAAGAAGTTGCTTTGGTACGGCCAGCGTTGACCTAAAAAGTTCTAACTGACTGAAAAACTTCAAAAGTTCCAACTGGATTGTGTTTTGTAAATGAAGCCCTGCAGGTTCACACTCATGTTGTTAGTGTAAGCAGTGTGGGGACGCGCTTTCAACTCAAAGAAAAACACAAACGGGAACAAAATGCTGGCAGCTGTGCACACGTTCACACATCATCGACACAATAAACATGCACAGACACACACACACACACAAAGTCGCGATTTAGACGTAGCTAAGCTCTTATTACAGCAGGCTAATGCTGCATTTCGCCACCTGTGAATCTACTTTTCGTCTCCGTGTGTGTATGTGTGTGTCTGAGTGTCCTGATCACTTATGTCAAATACACATACGCACACATTCAAACTCGCAGTGGCAGTCGGCTTTTCTGAAGCTTTTGCTAATCGTACCGCATGCTAAGCATCACAGACACACAAAAGTGTTAAAGTGTGTGTGTGTGTTTGAGTGCACATGAAGGACACGTAAAATGTGTGACACATCGGCGTCGTTTGCTAGTAAGTGCGAACAAATCAAACGTCCCCTTTGGCTGGAATGTGGGCAGGGGGGCACCTGGGGGTCACTGTAGCTGTGGCTAAAGATGTCAAAATAACAAGAAAAAAAAAATACACATTGGTTTAACCAACTAACTTGACCAGGTGATTAACTAGCTGGTTGACTTACAGGTCACTTAACTGACAAAAAAAACAAATAACTAACTGCTTAAATGACTTCAAAAGTTAATCCACTGACTGACAGACGAGTTGAATAACTAACCAATTGACTCATCAACTGGGTGATTGACAAACCAGCTAACCGACTACCAAATCAACTGACTAACGAAGTGGCCTAACGGCTAAGGGGTCAAAGTTACTAACTAATATAACTAACCGACTAACTTTGTGACTGTCTTACAGACTAACAGCTCGACCAAGTAATTGACTGGCCAAACTACTGGCCAACTGACAACTAACTAGCCGAATGACAAACGAAGAGGTTAACAGACCTGACCAAGTCAATCATATTCCACTCCAGTCCTTTAGGTGGCAGTACGAGCATTTCAAAGCACTTCAAGACTGCAGAAGACAACTGCTAGTCTCTTAACCCAGATTCTCACGAGAATACTCAGCGGCTTCTTAATTTTGCCGGCGGTCCTAAACGTCGTTTTAAATTCTTTTCAGGGACAAGATCAGGAGAGACTTCCTGTGTGATGGAGTATTTATAGATGACGATGTTAGCGCTGCTCCACTGCACACGTCAGACACACAAGAGCTGGAAAGAGCTGCAAAAGGCTGAGGAGCAACACACTCGTCCATCCTTTTTATCAACACACTTCACCATGATGTCACATTCTTTCAGGTAGCAAAAATCAAGCTTTTCCTTTATGAGATTTTATTTTAAGGCCAAATCACCCAGCCCAACAAAAACAGGCATGAGCCACTAAGCCACAGTAGAAGAAAATTTGTCATACTGTTGCCACGGCAAGTCGATATGGACATAAGCAAACTTGTTTCCATCCATGCAAGAAGTGAAGACAAGTCACCACAGATGTATTCTTTCATTCCATCATTAAGTCATCCATTGATTGATCAATTATGCAAATGAGCCAACTGGGTGCGAGGTGCTGAGGCGTGCGGAAACTGGAGCCACGTGACCATCTAGGAACGTTCATCGCCATCCATCAGCGCAGACACACACTGACTCGCTTCAAATTAAAACACCAACTTGTTACCTGCACCAAGGAAGAGCAGTTTAATTTATCTGCTTGCTTGTGTGAAATTTCTTCCTATGATCGACATCAACCTGATGTTCTTCCCACCATGGGAATGTCTCCACCCATTTATTAGTCCTTCTACCTAACTATCCTTTCGATATTTCATTCATTCGTTCATTCATTCGCATGAGGTTCACGGGTAGTAGTAGTATCCACCCAGCTGTCAAAACACCACATAAAACCAAGTTGAATCCAGATCTGATCCCAATTGCATTTACACTGATTTAAGACAACAATGCCTTCTTCTTACTGAGGTCTCTGCAGCACCTATTAAAACTTCAGCGTGTGTTCTCCTCGCACTTTGTCATCTTGTAATTAATTTATTGAACACAAAGTGACCACAGCCAATCTGACATAAAAGCCGATATGACCACATCAAACACAGCTTAATAATAGTTTTAATCATGAGAATAATAAAAGCATAAAAAGACACATTATGAAAGCAAGATAAAAGCTCTGTTTCAGTTTGTGTTCTTAACCCTTCTTGTGCTGCTGCTCCGCCACACCTCATCTCGTTCGAACATCGATTACAAGTTGAATGAAAAAGTAGAGAAATGAAGCTCACCTTTTGTCTGATGGCTGGTCAAAATCCGCAGGGAGTGGAATAGGAACGAAATATGGATCCAAGACGGTGCCACGCCGTCTGAAGTCGCCCCTAAAGTGCCTCCGCCACCTGTGTTGCTTCGTCCTGCTGCCCCAAGCCGAGCTGAGCAACCTCTCCCGGCCTATTGTTAGCTAGCCACCGGGGTGCCTCCCCGGCGACGTAATCCCCGCCTACTTCTTGGCAGAGCGGCCACGCTATTGGTCATTGTGTCCTCTTCCTCGTTGCTGATTGGTTGCTGAGGCCGTTCCTTAAACACCACGAGGTTTCCACAGGATCGCAAGGAGGGAGCGCAGGTGGTGCGTTCAGGGACAATGGGGAATTACGTCGGCGGCATGCGCATGAACTGGCAACGCCTTCCTGGCTGTCATCCACCTGCTGTGATTTTAATATTTCATGCCACGCGTTCACGTGACACGTCATTAACAACCAAAATCATATGAATAATATATTACAGTTATAATATATTATAGTTAATGTTTTGTTACTGTTTGTTGATCATTTCTATTTTCTGTTTTGTCGGATAAAAAATCTGACAATCCAATTGGAAGCAGTCAGTGTTTTGCTACACAAAGGACAAACAATTCTTCGGTTGCTGACTCCATTTAATCAGATTTGAAGTCTGTAGCAATATTTACTGTCTGTCTGTCTGTCTCTCCATCTATTCATCTCATCTCTTGAAGACTGAACAGTAGCGACATCTAGAGGTCAAAAAAAGGGGGTATGCCCCCCCACTAACATCCCAAAGAGCAGAGGGAGGACTTGCTCACTTCCGCACCATGTGACCGATCCTGCGACACTGACGCTCCTTCGTGCCGGGCTGCACCCACCCTTCCCTGGCATAGAGGAGCAGCAGGCCTCGCTAATAAGCCAGAGGCGGCCAGCCGCCAGATCACCCAGCATGTCCGCGGACGTCGCGGTGTCTCTGGCGGTGATGGCGTCGGCCGTCGTCCTGAGCGACATCGCGCGTCGGATCTCCAGGCACCTGCTCCCGAGAACGAGCATGCGCGAGTATGCGGCGGAGTTTGCGTCCGCCTTCCAGTTGTGCTGCTGCACAAATGAGCTTCGACTCCTGGGCGAGACGGGTGCTCTCCGAGGCGGAGCCGCACTGGCGTTGACTTACGCGGCCGCCGTGGTGCACGCGCTCACTTTCCGCGGTGCTACTGGAAACCCCATCGCCGTGCTCGAGCACGCGTACCGCGGCAGGACCTCGGGAGCGCGCGCACTGCTGGGCATCGTCTGCCAGTTCTTGGCCGCCGCCGCCTCGCGCCCTATAGTGCAGGTGCTCTGGGGGCGGGGCCTGTCCGAGATGCACGCACGCCACGCGCTCAAAAACTTCCAGTGCGCGAGCGCCATTCGCGCGACGTTGCCGGAGGCCGTGTGCGTAGAGATGGCGTGCGCGTTTGCCGTCCAGAGTGCGCACGCTCACACCCGCAGGATACAAGAGAAGTACCGAGTTCATGTCGTAGCCGCTGTCATCACGTCTGTTGTTTACGCAGGTATGTGAAGTACACACGTGATCGTGCAGTTAGTGTGGAGTGTGCTTGTTCCGGTGTATGTTGATCTTAATGTCCATTAATTTACAGCTCATTGTCCTGGTCCTGTTTGGTGTGTGTGTTCATGCAGGTGGTAGCATGACCGGGGCAGTGTACAATCCTGCGTTGGCTTTCTCAACTCAATTTGGCTGCATTGGAAACTCGTTGGCGGAATACTGCATGGTCTACTGGATGGGACCCCTGATGGGTGAGACACGTGAAAGATGTGGAAGACAATCTTGCTCATCCTCACCTTGTACTTGTTCCTGCAGGCATGCTGGCATCCGTGTTGATTTTTGACCCAACATCCAGCCAGCCGTCTCCTCAGCACGTCACCAAGAGGAAATGATGAAGCTGCATCAACATGAGCACAAACTAAAAGACACAAGTTTCTTATCTCAAGTGTGAAGAGCTTTTAGGATTTGTTCATCCTGAAACACTGTTATGTTCTAATCATAACTTTTTTTTGAGGCTACTAAAAAAAGTACAATGTTATCCACATATTAACTGTTATTAATATTTTCTGGGTAGCTATTTTTAACAATTTGTGTATAATTGCATTATACAAATATTTTATTGCACTTGTTGGTCATGCTTTTTGTTAACATAATTGCTCAATTCTACAACTATTCAAATTGATCAAAGGTTGGATTTTCCAGCAGCCATGAATGCAGCACAAATTTTCTAAATAAAATACAAAAACATTTCTAGAAAACGTAATCTTTTATTGAGAATTGACTACAAACGATGCCTCATTGTTACATTTGTTAACATACAAAAAGTAACTTGGGGAGGAATGAACTATTTTGGTTAGCAACAACACAAGTTAGGATGACTGACAGCGACAAACAGGAAGTGCCCAGGACGCCTTGAAGGAGTGCAGCTGCCACGATGCACCCGTGGTCCATCTACACACAAGACAATCTATTTAGTACAAGTTCTATCTACGTGTGTGTGCATGTGTGAGACTGACCAGTGGTCAACATCTGCATCCTCAAACTGTCCTGCTTCTGCATCAGCGTCTCCATCCACCTCCATGCCATCTACACACATATAAAAAAACAAACATCTTCAATAGTAGTACCTTGACGGACCAGTTCAAAGGTACTCGAGTCCCACCTTCAAAGCGTCCGTCTCCCTGCTCGGTACGTACACCGCCCATGTGGTATCTCTGTGCCACGCTTTGTGCCAACATGCCCTCCAGCCTCTCAAGCGTGGCTTGGCCCTCCTGAGTCAGTGAAGACAGACCCTCGTCACATGTGTAGAACGTCGGGATGTCGGCGTGGCCGTGCTCTGATCCAAGGATTGAGACATTGTTAAAAACGGGTTCAAGCTCAGCGAGTGTGACGGATGTTCTTACCGGCCTCTGTAAACACACATAAGGAAAGACATGGTAGTTAGTGTCTGTATGAGCGTGGATGCCTGCGTGTGTGCCTTACCGGCCTCTTCCACGTCGTACTCTTCTCCTTCAAAGTCATTGTCAGAATCCTCGTCTTCAGGGTCAGGATGCAGCGCCTGGCACTCGCACATTGCCGCAAACATCGAGTCCACTGGAGACACACAGATACAAGTGTGTTGACACAAGGACATATTGTGGCAATTTTAATATTCCCGTTTTGAAAAGAAAAACAAGACTCACACACTGCTTTGTCACCAGGCACAAATCGAATCTCCGTGATACCTCCTTCCTCATCATCTCCACCATCATCTTCATCTTCCGAACTACCCACTCCGTCATCCTCATCTTCTGCCGGCTTCTCTGCCATTTCGGCCTCATTCTCCTCTGGTAGGAAGGTGGTATAAGCATTTATTCCTTATCCTCGATACAAGTTCTATCGACTAGCATTTATTCCATATCTTTGACAAATAAATTATCTTATTTTTGCATAACAAGCCTGAAGGAATGCACAGAGCGTTAACGACAAACACTGTGTAGAAGTGCTGACCGCTGAGTTTTCCGTTGACCATGACGTAGAGATGTTCTTGGGGGTACGCGCTGACGTCTCTGGAGATGGCGTGCAGGCCGATGGTAGGGTACTCCAGACTGAACCCCAACCCCGCACCATCAAACCATGACAAACGCCTGCAAACAGTTGAGCAATGTGTACATTTTATCCAACACGTTTTGTCTTGTGAGCAATGTGTACATTTTATCCAACACGTTTTGTCTTGTTAAATTAAAATGCAATTTGAATTGTTAAGATTTTGTTTTTGGGTCAATTTTCTGACTTATTTATTTTGAAGTTTTAGTTACTTTATATTAAAAAAAAAACGAAATGTTATGACTCAGCCATCTAAAAGCAGTTTTAATAACCCAAGTAAAGCGGTTCTCAAGCGTTCCGTCTCAATTCAAACTTTTACATGCTTTTATTTTATAAAGTTTCCGATGCTAGATTTTACCGGAAGTTCCGGTTGCTGTTAGTGTGTGAGTAAACCTCACATTTATGTCTTCAATATAAATCAGAATAAACACACAAATAGTTTCGAACACCAATACAATTACTTTATCATCACTTTGAAACACGCACACGATGAAACAAGTTGGTGAAAAATTGCATTAGCAATAGCATTCCAAATGCTCCGCTAACTTACGTTTCGGCGACATAGAGCGTCCCGTTACCCAGCTTGTGTCCGTCCAAAACGGCCGCCGTGTCGGCCTGCTGCAGCCGAATTCCTTCGGTAGGAGGTCGGAGGTTCTTGAGCAAAACCATGGCGCGTTTGCACAAACGAAGACGTCAACAACCTCAAAGCTCTCGTGGCTAAACCTTAGCTTAGCTTACGTGGATAGAACAAATCCCGTTCATGTATTTATCCCGCGGAGAAGCTTAATCAGCCAGCCGGGCTGTGCGTGAGATATCCGGACTTATAAAACGGAACTTGTTGGGTCCAGAAAGCGCCAAGGCGAATTGGGTCGATGACGTGCGACGTTTACCACTAGATGCTGCTACAAGTGTGCCGTTTATACGTATGCTTGAAATCTCGCGGGAGCAGTGCGACACAACGTGGCCTGGCGTCGTCTACTTCAAAACCACGCAGAATGAATGAATGAATGAATGAATGAATAAACCACACAAAATGAATGAATAAATGCATAAATAAAACGAAGACTTTTCAACAACGCTTTAATTACAAATCTATAGTAGCAGCATCCAAACCAGGACGTGATGTCACAAGCAAACATAACGAAGTGACATTGGGCGTATTTTTGGTCTGAACACAAAAATAGTAAATAAGTACGTTTTTCAGTCAACATTAGATAGGTTCCTCCCCAAAAATGTGGCAAGGCATATTTTCAAGTGCCAAACTGAATGTTTTGGGGTTCACTGTAAATGCCATAAATTGGTGACAAAACAATATTTTCTTTTTAAACATGACTCAGCTTCTCCTCTAAAATTTGCAAAGAGGTGAACTTGCAAATGCCGCACTGCAAAAACACGTGGGTTGGCTTTATTAAGGCTCAAATTGGTCTCTTTCAGCAGCTTTTAGATCCCATTGTGGGGTGAGTGCCACACAGGACCCAGACTCGGTTGAGGGTCTCCTTTTGAGGGGCTTCAGCTGCCCAGGTCCGAAAACACGTCAGTGAGGGTAGACTGTCTGCTGCTATCATTTTGAGAGGAGGAGGTGGACACTTCTGAGGAGGAAGAGGACGATGACGAGGAGGAGGAGGTAGACAGTGATAACGGGGAGGTCGTACTAGTCCTGGAGTTTCTCCTGCGGGTGTCGGAGCCTACGTGTCTGAGCAGATACGCGTCTATTGTGCCTTTTCTCCGGTCAGTTTGCTGCTGCCTCTCCTCTTGGTCGAGCTTCTCTTGCAGGAGCAGTGCCATCTGCCGGTCAGCCTCCTCCTGCTGGCGGCGCTGCTCCAGCTGGGCTTCCAGTTGCGCTTGTAACACCAAAGCGCCCTCTAGGGGCAGAGCCGAAGAAGATGACGAGGGCAAATGGAGGCGTCCTCGCTTTGCGTCCTCTTCGTTGGCGGGTTCTGAGCTCTTCCTCTTCGACGTTCCTGCGTCAGTGTGACGGATTTGGCAGTGTCGCGCCTCCAGCGGCGAAGCCGGCCCGGGACAAGGGGGTTCTGGTTGGTCCTGCTGAGTCCTGTATAGGTCCGCTTGAGGGAGATGCTGCCCATGGGAGAGACGAATATTCTCCTGGAAAATGTCAACCAATGATCTTTTGTCAGCAGGTAGTCTGTTTGGCTTCGGTGATTTCAAACAAGAACTCAAGAAAAAAAAAATCACGTTACAATCATAATAAAGACATTGTTCATATGTTTGTGACCGACCTTGTTAGAAATCAAAGTGGAGGTCGAGCTGCACTCTGACGGGCTGGACTTGGACGGAAGTCGACACAAGAACCTAAAAATATTCAGAGGATAAAATGGTTTAAGACGGCCATATTGTATCCCACGGTATCATTACACAACTGACTTTTCAATGTGTCCCGCCGTGTTGACTTTCTTCTTGGCTGGAGTGATGTGAGCACGATGATGGTTGTCAGGGGAGACGGGAGCGGTGTTCTACAACAAGAGAAGTCAACATCAGTCAACGTGTTTACCCCCCTGGAATTGTAGAAGAGTAGAGACGACGCCATGACTGACCAGCTCTTTGTTGAGCACCTTGGCCAGCTGCTCATCTTCCTCGCTCCTCTTCCGCTCTTCCTGAAGGATCTCCTCCTCCTCGGCCAGGAGTTTGTGGATGTACTCCTCGCTGGCACGCTGCTCCTCCTCTTCTAGCTCGCGCTTCTCCTCAGACAACTGACAACAACGACACAAGTTGAGAGGGACCTTGCGTCGGAGGCTTTTGTAAAATAGCCGATTGATGTCATCATTTCTGAGGGGTAAGAACTCTATGTAATAAATAAAAATTTTAAAAAATAGGACGGCTGATGTTTAGCTTACTTTGTTGATTTGCTCCTGATATTCTTGTCTCAGCTCACCAGGCTGACTTGTTCTGGGGGAAAAAACTAACACACACATACAAACATGGACAGACACACACAAAAAAGACAAGTACTTAGTATCGGTGTCTACTTAAAACTCGTAATGGCAGGATGCCGTGGTGGTACCAGTCAGGTCGTCATCACTGACAGCATCCTGCCCGCCGAGGCGTCGTTGGCAGTGCTGCGGGAAGCTGAGCTGGATCTGTGTCCACAACTGCTGGTTGACCAGAGTCTTGTTCCTGTTGTTCAGCCGAACCCATGTGGACACACGCTTCCTGCACATGGGACAGCACAACGTGCTCTTGTCCACGGACTCCAAGAAGCAAGCCTGACCACAAAAACACACAATGCATGTTAAATGCCTCTTTTTCTCAAAGGTTTAAATTGAAGTGTGTGAGAAGACTCACCTTGCAGAAGGTGTGCATGCAAGGAAGCGTCACCGGCTCAAGAAACAAATCCAAACACACTGGACACAGACAGTCGTCCAGGGACAGCGGCTCCTCTCTCTTCCTCTTGCACTTCCCCTTGCCTTTACCACTCGACTGGGTTGGATCTGGCACCTCGGCGTCTGAATCTGGCATGATCTTCTCTCCTTCTTGCTCCTGGTGGCCAGTGGAGGCAGACGACAATGCGGTGAGGTTTCCACAACAAATGCAACAGCTATTACTCTCTATGAGATATTGTAATATTCAATACCGAATCTCTTGATTTCCCCGCCTGGTCTTCGTCCCAACATCCGCGAACATCGAGGGTTGACTGCAAATAAATTTTCCTGCAAACATTCCAGCACAGATCACTTAAGCACAACAATGCATGTAGTACAAACGTGTCAAAGCTAATCTGCATCTCTTTGACAACAACCGGTCTGGTGTCACAACTCTAGGCAGACAACAAAACAGAATAGTTACTTCTAACTAGTATTACCTCTTGAGTTGTGTTCTCTCAGTAGCTTTAATGGACGACTCTTAAATTTGCTCCTGGTCCCAAACAATCCCGGTTAGCCGTTAGCTCTATAGCTAAGCCGTGTCAGGCCGCCACAATTCCCGCTCGGACGGACGAATGAAGGAACGCCAAAGTGCTCTATTAATAAAGTTTAATCGATATATAATGATCTCTCAGGTGGGTGAGTTTACAATGTGGTTAGTAGTTAACTTAGGAAGATAAAGCTCTACCATTACCCGCGCGATCCGGATGGTGACGTCTGCGCACGCGCATGACGAAATGTCTGGAAAAGCGGATGACATTTTGAGTGCTGCTACTTGTAAAATGTGTTTTGAACATTTATTAGACATAGTAATGTCATGTCTAATATTTACCTTAAATAAATATACAATTATTGTGGCATTAATAAGTGGTGTATAAATCATCTTATACATTTTTTATTCTTGACCATTCAAAGTGTTGGCGAATCACCTGCACTCTTTGACAACAAATATGGCGTTCATGTGGTTTGCTCAAAAGTTTGGGAAATACTAAAGATTCTGCCCGGCAGCAGTAACGAAACATGGATCAGAAAATGTCATTTATAATTAGGCTAAATACTTTTTATTTGTTTTTGTGCTGGTGTTTGTTTTTATTGTGAGTGAATCATTAACATTCCCTTTCAAGCTGGCACTTTTTCCCACCATTTCCATGATGCATCACTCGTTGACGAAACCATCGCTCCAAGGGAAAACTGCGCTTTTCTCCTTGTTGCCTTTGCTTCCGGACTGGTGCGAGGCCTTGGCCCCGTCGCCACAGCGGTGCTTCTTGAGCTGCCTGGAGTCGGAGAACCCGCGGCCGCAACTCTGGCACGAGTACAGCTTGACGCCCGTGTGGATCTGCATGTGCGACTTGAGCTGGTTGGACTGGCGGAACTTGCGGCCGCACTGTTGGCACTCGTAGGGCTTCTCGCCCGTGTGCACCAGGAGGTGTCGGTGGTAGTTCTGCGTCGTCCTGAAGGCCTTCCCGCACTGTTGGCACTGGTGCGGCTTGACGCCTGTGTGCAGCAGCTCGTGCTGGCGTAGCTGCGACTGAAGCAGGAAGGCCTTCTGGCAAAAACCGCAGACGTGCGGCCGGTCGCCGCTGTGCTGGCGCATGTGGTAAATGTACAGGTGGCGCTGGTGGAAGGACTTCCCGCACGTCTCGCAGACAAACTCCTTGTGCTCGTCGTGGCTCTTCTCGTGCGTGCGAAGCGTGCTGACGCTGCTGAAGCTCTTGGCGCAGCTCTTGCAGCTGAAGGCCTTCATGGTCGCCGATGCCCGCCGACGGCGCCGGTTGCCGGCGGGCGCGCCGCCCGCCTTGGCGTGCTCCTTGTTCTTGTGGACCACGAGCTGGTGCTTCTGCAGCTGGCAGTTGTAGAAGAAGGTCTTGCCGCACAGGTCGCACATGAAGGGTTTCTCCACGCCGTGCGTTAGCATGTGCGTTTTAAGGGCCCACGTTCCGGAGAAGCCTTCGCCGCACTTCTCACACCTGCCGCACATGCAACAATGACTTTTTAACGTGGATGGACGTTTCTCACAATTTTAGTTTTTTGGTGTATCTGTGGGTGAACTTTAAAAACTTCAAGTGATCTTACTTGAAGGGCTTTTCTCCGCTGTGGAGGCGCAGGTGCCTTTGGAAGTTGTACTTGAGTCCGAAGCTGAGTCCGCAGGTCTGACAGACGAAAGGCTTCTCCCCCGTGTGGACCACACGGTGCTGCAGCAGACCCATACGGCACTTGAAGGCCTTGTTGCACTCGCCGCACGAGAAGGGTCGCTCGTCCGAGTGCGAGCGCTTGTGCACGCGCAGGTTCCCGCTGGTGGAAAAGCGCTTGCCGCACATCTGGCAGGGGTATGGCCGCGCCCCCGTGTGGACCGTCTGGTGCTCGCGTAGGCTTTTTTTCCTCAGGAAGCCTTTGCCGCACACGTCGCACATGAAGGGCTTGACGTCAGCGTGCGAGATCTCGTGGTATCGAAGCACGGCCGCCGAGGTGAATGTGCGGCCGCAGGTGGTGCAGCGCAGGGGCGTTGCCTCCAGCCGGTGCGACGCTTGATGGGCGCGCAGCTGGCGGGCCAGACGGAATTTCCGATTGCACTGGTCACACGCCAGCATCTTGTCAGGGTCTTGTTCCTGGGCCTCGCGTAGCTGGTGGGCCTGCTGGTGTTTGTGCAGTGTTTTTGCCTTTGCAATGGGGGAGGGAAAAAAAAAAAAAAAAAATCAATCCACAATCTTTATTCACAGATTCTTTTTTTCCACATACCTGGTAGAAGCCTTTGTCACACAGCGTGCACGGGAAGGGTTTGGTGTGGCGCAAGGCGTGTTTGCGAAGCTGGTGTTGCTGGTGGAAGCCTTTGTCGCACAGCTCGCAGAAGAAGCGCTTGTTCTTGTACTGCTCACGCCGGCGCTTATTCTCCAGCTCCTTCAGGTCTTCTTCACTTGCAGCTACGTCATAAAGAAAAAAAAAATGTTTGCCTCCAAAGGCGAACTGCATTTTGAAACTTGAGCAAGATTTTCTATTCAATAAAATGAATTCATTATTTCGGCGGTTTATATTTACAACTTTGATATTCGTGCTTGTGCCATGTTGTTTTTTATTAACCTGTTGAGTAAACATGGATGCTCACTACTTTTCCAAGTGCATTGTGGCATTCTGAGTGCCCTTCGTTTATCCTTTCAGGACATTTGGACACCGCAAAAAAAATATAAATACTTAATAGTGTGTTTTATTCATCCCGGAATGGTCATGAATTACCTGATTGAGTGTGGGTCACCATCTCCTTTTCTGATTTAACGTCAACTGGTTCTGCCGTCTTACTGGCCTCCTGAACGACAAATAAATAAATTAGTGACCAAAACTGACATAGTGTGAAGGAAACTGGAGAGAAAAACAACAAAACATGCCCAACCTTTTTGTGAAGCTCCGTCTCATTCTTGGTGGCCACCAACTTCTCAGGCTCCAGCTGCTCATCTGCGACAGGAAGTGACATCACGCCAGAAACTTCACCCTGAGCGTGATCTTCAAGGTGGTCTTCAGATGGCGTCACCAAGGGGCCATTCGGGACCCTGAATGTGCTGTGAACCGGCGAGCTGATGATGACTAGAGGAGCCTGAGCCGTACCGCCGCCGCCACTGCTCGCTTTGCTGGAAATCGCTTTGGCCGAGTTGATGATGGACATGGGGAGGCTCATGGGGGCAGCGACCTGTCGTTTGTTTTCTACTGCTAAATGACAATGAACAATTAAGTTTGAGTTAAATTATACCAATTTTGGATAAGGTTGAACATTTTTGAACAATAATCTACTTTCTTACTCTTTGTTTTCTCCATCGTAGATGTTTGCTTGTCCCTCAGCTCAACCTCCAGCTGCCCCACTTTGTCTCGAAAGGTGTCATCTTCTTTGGGCAAGGTTGCCAGGAGCTGTCCAAACACACTGCAGATTTGCCGGACTGCCTCCTTCGCTGCCACACTCAAGATGGATGTTAGCTGACGCTGAGGAGGGAGACGACATGATGAGGCTACAAGCACATCCGCGAATAATTGGGGCCCATAATTTGACAAAGGAAATTGCGCCCTCTTCCGTTTTGGAGCGTATACTACAAGTTATTTGAGTTGTGACAGCAGTTTGCTTGTCAATGTAACCACGGTCGATTTGATTAAATATATATAGAATTTTTAAAGATATAAAATTATATTTACGTAACTGATAAATAAATTCTACTTATTGATTTATTCGCCTCGGCGAAAAGGGAAGTGAGGACGGGATTGTTATCTGGCTCTCGTTACTCTTCTATAAACTTCCAGCATCCCCTCCGTGTTCGTAAGTTAATAAGAATAAAACGAATATTACTACAATTAATAACAATCGCTGCTTACCTTCAGCTCGGCGTTGTCTGCAGCCTGGATCTGCCCGCCAACGAGGCTCCTGTGGAAAACTCCCACGGCAGCATCCACCGCCACCTCCATGATGAGCGTCGCCTGCGAGCGGAAAGTTTCGGCGGTTGTCGCCTCGTCGTGGCTTGGCCGCTCCATCCAGACCTAAGGCAGGCCGCCAGGACGAATGTAAAATTTTAGAAAAATAATTTTTATAATGAACAACAAATTCTGGTCGAATAAGTGCGGGTCTTTAACAAAAACAGAGGCAATCATTCGGGATGGTTATCTGCGTTCAGACGTCCAATATGTCTGCGATGTTTACATCCGGGTCACGTCGGAGTCGTTTGAGAGTCGAGTTCGCAGCTAATGTGTGACGTAATTAGGAAGCGACAATTTCTTTTTTTTTCATTCATTACGTGTTGCTGTCGCATAATTTGACGTAATAAAACGTCAGCTGGTGGAACTGCGGTAATTTATGAATGAAATAAGGAACAATTTGATAGACAGAATCTGTTTTTATTGCCGTTAATCAATTTACATAAATCCACATATACAAAGTCAACAGAAGAGGAGTCAGTAAACTTTCATTTAGGTTTTATCTTGGAAAAAGTGCCTAATGGTGGGCAGATAGCTACTGAGTAACTCACTCTTAATGTTCAGCGGAATATTCATCAACAGCAAATATTTCCATTGACAAGAATCAATGTCGTTCACTACTAATAAATTATGTGAGTTAAAATCGTATTTTCCAATTTTGATCTCTGAAATTCTTACAACAAATCTGCGTGTACAATAAAAGGTAATCATTAGAATTTCAGTTAATTTGTTTTTTCTGTGTTTTTTTTTTTTTGCACTACATTTCAATCACTGATCATAATTAACCACCCAAACATCATTTATATGTGGGTTACACATTCCCTTCCATCTCAGTTTTAAATACAATCAATATGACGTCATCTAGTACCATGATTCATATTTCTAAGCATTCTCTTTTTCATGTGCAACAATATAAATGAGAAGAAAAAGAAAGACAGAGATCCTGCTGGCTAAAGTGCTCCCAAGAAAATTAAGAATGATGATAGAAAGAAGAATTCTCAAAATATCAGTCACATAAAAAAAATCCTCTAAGAAATTGGGAAGCGTCAAAAAGTGTAGTTTGCCACAAAAGCTCCTTATTATTGCATCCATTCAAAAAGCGTTAGCTAGCGTTCTTTCTTTAATGTGGTTCATGCTTAAAACCTTTCAGAAAAAGTTTAGCTTTGCTTAGTTTACCATCAAGGTGGCTTGAGGAGAAACAAAGAATAGAAATTGTGGAGGCATCTCATCCAAAAGAAGGCTTTCCAAAAGTCTTTCTGATCTCGCCTCCACTTCAGAGGATGTCATCGCCATTGTCGTGCGTCGACGTCCGAGCCTTTCGTCCACGGGGTCGCAGTGTAGCGTAGCAGGAGGAGGCGGCGAGGGCCACGCGGCTCAGGCCCACGTTCAGGCAGTGAACCTCGGAAGTCACAGGCACCTCGGAGAAGAGGGCGCGGTCCCGGGTAATACGGGCAGGACCCGCGGCACTGCCATCTGTGAGCGTGCCGGCGTCGCTCGCCCCCGCGCCGCTCTCGATGTCCTTGACGATGTTGAGGATTTCCTGGCGCTCGCGTTGTCGCGTCATGCCACGGATGTTCAAAATGGCCGACACATGCTTCTTCCTGGAAAGGGGTAAACGAAGCGTTCACGGACAAATAATGGAGTCGTTGCCAGTCAACGTCAGGCCGCATGTTGACTCACCTGATGTCTGGAAACTCTCGGGCAAGAACTCCGACCTCCATCTGAATAGCTGGAATATCCTCGAGTTGGATGATCTCCGAGATATGAGACAGAGCTCCATCTAACCAGCTTGACGGAGACTCCTGACACACAAAGAATAATTTTAATATATTGTTGGTATTTATTTTATTTTCTTGTGAACAGCAACGCACTGACCAGATCCTTGAAGAGCACTTTAATCTGCCGTCCTTCATCCCGGAGCCGTCCGGCCATCCTCTTCCTCTTCTTCAGCGACGTGCAGATGATCCGCCCTCGCATTACCGAGCGAAGGTACTCCATCAGGACACGCCGGTGAACTTCCGCCACGAGGAGCTAAACGCAACAATCAGTTACATCACCACACAATACACAAACAATATTTGTGTGTGTACCTGGTAAGGAGGTACTTCCATCCTGCGATATTTCTTAAAGTGTTCCTTGATCACCGCTTCGATTTGTTCGTACGCCTCCGTGTTGCTTAGCCACTTTCTCTTCACCAAGCGCTCAAAGAAGGGCTGAAGCACAACACGCACACAAATTCTGAACATGCTCTTAGTGAAACTGACCCAAGAAACACACTTGGGTCAAATGTGTGTGTGGTTACCCTGATATGGAGGAAGAGCCGTTCCGAGAGCACTCGCACCCCCTGGTGGACGATGTGGTCAAGCGCTTTGTTGGCGCGCTGCAGGGACTCTTCACTGGCTGTCGTCAATGTCTCGCGAGGAACGCATCGCTGAACGAAACCCCTGCGTACACACACAAATCATTAAAAATCAGGAACTCTCATTTTTTCAGGACTATAATGAAGGAGTGTGGTGTGAGAGGAAGTCCAAAGTCAAAACCTGAAGGGCGGGCAGCAGTTGACAAGTGCCACGGTTTTGGATACGTAGCCGTCCTCGTGCTCTCCAAACATTCCACTCTGCATCCCCTCGTGAAAAAGATCCACTTTACGCTGGAAACTGAGAGCCCACATCATCAATGACAGTGTGTGCACGTGTGTGTGTGTTTTTGTGCGTACCTGTAGAGGAAGTCCGCCAGGCCGTTGAGGGTACACTGAGCTACTCGAGAGCCCAAACTTCTGTTGATGGTGGCGGAACGTTCCAGATCAACTTGCATCCTCTGTTATAAATAAATAAATAAATAATGAAAAATATTTACTGTATTATGCAAAAAGAACTGTATAATTGGGACAAATGTATCTATGGAAAGAAATTAAAAATATATGTGTATATAAGGATCATATTCCAAAGAAAATTCTAAAAAAAAAAATTGTGTACTTTCTGTGGCCACTAAGAGGCGCATCTGCTCTCATAATGATGATGCCTAAGTGTGTGTCTGTGTGTGTAAGAAAAGGAAAGCTGCTCATGTTGACTTTGGCACTAGCTGGAGGACAACGTCAGATGATAATCAGAGAACAAAACCCAGCGGAATGCACCTTTACGTAACAACATTCGGGAGACTAAACAGCTTGTGTGTGTGTGTGTGTGTGTGTGTTATCACAATAATAAAGAGGGTGGCGGGGGGGGGGGGGCTTGTCACCTGTATGATGGTTTTTGCCAGAGGGATGTGGTACTCCTCCGTGTGCAGTGTCTCCACCCACCTCTTCTCCTCTTCGTCCAGGACTTGACTCAACTCGGTGGTCACTTTAGCCTGCAGGGATGAGCCAATAGTTAAAACAAACACACTTTGACAGCCAGCTGGGAAAACATACTTTTCCTCTCCTCGGCCACAAGGTGGCGCCAAAGCTGTATTTTTGCATTAGACATTACTTTGGCTTGATCATAAAATAGGATAGGGTCTATTCCACCCCAAAAATATCTTCACTAGCTTGCCAATGGAAATTTAGTAGAACTGTCCAACCCTAATTGACCCACTCAGAAGTTCCAAACCTAGAACCAGTGACACGGTTGATCAAAAGTCTGCTTTTTTGTGTGGTTGTCTTATGTGTCTCACCCTGACTGAGTTGAGGCAGTCTTGTTCCAGCCTCTCCACGACATCCGAAGCAAGCAGAGGTCCCAGCTGGGAGCCTCTTAAAGGATCCGTCATACACACTTTTGCCAACACATCCCTAAAACACACAAACAATAATGAATAAGCATGGACACACAAGCACGTGTGATCCATGTGTGTGTGTACCTGTTATATATGTTGTGTAGCCAGTCCAGGAGTGAGTAAATGTCGGTGATCTGCAGCTGCTGCTTGGTGATGGCCTGCAGACGCCTGGCAACCGCCTGGTGGTAGCTTTGTAAGTACACCTGAATGGTCATGGATCAAAAATTGAAATATTTGAAAGAAAAAAAAAATGTCATTGATACTATATGTCTTTGGGGAAAAAAACAAAATAATGAAAAAAAAAGTCAATAACGAACGTCCATGCCTGAATCCCTTATTTCCCTACTCACCTGCATCGCCTGATAGTCCTCGGGGTAGATGTTGACCACGTTCCTCTTAGCGGCATCCAAGTCGTCCACCACGCGAGCCCGGATGCGGTCCAGGAACTTGGCCAGATCCCCGGCTGTGAACTCGGCTTTTTGAGGAAGCGATCCATCGGCCGCATCCTCCACCGCCTCCCTCCATCGCCGCTTCAGTTGCCGCGGTCTCGGTCCGCCCGTCGAGGACCAGTCCACATCTACCAGCTCCTCCTGCTGCAGGACCTGCGTGAGATCCCATAAAGTTTTTAGAACTCATTCAGTCTTGCTTTGTCACAACAAAGGCTTCGGCGCCCTCACCTGAACCACCAGGCCGAGGTTAGGCCCGGCGGTGGGCGAGCGTAGAGACTCCCGGACCACCGCCCACAGCTCCTTCTGCAGCTCTTCATACAGCAGCTCCACATCTTTAGCCTTCCGCCGCCCGCCGTCCTTCACGCCGCCGGTCGGGCTGCCCAACTCCTCCGGACACGGGCCACCTTCGGGCCCGTTACACTCCTGCTCCAGCTCCAGGATGTGACTGTCGGCCAGGAGGAGATCCCGTTTCTTCACCAGCTGAAGGATCTCCAGTACTGGAGGATGCAAGGAGATGAGGAAACAAGGAGATGAGGAGACAACGGGGACATATGGGGACAATGTACATGCCGGACCTAATTATGTGTGTGTGTGTGTGTGTGAGGGGGGGGCAGGGGAGGATGTGCAGATGTGATGTTTGTCTGGCTCAGCGTCCACAGAGGAAGACAGGATGGCACACACACACAGGAAGAACATGAGTAGAACGGAACAATGCGGGCCCAACATGGCAGGTTTAAATGCAGAGTTTTCACTCGTATCCACTTCCTGGTCATTTTTTAAAGGGGACCTATGATGTCACATTATTATCTAACAACGAGTTGAACGGTAACGTTCACAAAACGTGGATTTAAATGCCTTTGTGTGACTCTTTCATTCTCCCTGAGATGAATGCCGAAATGGCGAAAAAGCGCCGAGGTCAGCACAAACAGTGCTGGGCCGCTGTAAGGTGATATCAGCCTACTTGAAGAACCTTCACTCCAGACAAGGCACGCGCACACGTGTATGTCGTAGCGGTGCGCCAACAGAGCTTTTATTGTTCCGCTGCAGGAAATGTTTTCCATCTGGGTGGGTGATGCCCCACCCACCTTCACCTGCTTCCTCATACCGTCGTCGCCATACACTAAATTGAATTTATGGACAGCTGAGTCAGCGTTTCCTTAGGCGGCCACCGGAGGCATCCTGGTGACAGAGTGTCCAGAAATGTAAATGTCCTTTTGTATAAAGTACTAGAAAGCGGTATTTGAGTCAAATAAATAAATAAATAATTCTAGACTGTTTAAATTATGTTCGAATTTTGTGGCGTCATCACAAGGCCACAGACGTCCTTCACAAGGACGGACTTTGGATGGTGCCACCTTTCTGTTCTCTAAAGGCGTGTTAGGAGTGATTAACGAGTAGTCAAAGTTTTATGGCGGCGATGACCTGAACCGAGGCAATCATTGACCGGCCCCATCAAACGGAATGCGAGAGTCTTATTGGTAATTGGAACTTACGCAACCGGGAACCAGATAGAACACCGCAATGACTCAGTGGAAACGGAGTTTTAAAGTTCACATTGACTTTTCAGATTTTACACGAATCAGAAAATGACAGATTAGCATTAGCTGCGTGTTGCTAGGTTGAGTTAAATTTAGGCTGCTGTGCTTTTTTGTTTTTTTTTCCACGTTGTTATCAACGTGGCCATCAAAAGCCTGCAGAGAACTTCATCTCTTCATCTTTGCCTTCCTCACGCTAACGCGCATGACCACAACAAGCACAATAAAATCTTGTTGGTTCTTGTTTGCTTCGAAAGGTCCTCCAAAGGACACTTCTAGCTGGTTGGCTTTCACTGTGGCGATAGCGTGAAAGGGTAGAAAGTGGCGCATCCCAGCCCTGCTGCTGGCCGTGTGTCAACAGTACACAACCCTGATGAAGGTGCAAACAGGATCGTGTTTGGAAATCACACATCAACACACGTCAGATGACAACAAGCCCAAACCTGAACGAACATTCCTAGTAGGAACAAACACTAGGAGAACATATAGAACACTCCTGGTCAAAATAAATAGTCGTGGAAGATCTAGAACAATCCCATGGATTTACCTGACAGCGGCTCCCTGGGCTTGACTTCCACTTGGGGCTCCTTGCGCACCAGCTGGTCCTCAGGACCCTGCATGGAGGGATCGGCCCCAAGCTCTCGCTTGGTCTTGCCGAGGCCGACCATCTTCATGAAGGACAGGCGGCGGCTGGACGAGTCGCACTCGCTCTCGGAGCAATTGACGTCACCGTTGGCGAGAGTCTCTTTACGGAAGCTGAGGGTGTCACGATATTTGCCTGCAAACCTGCGAAGGGCACAATGTCGTTACTGTGACTGTTCGCTGTATCTGTGCCTGCAAAAGTCTGACACTTTTTTTTACGTAAAGTTACGCTTGAGTGTGTTTACTTCAGTAGACTTCCTTCGGAGCTCCTGCGACCTCTCTTCTTCTTGTCCGACGGTGACGGCGTCCCCTGCGGCGACGGCGTGCCGTCCTTCCCTCGCCCCGACAACCTCAAATTCTTCCCCAGCTTCCCCAAACTCTTCAGGGGCGACTTGATGAAGGATCCCTTCCCCGAGCCCCCTTTGGCTTTCTTGCCCTCGTTGGCCTCGTTCTCAACCTCCTCGTCCTCGAAGGGGTTGCGGTCCCCGGGAACGCTGCCGTCCAGGAAAGATCCGCCCGCCGACCAGGATTGGTCGCCGCGGCTGTCGTCGTCGTCATTATCAAAGGGGTTGTGGTGGCGGGGGTTGATGTTCAGGCTCATTCTGCGAATGAACAAGGCGTTGTCCAAAGTGGGGCCACCTTTCAGGCGCACCGGGAGGTTCTTGAGGATGGGCATGGTGGAGCTCGGGGCGGGGAGGAACCTGGAACGTGTTTAAAGTTTTATTTATTATCTCAAGGTTATCATAATAAACTGGTGTGATTGCATAAAATAGATATCTAGACGTATGTACACACCCTGCTAACAATATGTTGTAAAAAGGCGTACACACATACACACACCACAACTTGGAATGTATTTGTGCGCGTGTGTGTCTGTGTGTGCAAATATGTGCGGATGTTGTTGTCATGTAGTCAGTTTCCAGTCCCACCAGTGCAGGACACACTGCTGTTGCCAGAAATAGACACACACACACACACATACATACACATCATCCACTAGCACACACACACAGATGTGTCAATGCAAAGCGGGAAACAATTCCACGGCGTGGCTTCCATAAATACCCAGCAGCCTCGGCGGCAGGCCAGGAAACACACGCCGAGCCACCGCGCTGTTTTCTTCAAGAGGGTCGCAGGGCATCGCGGAAGCGTGCCGACACAAACAATGAAGCGGAAAGGACAGCGATAGTGTGAAGGACATCAACAGACGGCTGGGCGCAGGAAGGGGGCGCCACTGAGTGCCAGGGCGCTGGTGCTAAGGTGTTTAGCTACCTTTTTCAAGACCCTGACAATCATCAAAACTTAATTTTCAGAACTGCTCCACACCAACTGTGAGCCAAGACGTTGTCATCTTCCAATATCACAAGACACAAACAGGAAACCAGGAAGAGAAGATGATAGCCAATCAGACGACAGCCCAAAACTCAGCCTTGGCCTAACCAACGTGTGTGTATGTGTGTGTGTGTGTGTGGCGGGTGGGATTCTACGACTAATGACAATATAGATAAGGAGACGATGTCAAAGGAAGCAGACAGCAACACACAACAGGCACATAAGTCATAAACATTTCCTGTAAAGTTTATCATCACTTCCTCTTCAGCGCTCATCTTTTATTTGTGCAGCAAACACACAGCAGGGCGTCACATGTCATGTGACGTGTGAAAGTGACATTTCGGGACGAGGGGAAACGATAGCGATGCGGACGGATGCTTTCGAGGAGCGTTATCTAACAGCCGAGATGAAGAATTTGAACTAAACAAGAGCCAAAATAGCAGACTTCCTCTGTTTTTTTTTTTTTTTTTTTAGCATGGCTTCTTGGGATTTTTTGTGAGTCTACTCATGATAAACATGGCTACCAAATTCCATGTTGCTAAGGCAACCTGAATTTTAAGAGAACTCTGGGAGGCATTTGCGAGTCAATTAAAAAAAAAAAGAGCAACAAATTATGACAAAATCTTGTGCATTTATGACTTACAAATGTCTAAAATCTCATAATACTCCCAGGCAGCAGTCCGCCACATGATGACTGCAGCCTGCAGTCTGACATTCCTACAGGATCAACGAGTCATTCTTTGGGATCTTTGGTGACTTTGGCCAGCATCAAAACGTGAACAGAAACATCTGCGGCCAATCCCAATGACGGCCATTCTCAGGAAGTCTGTCCAGTTGAGCCTTGATGATGTCACAGGACAGCATGCCCCGCCCACAATCACTGTAAATTGCATCCTGGCTGTCAATCATTCATCCTAACGGTGGAAATATTCTTGAAATGATTAATCATATAATTTTTTGATATTACAAAAACCTAACATTTAAACAGGGGTGTGTAGAGTTTTTATAACTACTGCATGTCAGTGTGTTGATTTCAGTCGGGTGTGTCCGAGTTTATTATAGCTTAAAGTCCGCATTGAGTTAGCGCGGGGTGATATGGCCTAAAAGCAACTTCAACAACCCTTTAATATATTACATGAGATAAGAAATAATTCTGACAAATATGATTTAATGGCCACAGCCAAAGAAGCGGATAGTAGCAGCTGGTGGTCAGTGGCTAGCGGTTAGCGGCTAGCTGTGGGGTCAACTCTCAGCTACCGGGGTCACACGAGTTAAATGGAAAGTTCTTTGATTTTCGTGAGGAAGTGAAACATGCCAACATAAGCAAAAAGAAAACAACCCCTAGGGAGCTCTTCTTCTTTATTTAAAAAAGAAACCATTCTTTTGAGTTCTTTCTGGCTCATTCATTCATTCACTGGTTCATTGCTGGACAAAAAGGCAGGAAATTGAGAGATGAAAAACGACGGATGTCAACTTTCAACTGGCTTTTCTTTCATGTGCCAACAAACAGTGCAGATTTTTTTTAAAAATCAGCGTGAACATGCCATTGAAGGACAGACGACACACACACACTTTTTGTCTTTCCTTGACAAGTGGGAAAATTCCAGGGAATGTTTTGTCTGACTCAACTGGCATGCAAACAAGTTCCATTGTCCATCACAGTCAATCATTTATTCCGCATGTCAGCCTGCATACTAACCGTTTTATTTGTCTCACCAGTTTTTTTGTCAACTTTCCTCTAGACACCCGAACACACCACCAGCACCAGACACTTCATTAGGTACGCCTTAAAAAGCATGACAGCAACGATACCCAGAGAATTAACAATATTATGATTGAAGTGTCTAAATCTTTATCATCCATTTTTCAATTGGCTCTCATTGGACGATGTGTCTAATGAAATTTCTAGTGAATATTCTTGCATTGCGCTTTTGAGGGCAAACACATTGTTAGCCAGTGACCTTCAAGTGCCTCACACACAATAAACATCAAGTAAAGGTGACAACTCAAATAGTTGCTATGATGTAAATAAAAAGCTTAAGCATGCCTGTCAATGATCAACATGTAGTTAATCTACAGGTCAAGTTTTCCATTATCGTGAATTCAGACAAGGATCATAATATACCACATTTCAACAAAATAATATTAATCTTAACGAAATAATAACAATGCTGCGTTCACTGACTGATAATTCCTGTCGAAATTTGCAAAATATAATTTTAATTTTGAGCCTAAATTTAAATGTTAGTCGTGCAATTTAGATAAATTTGTTATGCGATGCCTCTCAAATAAACTTTGCGTATTTTAACTTCTTTTTTGAATGTCTTTTAACTCTTAATTGAAAGACAACAAGGTGAACGATGGGGTTCGAACGCGCTCACTCACCGCTGCGAGCCATGTTGGCGGCTCGGTGGTTCAAAAAGGCTCAGGAGAAGAAGGAGGAGGAGGTAGAGAACTTCAATATGCGTTTCTCGTGGAGAAGGTGGCTCGGTACGTTTCCCTCGTTGAAGAAGAAGTAGAATAGAGTGGCACAGAACTGTGCGCCGTGCTGCGTTCACAGCTACTCGGAAATGTCCAAATTAAAGTTGGGTGACGCTGAGTGACACCTCTACTTCCTATCTCTGGAGGTCACATGCTCGTCCTCTAAATGAACCACGCCCACTACACCGGCAGGAAAAGTACAATGTGTGTGTGTGTATGAATGTATGAGCAGTTGATGATTGATGCGCGTGCACGCGCATACGCGCACACACACTTATGATTTAATTATGAAATCTACCTCCAAATGGGTGGTTGAGTGTGACTGTGTGTATAACGTCAAGCAACAATTTATTTCTCTAGCTCATCTTTACGCTTTCACTACTTTGCCCTTATGACATGTTGCGTAACACGTCTCCACATACACGTGCGCGCGCACACACGCACGCACACCAACGCGCTCACACACATCCACGCACACGATGCAATAAGACCTAAAACATTTCACTTTGACTCGTTAGAAATATTAGCCTTGATTTGAAACCTCAATTTGGAACCCTAACCCTTACTTGAAACCCTAATTAGAAGTCCTAATTTGACACCCTAATACTCATTTGAAAAAATTCCATTGACTTGAAAACCCAATTAGGAAGCCTAACCGTGACCCTGAAGAATAATTTAACACCATAAAAGCTATTTGAAAGACTAACCCAGGCATGCAACGTTATTTTGACATGATAGCCCCTGTTTAAAAACTTGAAACTGTATTTGACACCTTAACCACTGTTTAAATGCTAACCCAGACTCAAAACAATAGTTTAACACTCTAAACCTGATTTGAAACCCTAATTTGACGCCACAACGTTGGTTCAAAATGCTAACTTGACACCCTAACCTTGTCTGAGAGCTTAACTTTGACTAAAACCCTAATCGGCACAGTACCCCAAGCTCCAAACCCTACTTGAAGCCGTTTAAACTCCTGCATTGGGTCCATAATGTGAATCAACCAATCAGCACTTGGGCATTCATTGATTAGCCAATCGATGAAAAGAGGGAACTTTTTACCTTTCTTCTTGTATTGTGATAATTAGAAGAACATTCCAAGATGTTTCCTCACGACTCCAACATTTCCCTGACAAGTGTGCGTTTGTGTATCCAAGCTAGGTTCTGGTCTGGAGTGTTGGTTCTGGTCCTGGTGCCTCACGGTCTCCTCTGGTTCCCGGTCGGGCTCTCGGAAAGTTGTGCTACTCATTTCCTGTTTGCTTTATTTTCTAGCAGCAACAGGAAATGGTCATGCTTTCCTCTTCCTCCCCTGTTGACACACACACATGGACAAACACACACACAAGTGTGTCTATAAATAAACGTGATCCATATACAGTAAGGAGCTCGAAATAGACTAAACAATGATGTCACATCATGAATGGAGCATCCCTGGGGGTGGCTACAATATGGTGTGATTTGATTGGATTTCCGGGACAGATGTACCTAATAAAGTGTCTGACTTGAAACCCTAATTTGACTCCCTAATGAATGGAAATCCTGATTGAAACAACCTCACCAAGGCAATGAACCTCAAAACAGGTTTGAGAACTGTTATTTAAACTTCAAGCCTAATTTGAAACACTAACTCGAAATCCTAACCCTTGAACTGTGTTTGAAAGCCGACTTTGGGAGTCAAAAGCTGGCTTGAAACCATAAATGTCTTGAAACCCAACCCCCCCCCCCCAAAAAAAATATCCGCCATTTTGACAATTTTAAAAGTGCTAATATGGGCCGATTAATATGTCAAACCTAAGTCCTGGCTTGAAACCGTAATTTGACACACCAAACCTTGTTTGAAACCAAATGTCAATAATGCCTGTACATCTTGAAACAAAACAAAAGTTATACGGTTTCCACAAAGATCTTTAATATAAAATGAACATCAAACATTTGAATCACTAAACAGATTATTCTACGATCAACTTCAATAAAATTGCAAGCCATTAATTTATTTACACCAAAAAACGTGCATGATCTCCACCATGACGTAGTAATACAAAACTCAAATCTTAAAATGGCCTCTAAAACATGCAAAGCTCAAAATGACCATTCCTGCTGGAACCGCAATGGTGCATTCAAGGGCCGCCTCACACGTAAGCTTTGGTGCTGTCGTTGCCGTCTGAAGCGTGCGCCGCTCTGTAGATGTTCACATTATGACCTTGACTGCTTTTGGAGTAGTTGTACGAAAACTGTCTGTGGGGGACAAATGATGTCGTCACATGATATTCATGAATATTCAAATACTGGAATAGGAACAAAAAGAATGAGTGGTGTGGCAGCGCCCCCTGTGTGCAGTAAGGTGAACTGCAGGGTAGATTTAAAGTGTACCTTGCATTTGGTAAGGGTGATAATGAGGAAGAGCTCCCCCTGTAGGAGCAACACAGCATTGCACCTCCCATCAGCGCCAGACCGGAAGCTGCCCAGCCCAGGTAGAGACCTGTGCCCAGCTCGAACCTGCAATGGACGCAGGTCTCCATCATCATCGGTGTTGGCATCACCATAATCATCACGTCATCATCATAAACACGCTCGTCACCTGACTGGACGGTATAACGGATTGTAGAAGTCATGGATCACCTTGCCAGCGTACCAAGACACCGCGATCAGGGTGGACACACCTGTGCAGAAAGACAGACGGACAGTCAGACAGACCGCCACACGTGTGCTGACATTTGCCCCTCGCGTCCGTTCACCTGACAGGATGAGCATGACCCCTCCACTCAGGAGAAACTGTCCTTTAACTTGTGGAGAACCTCCGCCCACCTTACTGCACTTCAGACCCAAAATGGACACGATGATGGCGGCCAGGCCCACCACCAGCGATGACATCATCAGAGCGCGACACACCTGCACGTGCACTGGCGAGACACAAAGGATGATGACAACAGCGGGATGTTAAAATGGTGTCGTGACTGACCTGGCAGGTCGAGGAGCGTCTTGAACTTGGTGCACTGCAGCGATCCCAGCGAAGTGGCGGCGCAGGTCATCCAGAGGCCCTCATACTGCCATTGGCTGCTCATGAGAGACTCCGCCTGGCTACGCACCTTCCACTGCTGCGACGACGTGCAGCTGGACTGAAGGCACCACGACAGCACGCCGGCTACCAGGCCACAAATCTGAAGGCCCGTCGACATGATGCGCTGCACAAATTTCAAATTTCACTGGACCTGTCTCTCGGTTTGGTGCCACTCAGTTGTATCTAACGGGATTAAAAATAATTCAGCCTTCGATGCCAGTTTGATGTCACAACATGAAATTTGGTCGATATTTCTGTTGAGTCGACGACTCACAAAAAAATGATCAGGAAGGCCATCCCTGGAAACGGAAAGTCTGCCCGGGAGATTTTGTCCAATTGCTAGACCAAATTAGAATTTTTTATTAGAAGTTTAAAAAAAGTGAATTGTTAAGACCTCAAAGCAGCACGAAATTTGGCAAATGGTAAGTTTGCAGTCGAGTATTGGGTTTCTCAAAAAAAGCAATCCGGTTCCAATCTTGAAAATAATGAAATGACACAAATGGTGAAGTCCTTACCGTTCGTGGAAGTCTGGAGTTGGAGTAAGAATGAGGAATTTATGATCTTCTCCCGCAGTGTTTTCGGGTGACCTGTGTAATGCGATGTGAAAGTTGATGTGAGGCCTTGAGGGTCTGAGCCGCGTTTCGGGTCGACGAACTCTGTAGAAGGCCGACCCTCTAGAACGCACGTCACTGTTTACCCGCCAAAATCGTAGTTTCACTGTAAATCTCTGCAACAAGCTCAAACACAAAACATTTACTTCAGGTTAGTAGTACAATTAAACAACTTAGAACTTCATTCTAGTTCTTGAATTGGATTTTTTTTTTTTCCTCCATACTAAAAACCCACCTTGTGAGAGTTAGAGAACCGGTTTGTGGACTTCAGACTGTCAAACAGATTTTGTTTGCAGGTCATTTTCTGTCAGTCAACGTTGATTCCTTCCAGAATAACACTTAAAAAAAATCACATAAATGCCATACAAAGTTTAATGGTGATTTATGTTAAAAATAAGTCAAGATTTTCTGGCATGTTTTGGTTTTCTGTCTTCATATTGTGCCTTTATTGGTGTCGCATAACTGCATAAAACAACATTCTTATTAATAAATGTCGCCCATAGGGTGAGTGGCTATCTTGCCAAAGTGCCACGCCACGATGTGACAGTTTAACAAGTAGATTTGTAAAAAGTCGCCAACCCAGACTTCTATTTAACTCAAAATGGTTTGTTCCACATACATTTTTGACCTTGTTATTGATTAACTGCTAAAAGTCAAGGTCAACCTTTACCAAAATAGAATTCGCTATGTGACTTGTACTTTGGCAAGACAATCGGGAAAAGAATAACAAAGATTGACGATCATGTTACGAAACTAGACATTTTGATATATTATTGAGGAAGTAGGTTGGACCTGTACAGAAACTCTTTCTCAAATTTAAAACAAGTACTGATCAAGTGTGGAGAACTTAATCGTTCCCATGAGTCCATTCAAACGTCCTACGCGGCGCCTCCTGGCTCGCCTCCGTTTCCGCCACCTCGACCGGTCCGCAGCTCGTGCCAAATTTTGACAAAAGGCTCGCGGTTCTTCCAAATGAGCTCGTGTCCGAAGAGGATGTACCAACTGGAGGAGGGAACACGATAGATGCAAACACTATTTCACCCACAACCGTTTGAAGCACAAAAATGCGCTTTTAGCACCACCATGTGGAGAAAATGTGTACTGCAGGATAAACCACTTGGGACTCACATGCCAAACATGGCACCTCCCAGGTGAGCCGCGTGGTCAAAGAACCGCCAACCCAGCACCAAACCAGCCGCATCCATGGCAACAATCGCCTTTAATGCCTGGAACAGAGACAGATTGACAGATGAGTGAACGGAGGTAAGCAGACAGACCACCAGAATGACGGTCTTACGTTGGCCGCAGTGAACGTGAACATCGGGAGGAAGATGATGGCCAGTTTGGCTTCAGGCATTTTCGTGCAAACTGCAGCCAGGATGGTCATGATGGCGCCCGACTGAAAACACACACATCGTGTGTCATACAACGTACTGACATATATGTCAAGGCTTCATCACGCAGGAAGTGACTCACCGCTCCCAAAGAAGGACCAAACCTCCCGGTGGCCATTTTGCTCACGTAGCTGAAAAAACTAGCAATCACACCTGAGTCCGGCCCACACACACACATAACCAGATCAGAAAAATGTATGTAAAGATAAATTGTCTCAAAGGTCATGTGTGTGTGCGTGTTTGCGTTATTACCGGCCGACATGTAAACGGCCACAAACTGCTCCCTCCCCAGCATGGAGACAGCACTGGTCGAGAAGCTCCACAGCACGTACATGTTGGCGGCCATGTGGAAGAAGGACACGTGGCTGAAGGTTGACAGCAGCATGGGCAAGCACAACGTCTCTGGAGTCAAACACACATGTATGAACATCAATAGGAATTTGATTGCTCTGAGAAAGTGCCAAGAATGATGTTTGTCTGACTGGAGGCGGGGTCTGCGGTGAAGTACTTGAACATGGAGCGCTGGAGCCACGGAACTCGCCAGCAGCAGAACACCACCACGTTGGCGGCTAGGATGGCTGAGAGACAAACGCAACAGATATCATGAAGAAAAAAAAAAAAATTGTGACAAGACACACCAACAGTCATCTCACCTGTGACTGTCTTCTGTCCCTCACTCAAACTGTTCCACCATTGGTTGACCTAACACACAAGCAGCCAATCAGAGTTGTGATCAAAGCATGACTAGGCGGGGCATGGATGTCAATCAATTTGCTTACCTCCTTGCGGACGTCCCCACGCTTCTGCGGCCGCACCCTTTCCAGCCAATCGGCTCGCAGATCGTCATAGTAGCTCTGCACGCGGGACTTGAGGGACTCGTACTGCCAGATGGCCGCCGAGCCGAAGGAGCAGCCTGTAAACTGACAGGAAGTCAGCACAGGTGTCGCTTGGAGGAATTGATGTATTGTAATGCCCCGGTGCCTGTGGTGCCATCTTACCCCCACGGTGAAGAGAAATGGGCGCACCAGCCGGCCAAAGTCTCGTGGTGAACTAGAGGACGGAGGAGGCGATTCCCAGTGAGGGGCGGACGTTCGCCGGTGGGACGCCGTTTCTGATGAGTCCAAAAGTTCATTCTCCACATTTTTGCTTTCAGGTTTTCTGGTGACTTTGCGGAAGCCAGAACGTTGCTGGAAGTTGTGAGTCCACCTGCTAGGCACACACAAAAAAAAAAACAATAACAAAAGGAACTCATGACTGGTCCATAGTCTGGATCTGTCAAGACATTTGGAAAATAAATTAGGTGAAGACAGTGCGAGAATGATTAATTTAGAAAATGTCTCCATTCATTTCAACACAAATATTATATTTATGGCAAAAGTAGAACTTTTCGAAAAGTGAAAAATGGTTCCCAGGTGCTGAATATTTTGAAGTTGAATGGTCTGCATAGGGGGGAAAACGTCAATAGTAATAATGACATTAAGAATAAAAAACACACACACTCTTTAGTATTTACAAACTTTACTATTTACACACTTAATAATAAACTCCGCAGACATGTCAAAGTTACTTTACAAACAAGGCGACCTCTCAAAACAATCTATCATTTGGCAGCTGGCTCGCATCCGTTTTAATTTCACTGCTTAAAAATTACTATCTTAAAGCAGCAGAGGTTCGCCTGTGTGACAGCCAGCCAAGGATCTCTCCATTCGGCCACGTTCCTCACCTGCCTCCCCTTAAACTCCAGAAAACGTCCTCGCCGCTCCGAGAGAGCAAGACGGCGTAGGTCCTCCACGCCGCCATGTTGGAGCGACTGTTCACTTCCGGGTCAGAGAGCCGACAACTGTCAAGCGCAGCTCGAGGATGGAGGTTTGATTTCTAAACACAGCGACACCATGAGGAAATCTCATAATCAGGCGGACTATGTGTTAGAATAGGCTTCTCTGGCACATTTTATTTGTTCATTGAGGGGTCGCTAGTAGAAAAAACTGTTGAAGATGTGAGATAGCTCAAAGTTAGGTATCCCCATGACTACCAGGATACTTATTTTACCCGGAAGAAATAATGGTGGAGAAATGAGCTTTTCTAAACCGAGGACTCAGCGTTGCTCTTGCGCATCTTTACCTACAGATGGCGCCAGAGGATGAACATCTGCTAGTGGAATCTTCAGACTTGGAACTGAACATTACCTGCACAGATGTTTTTCCGAATCCAAATTAAAACACTTCTCTTGTCACATCCTGTGTTGAGTAAACTACAGCTTTTAGAATAGAAATATTCTTTTCGAGCAGACACGCTGTTGTGCTTTTCGGACTCTCCCTGCGTTGAGTACAAAGCGACACAGGTAAAAATCAACATTGGTTAAAAAAGAAAGCCTAAACGAGAGTCTGGCTGGTGCGTTATAACTACCCACCTTCCCGTTTGACTTTTTTTTTCCACATGGCCAGCAGGAGCGTCTGGTGAAACATCTGGACGGAGCCTGGGAAGGCAAAGGTGCCCATTGGCTATGCCGACCTCAAATGAACTGGGACGTGGTCCACTCTCACGCCCTTGCATTCTTTCCTGGACGTGGGAAATCACGCTGCAGAGAAACCACATGCTTTAGAAACATGTTTTCAAAAGTCACTTATTAAAACACACTTTAGTGTCAAGAAATGCATCTTCCAGCAGAGCTCAGTGGTGCCCCGGAGGTTGTGGCAAAACATGGCACAACACTCAGAGTGCATAACTCTGAATTGGAACGGCTTCAATAATTGCTTACATTTTTGCGACGTCGTGGGCGTTCACCGAACGTGCGTGTGTGTGTGTGTGTGCGTGCGCATGCAGGCAATGTCACCTTGACTACAAGCTCCAGGAGGCGATGAGGGTACATCTGTGCACTGGATAGAGGAGAGAGAGAGAGAGTGATTGCCTGTCCGTTTGAGTGTGTGTGCGTGTGCATGTGCGTGTGCGTGACAAACAGCCGGAGAGGAAGAGCGAGGAGGCTGACTCGCTCCCGGTGGTAAGATCGAGCGGCGACCGGAGATTCACCTCTCTTGTCAGCGGCACCGACATGTCAACGCACTCAGGTGGGTCACGTGACCAGTCCCATGATGTCCATCTCATGTCACCGCATCACATCGTGCATGAGATATTTTAACACGAGACATTTTAGGACGATTGTCCAACACTTTACGGAACTTCAAATTCCACTAAAGGCATGTTTGGATGAGTTTGTTAAGGAAGAGCAAGCCCACCAAACCTGTTAGGAAGACGAAGAACGGAGATTGCAAGATATCAAACACACGGTCAATCCCACTTTGTTAGGGATGAAAAATAGAATGCAACAAAAAATAGTTTGATATTACAAATATTTTACCAATACAATAAATGTATTATCTTCTTAATGAAATAGGGTAAAATAATAAAGGTCTTTTAAATAACTAATTTCCATGGGGCAAAAGTGGCATCAATAAAAATGGTACAGTAGTTTTAATGTAAATGTGCGTCATATTGTGACATCTTGCCGTAAAGAAAATCCCAAATATGTTCCTTCACGAGTGAAGCTGAAGTTCACGGGAAGCTCGTGAAGGCACCGCGAGGGCTTGTGACGTCAGCGCCCCCTCCCTCCTCTTCCCTAAGCATCGAGCGCGAGTAGGGATGCTCTCCGAACGCGAGAGTGACTGCAGCATCTTCAGCGAGACGACGCACAGCAGCACGTCGCTCTCTTTCTCCTCCGCCTGCGCACTCCCGACGTCACGCACGCGCGGGATCGCTCTTCTTTTTCTACTGCGCATGCCCTGCTGCTTTCCCCATCTTTTTTCGCTCGGATTTGACCCGTTTCGTCGCAATGACACGCGCGTGATGGAAGACTGACGTGAACGCGCTCCACCAGCCTCTCCTGGAATCTTCTCCCCCCCCCCTCCCTTGTCCACCTTCTCCTTCAACCCACCCTCCTCTTCCGCGCGTAGCATCTCTCCTAAGCGCGTGCGCGAGAGCCCCACACCGCTTTTTTGTCTAGTGCGGACCCGCGCGCGCGCGCCACCCTCCCGAGGACTCGCCCGCGCGGCCACGCTGCGTCAAGAGAAAGGGAGAGACAAAAAAAAAAAAAAGACGAAGAAGAAGAAGGGGGGGGATTTAAGCGGACCGAGGCATCATCCGAGCGAGCGCAAACATGATGGCCGGCGGAGCAGTGCAGCAGAACGGCCTCTTCGCCACCCCGCACCACCACGGCCAGCAGCCGCACATGGAGGCCGACCCGCCGGACTCGCGCAAAAGACCCCTGGAGACCCCCACCGAGGCCAGCAGCACCAAACGCACCAACACGGGAGGTAAGAGATGCGCGCGGGGGAGGGAGCGACCATTGGCCTCCGCTCGTCTTGCCCTCGGAATGGCGACGCTTTATTATGATGCCAATGATTACGATTACCGCGGAGCCTTCGGTTCTGCTTAACGGAGCGTTTTATTGGCTGCGTGAAGGGAATGGGACAATGAGGCACGACCGGGGATGCAAAGGCGAGGCTTCCGCGGCTGCCTCGCCTCCACCCGGGCTGTTTTTCTCCGCGGAAGCCCCGCGCCGGAGGAACAAGTGGGACGTAAACAAGTGAAATCCGGATGCGGCTGGTGCGTGAAGGCATCATGACCTTGTGTGTGTGTGTGTGTGTGTGAGAGAGAGCGAGAGAGAGAAAGAGAATGACTGAGATAATCTCACACATCAGCCGCCATCGCCCGATTAACAAGCAAGTGCGTCAGTGTGCACTCACACGCCACCGAGTCCCTCTTATTATGATTATGATGATGACTATTCTGGTCAGTATGTCGCCATGGCAATCTCCATTCTTGTTTTCTTTTTGTGTTTACATGCTGTCATGCATCCCATCACAGCATCCCAACCATCATGCAGTCACATATGATCTACATTTATACAAATATGCTACATAAAAGTAAGATTGAAACAAATTGGAAAATCTGCAATGTTTATTTTGACAAATTTTGTACAATGTTTAAAATGACCCCCTAAATGTGTCAAACGCTTACTAGCCACAACGCCTCAGATCCTAACTTTTTGAATTATGCATTAGGAAACTAAAAATACAAGAGGCAGGTTTTTATTAGGAGGTCAACGGAAGGTTCCAGATTCTTACGAGTTAGCGTTATTTATGCAATTCAAATTGTACGGAAATATTTTTTTATGAAGGGATTTTGACAAACAGAAGTTGAGAGATCCTCAGACGAAACTATACTGGCCTGTGATTAAAAAAAAAAAAAAAAAATGGAACATTTAAATCGTCTCAAATCCGCTAAATCTGCGCCGCATCAAAACATTTGCCGAGTAGTTCTGCGTGACCTACTTGCCGAAAACCTCACGGAGACCAAGCTTGTTTAAGTCAGTCGTGTTTACAGCCGTTACTGTTGGAGTCAACTTTGTCGTTTCCAGCGTCTATGACGAGTGATGTTTTCATGGACTTGCAGTAACTCGCTAACATTTTAAACAGCGAATTAAATCACCTTCGATTTGATGAGCAACTTCAATCGGTTTTCTTGTGTTTAATTGTGGGGGAAAAAAGATTTGTGGTAAAGTTGCATTTCTATGAGTGCCTTACGTCACTTGGTATGATTTTTAAATAAAAGCAGTAATATTTTTGGCTAGGGACTACAATCAGCTATGTTTTGATCACTGATTGTTTTGATTTGTGATTGATATCAGTTACGCTGAATTAAATTCACGTTTTGATCAGTGACTTCATTCCTGAGTCGAACCAATGAATCTCTGCGTCAAATGAATGATAATTTTCATGAATGAGTTAAGTCCATCGTATTTTGATTAGCGGTTTAAATCGGACCTTAATCTGTGAGTTGGCTAAATCGGTGATTTATAGTGAGTTAATTCTATGGTTTGATTTGATCGGTAACGTTTCGATGAGTTAAATCGTTTTGATTGGGAAGTTAAATTGGTCCAGCGTGAGTTTCGACGCGTGCGTAAAGCCGGCGATATTCTGATTAGTGATTTAAATCGGCTATGTTTTGACGACTGACTTCAACGAGTGACGTTTTGGTTTGAGTGCAGCTTAGTGCTGCATGTAAAAGCTAGCCCCCCCCACCCCCCCTTCCCCTCCCTGGGGATGCTGAGTGCAGTGGGCAAGCAGCCCGTCCATTTAGACAAATGAAAAGGTTGGGATGATGATGAAGAGCAGGATGAAGAGGAGGATGAGGAGGAGCGACTTAGCTACCTCAGCCAGCGGACTGAAAGATGGCAGTCTATTATTGACCAAAGCTAAAATCGAGTTTATTTACAAAGCTCGGTGTTTTTAGCGTTTAGCTTAGCCATCCTCTTGGTTTGTTTCTGTGAACAAATTAGTTGACGCCACCAAACTCCCCCCCCCCTCCCTCCGACCCTACACCCCCGCCCCCCCCTCTCTGCTTCCTCTCTCTGTAGTGGCCTTCCTGCAGCCGCTTTTTGAAAGCGAAGGCATTGTTTTCCCACACCAAGACACTGAGAGCCATGGTAAGACTGCTTCTTTCTACCAATACCTAACCTTTATACAGACACACACACAACACACACACACACACACAGCGCATACCATACCAAGACATGCTAACGTGCTTTCTATCGTATCCATGACACCCATTTTTTTCCATATGTGTTTCCTTTCTCCACACTGCCAAGCTGGTGAGTCCTCATGACCTTTGAACTCATGCCAGCCATGCCATCATTTGGGCTTATTGTTTGTTTAATTTGTTTGTCACACGCAGGTTGTGTCGAACGGATTTTGCCACGTGGGAAACAACAATGGTTACCTATTTTTATCTCGAACAATATAAATATACAATGAAAAAAAAAAAGATGACATTTAGAAGATAAAAAACATTTTTTTTGATTGGGAAAAAAATGGCAAAGATGAATTTTCAGGTGTTAAAACCATAAAAGCCAACAACCACTGCTGTCAAGACTCAATAAGAGAGCAAGAGATTCATATTTAGTCACTGTATACGTGTGTGTGTGTGTGTGTGTGTGTCCGCTGTCAGGTGGTCTGTGCGTGATCCAAATGGCCGCCTGCAGCTCATAAATCACGGCAAACGTCACATAAAGAGGTGAAGGTCTGAGAGATGAAAAGATCAATGAGGAGCCGCTGTTCCAAGCATCCCCCCCCCTAACGTCCGCCCGGACAAGCCCCCCAACACTGCTTTAATCCACAGACCCTGAACTCACCGTCATGTCAAGCAGACAGAAAGCAGGAATTAGAAATGTATTACATCTGCGCCATTTAGCACATTCCAGGCTAAAGGACAACAAATGAGAAAATTAGCTGCTAACTAGGGATCAGGAATTTCACGGATATGTAAAGACAATTTATTTCAAAATAATTGAAAGACTTGCGCAGTTTAAGAACAACATGATCACTTCATGATATAATAGCCAAATGGCGCTAGCTGCAATGAGACTGTTGTGCCATACTTAAATTTAATTTAAAAAAAATTCAAAATGTAAACAGATCCAGATAAAGATATGTTACGGATGGATTTCCCTTGGGCAGCGCCTGAAGTTGAAAGTTCGGGGAAGGAGCGATGAGCTAAACGAGTGAGGCGGGCGAAAAGGCCATTGACATTTGCGCTAACGCTCGAGATGCTAACGAGCGTGTCGGCCATTAAGCAAGAACGCTCAGTTGTGACCGTTAGCATGATGATTATGATGATGAGGAGGACTGAGGAAGAGGCTTTTTTTTTTTTTTTTTTTTTGCTCTTGTTTTTTTGTTTGAGGAGCAAAGATGGCCTCGAGAGGAAGGTTTGAACTTTCAGTTACCATGGCAACCAAACTGGATCAGCTTTCTATTTCCTCCCCTTCCCATTTCCTTTTGACTTCATTTGCTCTTCTTTTGTTTCATTGTTTGCAGTCAGTTTCATTCCATTCTTTAACTTTTATTCTTTTGGCTCTTTTTCCCACTCCAAACATTTCCATTTACCGTTTGTTCTACTTTTGTTTGCTTATCTTTGGCTTTTCTCCTTCTTTTTCCTTTCCTCCTCCTCCTTTCCCTTCAATGCCACGTTTTCTACCTTCTCCTCATTATTCCTTGTCTTTCATCTTTTTCTGTTATTTCCACGCTCTTCTTTTCTGTTTTCCATCGACTTTCCCTCCTCCTCAGTTTTTCTTGGTCATTCCTTAATCCCTTTGTCTTCTGTCCTTTTCGTTTTCCTCGACTTTCCACTCTCGGCTGTGCGACGTGTTCCAGTTCAATCTGTAAATTGTTGGACTGACGCAGCGTTTTTTTTTTTTTCTTTTCTCCGGAAGGTCGAGACAAGGAATACAATCACACGCACATACATGAAGTCGATGAAAGTGACACGGAGTTGAGCGAACGTCCTTTTTTTTTCGTATTTGTCGAGTGACAAAGAGGACGTAGGAAGTTTATGAGTGGACACGGTGACGATGGCAGTGTCGCAAACGTCGGAGAACATTGCGTTCCCGGCCAGCCTTCTCCTTGCCTTCGTCCTCCTCATGCATTCTAATCAGGCTGTGTTCCAGACCCACATGTCCTCGCCCTCCTCATCCTCCTTCCATCCATCCGTCCATCTATCCATCGCCCGGCAACCGCCGCCAATCGATCGGGCAGGGCGGTGAAGCCAATCGCTTCGACCTTTCTTCCACCTACGCCTTTTTTTTTTCTTCAAAATACTGCATAAAAGTGAAAAAAAAAAAAAAAAAGACGAAGAAGCCAAGAGGCGGGGATGTTGCAGCTGAGCGAGCCGCGTGATTGGCTGTTCAGGGCGGCGATGAATATAGATGAGAGGGGGCGATAAAAAAAGGCTGAGCCAAGCAAGGAAGACTATTGCGCACCTCCCCCTCATCTCAAAACACACACACACACACACACACACACACGGACTCACACACTACAGGGACAAGGATGTTAGCATCATTAGCATAGCCGCTTCGATTTCATTGAAATTGTAATTAGTGACTTCTCGCTCTAGCTAACTCGCAGAATAGTTCCAATCTTCATAATCGCCTTTATTAACAGTTAGAGATTCTTCCTCGACAAATGTGCCATTTTTTTGTGGTTCAACAATTGTAAATTGTGAAGCCTAAAAATCACGCAAACAGTCGCAGTATGTTTTTCAGCCGCAATAACAATATACGATTCGCAAAATGCGTCATGTCCGTATCTCCGTCATACAGTGGCTTAACAGAAGCTGCTCAAACATGTCATAAGTAAGATGCCGAGGTGAAACATAGACAACACACACACGGCATCAAATGACCCCCCCCAAAACCCCTTGATGAGCTCCGAGTGTATTTTAGCGTATCTTTCTGTCGGTAGACAGCTGGTGGAGCCTCTCTGCATTTTGAGTGTGTGTGTGTGTGCATGTGTGTGTACGTCGCCGTGTGCAACCCACCAACAAAAGACCCCCAGGATGAGGGGATGTTAGACAAAGCATGTCTCCCCCTTCCCTCTCCCTTAAAGGAGATGAATATTTGAATTCCCCAGAGGCCATGCACCCACGCCAGAATCCCCCACCACACACACAAAATTTCGATTATTTTTTTTTTTAATCTGCCGTTTACTTCTATATCGGAAGGCTTCAAACTGGCGTAGAAGAAACGCGATCAAAGCGGCGAGCATTAACAAGCTCATAAAGCGGGCTCTGTCCCGTCTGGTTTTGCTCGTTACGAGCGCACGTTTAATCCGGTTGTAATCTGAGACCCCGGCGGACATTACGACGCTCAAACAGCTACATTTTAGCCCCAAACGTATTCCTGCCAAAAAATTCGAAAGCGTGGACTATCCGAAAGATGTGTTTTGGAGTGTTAGCGTAGCTAACCAGCTAACTCCACTTTGCAATTGCATAACCGTCGATGTGAAGGCCATCAAGTTTGAAAATGGTGGAAAAACTTTTGAAAGCTAGCCATTGAGGATGACGTCATTCAGTCCTTTCACGCTTTCAACAATTCTCTCGAAACAAATTTCTGAATCCACTTCACAGGGTTCTTGAAGTTTTTAATTTATACGTGCGCGGTGGCGAGGATGAGGACGGTGGGATCGGCTCGGAGAAAGAGGAGCCCCCTTTTCCTTTGCCCCGGGGACACAAGATCCCCAGGATTTAAGCCCTCAATCCCGCAGCATGTGGCGCCTATTCTGGGCCCGCTAGGTCGGCGCGGGCCTTAGCAACAGATTGCACTGTTTACTCGCACCGTGATGGTGTATTATTTATGATGGAGCACCCACACACATGTTGAACTCCGCTTATGAAACCTGCAAATAACACACACTCAGGACAGTGGGGTGAAGTTGACATGCACGCTCGGGCAATTTGTTGCTTTAAAGCACAAAGTCCTGCCTTCTGGTTTTAAAAAAGCCCCCCCACCCCCCACAAAGAAATAATTAAAAATCATATATATATATATTAAAAAAATATAAAGAATATAGTTTACAAAGTTAAAGAATATTAATATAATATTAATATGAGGAAAAAAATAAATTAATTTGAAATATTTAGGTAATTTAATATACTGTAAAATTACATATATGTCAAAAGTATTATTAATGCAGTTGGATTCATTGTGATAAAACGTTTTATTTTACAAGAAGACTTACAATAAAGTATTAAAATTTCAAGAATTAAAATGCAGAATTCGAAAATAATAATAAAATAAATTACTGGAATATATATAAAATAAAATCATCTTTCTCAGACAGCCACTATTCACATTTGCATGTCCTGTGCATGGATTAGTGAGACGCTAACAAGGTCGGGGCGACCGCGGCCGGATCCAGAGTGTATGCACGTGTGATGTAATTTATCTTGTTTCGGAAAGAAGACCTCAACGATTTGAGATGCAAGATTTGTTTGTCATAAAAGCTCTCAGCAGCCAGGTTTATTAGCTCCTAAAGCCACACGTGCTTAAACTGGCAAAAGCATGCGTCCCTGTTTGGACTCTGCTGCCAAAAAAGAAGTCCAGGAATAAAATCATTTAAGTAAAAATGAATTACAGGAAAAAAAAGTGTAAGGCAATAATAGTCATGAAATCCCGGGAATGAAGAAAATGACTAAAATTACAAAAAAAATTACATCATTTTTTTTTGCGCCATTTCGATTTACCAATCTCTGCCGCCTTGTTAACACAAGTTGGTTATAATTAGCTAGCCTCCATCTAAAATAGGTCAACGCCAAGGCTTTGCTTCGCACAAGTGGGTCATCGCGGCGAGGAGTCGAAAATCGAGTGCATGATGGGAAACGCCGAAGGGAAGGAGAAAACACACTCATTTGTTACATAACAGATTTTACGACACTACCGAGGACAAATACAACTGGAGGGCTAGCGGGACGTTTTGAAGCGCTACTTGGTCTTGGCGCTAGTAGTTAACTAGCATCATATAGCCCAGTTGCTAATTTAGGCCCAACTGCTTAGAAAGAAACGGTTAAGTGGAAAGTTAGAAAAGTCAGAGGCAACCAAGTCGGATTTGGAAAAGAAAAAAAAACTGAGTCTGGTGAACGTATGCGCTCCCTGCTTTTTGTCTTTCGTCGCCGGGCCGTCAGTGAGTGTTGAGGAAAAAAACAGTCGAGGCGTTTCCTGCCTCATGTGACCTGACGCAACGCGAGAAGCTCGCCGACACGTCGTTTGTTTGACTCGTAAAAGCAAGTGTGTGAAACAATGACGCCTGTTTCTTTTTTTAATACGCTGGAATGCCGCAGGGATTTTGTTTATTTCTGTCCACCGGTCGCCGCGTGGATTTGTATGTGAGAAGTCTGCCGCCGTAGACAGGAAGTTAGTAGCCTGACGTCTCCTTTCGAGGACAACAGTCCATGGAAAACACCTGTGGCGTCACGACAGAGGACTTTCAGAATATTATCGGGACCGTAAAGAAATTAACCGTCGGCCAAAAATGACTCTCACGCCGGACTTGTTTTCACAAACGTTATTACTATTATGATGGCATTTTAATAAATGTGAAATAAAAAGATACTAAAATTTAAAAAATACAAATTAAAAAGAGGTGAAGAATATACAAATATTGGAAACATTCCAAAAAACTTAAAATATTAGACAAAAATGCCAAATGGAATAAAATACATTACTGCCACCTACAGGACTGGAGTGGTCATGTCACATCCAGATGGCCAATTTTAGAGTCTTTTCCTTGGCGGAGGTATCTCTCGTGACGTTCCCCATATGCTCCGGTGAAAAGCGCGCATCGGCCCCGCCTTTGCGTGAAAGTGTGGCGCTGTAATAATAATCCTATTTTAATCTGCTACCCCCCGAGGTTACGTGTCCCGGATTATCCAACATGAGGACGGCACATGGACTCAAATTTGACGTGATACACTCGCTCACTGACCTTCACACTCTTTCATGACCAGGGGACATTTAAAAAAAAAAAATTGCAAACTGCATACCACAAGATGTATTCTTTTTGAATTCATTCTACTTCCTTTTCCCATCTTGGTTTAAAAGAAAGAAAGAAATACATGTGTCTTCATTTATTTATCAATTCGTGTATTTATTTAAATATTTATGTTTGTTTCCGTTCTGAGATCATCTCCAAGTCTCATTATTCTCCCGCAAAAAGTTCTCGGCTCAGGCCCAGATCACAGACATTTTCATGTAAATCTGTAATTATATGAAAGTGGAATGCAAACAAAAAACACATTTGCTTTGCCTTTTTTTTTTTTTTTTGGTCGGAGGACCCTCCCACGCCAAAACCCGCGCTATGCTGTGGAGCTATGCGTCCAGCGGCTGGGGCTGGCCCCGATCCGATTAGAAGCTCGCTCCTCGGCTCCCTGTCGCCGTGCCAACACGCTGACGAGGACCAGATTCCTCGGGCCTGACGCCGAAATTAGATCAGGGCCGATGGCGAGGCCGCCGCGTTCAAAGGCTGCGCGGGGAAAGCGAGCAATAACGCCGGCAGGGAATCCTCACATTATGGAAATAATGACTTGTCGTGGGGATCGGTCATCCTTTGATGGACACTTGAGACCGAACGGGAGCTTCCTGGAACTCAATTTCCATGAAATGTAATTGGAATGAAAAAAAAAAAAAAAAGAGATGGCAGGCTTGAGGACTAAAGTACAAACAGGCAGCGAACGTCTGTTTTAAGTGATTGGTGAAAATGTAAATTCACCTGCTAAGAGGGAAAAGATTTTTAAAAATGTTATAAAAAAAGTGGTAAAGATAACATATAAAGTAAAATTAATCTGTAAAATAGTGGGATTGTTCCTGTATGTTAAAAGCAAAGTAAGCTAGCTTAATGCTAACATGTAAAAAATGTCTGGCATGAGAGAAAAGGTACAAACGGACTCCAGTTTTTTATTTTTCTGTCAAGCTGAACCGCGCATCGAGGGAAAGTTTTCCCTGCCGCCTAACTTCCCGTTTCCTGTTTTCCGGCCACAGAGGAAGGCGAGTACTTCCTGAAGGTTTTGATCCCTAGCTACGCGGCGGGCTCCATCATCGGCAAGGGCGGACAGACCATCGTCCAGCTACAGAAGGAGACCGGAGCCACCATCAAATTGTCCAAATCCAAAGACTTCTATCCCGGTAAGAACCGGCGTCCCATCACAAACGCTTGGCGGGTTTATTTGACGAGATCTTGAGGTTATCAATTAAAGATGGACGGATGGATCGATGCAAAGATCATAGATGATTGGTTGAATTTATGGCGGCTTGAAAGATGGTTGGTTGATTGAATGACTGATTGATTGTTTCCTGGAAAGGTGAATGGATATGAATTGATTGTGATGGATGGATGGATGGATGCGTCAATATGGTCGATAAAAAGACAAACGGAGTGATGGTTTATCAATATGTATGATTTATGTTATCGATGCTTGGTCGTCAATGGAATATTGAACTGCTTGATGGACGTATGCATGGGTGGTTTGTTGATGAATTGATCAGCTGCTTCCTGGAAAGATGGACGAATGATTGATGATCAATAGTGGCCGGCTGTTGTATTGATGTTTTAATTGGTTGTCTCGAGGGATTACGGATTGATGCATGGATCAAAGATTTGCTGGAAATTATGAATGGAATGAAAGTGTGTTTGGCGATGATGGATTTCGAATGGTGGTTAGTGGGATAATGATTTTATGTTTCCGTAATGATGAATGAATTTGTGGGTAAATAAATGCTCACTCATGGTTGGTTGCTTAAAATTCCCACCGCATTCAATTCCACTGCAGTGTTGTCATGGCGACAGCAGTCTGTGTGTGCCGCAATTGCCGTTTCCCAGTCAATCACAGTGCCAGTGTGATTGTGTGTGTTTACCCGGCGAATTCTAGAATGTAGCATCATGCTAACATGTCTCGCTATTGGTTTATTAGTAACATAGGCGGCCATTTTGTTTGTTTGCACCCTTCGATGCACAAACAAGGCGCCGTTGTTGTTTTTACACATCAGACTTGCCTTGCCAGCTACACACACATGCACACACACAGACACACACAAAATTGCAGCAGGTGGGCCTTTTGATTTGTCACCCAGGAAGAACCTCTAATTTGCATACAGATGCCCCCTTCAGCGGCAACAACGCACACACACACACACATGCACACACACACACACACACACACAACTTCTTCAGTGGAGTGCACAAGCGCCTCATTCTTTCTTTCACTTGTCGTCCTTCCTTCGCCCGGCCAGCTCGGCAAAGCGTTGCAGCTATTTTGGCAGAGCATATGTGTATGTGTGTGTGTGTGAATATTATTTACTACTTTCATCTTGGATGTATGGCAGCTCGTGCTTTGGTATGTGCGTCTGCACGTGCGTGTGTCGGGAATGAGCTGCCGCGTCTAACGAAGACAAAAAGGACATTTAGTGCAACGTCTTGGCCGGAGCGTCTCATTCCTGTCCTCTCTCGCTACTCGGAAGACATTAGTCACTTTCCTCCCCCACTCACATACACACACACCCCCACACTCACACACACGGACCCTAACACATCCCCTCCTTCCCCCTAAAATGGAGCGTACCATTTTTCTCTTATCTGAATGAGAGGTTTGAATGAGACATTGAAGCTTGAAAATAACCTTGGCTTCGAATGAGGAGAGGAGCATGTGCTGTTGCCACGGCAACTCGAGAATACCTACTTTTAGACACCTGCTTACAATTCCTGCATGCCTCAAATTGCCGTCTTCCTTCACCTCCAACTGCTTTTTTTTTCTGGGACTTTTCTCGTCTCGTCTCCTTCCCCGCAAGTCTCCTTACATCCTTGCCTCCTTTGCTTAAAGCTTCAGACATTTTCTTATTCATATTCTTTTGCTTCACTTTTCTGCCTCCCCATGTGCTGTCCCACCAGTTTCCCTTTCCTGGTCTCCTTCCATCCTTCCCTCAGAGCCGTGTCGTCCTTTCATCCGAACATCCTTCCATCCCTCCCCCGGCCTCATCCATCACATCTCCGAGGAGAAAAGTGCAGCAGCAGCACTTTGTCCGCCAGCGCGAGCGCACAAGATCGGCCACCATTCTTTCGCTTGATTCTCGTCCAAATATAACCTCAGAGGACAAAGCGGCAGTCCACCATGCGGAAGACATCGTCTCGTACATGAGGAGCGGTTTATTATTTTTTTTCCCCCATCTTGTCACGTTTCTCATTCGACGTCAGGCTCGCAGCTGACGGGACATTTGCCGCTTCATCACTTTGCGCTAATGAAGCCGAGGCCCCTCCGCATTAAATATTTATCCCTTACAACTGTTTTCTTTTTAATTACAATCGACCCGTTTGCTTCCTCTCGCGATATTGAACACACACTTGCACTCACGCACACACACAAGCAAAGACCAAGTCATAAATTCAGAAAGTGAATTACTATTGGTTCCACCCCCGTATATTTATGAAGGTTATCAATATGCTGAGAAACAAATCCTGGTTAGTGTTTTTGCATGTGGTATTAATTAATTAGGGAACATTTCTAGTTATTTCAGCAGAAAACTATTGTTGAGTTCAAGAAACTCATCTGACATGTATTCTTCTTCGATGGTTTTAGGAGCGACAGTGACTTCAAACTGTGCTACATTGCCACCCAGTGGTGCAACATCATAACTGCAATTAAAGCTTACACTGAAAGACGATGCGTTCAGTTCAAAGGCAATCTGAAAAACGATATTCTTGCCATGTTTTTGCTTTCACGCACGTACTTTTGACCACATCATGCCGCAATCTCCCGCCGCAGTCACAGCGCGCCACCATTTTAGAACATTGCCGGTAATCCTGCGCCATGATTGCGGCTCCCTACATACAAGCACATCTGTCACACATGGTGACGCACACACCTGACACGCACACACTCGCACACGCTGTTTGCATCTCTGTAAGCCTCTTATAGCACTGCTAAGCTCTGCCGCCGCAAAAACATCACAGAGCGAGGCAAACATGGCCGCCGTGGGCCTGGCGCTGTGATGTGTCGAGGGGAACTCGTCGGGCAGACCCGCACGAGCCCGTTGGTCGTCTCTTTCGGATGTTTTTCATCCGGCGGATAAAGTGTAGCTGTCACATTTTTTATTTCTCGTGTTTCTCACATCGCCTTTTACATCCAGATGTCGGACAAGACAGGACAGGTGCTTGCTCCCTTAGTCGCTTCGGCACATCAGTCAGCGCCCCGCGGCCCCGCTGACAGGCACGACTAATCGATCCGCTCGCGGCATCTGCGTCCCCGACGGGGTCAGAACCGGACGCGCCCTCCACGGCCCCTCGCCTCCCTCTTCTGCAACGGTCACGTCGCCTTCGCGGGACTGACAGCGGAGCGCGGAAAGGATGACGGATGGCGCTCGGTGCTCGTTGCGTTTGGCCTTTTAATGAGGAAGCGTTGAGGGTCCCACAGAGGCCTGAGCATAAATAGAACGGCGGGCCTGGCAATCGATTCTGCTGCTGCATAAAATGCATGTGTGTGTGTCTGTATGTGTGTGTGTGTGTGTGTGTGTGTGTGTGTGTGTGTGAGCATTGCATGCGTGCGTGTGGTGGGATAATGTTGTCTTCCAGTGAAATATGATCTTAGTAAACCCTCAAACACTTTTGCTGTCTCTCATCACCCCCAGAGCGCAGATATACACACACACACACAGACACACACTCACACACACAAATGACAGGCTGAAAAATCAAACTGTTTCGCAAACACAAGCATAATCGGCTCGCTCGGTTCCACCAATGAAAATTTCTGTCAAAGAAGTTGAGTTAAAAAATGCTAACTTTCCCTCCGGTCGTCATTGTAACAAAAGCCATACTCTGAATTTGTGTGACAGAACCCCCACCCTTAAAAAAAAAAAAAAAAAAAAAGATGATTTCACCCTCAGCATGCTGTAATGGCTTATCCAATGTCAAAGATTTCATGAAGACATCAGAGATCGCTTTTAAATTGTGATAAAAATGCATCATGTGAACGCTGTAAAATAACTGTTTGCCTCCATGTGTGTGTGCATGTGTGTGTGAACACCGCAGCTCATCAAAATGTTGGCGGCCTCACCGCGAGACATGAAAAGTGCAGCACATGTTGGAAATAAAAGTCAAAACTTAAGCGCTCATGCACTCACTCGACTCGGAGCTGACACGATGATTCATGAGCGTGTGCAGCGCGAAACGTTATGTGATCGGATTAAAGACTTCCAGCTTACTGCAGGACGGACCAGAAAGCACACCGACGTTGAAGCAAGCCGTCATTATTTTTCTACAAATGGAATCTGTCAACGGTCGATCTATATGGAAGCCAAATTTCCTCCCGTGGGAAATAATCTGGACAATGTTTAAGTCAAGTATAACTGTGAACGTCTGGCACTTTTTAAAAACAGCAAAACCAAAGTGACTATGAAGAAACGACTTCTGTGCAAAAAAAAAAAAAAAAAAAAACATCCGTCAAAAGCCAAGTAGATTATTGGATCTCCAAAAAAAGTTGAGTAATATTTTGATGGATCTAAACGAGAGTGAACAACAACAAAAACAAGAGAAGTTAAAAGTAAAAAGTCGACAGAAATTTATCCTGATCACCTTTTCCTAAACAGTTATATATTAAATTGAAAAAAAAACTGCTGCAAAATCTAAACAAAAAAGCATAGAAAAGAAAAAATTATAATAAAAATATTCAGAAAGATAAATATATCTGTTGCCAATTTGAATTGGTGGAGCCACAATAATAATATATTATTACTGCTTTGTGTGTGGCATCGGTTTCTATCTCTAGTTTTCTTCTTTTGAAAAAAAAGGCAGTAAATGCTTTGTTTTGTTCTTTTTCTTTCATTCCATAAAGCTTTGATCCAATTCTGAATGATCCAACTTCAGCACTGCTCCAAACCAAATCATCAATTATGTATCAGATCACGTGTGTGTGTGTGTGTGTGCGTGTGTGTGTGTGTGTTCAGTTCATCACAGCCGTGAGGATTGTTGTCAGCAGCGCAAATCCAAGCCAACATTTGAAGCCAAACCGTCCAAAACAAATAAAAAAAGATGTTCCTGTTCCTGGCAAATCCCATTTAACCCTTTTCTGTTCACTTCGAAATGAGCAGCAAAGTTTTTTTCCGGCCGATGCCAATAAATTCCCGATTAATCATACGATGAACTTCAAACACACTTTGTACGCATCTAATAATTGAAATAACTTTTTTTTCCATTAATACTTACAATAATATAATAATTTGACGGTTTTAAATTGACTTGTCAGGGCTTAGTAATATTATACTTGTATCTCGTGTTCATCTTATTATCAGACTTCCTTCGACTTTGTGCTGATCATGACGTTTTCTCTTTCCATCGGTCGTGTCCAGCTGTGCATGTGATGATGACGAAGAGGAGGAGGAAGGGAGGGGGAGGAGGTGGAACAGCCAAGGAAAGCAGAAAGGGCAAAGAAAAGACAAGAAAGGAGAGGAAAGTTGAATGTGCAGAGGTTTCTGAGAGCTTCAATGGCCACCAACTGTCGGGGACAATAGCGGGGGCGGGGCTAGCCGGATGACAATAGCGCCTTTGACCCCGGTCACCACGGGGAGGGGAGGGGCCGGGGTTCCCATCTGCCGTGGCGCAAGGGAGAAAGTGTCTCGGAATAGAACGGGAATAAAAATACGTGAGAAACAGCCTGAGAAATCGGGTCAATGTCCATCATGGGAAGACCCACAAAAAAAAAAATCATATGTTGTTCACATGCTCAATCGCAGTGACATGACACCAAATGCTATTGGTGAACCCTCCACGACCCCCCTCCCCCCTCCCCTCCCTCGTGAAAAGCATAGCCAAAGGCCACATGGAGTCAGCGGAGTTTAAAGTGATGGCCGCCGCCGTGTCACTTCTCATGACGACGCCAGACTTTGTTGCTTGCTAAGCTAAACAAATGTCACCGTGCATCTTTGTCTCACACACACGCTCTCTCTCCCTCTCATACACACTCTTTCACTTCCTCTCTCACAAAAAACACTCACACACTCACAGAAGCTTCTTGTAAATCGCACACATACACTGATTTGTTTCTGCGTTACCGCGGCGACACACACACTGGATTGTGGGATGCCCATCGCCGTGGTGATGGAAATCAAAGTGACAAGCGCCGTGCAGCCATCGCCCCCATCGCCCCCACACACTCCTTCCTCTTAGCGACCCCCTCCCCCACTAGTGCTCCCCAACCCCCCCTAGCAGGTGTAAGAGCGCTAGAGAGAGAGATGTCTTTCTTCACATCTTGGTCCCCGTCCAGACCCTCTCGTCTTCCGCCCCCCCCCTCCCCTCTTCCCCTCACAAAGTGTGTTTATGAGTGCATGTGTGTATTTCGAGCTACTTAATAAGACATCAGTTCCTCCAAATTAATACTGCAGTAAAAAAAAACGACATGAGAAAATTAATGCAAAATAAGCAATATTGCCCGAGAGAGAGAGAGAGAGAGAGAGAGAGAGAGAGAGAGAGAGAGAGAGAGAGAGAGAGAGAGAGAGAGAGTTACACCACTAATTAGAAAACAAGACAACATCCACGAGGAGCACTTGAAGACAACACAAAGCTCTTAAAGCGACGCAATACTATTTTGAAAATTGAATGCAACACAATCAAATACTTGGTGCGCACTTTGTGTGTGTGTGTGCGTGTGCGAGTAGGCCTGAATCCAAAAATTCAAATGAAAACAGCATGTTAAAAGCTATCCCAACACACACACGCACACAAACACACAGTATGTGCTGCATCCTGATTGGCCCTTGACAACAATGACTCTCAGCGTTGCCGGTCGCCTTGGCAACCTCCCCCGACTGGCACAAAGGGGTCACATTTAAAAGGTCCAAATGGGCTAATGTCTCGTCTTCTGAGTACTTTCTCTCTCGCTCGCCACAGATGTGTGCTCTTAAAGGGGCAGCGCGCCCTTTTTTTTTTTTCCTCTTTTCTTTTTATGGCGTGGAGTGGGTGTAGAGGAAGGAGAAGAAGGTGAGTGTTGCAAACAAAGAGGTGTATTGATGATGCTTTTTCATCTCTGGTGAGAGGGGGCGGCCCCTTCTGCACACGTGCATGCACACACACACAAACGACAATAGTTACCCCTCCCGCCCCTTCTTCCATTATTTTTAATCCTCTAAGTGAAAGCCCACAATGCCCATCTTTACAGCCCACCCCGGCCCCGCCCCTTTATGATTAACACCCCCTCGCTTCTTATAGTCTGGGATCCCACAAAGCCGTCAGCTGTCACGACCACTGGACTTTCCCTTTAATTATGTGCGAGTGTCTCTGGTGTGTTTAAGGACATTTAGGATTTTACAGTCCTGTGACGAGTGTATTAGTTCTTCCTTCCATCCTTGTTCCTTTTTCATTCATTTTCTTCTAATTCTTTCCTCTCCTTATTTCAATCCTTCCTTCCCGTATATATTCCCATCCTTCCTTTTTCCCCTTTGTTCTTTCACCTCTTCAAGTCTTTTCTACGCACATCTTTAAAACGACTTCTGTGTGTGTGTTGATGTTTGTCTTGACATAAATCAAAAGTAATTGCCTTCCATGTGCTTTTCATTCATTGCTATGAGCGCATACACACACACACACACACACACACACACACTGAGGATGCGCTACTGGAGCTGAGGAGGTTCGAAATGTGAAGTGAAAAAAAAAAAAGGCGCAATTACGGAACTGAAATGCCTTCACATGTGGGCAAGGAGAGTCACATCTTCCCCGAAACACTTTCAGCCGTTAACCAAACTCACAAATACAAAACAAAAACACTCGGAAGGAACTTTAGTAAGTCAAAAGTGAGGCCCGGCCGCTGACACACAGTCAAAGTACCGCCGCATAAGAAATGTCTGCTTAGAAAACACCATCAAGGCAAATTTTCATAACAAACGGCCATGTTGATAACTATGTGGTCACTTGCAGCAATGACATCATCTCCCAAAAAGTTCTGTTGGCGACGTTTAGGTCCATGATTCACACGCCAAACAAAGTGAAACAATATGGCTTCGCTCTCTGGGCTCGGCAGCCTGTTAAAAAAACGTGTTGGACAAAGTCCACGCCGCCAAGGGCTGCTTTTGTTTTTCTTGGTTTGGAATTAGGAATGTCATGTCCGACTTTTTTTTTTGGAGGGGGGGGGGGGCAATGAGGATGTTGTGACAATCAGAGTGTGTGTGAATGTTGCAGCGGCTGCACACACACAGACACACACACACACTTGTAGCTCTAAAAAATAATGTCCCTGATGGCCCCTCATACCTATGTGAAACACACACATTTGTACACATTACACATACACACACACACCCTGGAACAAATGGGGACCAGATTGTTGATGAAGATGATGTAAAGGAGCAGGCATGCTGGTCTCCATGGCCAGCGAACTGTGTTGAGTAAATGTTGCGTGTGCGTGGAACTCGTGTGATTAAGGCAGATGATCGCAAACCTGGGCCAACGTTTTTTTTTTTCTTTTCTTTTGCTGCACGTCACTTTTTGGACATGGTGCGCTAAAGAACATTTATTGCGCAACTCAAAGATGAAGTCTTCGTTGGCGTGTGTGTGTGTGTCCAAAAGCTTTGATTTTTGTTGGAGGCTGAAAATGAATTAAGTGTTGTTTTTATTGATACTTAGGTAACTGATGGATACATAGCAGACATGGTAACTGTAAAGCTGACATTGCCGATGTGGTTTAAAGTGAAAGAAGGTGCGTGTCAAATTGAAAGCTGCAAAATGGAGGACATGAAAAAATGATTGTTTTTAGGGATTGTCCCAATTGCCTGATTATTTTTATTTAATTAAATTTATTTATTGAAATGTATTTATTTATTAATTTAATTAAATTTATTTATTGAAATGTATTTATTTATTAATTTAATTAAAAAAATTTAATTTGACAAAATTTACTAAAAACGTTTTACTAAACACAAAAAGAAAAAAGGGTGCCCTGTTGACTCGGTGTTGACATGTTCGCATTCCAGGCGCTAACAAACTGTCAGCCTTGTCATAAACAACACGTCGTAAAATGTCGCAAAGCGGACCGTTGTGGTCTTAACGTGCGATGTCACGGTATGGCGTGTTTAGGAGAGCGAGGCTCCGGCGGAGGGCCCGGTTCGAACTGGTGCGAACTTGTTAAAATGTTGTCGAGGTAGTTGGCGAAGCAGCTGTGAGCGTGCATGCGTGTTCACGCGCATGTGTGAGAGAGATTTTTGTGAAGATATTTAACTCGCGATATATTTAGATTAGTGTCATTAAGTCATTCAATAAGTTAATTAGACAGCTGGCCTGGTCTTGAGTGTGGTTGGGTGTTCATATTTTCCACACTAAAAATGTAAACCATTTGCATGCTCCGTCATGTCTCCGGTTTTACGGACACTTAGCATCAATTATAGACCCCAAATTTCTTTTGGGACTCATTAAAGCAGGGCTTGCTGACGGAAACTTTTGTCACACACATTTGATGTTTAAAAAGAGCAGTCGCTCAGGGCCTCGGGATTGGTCGCTTACCTGAGCGACCGTGATGTCATTTTCCACAAAATGGCCGCCTGCTGGGTTTGGATAAAGACAGGTTTGTTTAATTTATATTTCACAAACACGATGGTCGCTCGTATACAGTTTCAGACGCATACGTAGAACACGACAATTTTTAACTTGACTTCCCCTTTTACCGTGTGTGTGTGTTTGTGTGTGTGTGTGTGTGGTGGACAGTGTCAGCTGTTCTAAGCCCCCTATCTCACCCTTACAGACTGCAGACCCCCCCAAAACCATCCCCGGACACCCCCTTCATGTGAACACAACTGCCCTTCTCTATCCTCTCAGCTGTGCACACACACACACACACACACACACACACACACACACATACAAAATGCCAAAGATAGACACGCACGCGTTAGAGATGAGGTTAGAGGGAATGTTTAGATAACTTTGAGGCTTTGGGAGGTCAAGATTCGTAGACACTGGAATAGATTGTGTATGTGTGTGTGTGTGTGTGTTAGCCCATACAAAGACAGGTGCGAGTGCACTAATGCAGTTGTGCGACACTAGACACCAACAAGGAAGATTACGCTCAACGAGCTGAAGACAGCCACTGTTATTATGGAGTGTCTGTGTGTGAGTGGTGCGATGACACAAAAGGCATACACACATGCACGGAGAAGGTCAACGTGCTAAAGCTGACCCGGCGCGCCGCTCAGCAAGGCGGCCTGAGCAAATGTTGCACGTGGAAGAGCCGGGAACGGGTTGGGGGGGTGAGGGGGGAGTCGAGGAAACGTGTCTGCAAGTGAGTTCACATTCCTGCCGGCAAGTTTGGAGCGTCTTCTCCAACTTCAAGTCTGACGTGGCGCACGCGTAAATCATTCGGGCGTGAACTTTTCGCTGCTTTTGAGCCCTGCAGCATTGAGCCATAAAAATTATGGCTATTTTTCTATTTGCTTCTATTTTTTTCTCTCATGAGGATAAGCGGTTCAGATGGATGGAAGGATGGAGAACCTGCTTTTGCTCTTTGGTTTTCTCCATTCAGGGGTTTGCTTGATATTTTCCTGATACTAAACCAGCTTTCTATCATTAGTAACTTTTTAAAGGGGCGTGGCCTAGTCCATGGAAGCTCATTGGACAATTAGTCCAAATGTGAGCATATGGACGTGAGTTGTGGGCTACAGCTGCCACCCGTAAATGTTTTCATTTTCTCTTTGTGTGTTTGTTCCCTTCAATCAACACAGTCAGCGGCTGTGGTTCTTCTTCACCACTTGGGAGGTTTTTACATGACACCTTAATTGCGGAGGAGCTCTTGGGGGGGGGCAGAACTACTTCCTGTTACCAAATTGTCGGATGAGTAGGGGCAAGGCAACCAGTCTACCATGTTAGGCCCCTATGAGATCATTTGGGGAGCATTGTGTGCGTGTCAAGGTAAGATCAGAAGAGCACTGAACTCACTGGGTTTGAGCAGGAATTCACACCAGGTCCAGTTACTGAGCCTGCGTGCGCCTGTGACAGATGAGGCCTGGAGTGATTAGGTGTGTATATATAGTCGTGTGTGTGCTCAGATAAGCAGCACTGTGCGTGCGCGTGTTTGTTTACAAAGCACTACAAGCCGCAATTTTGATCATCTCGATTTTAAAAACATGGAGAAATCATTTCAAAACGAACATCCTAAATATTGATCATAAAAAGATCCTCATGCGCGTCTTGTTGCTAGGCGGATTTCACTGTGATGTGCCGGGAGGGATAACAAGAGATTTAGGAGGGGTGTGAGGAGGAAGGAGGGGCTTCTTGTTTGCTCACCACTGGCGCCGTCGCTCAGGGAAACAACAGACATCCTTGCATCCAAAATAAAAGAGCACAAGGGAATCATGGGAGATTGAGGGAGGGAGGGGGGCGCTTAACGGGGGCGCCCTGAGTGTGATGGGAAACGGGGGAGGAGAAGAGCATGAGTGAAGATGGACAAGTAGAAGCCAAAGACTAATTGGCCTTGGGGGAGGTCTCGGCTTTGCTTCTGCTCATATCCGCTCTCATCGTTTCGTCCATTTTTTTAGAAAACTTGCGCAGGCTCATTCAAAAGTCCTTTTCCAAGGGCCTGGCGGTAATTTGGGGCGAGCTCGTAGGTGACTTAGGAAAGTCTGGCGTGGAGGGTTCCTTACATTTTGTTGTGGAGGCAGCAGCTGCAGCAAATGAAGAAAAGGTGACATCAGCGGGGAGGAATTCTCTCTCCCTTTCTGCCAGCTTCTTTTGTTTGCCGTGATTCTTTACGTTCAAGCTGCTGACACATGAAGGGCAGCCGGTGGGAGGGTGGGATGGGCGGGGCAAGGCGGGGGGTTAACGTGGGGGTCGCCGCACTGTAAAAGGTCGGGAAGCCTTTTCCGATAAGGTCATTCGGCATGCACACATGTGGAAGCTGTCAGGTGCACACGCCAGAAGAATTTGACTTGCTCCCTTGTAGAGATCATGACAATGACCCCGGCCGTCAATTTTTCTCCTTTCCTAATTGGTCCTCATTTGGACCTTCAAGTGTGTGTGTGTGTGTGTGTTCTAAGGAAACCATCACATTTTCATCCCCATAAGACTTGAGCGAGAACACATCCAACTTTCCTTCCTGCTCATGATTACATCAGCACATGATCGCACGCGCGCACACATGCACACACTTTTCGCACGCGCTTATGACATCACCTGCAGCTGTATAAAATCTTGCGCCCGAGCGTATTTTCTACATTTTCGCAGTTTGAGCATAGGAGTTTGTCGCCAGGGTTACAGGAGCAGACGGCTTCCGTCCAATCAGGTTTCGTGTGTCGTGTGATGTCATCGGTTGCCTTTTCAGGGTCTTAAAACTCTGCTGGCGTTTGCGCTAGGATTCTCCAAAGTGGTTTTCCAGAAAAGTTATGTTTTCTGGGGTCACATTTTGAAAGAAAACGTGGTGAAGTCATTTTTATTTTATATCTTTTCTGTTTCTAATAATGAGTTTATTATTTGGTACAGAAAAAGTAAAGATATATAAAAATTCTAGAAAATAAAAAGTACTATTTTGCTAGATTTGTTTGTATTTCAGAAAAGGCAGACAGGAAAAGAGGAAAGGCCGTTTAGCGGCAGGCGTTGCTAACAGTCGGCTAATCCATCAGATGCGATCAAAGGTAGCCGACTAACGCCGGCTTATCCTCCACCTTGCGGCGATCACCTTAATAAGCTTACAGTAATCAACGCGCCTCTCTTTAGCACCATCGTCTATTCCTCCCAGACGCGACTTATACATGGACGTCGTGAGAACATCGACTGGAGATTTTTAGTAGCGACTGTTTGTAAAGTTCGTGCTGGCAAACAATAATAATGAATAATGAATGATCGATGATGGAGAAACTGAACGATGCTAAAACACTTTGTCCTTTAATGGATCTTCTGCTGGGAATGATTGCTAGCATTAGCATGACGGCAAGCCCCACTGACTAGTGCCTCAGTTAAAACTTCACTTCAAATATCGCCTACACAAATTTTACAATGGTTGTACCGTGAAATTCTTTCCAAAAGGGACATTTATTAGTTTTGAAAGAAATGACTCAAAAGTCGAGCAGTGTCACGCCAAATGGATCGTGTTCCACTATAATTAGCGTGCTAGCAAATTAGCGGCCCTACAATCAACAGTGAAGCTCTTCAGGGTCATCAGGGAAGCGAAGAGGAGGAGGAAGAGAAAGAGGAGGAAGGAGTGAGTCATACGAGCAGGCGTTTAATAAAAAGCAGCCCGCATAATGATGACGATGATGAGTGTTCCGCATGGTCGCCGTGCGCAGAAAGTGACCGACGGTCAAAGCGTTGTCAAATGAAAACACACAAATGAATCCAACACACAACTCAATTGAGAAGAAACCCAACTTGTAACTCAAGGCAACGCTGCGTGTTCTACTTTTTACGCGGCTGTCGGCAGCCCCTCCGCAGACAGCGCCCTCTAGTGACCAGTTGTGTCACTAAACATGATTTAATCATGAATCATTCATTATTGATTCATTTAGCGATTTGAATGACTATTTGATTAGCGGTTGGTCCCTGGGGGGGGGTATGAAGATGCGGCAGCACAGCTGGGCCAAAGCCTGGTCTCGAGCTTCCCCGACAATATCCTGTTCTCACACACACGCACCCACACACACACACACTCTCATGCCAAGACAATGGCCTGCTAATCCCTGCTGTTGATTGGACGAGAGCAGATTACCCAGAGGGCACCAGCTGTCGGCGAGAGGCGAGGCCCAGTTTCTTTCGCCGTGTTTCTCTTTCACTCACACACACACATGCGTGTACACACGGGCCGCCATGTCACTGCTCAAATGCTAACGGTGACGCATGTTGATGTCCTGTGAAGGGACAAAGCGGGCAAAGTAGATAAAAACGCAGCCAAATTCAGATGAACGCGTCAGCTCCGGCTTTTATTTTTAGCCTGGTTTTCTTTCTGTCCATCCATCTTCATCACACATGAGCTCCGCCACCTTTTCCGAGTAACGATAGTGAACGAAGTCACACGTTCATTGGACGAGTTGGTCTTTAAAAGACCTCGTGGAAAATTAGCCTAAAATAGCTGCTTCAAACTAAAATGGCAGACTTCCTGCGTCTTTCAGTCCATGTCTTCCTGAGATGTTTTTCTGGGTCGACTCATGATAGACATGCCTACCAAATATCAATATTGCAAAGAGAAACTGAAACCTCGAAACAATTTCCCATGAAAACAAAGCTATTCGTGATCATGCATTTGTTGTATTTATGTGTGCAGGCACCACAGAGCGGGTATGTCTGGTTCAGGGCACGGTGGAGGCGCTCAACGGCGTCCACGACTTCATCGCAGAGAAAGTACGAGAGATGCCGCAAAGCAGCCAGAAGTCGGAACCCGTCAGCATCTTACAGCCCCAGACCACGGTCAACCCTGACCGCATCAAACAGGTAAGAGTGTGCGTTAGCAAGCCATCAAAACTTAAACCTAAAGTCTGCCGTGAAAGTAGGGACCGGAAACCAGAAACAGGAATAGGAAGGTGACTAAAAGTTCGGAGAGTTGGCGTGAGGCAGGAAAACGACACGCAGGCACACACAAACATTACCCCTGCTCAAGTTAGCAGCAATTAGTCTCATAGATCGCTAACTTGGCCATTAGCCCGCTCTTTCTCTCTTCACGATAGCCGCCTAGTCGAGTCTGGCAGTGATAGTGTCTATTGACAGATGATGTCCGCCAAAGGGGAAAACACACACTCACGCAAGCAGCATGCGATTAATTAAAAAGCTGGTTTAGCAGTTAGAGGCTAATGATGCTAACGCAATTAAAACAATCTAGCCACTTGTTGGGATGTTAATGGAGTCCTGTAGATACCCTGATACTCCCTCAGGGGATGATCACGCCGAAGTCACCGTTTGCTAATTCGAATGTCCTCATAAAGCCTCATAAACGTGAACTCGGCACATCTCAGTTTTGTTTTGTTGATCTTTCAACAATGCTAATCCAAGAAACAGCACGCTACACGCTAACCGGTAACCACGAATACAAAAAATATACCCGCGCGTCAACAATTTGTCGAGGGTAAGTCAAAGGATTTCTGTACTTTGTAAATCATCTCGATTAACACCAGCTGCTGGTCACGGTGGCGGCTGTTGGCTAACAAGAGCGGTCGCCGCCAATCAATCATCACGACATCGCGTTCCCTTTTGTCTCGCCGCCATCGATATGAACGAAGAGAAACATTAGCCACCCCTTCAAATAGACTCAACACTCTATTATTCGTGTGAGTGTGTCTGTGTGTGTATAAATAGTACGCAGAGTGACACGAGGCTTCTCCCTCCATTCCAAGTTAAAGATAGTTACCAAGTCCCTGGCTGAGTAACATTTGTGTGCGGGTGGTATTATGTAAATAAGAATTGTTTTTCAGTAAGCGTTTAATTTCACACTTGCTAGTTTCCATAATATGTTCCGTGTAAGTTCTCGACGACTAAAAGAACTAGCTCCTTTTCATGGTGACTATTTAGGGCTGTGAAGTCTTAGACATGCACACAAGCACACAAACTTGACCGCAATTTAGTCACTTCCTGTGTCCATTTCCTGTCACCTTTGACCTCAGCCCATGGACACCTGTTTCCTACTTCCTGTTATTGCCTCTCCCGGTAGGAAGTCCGCAAAATGTCCCCCTCATGTTAAATTTGTAGACTTGTGCTTTTGTTTTGAGACAGATCTAAAAATATAGTAGCATTTTCTGGCTAATTTGAGTCGCATTAATTAAGATGTTTTCCCTCCTAAGATGTATTTGATTTTTCAAATCCCGTAATTAGATAATTCATTTAGTTGTCATGAATGATAAGCGCAACTGCAGTAGTGGGAAAAAACGTGCTAGAAAAAAGGGGGAGCTCATTAGTGCAGGAGGCCATGCGACCGACTAAAAAGATGGTAGAAGCGAGCGATCAATCGTTAGCAGACGTGGCTTCTGTTTCTACTCCCACGACTTCTTCTTCTCCTCTGTGTGCGTGGGAGGAAAAAGCTGATGGGTACAATCTTTTCGACTACCTCCCTCAGTGCCTGTTACTTTTTGTTTTAATAGTTTTTTTTTCTCTTTTACTCGCTCGTTTACAAAACACTGAAGGTCAAAAAATCGAAGCTTTTGTTCCACTTTTCTCCACTAGGTGTCACTAGTTTGTCCTCCCCGTTTCTCCTCACTAAAGACATCCCCCCCCTCCTCTTCCTCCAAGGCCAAAAGTCTTTTCATTTGCACTGCATCTTTTCATTCACTTCAAAGCTGAAGTTGTTCATTGTAAAAGTTTCCATTCAGCCACCCACACTCATGTCAGGCACATTTCAGAAAGAAAAAAGAAACTAGTAGTAAAAGCTCACCAGTCCCCCCCCCCGCCCAAAATTTACCATTTGCCCACAACTGTCTTTAAAAAAGAAAAGGTATCCTCATAAAAGATTTCTTTCTTTTCAACTAACTCCACTAAACTGTGTTTGTGCGCACTGGCTGCCTTTCACTTGCCTCTCATCTCAATACGGTCGTGGAGCTGTTTCCATGGCAACAGTGACCCGCCGAGTCTTGTTTTTGCGGTGAAGCAGCTTTTTACAATCCCCTTCTCTCAACTCAACGGTGTCCTCCGCTCTCTATCGTGAGTGTTTTGTTTTTTACCTTGTTGCCGTGGCGACGCTGCACCGTCCTCCACATCTCCTCCGTGCACTCTCTCTCGTTGCATCCAAATGTTACTTCGCGTCCGGCTTGTTTGAGGTCACACCATCTTTAAGAAATTAGAGAATGCGCACAATGAAGCGTACCAGCCACATTATATGTTTGCGTGAACAACCGAGTCCGTTTTTGCAATCCTTCAGTATGTCAAATGTGTAACGTGCGCTTGTGGTCCCGTTTGGCAGGCCAAGCTGATCGTGCCCAACAGCACGGCGGGCCTGATCATCGGCAAGGGCGGCGCCACCGTCAAGGCGGTGATGGAGCAGTCGGGCGCTTGGGTGCAGCTGTCGCAGAAGCCGGAAGGGATCAACCTGCAGGAGCGCGTGGTCACCATCAGCGGCGAGCCCGAGCAGAACCGCAAGGCGGTGGAGATCATCGTGCAGAAGATCCAAGAGGACCCGCAGAGCTCGTCCTGCCTCAACATTTCCTACTCCAACATCACCGGGCCCGTGGCCAACTCCAACCCCACCGGCTCGCCGTACGCCAACTCGGCGGAGGTCATGCCGGCGGCGGCCGCTGCGGCGGCGGCTACGGCCTCCTCGCTCCTCGGCCAAGCGGGTCTGGCCGGGGTGGGCGCATTCCCCACGACCATGTCCAGCCTGTCGGGTAACGACCTGCTCACCATCACGTCCGCCCTCAACACACTGGCCAGCTACGGCTACAATACCAACTCTCTCGGGCTGGGGCTCAACCCGGCCGCCGCCTCGGGGGTACTGGCTGCCGTGGCGGCTAACGCTAACCCCGCGGCCGCCGCCGCCGCCAACTTGCTGGCATCCTACGCCAGCGACGCGTCCACCAGCGCCGCCCACCAGGCCGCGGGACTGGGAGGCTTCTCCTTGGGCTCGCTGGCCGCCGCCACCGGGGCCACCAACGGGTACCTGAGCGCCACCTCGCCCCTGGTGGCGTCCTCGCTGCTAGCCACCGAGAAGCTGGCGGAGGGCGCCAAGGAAGTGGTGGAGATCGCCGTGCCGGAGAACCTGGTGGGCGCCATCCTGGGCAAGGGCGGCAAGACGCTAGTGGAGTACCAGGAGCTGACCGGCGCTCGCATCCAGATCTCCAAGAAGGGCGAGTTCATTCCGGGAACCCGGAACAGGAAGGTGACCATCACGGGATCGCAGGCGGCCACGCAGGCGGCCCAGTATCTGATCAGCCAGAGGATCACCTACGAGCAGGGGGTGCGTGCCACCAATCCCCAGAAGGTGGGCTAACCCACCACGCCCACAAGGAATCGCGAGAGGGAAGAGGAGAGGAGAGCGTTTTTCTTTTGTTCTTTTTCAACCCCTCTGGGTCGTCTTCTCAGTATTACCCCCTCGAAAAAAAAGTGCTGGGATGACGAAAAAAAAACAAACATGTAAAATGTAAATAAGTTTTATTACTTAACGTCTTTACGGACTTTTTATTCCTTTTTGTTGCGTAAATTAAGATGTTTGTTTCGTTTGCGTACTGTGGACACGCTGAATGACAGGAAGTAGGGGAGGGGAGGGGAGCCGCCCCAGCCTCCCCACCCACCTCCTGCAGGGTTTCAGTTTGCCCCTCCCCTTCCCTCCCCCCTCGTGAGGGTTCCGTGACTGCACAGGTGTGCGTACGGCAGAACAAATGCACCCGCCCCCTAACCCCAGCCCCACCCCTGCCCCAAATCTTCCGTCCCACATTGATGACCTCACGTAGCGAGCGAAACTGTGCTGCGCGGCGTGACGACATCATCGCTATTTATTCTTATCAGAGGAGTTGAATGTAAATGTTTTAATTTAATGTTTTTGGACTGCAGATGAATGCTAACGCCACATAGTGTAATATATGTCTTATTTAAGCCGGGGGGAGGGGGCGCCGCCTATGTTAGGGGTCTGCTCGTTAGCATCCCCCCCCCCCTTATCTTGACCCGGCTTATCCTCCCTGGCGCTCGCTAAACCATAAAATGGAGTCCTTGTTGGCTAAAAAGCACTTGGGGACTAACTACTGAAAAACAGGCGGCGAAGGTGGCAGCGGTTACTGGCGTGCTCTGTTTGTGCGTTCTTTTGTGCTGTTTTTTTTTTTTTGTCTGTTTTTTTACGGTCGGAGTACACTGAATTGTTGTCTTAATGCACTGTGAAGCGAGGGGACGCAACTGGACGACTTTTTGTATGGCAGGGAACACTAGCGAATATGAAATATCAATTATTATACTCAGTATGAATATTCCGGAAGGCATATGGAGAGCCGGGCGTCAATCGGCGGAGGTTCCTGGGGGAAAAGACGGAACGTCTGGTGGGAGCCAGGAAGGGGTGGGGGTGGGGGGGGCAATTTCCCTAAAACAATAGAACATTTCCCCATGACGTCACACGTACTTCCGGGTGGCAAAGGATTGAATGAAACCACGTCAATGGCTCGAAATTAAGACATATCAAATAATTATTGCTTGACTAGCTGATTAATCAGCAAAATTCGATGTCAGCTCCATGTTAAGCAGGAATCACCAAATTGTTCTCGAACATGAGCTGGGTTGTGAAAAAGCTTCGTTTTACTCAACCGGTTAGGTTATCAGCGTTTTTTTGTTGTTACTACATGAACATCTTTTCTCAAAATGGCAACACACATACTAGCTAGCATACTAGCCGTTTTGCTAAATGACTCAAAGACAACATTAGCTCCATTTAACCAATATTCAAAACTTTTTTTTTTTTTTTAAATCCAAAAGTTTTTCCTCATGCCCATAACCCTCGCGAGGATAATTTCAGATGGTTTTCATTTCAAGTCAGTCGCCCGCTTTTCTGCCGCCCGGAAGTCCCCTGGAGCCAATTGTTTACAAACAATCGAAAAAGGTCTTATTGAAGTGAATGTAAAAAAGTCAGCAGCGGGGGTGCGTTGGAGTCATTCACCCCGGCGACCGTGCCCGAGTGGGGATTCCTCTCCTTCCTCTTCCTTAGTTTGTCTTTCGGAGGCGCCGCTGGGCCAGCCGGCGAGGCTGTCTGGTAAGGAGGCTTCTTTACTCCATCTTTAACTCCATCTTCACGCACTCCCCCCAAAACACCCCCCCCCCCCATCCCGACGCCGCCCACCCACGTGCCCCTACCACATCGCTCCACGGGCGGCGGCCATGATGCATGCCTCCTCTTCTCGTCGTCTTCTTCTTCTCCTTCTGCTGCTGCTGAGGATCTTTGATGAGTCAAGCAGGAGGTCCCACTCTTCTTCTTGTAGATGTTGTCATGGCGACCATGGGACCGTTCCACTAGCTTGTTGTAGGACAACGGTGAAGCATACTGGCGGATTAGGGAATCTGCAGATTTTTTTTTCCCTATCTTCTGTTATTATGAACTGTTTTTGCGCTCAGGCCAAAGCAATAAAAGTATTACTTTGGCGCCATATGCTGTCTAGGAACTACGCTGAAATGGGCTGAGGAATTTCATTTAGGCACTGCTGCCGTCTTGTGGCATTTTAAGGAGCTATGTTGAAGTGCATTTAGGAGTTTTATTCGCACACAACTAGTGCTTTGTTGCCATCTAGGGGTCAGGAATCGAAACAAGTTAGACAGAACCAGGTCTTTCTCCACTTGTGGCATTTTTAGTCAATTACAACGCTTTTGGGAAGGGGTGAGGGCAGCCATTTGCGGATTTTTGCGGGTTCACGATATCGAAGACATCTCGGCCGAGTGGTGACTCGCTGAGGATTTTAGCAGATTTGCATGCAGCATTGCGGACTTCCTGCGGGGGCAGTGTTGTGCGTTCAACCTCCTTCTGCCCCTTCATTTGATTTGATGAAGCGATACGTGTTGTCTCGTCCCGTCCGTTTTCCCGTCGCGACGCTATTTTCCCGATTGATCGTAGTTTGGTTGTTTCTTTGTTTTTGTGTTGGTGGGGAAATGCTGCTACTAAGAAATGCTAACTGAAAAACATACAAAAAAAAAAATACATATCGAGCGCAAGTTTCAAGAAAAAATAAGTCCTTCTCAAAGCTGTGCCAAATTTTTTTTTTGATTTGATATCGCAGACGTACAGTACTTTTTTATACCAGGAAAAATGTGAAAAAGTGCCAAATGAATGACGCATATTCTAAATCGTTTCTATCAAAAGCGGGGAAGCACTTCATCAGTGTTAGCCTGGACGCTTCGCAAATGCAACGGTTGAGGGAATAAATAAAACAGAGCGATAGCTTAGCGTTACCATGCTGGAATATGGAGAGGAAAAATAATGTGACTCCATCGCATTCTTAAACCCTTTTCTAGTGAAGATGTATTTTGTGGGACTCGATGTTAAACTTTTTGCACGTGTATATTGCATGACGTTAAGTATGGACAACAAAAAAATGGAAAAAAAAAAAACACTTTAGACTTTGTGTCGTTCATTATCAACAAAAACATCGAACAAACCCCTGAGAACAAATCCCCAAAAGTCCCAAATCATTGCTATTTTTTTACGTCGCTAACATGGATGCTAACGTGTACTTCGAGCTCGGCCCACCAGTGCGTCCCTGCACACGCTCCGTGCCGTTTCACTTTTGGATGTTTTTTTTAACGTAAATCAGTATTTGATTAATTTCTTGATAAATCTGCCTAAAACAAACTCAAAGCAGTATTTAAGTTACGATGAAGCATCCCTTTCCTGTCAAATTCGAACAAAAAAAGACATTTGCACTAGTTTTCGTGTGGCCAGGGGCCAAGCTGGGGAATCGGGGAGCGTTTACTAAAGTTTGTGTCGTGCATGCTCGGTCTAATCGCTCTTTTTCACGCCATTTTTTCACCACCGCTCTTGTGAGCGGCCAGCAACAGTCACCTTATCGCTAGCATGCTAATATGCTAAGTAGATGTTTGCGACGTTTCCATGACAAAAAAAAAAGACCTTTTACTACTTTCTACTCTTACCACACATATTATGGGACCCTGGTCAAACCCACAAGCCCCCGCCCAAAAAAAACCTTGCCACCAATCACCCCTCTCAAAACTACCACTTTGAAACACCAGCAAGTGTCGACTGCATTTGTCATATCACTGTTTCCTGTTTTTTCTTCTTCTGTGGTTTATTTTGCTCGTTTGTGTTCCACGAACTGACAAATTGCCATTTTGTGTGTGTGTAGCCTGTTTACTCCCAAAACAGACACCAAGCCCTTTTCACACAAAATTTTCACAAAAAAAAAAAAAAGGTAATTTCATCAACAATTTCCTCGCTCTCAACTTTCCACTGTCCTCAAAGGAAGCATTCCGGCAAAATTTGGGGGTTTGACTTCAACCTCGCATTCCGTATCGGGAACCTTCACACAGCGGAGTGAGCTGGGGAAAAATCTGGCTTTGATTAGCAGTGAGAAATTGAAGATTCATGATTTGGATTTTGCTGCTTTTGTTAGCATTGTTGACTCGCAAACGTGCTGGTAGACTTCGGCCCCTCCATTGTGTGTCGCGGGTGAAAAGTTGGTGTGAAAGGGACTTCATTCATGACCTCTTTTTTTTTTGTTGCACTTCACTGCCCACACACACACACACACACACACATTGCTCCTCTTGCTCCTCTCTCCGTTACCAGTGCCAAACTTCCTGAGGACGCCCCCCCCCACCAAAAAAAAAGGGTGCCACCGATCATTCCGAGCTTCGCGTCTCTCTCGTATCGGGACAGCCCGTGAAGTCAGCATGCACCGCCCCCCCCCCCCCTCCATCACATGACGACACCACTACCACCGCCACCCCTCCCACCACTCCCTCCTCCTCCAGCAGGATTAACCCTCCCTACCCTCCGTTCGTCCGTGCGTCCGTCCCCGGCCCAGGTCCGTCCGAGGAGCCACCCATCCCCGCCAGCTGCTTCCTAACTCTTGTCATGCTGTTCTTCAGCTGTGGAGCTCCTCATTGATCGTGTGCCATAGTGTCAGGGGGCACCTGTCACCCCTTCCTCACCCTTTCTCTCTGTCTCCTCTTTCGCTCCATTTGTTGAAAAAAAAAAAAAGATTGAAAACTCCCCCATTTTTTCTAACGACAAAGACTTTGGAGCTGATTTTCACCCCCCTCCTCTTCTCCACCACGCCACCACCCCTTGCTCGCTCGCTCATGAACTTTATTATTGATCTTCCTCCTCCTCTTCCTCCTCCTCTGCCTCCTCCTGTGTTCATCTCCAGCTGTCGGGACAATAACTCTCCATTCCATAAGTCCAAAAGAAAAAAAAAAACCTCTGTGAGACTGTGCAATGCTCGCTGATATGACTTTTTGTTTTTTCTTGATTTCTTTTTTTTTTTGTTGCGGAGCCCCAGACATGACATGGTGAAAGTAATTGGTTGCTGCTAGCTACAGGGGCATAAAAAAAATGCTAATTTGTGACCATAAAAAACAAATTTGTGGTCACAAAATATTCAATTGTAGCCACAAATTACAAAATTGTGGCCACTCAATACTAATTTGCTAAGTAGTTTTCATTTTGTGCACGGTTGTGGGCACATATTAATATTTTGCGAACACGACACTAATTTAAAGTCACAAAATATAAAATTGTGACCACTAAAATACAAATTTAATAAATTTGTATCTTGCGCGCACATTATATATATTAACGTTTTGTGTCCTGGTCATATCGGCATTGCGGCTACAATTAAAACATTTGCTCTCCATTTCATGTCCGAGGCTCCGTATTTTTTTGGCTCATCATCGGGGACAGAAAAAAAGAAAAAAAAAGGGGGGGGGGGGGGGGGGGAAACAAAAAAGGGAATTTAATCATACAAAAAAAAGTTGTTTCTTCACCCTTTTTGTTGTCATTGTAAATAAACTTTCTTTGTACAGGGTGGGGCAGCATAAAGACTTTAGCTGTACTCTTGTTAGTCGTGTTTGTCGTAGCTGCTGTACCGCCCCCTCCGTTTATGAAGTCCCCCCCCCCCCCCCCCCTCGTAAGACATATCACTTCACTCGTTTAGTTTTTTTGCTGGCTCGCGGCGCTGCTAACTTTGTGCAATACAGTCGGGTTTCCAGCCAGCCATCAGCACATATCCTCTTCCTCCACGTCATCACATGATCAAAAGTATTAATAACACCACCAGTGACAATAATTGTTCATTTCACCGCATGGCTCTCTCTGACTTCCACCCCCCTGATTTTATGCTGCCCGTCGCCCCATTTCCAAACACACACGAGCTATTTATTTCCTAACTCATTTAAAAAAAAAAAATGAGTCAAAAGGGAACGACTGGAAGAAGAGAAAATATTTTTTGTTTTTTTTTAGTATCCAAGTAGTGGTTGCTTTTTAACACCGTTGATGAGCTGACGTAAAAAAAAAAAAAAAAAGGAAAAAAAAGAAAAAAAGAGTATTGAATATTAAATGTAACTGTAGCATTGTGTTTGTAAAGAGACAAAAAAAAAAAGAAAAACAACATAGTGAGTTTGTGTTTGTTGACTTGTGGATTACCAGTGAAGTGAAGGCCATCTAGTGCTAATAATAAGAATATTAATAATAACTACTATTATTATATGATATATGAGGTCATTTTCTAAGATTCTTATTTTGCCACAGCAACAGCAGTCATTATAAATGTTCATTTTAGCATCACCTGTCTTCTGTTGTCTTATTCTTCACCTTCCACCACACTCTGCATCATCACACTTTAACACATCAGGGGCTGAGCGTGCCTGCGTGTGTTTGTTTGTAGGACAGGTTGGATGGACGAACGGATGAATGGCTGAGGGTGGGATGGGGATTTGTTTTGTGTCCAGTGTCCACCAACAAGCTAAAACCAGTCAGGCTTCCATAACCCTTCATGGAAGCTCCTGACGTCGTTATAGCTGCCAACCATGTGACCATCATGTGATCTGACTCAGCTGACTGTCCATAACCCCGCCCCCCGAAACCCTCCACTCACCACCAATCAACCACCACAGCCGCACCACCTTTCAAAGTCACCTGACCAAACCAAAATCAACCAATCACTGTCCTCCTCCACTGCTGCTGCTGCTGCTGCGCACCATATGATGTTCTCCATTGATAACATACTACTGTACTACTCGTGGCACCGTATGCGCTCACGCGTCTGCAGGCCTGGGGACGAAAACAGCCCTTTACAGGACAACAATCGGCTCAATGTATGTCCACTTAAAGACAATAATAGCAATTTCGTTGACATCCCTTTCAGTAATCCCCTCTATGCAAAGTACGTCGTATATAGGACAACAATCGACTTCCATGAATGTCCCTTTTTGGACAACAATCGGCTCGTGCATGTTCAAAGACAAAAATCATGTTCAACAATCAGCTCCATCGACACAAAGTTGGACCTGTGTATTTCCTTATGAAGACAATAACTGTCTCAGTCTAATCCTCAAAAAGGACAACAATTGCTGGGATATATTGCCTTTCAAAATTTCAGTTGCAGCAAACTAACCTCGAGATTATACACCGCAACATTCTGACAAACTTTCCACTAAGCAGTGTTGGACAACAAGCTAGACATGTCCCAGAACCAAATTCGGTACTCTGAACCAAAGTCGATACGGTTGTTTGGTTTATGCTAGCATGCTAGCTTGAGCGCTCGACAAAAAAACAACAAAGACAGCTGGCAAAGCAATGGCAGCAGAATTCATTTTAACGGGACCAAACGATGCATGAGCATCTCAAGTTCTTACTCATAAGTGAGGGAAGTATGGATCTGTGATGGACCACAGTGTAGGGTTGGGGTCAGGGTAAGGCGTAAGAGCCAATTAGGTTAGCTATTCCAAGTAACTGCTACAAGGTCCCTCCAGGGGGCTTTGGGCCTCGGTCATCTGGATCAGGCTTTATTAGTGATGTTGTCTCCCTGGTGAGCTATTCATGGGCATCTCCTGCCAGGAGAAGACTCACTGGAGGGAATTTTTGTCTTTCAGCCAGCCTGGAAATACCTCAGGAGGTTGCCTCGAACAGGGAAGTCGAGGCTACCCTGCTCAAAATGCACTCCTCGCCATGACTTGCGTAGGAGGACTTACGTAAGGCGATCCCGCCTACAAGATGCAGAACAATCTCTCCCAAACGAAACTGCTTGGTGGAAAGGTGTCAGGGTTCGGCGCTGTCCTCCCCCGGAGCTGCAGACTACACTAGAGTTCATATTGGCGTACGTGGCGCTACGAGGTCCACCTTAACCCGTTTCCATGCCAACTACAGCGGAGTCAGTTGCACGGCAACCAGCCGCCGGTAGAGGCCCGGAGGAAGGAAGACGAAGTCAGAGGCGTGCTGCCGATTCTCAGGGTGTTGTCGTAGTTCTCGAAAAGAAATTTTAGCGCGTCTCCTCCCGACCGAGCCCAAAGACCAGTCCGCCCTTTTGTCAGAACCAGCCGTCAATCGATAGCATCGTTTCTCCGCAGAGAGAGCGAGAGAGACACTACTAACTTAATGTTTACAACCCAAAACGAGACCAACAACGCTGTGGAAAGAATGTCAAGCGACAGAGGAAGCGAGCGGACGCTTCTTTGTCGACCTACATTGAACTTTTCCGCTTACTTTTGTCTGTGACGTGAGCTCATGTACTTTTTTTGTCTTCAAACCATTGCATGTGACTGTGAGAGTGTGCAATGAAACTGTGGGGGGCTGGACGATGATGATGATGATGATGATGATGATGAAGGTACCCTTTTCTGTGACGTCCGTCCAGCGACCGCTCGTGGACCAATGAATGCTATTCTGTGACCATGCAAAGCTGTCAAGTTTTGTTGATTTGTACATGGTCCAATAAACCATTGAAGCAAAGTCGCATTTTTAGTCATGTGACCACAGGTAAGTGGAGGTGGTCTGGTTGCGGGGGGGGGGTGGGGGTCGACCGGCCCCGTTACGCAGAAGGGTCCGTCCGTCCGTCCTCTTGACATATCCATCTACCCACAATCCTCCTGTGCACCAGAGCCATCCGATCAGCCAACATCCGCCATGACTCCACAACACGCCGGGTTCCTGCAGCCGCCCCCCTCTCCATGCCATCGGCCGAGCGGCTTCTTTCCGGCAGTTGTCGCAAAGCCTTCTGGGAAACGGAGTCCTCATTCACAGCATGGTCCGACCAACCTCCCGTCACTTTCCTCCTCCCACACTCTTCCTCCTTCCTCCTCATCCGCCAGATAAAGAAGCTCCTCCGGTGACAAGGCGCGCTCGTAGAGTGTTACCGCAGGATTTTAGAATTTGAAATATTCAACTAAAAGGTCCTCCTCATAATTATTGTCCATGAAGATGAAGGTGACACTTGCTTTTCACTGTCTCACGTCTACTAATTACCACCAAAACATTCAATATTCGCCACGTAGGTTCTTTGATTTCAGAGTGTTGGATGTGCCAAAGTTTGAAGGTCTAGCTCAAAGATCTAATTAGATACGCTGTCATTAACAAACGTTTGTTTTTGTTCAAATGCAGAGGGACGTCAAAGATTTAAGTGGAATTTTAAGATAACCACTGTTGACAGCAAAAGGTAGAAGCAATAAAACTCGATAACATCTCAAATTTGATAACAACTGACAGTGTTAAAGTGAAGTTTGAGTGTTATGAATGTTTTTGAACAAATGTCACAAAAAATCCAAAGAACAAGCAAAGTAATTTGTTGACACTCACTTTGAGATGCGATGCGTTCATTTTTTTATGTCAAGCTGTAATCACGCCCAAGTGCCTCATGGGAGCACTTTCTGCTTCCCGAATTGGCGTCAGATGCTTCTTGTTGATTCTGCAAGCACATCAACGCTCATTTAAGGTCATTTTGTTAATTTAATTCAGGGGTAACACAGTCAAATAGTGGTTAGGAGAACTGCTAAAATAATAACATGTGAAATTCAGTTATAGTCATTGAATAAAGCCATTAAACAAGCAATATAGTTTATATTAAACTCACACAAGTGGCCTTAAAAGCGCTATATTGGCAGCTAAAACCGAAGCTCACAAGTGATCTTAAAGTTGTGCAATGTAAGAAATAAAGGTGATGAGAATGTTTATAATGTGTGCTAAATATGATGTACAAATAAATGTTTGTTGTATTAAATCACTTTTCCAGTGGGTGCTTCATGTGGGCGGGACCAGCAGCAGCAAACCAAGAGCTGAAGGAAGGTAAGTTATATGTTTTAGTTCAACGATGGCGCCCCCTTTGGTGACTTACTATACGTGCACCCTGCAGAGCAATCAAGCAATAACGCTATTGCTTGAGTCACGTGACCTCGATGAAGATGATGAACCTAAACTTTACCTCACCAAATTAAACCTTAACCCGAACCAAGACTGAATATAAAATAGACTAAACTTAAAGCAAGACGAGGAACAATTTGAAATAAACTAGAGCTAACAAATAAATCGAACAAATACTCAAGTGGAGACCAAACAAACGAGGACTGTACATGAGACCATGAACCAAGAAATGCATTTAAAAGGGCGTTTCTTTGTCAGTTGACGAGTGACGACACACTTTCATAATGTTACCAATTAATTTGTCATAAATATGTACAGTTAACATACAAAGTTTTGACTCAACTTACACGGCTTGTCTTCTGAACATTAGCTTAGCTAAGATGCTACGACGAACGTCATTCGTGTTGCTTTCAAAGATCAACGCACCTGTCGGCAACAGCTTGTGTGTGCATCCTGGTGATTGACGCGTTCACGAGCAGCTCGGAAATGTGTGTACTAATATGTTCGGCCAATTGAATCGTTTGAATGGCTGTAAAAGTGTTCACGTGTGTATAGATTCAATTAGATGGGGAATATTTTCAAGGTTGCAAGTGTCTAATAATAATAATAATAAAATAATAATAAACACTGTCCATCAGGCAGCAAAGGGGAAAACATCTCAAACTCCCACCCTTGTAACAAACAAATACACACTCACATGGTCTTTGAACTAAACCTAGACAATGTTTAAATGGAGTAACTCTTAATCAGAATGAATCTAAGACAAGTCTAAGATTTGACTGTCTGAGTGGATTAAAACAAGGCAGTAGGGTAGATAAGAATGTTTTGTCTTTGCCTGGATCCATCTGCTATGAAGGACACATAAAGGACACACACACAAGCAAATAGGTCCACACAATGGGGGTACGTGGTGATGTGGTTTCCATGGCAACAGCAGCAAGCTGCAAAGGGAGCTGCTAAGAGAACATATGTTACTCTTGACTGATCACACACACACCCGGGTGCACAGCCTGGCAACACATTCAATGTCTGCAGGCAATCACAAATAATTCTGATTTTGAAGTCTCGGTCCCGATCCTCATTCTGGTCGTCAATCTACTGATGCTTACCCTGGTCTTGTACTTGATCATGGGTCACTTTCAATTTCCTTGTACTGCTCAATTTCTATTTCCTGATTCGAGACAATTTCCTGCTTCTGATCTTTATTATGATACTGGTTAATTTCAGTCAGGCCACATTTTTGATGTTGCTTTGATATTGTTTCTAATAAAATGATTTAACATTGAACATGGCATGATTGACTCCCGCTCTTTCGTCTTCGTGTGTGCTTGAGTGTGTACTGAATGGTGGTCTGGGCCATATTCATTACAGTCAGTAAGTGAGTGGGCTGGGGGGGGGGGGGGGGGGGGGGGGGGGCAGACATAAAGAGGGGGGCTAGGGGGGAAGGCACAACATTAGTAGGCCATCAAGTTGCTGCTGCAGTAGCAGGGAACGACTATTGATGTTTGCCGCAGCCTCACGCACAAACACGGAGAACTGTTGTGTCTTCTGATGTGTTCAAAAGTGAAAAAACGAGTTCGGGTTCTTTCATGCACATAGTGGTCCACTGCACGTTTTTGGTCCAATGGGTGGGTGTAAGACATTGATGACTCCCCCCATACACACACCTACACTTTCTCACTAACACACTGGTCCTTGGCAGGTCCCCATTGCCATAGCAACGCTCCCGTTGCCGCAGGCGAGCTGCAACGATGTGCACTGCTGTTTGCAAATAAAAGAAAGTGAGAGGGAGGAATGGGGGAAGGGGGGGTTGGCTCACCAATTCATTACCTCTATATAACAACTCCCCCACCCCTTGCCATTCCATGCATCAGCTGAGCCCAGCAAAGGCCTCAGCATCCGCTCAGCAGTCCGAACACGTCGCAGACAAACTTCCAAGCTGCATTTATTATTCATCTGCCTAAATTCGTACATGCACAGAAAAACGGCAGTCTGAAGACTTGAGTCGAAAAGCGGGACACAGTACAACTACTGTTAAACTCGGTCAATATTTAAGTCATTCATGTTTTATGGCGAGTCAGCCCAGCTTTTGTAACGGTTCAAATTTGGCAGCAATCCAACAAAATCTCAAAAATGTGTGCCATGTCCATTTATAACGGTCTCAGTGCCCGCATGAGCAGATGCTGGAGCTTTTCAGTAGTCAGGACCACACACTGGTGCAAAGACAAGGGCCAATACTCTTGACTAAACACATGAAAACACACACTGACGGGTTGAGGAACTGTGAAGCTGTAGCGCCCCCTGGAGGAAAAGGTGGATTCTGGTGCCACCTGCTGGCCATGCTAAGAATGAATTGAGATGTGCTTGAGAATTTTAAAACTAACGAATATGTGGGCTAAAAAAAGTACACAAGAGAGATGAAAATACACACTTATTATATTTCAACTTGATATGTGTGCATCACAGTCAAGAAGTTCTTGGTTCAATTCCTGTACAGAGTTTGCACATTCCTAAATATAAATGTAAGCAAGCGATTGATTGTGCAACTGATAATCTAGACGAGCTGGCAACCAGTCCAGGGTGCAGTGCACATGTCACCAAGAGTCAGCGGACATGGACAACATGATGAAGAATAAATGTTTGTTTTGGACTCTTCTGTTTAATAAAAAAAGAGCACAATCAAAGTTCAGTCTGACCTGATGACATTTAGTCATCAGCTGTTTTGCTTTTTTTCTTCTTTTTCTTCTTCTTTGCCAAGCCGTCCTCTTGGTAAAAAGCGTCCACATCCACTTCAGTCTTCACTTCCGCAATTGCCACCTCTTCCGTGTCCTTTTTCCTCCTCTTCCTGCTTTTTCTCTCGGTATGTTCCTGGGCAGGTTCCTCAACTTCCTGTTTGATCATCACTTCTTCCTCCTCTTCCTCTATTTTAATTTCCCTGTCTTTCTTTTTCTTCTTCTTTCTCTTCCTGTCCTCAACCTGCGTCTCCTGCGATGTGGTAGGCGTCTTGCTTCCGAAGGGCTGGAATCTCTGTTTGAGTCCGGCCGGGATGGCCGGCGCGGGCGAGGTGTGGACGACGCAGGGTGGCATCTGGTCGCCCCCGTAGCTTTCACTCACACTCAGTATGCCAGAGAAGGCGGGCCCCACCGCCGGCGATGACGAATCTGTGGTGAGCAAGCGGAGATCATTGGTGCAGTGACTGGATGCCAGGATGTTGTAGACATGTTGGCCGTGGCGTTCTCCTGCGTCCGCGGCAGAAGGAAGCTTCAGCGTCTGAAACCCGGAAAGATTCACGCTCGCTCCTTGCAAACTGCGAAAGCAAAAATCAGGAATTATGCTTCACACGAGAATAGTATTCAGTTAGCATTTAGATTTTAATCACAATGATGATGCAAGAACCAGTGTGACAAAGATTTGCCTACTCACAGATTTGGGAGGGGGGCATTAGTCACGCAAAAAAATAAATCTTTTAAGTTTCTTTGTCCATGACAGGTCATGGCATTAAAAGTAACAAATACCTTTCATAAGACGTCCTAATTTGTTGACGGTCCTTTAATTGATTTGACTATTTCTTTGGAGCTTTAATGCGACCTAAGTGAGTGAAAAATGGAAAAACAAAGCAATTAAAGAAGCGACAAACCATCGTGGATCAAAGTTGGCAGGGGCTTTAATAAGCCAAAGTTCGCTCTTTTTTTTCTTCAAGCGGTCAATCAGCGTGCTTCGGCAAGGCTTGTGGTCGAAGCTCACGAAGTCATCGGGACACTGATACTTGCTGCTCTTTTCTGTCAAAACATAATTCAACAACTCGTAAAATACATTTAAACACATTTTAAATTCAGGAGCTATCCATGTTAAAGTGCCAACTTACCGCTTTCCTTTTGCCCTAACGACGGTTCTGCGGGCGGGTTATCCGCTTCGTCCTCGCTCGACGAGGATGAAACATCTCGAGGCATTTTAATGTTGATAAATTACATAAAAGTCTTCCATTTGCTGGGGCGCGTGTTAAAAAGGTAAATGCACATGTGCGTGTAGCCACAATTGAACTGTGACCTTAGGGTACCGCACAACCTCAGCCATGTTTGTAGTTAAAAAATCAGACGTGTTGTATCAGTTTGCATTAAAGGTCCAACAAATAGACTACATGACCCACAATGCACCACGCCAGATTACGCATTTATGCTGCGCTTTTGCGCAAGTCATGGAAATATCGCGAGAGCGGTTATCAGAAGTTCCTGCGGCAACTATCCGACAAGCACACGTGATGCGTTGGTTTGTATTGAAAGAGCGCGACTGAATAAACTACATCGCCCATAATGCACCCCAAAGCATTAGGTAACGCTCCAAGCGTTTTTTTTTTTTTTTTTGCAAGAGCGGGTTGACAGCAGTCAAGAACAGGCCGAAGTGGGTAAACAAATTGGGTATGTGTGGAAGAAATCGTCCAAATCAACAAAGTTTTATCTCGCTTTGTATTGATAGTATGCTCGTGGTTGTTCCCAAACGTGCCTGAGACAGCTGAAAGAGAAGCTAATTAGCAAATAGCGCTCTTAACGCAACTTTTTAGATAAATAGGTTAAGTTAGCTAACGTGTGCTAGCTCGGGTTAGCCGGCTAGCTCGCCTGTCCGCTGGCTCGCTGTCCGGCCGTCATGTCATCGCCTTCCTCGTCCTCGCGGCGCCAGTGGTGTTACCTGTGCGACCTGCCCAAGATGCCCTGGACGGTGGTGTGGGACTTTAGCGAGGTGGTGTGCCGCGGCTGCGTCAACTACGAGGGCGCCAACCAGATTGAGTTTCTGATCGCTAGCGCGCGGCAGCTGAAGCGCAGCCACGGCATGCAGGACGGGAACGTCCGCTCGCCTGGACCGGGACCCTCGCCTCACAAGCACGCCGCGCCCGGCCGCGGAGAACCGGCGACAGACGGCCAGCGGTCGCATGGTGAGCGCTTTGACCGTGGTGGCAGAGGGGAGAGTGGCAACGTGGCCGCCGCTCGCGTACCGCCGAATGGGCTGCACCGCGACGGGCAGCCGCCGCAAGAAGTGAACCGCCAGAGTCCCAGTGGGAGCCGTAGACCCATGATCGGGGCGGCCATACCCCCGAATCTAGTGACTCAGAGCATAGCGGGGATCCCCCACGGGCTGCTGGCGGGCATGCCGGCGGGCCTGACTGCCAGGACGGCCCCTATGAGCAGCCCGATGATATTCCCGGCGCCGGTGCTGGCTGAGATGAACCGCCGCCAACTGGGCATTGGCATGGGCATCGCCCCCTTCATCACGCCGGAGCTCGAACGGGAGCTGAGCTCGTCCCAGCCCAAGTCGCAATCCCAGGGCCACGCCGGCTCCAGTAAGAGCGCCGGCTTGCCCTCGTCATCGGCCTCTGTTAGCCAGACAAGCCCCAAGCCAGCGTCGTCCCCGGCCAGGCAGCCGAGGCCTCTCACCGCCCGCGCCGGAGGGGAGCCGCTGTCGTCCGGCAGCTCATCCGAGGCAGCCACTACTGCCGCCGCAGCCCTGCCCCACAGCGGAGCGTCCGAACTGGGCTCCACGTCGGCCGGCAGCAGCCTGACCGGAAGCACCTTGTCCTGCACGCTGTGCCACGAGCGGCTGGAGGACACACACTTTGTACAATGTCCGTCTGTGCCAGGACACAGGTATGTATCAACCAACACACTAAGGGGTAGGCAAAAGATAATAAAAAAAAAATGATCAGCCTATTCAGAAATGCATCCTTTTCCTACAATTTCAGTCAAACTTTTCTAACATGCAAAAAGGAATGTTAATACATTTTAGCTTAGCTCTGATAAGTGATAGCGGATATTTCCAAAATACAAGTTGAATATTTTGAGAAAAATAAAGTATAATGTTGCATTTATGTATTTACTTTGTATGTATCTACGTACAGGTTCTGCTTCCCATGCACCAGAGTGTACATCCAGAGCCGGCGGGGTGACGGTGAAGTATACTGCCCCAGCGGTGAGCGCTGTCCGTTGGACACGTCAAACAACAGCCCCCCCTGGGCATTCATGCAGGGTGAGGTGTCCACAATCCTGGGCACTGGTGTTGGGGGTGCCCCGTCAGCCGCCCCGCCGGGAGCGGGGCCCGGTGGACCAGGGGGGCCTGGCGGTGGTGCCAACGGAGCCGCGGCCCAGAGCGGCGACGTCACCGTCAAGAAGGAACGGGAGACGTGATGATGGTTTCTGTGGCAACCTGGAACAAAGGCAGGCAGGTGGAACACACAAACATGATTCTACTACTCTGTATAACCTCAGTGTGGGCCATCAAGTGCTCACTCTTATTTTCCTCACGAAAATTACGGTGCACAAACTAATTCTAGCATTGACATTGTGTGGATCGGACAAATTGTCCACTCAAAAATGGGATACCAAGGGGGATACCAAGGGTGATCCCACTCAAAGATTGAAAGACAAGATACAACTCATGGTTTCCCTGTATGGACCAGCCAAAACATCCCTTCACAAAGATTGAAAGACATGAAGACAGATGACCAATCTTTTTTTAATTGCCACAAGATGGCAGCATAGCACTACTTTTGTCTCAATAAAGCTCCTCAACTCACTTCAATGTAGTTCCTTGTCATCAAGGCCAGTTAAAAATGTCCCCAAAGAAATACGGCACCACTTGCCTCACTAACAGAAAGACAAAAAAAAAAAAAAACATTCATCAAGCAATTAATCAATGGACGCACACAATTACTGTCATGTGGCCTGCCTGCCAGTGGGTGAATGTAGAAGACAAACAAGTGTTTCCTTTTAGAAGGTTCCTGGTTGTTTCAAGTGCAATCCTCTAATTTACAAGCTGTTATTAAAACGGTTGCGCGACATTACTGACAAGTTTTTTTTTTTGTAATAGTTTGTCTTTTTTTTTTTTTTTCCAAAAAAGTAATTTAGTAGTTTGTTGGAGCTTTTTTTTTTTCCTTTTTGCAGAACCAGAATGTTCCTCGCACAGACGAATCAAACCAAAGCCAATGTATGTGTATACAATCTATATGGCTATATGCTAATGCTAACGGTGTAAGACAAGTGCCTTGTGCAGAAGTGTCCCGCCTCCTCGCGGCGTCGCCATGGTGACGACCAATCTGCTCTTTTCGTCTTTTGACTGCCGCTTCTTGTACAAAACGACCCGGTGGGGAATAAACCAGATGAAAAAAAGACACGATTGTCTTGGTGTTTATTTTATCCTTTCAATTAAATGTCCTCCCCTGACCTGGTGCAGAGGTCATCATCTCGACTGGGATCATCTCATCATGAGGTCTGTCAATCAAGCAGAAATGATTTCATTTTAAATAAGTTATTGCGGGGGAACTTTGAGTTTTGTATAACAATTGCCATATCAATCATTTTGAAACGCGCTCAGCTTGTACTGTACGGTCGCGTGGTCTCTAAAAACGATGTCCATATAATTTTGACCACTAGATGTCGCCGTTGCGCTGCTGCGTGATATATATGGTACTGCACTTAACTGAATCGCCATGATGTGACGTGCTACTGAATCTGATGGTCATGTTCAAGGAGAAAAGCAGCGAGAGGAAATGAACGTGGAAGTGGCTTTCTTAAAGTGTCAACTCATTAACCGCCTTTGTGGGGACAATTATGCAAGTGCTAATGTGCCACGAAGGGACTATTGACATGCAAAGGAAAGCAGCCAGGGAGGCCACGCGCACACACAAAACACCTTCCAGATGCGAATTTGAAATCAAGGATTTAATTTGAAGTCGTTGAAAAAGTCGTTTTTCGTTGTACCGTTTTTTTTTTTTTTTTTTACAAGGAGTTTTAAAATATTTTTTCCAACCCTTTTCTTTTGGCAAATTTTATTGATACAAGAAAAAAAGTTTTATGGGAAAAAAAATGTACATCACGACATTTAAGCTTTCAAGCTGATGCGTAAAAAACATTCAATGGTACTTTCTCAAACGTTTATCAATATTCCCGAGTATTTCCAATCATTTCTCTAGTCGTGATATCGTTCCTAAAAGTTGCCTTTTCCTTGCGTAGATGACGTCACTAACAGAATTAGCTGTTGTAATTACATCATTACGCACGCACAGAGGTGTTCCCCTTGATCCTTCCTATCCTTGATGCAGGTGCAAGCGTGTGTGTGCCCCCCAGCCCCCCCGACCCTTTCCCTGCTGTATTAATCCCCGCCGACGACCTCCTGCGTGCGCGTCATTACATGTCCATTGAGACGGCCGCCATTCACATGCACACGCCCGGCTGTCTTGTGTATTCCAGCCTTGCGCATACATTACACTACGTTACATTAATAAGGATTGAAAATAAAATAAAATAAATAATTCTATCATGTTGGCCAACTAGAATACTACATGTAAGGTGAGTTAATTGAAAAGTCTTCAATTAATATTTTAATTGTACTGGCGATAATGACGCAAGAAAATGCAAGCAAAAGGCCAAAGAAGAACATAAAATAATGAAATGTTTCTATTTCTTTAATATGCAAAAAGAAAACCCCATGAAAATGATTTTAGTTGGCATTACGCATTACAAATGTTGCATTTTTTAAATTCTTATATTTTCATTTAGGGAGCAGTTTGAAATAAACCGACCACTCAATTCTAATTTATTTTCATTTTCAGCATTCTATTTGTTATTGTGCTATTTAATAATTGCTCTTGTGACGCATCATGCATGCATTCTAAATATTCTTATTAATAATCTTCCTATAACCTATGCATGAGTGACTTCGTTTGATTTTATGGGACTTTTTAGGTAAATTTGCAGCCTTGTAAAAGTCTTCCTTTTTGCCAACGTGTTAAAGCTTCCAAGAAGGTGACAGCCGCGGGAATTAACGACTTTCACGCCTCCTCTATACACCCCACCCCCACCCCAACCCTCGGGTCACAAACTGACGGATCCCCCCCCCAACTTTTCTTCCCATGCGCACTTTTTATTTTAACTTGATTTCACTTGCGCGCTTTAAATGCTGCTATCTTAACTTTTAATGGGCTTTTTGTTCGGGGTACTGCTGCAACCGGGGTGGCCGCCAGTCCGACCAGGCCAATAAACAGCACGCCAGGGGGCCACATCGGCCTTTTTTGCGCGAGCCTTCTTCCTGACTGGCTCCACATTGAAATGTGCAGGACGGGAGGGGGGGAGCGGGGTGGGTGTGGGTCTGTCGGGAGTGGGCCGTACCTTGCGAGTGGGGGAGTGGACTGTACCTTGCGAATGGGGGAGTGGACTGTACCTTATAAAGGGGTGAGAATGAAGCTAGCGGTAGTCCTCACGCCGTTTTTTGCTCGTCCCGTCTGACACCCAGCGTCCTCCGGGCCCGCACGTCACGCCACGGGCCTCCAGTCTGCAAACAGCTGGGAAACAATGGGCCGATGAACTTTTAGTTCCTTGACACAACTTTTCCATATCAGCGGAGTTTTTTTTTTCTTTAACGTGTTGCCGAGGAGCGTAACTTTTTTTTTTTTTTCAAACGGAGGAAAAAGTGTGAATAATAAAAAAAAAAAGTGCGAGTAGCTCGTCCAGTTCTCCAAGTGTTTCTTTGTGGGGATGTTGAGCTCTGTGAAGATGGAAGCCCACGACCTACCTGAGTGGAATACTTTCTACAGCGAGGCCAGTGAGGTGAGGACAAGGAACACTTTATTTTACTTTGCACCAACACTGCTCCAAAAATTTAAACACCTACCTCTTATTGGTGTTGTCTTGATTAAAGATTTATTTTTTAAACTAATGGAAAAAACTTCAGTTTGCGCAATTACTTCATTTACTTTCATACATAGCCTATATTTAGTGTTTCAATTTAAGAATACGAAATTATATATAATGAAATAATATAGAATGATCTATAACTAAAGCTAAGGGCCAAAAAATAGCTGCGTATAAACACGTTTTTCAGGCTAGAAAGAGCGCATAAAAATTTATAATTACAGACATTTATATGTCAAAATAACAGTCAATAATTACAATTAATTTAAAGGCCCAAAAGAACACAAATTTATCTAAACATATTACACCATAAAACCTTAGATAAGAGCAGCATAAAATACACTGAAAATAAAAATATACAGGCTAAAATTAACAGATAAAAAGTGACGAGTATTTTCTATGCCAGAGAATAAAGAAAAAAGAAAATAGGCCTACATATGGTACAGGAAAGGTACAAAGAATTTATTTTGCGTTATAGGTAAAAACAACATAAAATACGTGACGTTTTCCAGGCCTAACTAAACTTGACTTGGTATATTTTCGATTTATTTATTTATATTTATTTTACCTTTCCTTAGAACATAAATAAATATATTTGAAACGCCAAAAGTATTTTTTACCTGACAAAGGTAAAATAATTCAATCTCTATTTCACAGTGCTAATCGGAACATTGTGTATTTTTTTTTTTTAAAGATGAATTGTTCCCATTTAGTGACGTAATTGCAGTTTCGTTTAAGGGAGAAAACAAATTCAGACGCATTCACCTGTAAAGTAATTCAAACGCACAAAAGTTTCAAGTAGAAGTGATAATTAAATTAAAAGTTAACGTAATCAACTTCTGATGAAATTACCACGTTGTTAATATTTAACCCAAAGTACGCGTGAGGGCTCAACTTTTCCCACTTCGAACTTTAAGCGAAATACTATAGCTCATATTTATACATTTCTTTTTTTTTTTTTTTTAAACATCTCGAAATTTTTGGGAGCTCCTTGCGTTTTTCCGTGCACGGCGAGGAAAAGGGGGGGGGGGGGCAGCGTACGGGAGCTGTGTGACGCGCTTTTTACGCACTTTGACGTTCACGCGTGAGTGTGAAATCCGCGCGCACTGAGAGCTTCATTGTGCATTGACGCGAAGAAGAAGAAGGCACTCACGAAAAGACTCCTTCACAATTTCAAAAAAAAACTTCACACTTTTCAATTTATATACATTTATTTTTCTTGGTAGTCCAATTTTGGGTGAATTCAAGAAAATAGCAGCAAAATACAAAATGGCCACAAACCTAACGCGCTGGACGTCCCTCAAAGGCGCACATCCAACACAGAATAGTACAGTGATCATAAAATACCCACAATCAATTTCAAGTTTCTGTAAAGGAAAAGTTAGTGCATGGTTAAATTCAAATATTACCATTAAAAAATTAAATTCAAACATGATGGGTTAGAGAAGAAACAGGGTAGATTCAGAATGAACAACGAATAAATCTACAAAATTTTACAAAAATCTTTCACCAGTGTGATCAATTAGTTATTGAAAAAATTACTGATCAGCGGGTCTAAAATCGGCTCAGATTGATAATAGCTCACTCGCAACCTTAATGAGGAAAAGCACAATCGAAAATGGTGTTGTCTGTGTTTCAGATGTATTCCTCGCCCAGCAGCATGAACGCCGCCTTGGCTTCGGTGAGCTCCATGGGGCCCATCAACAGTTACATCAACCTTAATCCGGCAGGCAGCGGTGGAGGCGGCGGCCTGAACATGGCGTACCCCGGCTCGGGGCTCAGCACGTCCCCGTTGGCCTCCATGGGCTCGGGACCGGCCCACATGCCGCTGTCCCCAGTGGCGCCCTCTCTGGGCTCGAGCTCGCTGACCCAGCTGGGCCCGAGCGCCGCCCCCGGCTCCCTGTCCCACTACGGGAACATGGGTCAGTCCATGAGCCAGCTGGGTTACACGTCGGGCGCCGCTCTGAGCCGTGCCGGGCCCAAGGAGATCCCGCCCAAGCCGTACCGCCGCTCGCTGACCCACGCTAAGCCGCCCTACTCGTACATTTCGCTCATCACCATGGCCATCCAGCAGAGCGGCAGCAAGATGCTAACCCTCAACGAGATCTACCAGTGGATCATGGACTTGTTCCCGTACTACCGGGAGAACCAGCAGCGTTGGCAGAACTCCATCCGCCATTCGTTGTCTTTCAACGACTGTTTCGTCAAGGTGGCCCGCTCGCCAGACAAACCGGGCAAAGGCTCCTACTGGACTCTGCACCCGCAGTCGGGCAACATGTTTGAGAACGGTTGCTACCTACGACGCCAGAAACGCTTCAAAATCGACGACAAGCTGTCCAAGAAGGCGGGGAAGGATGGAGGCAAGGGGGGCGACGCGTTGGGCGACCGCAGCCCGGCGGGCGGAGGCTCAGACGAAGCTGACTCGGCCCACTCGGACAACTCCCACCCGGGTTCGTCTGACGACCAGTCGCTGCCCTGCGGGACTGCCGTCAGCTCCTTACTGGTGCCGCTTGACTGCCCGCCGCCGCCGCCTGCCCCTAGCGCTGTGCCGCCCACCTCCTCCGCCGCCATCTTCCATTCCCAGTCCACCCACCTCCTACCTGGCGCCATGGGCCAGCACATGGACCTTCAGAACGACGCTCTCAAGTCCCTGGACCCCCACTACAACTTCAACCACCCCTTCTCCATTACCAACCTCATGTCCAATGAGCAGAAGATGGACCTCAAGTCCTACCAGGACCAGGTGATGGCGTACAACAGCTACACCTCTAGCGGCTCACCCGTGGCCGCCAAGCAGATCTACGACAGCCCCGGACCGGCGGCCATGGACTCTGGTGCCTACTACCAGACCCTCTACAGCCGCTCCGTGCTCAACGCATCGTAACCTAGCACAATACAAGATGGAGGCTTTCTAAACAGACTCTAAAATGGCCGACTCGTACGGAAAACCATCTGAGCCTGTACTCCATATCCTTGAGATCCATTTAAATGTCCGTGTAGTAAGACAATTCTAACCTTATCGGTCAACCATTTCGCTGAACAGTCACAAATAAGCCCACTTTTTTCTCAACTATGAGACAGGTTTCGTCCCACGTCAATTTTGACCTACTGGTGCGCAATTAAATCTTGCTAGTAAACTATTACGCTGCAGTAATGGCAGGACTAGCCCTAACTACTTGCTACATATTGGAACTTGGACCTTTTGGTGGTCATCAAGAATGTGGAATAAATGCCAGGTCAGCTTTCGCTAGCCACGTTTTGAAAGACCACGTTTTTTTTTCCCCCCTTATGGAGACTCTCTGGTTACACACAATGATGAAGTTGATGACGGCGATGACGATGGACTTTGTAGAAAGTGTAAATAGTGGCAATGTGTGTGCGTGTGTGTGTGTGTGTATGAGTGTGTAAAAGGGGTATTTGCATTTATTTATAAAGGGAATAAATTTTAATATATCTTATATTCTGCTTTGTCCAAACAGTTACAAACATGTGCTTCAGGTGTTACTTTTGTGCTTCTTGTTACAATTTTTTTTTTTTTTATTGCATCCGCCACCATTTTGGGTTTAATCTGGAATAAGGGATGTTTCGGAATGTTTGAATATTCTACAATGCAGAACATTACGGGACACAGATGTTCTGGTTTGGGAATATTTTAGAATAGGAATGTTCTAGAATGCAGATGTTCTGGAATAAATGAATATTCTGGAGTAAGGGAAGTTGTGGGACACAAATGTTCTAGAGTGGTAAAATTCTACAATAAGGATGTTCCGATATAAGAATTTTTGGAAATAGAAATGTCGCGGAATATGGGGATGTTCTGGAATATTAAAAAAAATAAATGACTAGAATAAGGAATGTTATGGGACACAAATGTTCTGGTGTGACAAAATTCTTGAATGGTTAGAGGAATATTCTAGAAGGAGGACTCTTTGTGAAGAACAACATTATTCTGGTGTATGAAGATTTTGGGGGAAGGAAGGAGGCAACGTAAACTGTGGTAAAGAATTTCAAACAACCTTCTGCAATTTCATTGCCCCCTTGTTACGTGTTAGAGTGGATTGGCTCGGACCTGACCATTTATCCAAGTGTGTGTGTGTGTGTGTGTGTGAAGCCAGTTACAAATACAAGAGGGGGGGGGGGAGATGCACTATGGGAGATTTACATACAGTACTTTGCACTATGGAGCTCCCACTGGCCAGGTGGGCTGATAGTGTGTGTGTGTGTGTGTGTGTGTGTGTGTGTGTATGTGTGTGTTACAATTGTGAGGGGGTTGGTCTATCTGAGTTTAACCAAAGGTGTCACATTGCAGTCCAAAAGTGTCCCCCCGCCCCTTTCCACATGATCACTTATCAATAAAGTGAAGGATGATAAACGTTCAGGTCACATGACAAAAGAAAATATGTCATATTTAAGCTACGTGGTCGCTTTTTTGTTTTCACAAACTACTTTTTTTTTTTTTTTTTTAACTGCGAGTGTCCTTATCGTATATTGTTTATTCTTCTTTTCAGTGTGATGGCCATCATTCATGTTTCTTAATAAAAAAGGTTAAAATGGGGCAACTGCTGTGTTGTGTTTTTGTGATATTTGGATGCAGAATTTTGGGGGCAAAAAACTTTGACACACGCGGGCGATGGTGGGCCCAGAAGCGCCACCGAGGTGGTCGGATGCGTCTTGTTGAGACAGCTCGGAGCCAAATGGACGCGGCGTGCGGCAGACTAAACATGGCCGCCTCACACTGAGAGCCTCAAAGAGCGATCTGGGCGAGGGCCGTCGGCGCACGGATCCTGACCCCGGCACGACCCCGGCGCCGAGTCAACAAAGACGGCAGGGGGAGGAACGCCGCTGATTTTTGGCTTCTCGTGCGGCGCAAAGATGAATGACGCGTCGAAATGACTAAATTGCAAAATTGATTGAAATTGTCTCCTTTAGTGTTTTAGTGGCAATATTGAAAACAAACATTGTGATGCCCGAAATTATTAAGTGCTGTTTTTCTTGTTGAGAACACATTACAATTTTTTTTTTTTTTTGGCGACGGGTAATTTTCATTCGATAATTAGATTGGCGTCATGGAACAAAATGATGTAATTTCTCAACCTTGACTTAGCGAGAAAGATAAAATTAAATAAGAAGATTGACCTGAGGCAAAAAAAGTTTTGCATATGTACTGATAAGAAGAGGAGTGGAAGAAGAGGTAGAGGAGGAGGAGAAAGGGCGCCAGCGACACTTGTCATCATGTTGAATATTTGCCGCCTCGGGGCACAACAGACAACTCACCCTCATGCACGCCATTAAATGACTAACACTGAGAAGAGGAAAAAAAAGGGGGAGCCAACAGAAGACAAAAAAGGAAAAGTTGCGATAAAAAGTCCTAAAAAGAAAGAAATGACAAAACGTGCAAGAAAGAGAGAAAGTGTGTGTGCCTTTTCAGGCACTAGGATGCAAATGAAACGGCGCATCCTGGATCCTGTTAGGTGGATGCTGTGTTTACTCTGCTTATTGCCTCTGGGGATGGAGGGAGGGAGGGAGGGATGGGTGAGGAGGGAGATGGAAGGAAGGAGGGAGGGAGGGATGGATGAGGGAAGCGTGAAAGATGGGGGGGAAAGAGGACGGGAGGCCGCAGGGGTAGGAAAGGAGGAGGAGAAAAGCGGCATTTACAGTTCTGCCTTCGGGTTATACACTCCCTTTCTTAATGGATGACATGAAGTGACACACACACACACACACGCCATAACTGCGTAAAAATATAACATGTTCAATTTGAACATGGACATTTAAATTGGTGACAAGTTGTAACTAACCGACCAGCTAACTAGCACAACTGAACTCTTTGTTTTGTTTTAATCCGTTTTATTTATTGATCGATTGCCGTCATCACACCGAACTAAAAAACTACGATGAGCTGCTGACAATCGCTCGGAATGAAAATAAAAATTCTTCTTCGGTCGACTCATCAAGTCGTTTTACAGTCTTTTTAGCGTGCGCTCGTAAATTCCAGCTCGCTTTGATGAAAATACAAGCGTGGCCAAAGTTAATCATTATTTAGTGACTAAGTTGCCTTTCAATTGTGAATGAGGAATGGCAAGTCAGGAATATACGTATGTCGCAATGCATTCATTTTGCAGATTGGTGAACATACAGGTGCTGTAAACGCACACACACACACGCACACACACACACACACACATGGGGAGTTAGTGTGTCAGTCAGACGTTCAGATAAACATTTGGACTTTGTGCTGTCGGGCAAAGAGAGGCCTGATAAAAAAGAATGTTCTGAAGGGACACGCAGACTAGAGTGATTGCGTTAAACACTGAAGTCGTGTGTGTGTGTGTGTGTACAGTATATATGGATTGACAGCAGGTGACCTAAAGGTTGCTAGTTGCCCCCCACCATTTTTCTTCTTTTGCACATTTTAACGTAGCCGCAAGTTGCCTCGTGCTTTTTTTTTAAAATTATTCTTGCGACTTCCCGTTGCCACTGACCCACTTTCCCTCCCTCCCTCCTTCCCAGAATCATTAAACGTTTTTTCTTCTTATCAACTTTCTGTTCTCTGTTATGACGGCACACCCGCACACGGAATGCAATGTACAACATTGGAGATGTTTCTAAACGGATAAATGACAATTCAATCTTGGCCCAACGATTCCAAAAGTCTCAAAAACGTGACGCAAAGAACATTTTGAACAAGCTGAAGAGTTGGGCCGTGTTCTGCCGGTGTCTTGGGGATGTTTGTTCATGCGTCAGACAGGAGATGTCAAGGTAAATATCCTCAGGACCCGAGGAGGGAGGGGCGGGGGGGATACGATGAGGCTGAGCGACGAGAGCAGCTCAAGCGACAAAAACGGAAAAAAAAAACTTTTGGTGAAGAACATGAATTGTTAGCAACTGCCACTAGTAACCAAATCACTCCGTCACAGTTTGTGCATAAACTAGAAATTATTTTCAATTAAATTCCGTGGCGCTGTTCTGATGTTTCCACTTCTCCGGGCCCAACTTCTGCTCGGACCGAGATGAGTTGCTTTCACGGCAAGCCCATAATCATATCATAAAATATTTGTCTGACTGCAAGATCCGCCTTTGTTTCAGCTTTTTTTTTTTTTTGTGTCTATGCTGTTTATACAAATGATTGTCGAAGCTAATTTAAATAAATAAAATAACAGATGAAACGCTTATATGGAATATGTGTGTGTGTGTGTGTGTGTAACGCAGCATCACAAGTGTGACTTTGCAAATATGCCGACAACACAGATTAGTTCGCTGCAAATATTTGCAGCAAATCAGAAAATTGGTGTTGTTTGAGAGTAGCACAGACAAACTCTGATTGTGTAATACGACAGCAGCTCATTGACTCGCCAAACTTTCACTGGCCACTCCATTAGGTACACCCCCCCTCACCTAACTGTAATGTACTTTTAATCGACATTGTCCGATATGTTCGTTATCGTGCTTGTATGAGCTTTGAATCGTCGAGTTGCCAGAAATGTACCTAATGAAATGGCCAGAGGGTGTATTTTATGCAGTCGGTGGAAGTGTATACACACACACACACACACACACACACACTCGCACACACACACATATATCAAGCCCTGAAGTTATCTTATCATTCATCACAGGTGCACATGTTGGAGGGACCCCACCCATTACCGGTTTCCATCTGGGAAGCGTGTGTGTGTGTGTGTGTGTGTGTGTGTGTGTGTGTGTGTGTGTGTGTGTGAGCGGGGGTTGCGATTTTGATCGCAACACAAGAAAAATCCAACCGTGATGACATCATCAAAATGGTGCCACTTGCAGATCAAGCAGTGGTGAGCGGCTAGCGCAGCACCAGAAGAAACTGAGGAGCCGAGACGGTCATTAACAGAGTGCGTGTGTGTACAGCTGGACACACAAAACACACACGCACACACACAGACACACACAAAAGAAAAGGGTGGAATGAATGCATGCCATGCACAATAATGGGAAAACCCTCTCACCTGCCAGCTTTCTATTTTCTACTGATATCCATTCTGCACAACTTTATAAAATGAAAACTTAGCTAAGCTAGTTCTTTTTACTTTTGTTTCTAAAAGTGTGGAGGGGGGGTCCCAATTCGTGACAGCTGCAGGTCTCCAGACGGACTCTCCCATCCTCACAGGAATTCCATTCTTACTTTCACCCCTCTGTGACTTGATGTTGTTTGTACGTCGCCTCCAATCGGAGGACCCCCGGCCTGCCCCAATTAACAAGCCCCCGTTGGCCGCCCCCCCGGCTTCCCACACACATACAGATGCACCGAGTGTGGCACCCAGCTGTGTCAGATTAGCGAGCCTCCGCCCAGGCCATTAAGATGGATGCTTTGAAATTAACACTCACACACCAGAGACGAAAAAAACAAAAAAAACTGTGAAGAGGAGACACGTGTCACCTGAGGAGGATGTGACGCCACTCTCGTGTCTGGCTCAAATCAAAATTAAGCAAGCTACAAATGAAGACTGTGTTTATTATTGATAAGCTAACATTAGCGCGTGTCTTTATTTTTATCCGCTCAGTTAGTTGCGAAGTAAAGCAAAGTGGAGACTGCGGATTTACAGCATGGCAGCATCTATGAGCTAAGGCGCAGCACCATGCTAACCTAGCATTAGCATGCTTGTTCAGGCATCTAATTTGCTAAGTAGTTTTACAATGATGACACCAACATCGGAGTTATTCATGTTAACAGGTTGAAATTTTATAGTTGGCATTAGCTACGTAGCACGACTCAGTCGTGAGTACAAGCTAGCTATGCTAGGCTACGCTAGCTTGTTGGGCGACAGTGATGGGCGACTCGATTAAAAGGATGAAAAAAAATGAGAGGGAAGATGGGGGAGGAGGGGATGAATGAATGAATGCTGCTGTGTCTTCAGTACATGCGTGTGTGTTTTAGCCAGGTACACAAGCTCTTCTTATTTCTAGGCAGAAACGTGCAGTTTGGCCCTCTGGAGCCACCGTAGATAAGGTGATCCGATTTTATAAATGAGTAATGGAAAAATCTTATTATTGCTTATGTTAGTCCAGTGTTTCATCGGAGAGATTGTTCACTAGTGTGAAAATAGAGGCGACTATTTGAAGAAGACATTTATTATTACAGATTATATTTATTTTTATTTTTTAATGGAATTTTTGTGAACAAGAATCATTTAAAATAAAAAATGGGACTCTAAATTAGAAAGACTATCTGGCCCAGCAGGACAAGACCAATCCCTACAGCTTTGCTACTGTTATAGAAAATAAAAAAAAAAAATGAAAAAAAAAACGAGTCGGGAACGTCAACAGTTAACCCCCCAGGCCACATGCAGGCGGGCCTTGAATCATCTCCACCGCCTGCCTGCCTTATAGTTCACCACACCCAGCAGATAAACCCAAACCAGAAGCGACCATCACCTTGGTCTTTTCCTCCCTCCCAGTCAAACAGAGAAAGAGAGAGAGAGAGAAAGATCCTACCTGAGCTAAATATTCCATCTCTGGCTGTTCCCAAGAAAGAAACCCCCTTTCACACTCACTGCCTCCTGTCAAAATAAACACATTGCGAGCTCATTTAGCGTGTGTGTGTGTGTGTGTGCGAGTATTTATAACACACGGCGTGGTATCTGACATAAGCGGCGGCGTTGGACCTTCCTGGCAGATAGAGGGGCCGGCGGTTTGCCGGCCCGGCCCGCAGCCCGACGGGGGGAACTTTCCTGGCTCGGGGAAGCCTCGGGACAATCCCACCTTTCATGGGGGCTGGAGAGAAAGCTGCCGCCATGGGCCCGGGGAATGTCACTCTCTCTCGTTCTCTACTCGCCCATCTCAACTCTCCTAAACATGCAAATGTTAGTCAGCATAATATTCATCAACTGTTTGAGAATAATTTGATTTAGTCTTTGCTAAGTTACGCTGCTCCAAATTATCGTGCCGCGCTCGGGAATCATTTGGTGATCTAACCCCCCGATTCCAACCCTTAATGCTGAGTGCCAAGTCCCATTTTTATAGTCTTTGGCCGGGGTTTGAACCCACAACCTTCCAGTCTCAGGGCGGACACTCTACCACTGAGCGGAAAAATAAATGGATCATTCAGGCTCATATCAATTTGGGTATTGGTTAGCACTCTTAAGATGCAATTTTGGCGTAGTTTTGCAAGTGACGATATTTGCTGAGTATATAGAGGTTGTATTTTTGAATTTTCAAAAATGATTTCAATCAAAAATGACAAAGGACGTCTTATTTGAAGTCACAGTTGGTGTGTAGAGTTTGAAAGCCTTGGTGGAGGTCATCCCCCTGTTCAAGTTCTTCAGTCAACCTCTTCGAAAATGTACATATGAATATTGCTCTTGTATGTCATGTTCTGCCGGCTGCTGTAGCTTCAAAACATTCCTTCATCCGCAACTTCCCCCCCATAATCTCCCCCCACCTTGAGCTCCACAAAGCTACCTTTTAGCGCCGTTTAAAATTAGAACGTTCTGCAGTAGTAGGGTGGGAGATTTTTCTGGCCGGCCGAAGATGCTGCCGTCGCCGCTGCGAGCTTCGCCACGCTCTTCCCGTAAGGACGCTGAGTGGCGTTATTCAAAGAACTGCGGTAAGAAAAAGATCCAAATAAAGATGGGATCAACGTGGATAGAGAAAGAGGTGGAAATTCAGAAAGGGAGGGGGGGAGTAGGAGATGCAAGCCACCTGGGACACGGAAAATGTCCAGGAATAAATTACGGGGAAAAAAAAGTAGAGTGTTATAGACATAAGTATTGGGACACGGATATTGAAATGAAAAGAGTACATAACACGACGAGGCAGATTTATCAAACGCGGTTAAGTCAGCGACATTTAGGCAGCTCCACTTCCTGTTAGCGCTTTTATTTGAAAAGCATTCACACTACTTTTTAGAAAAATGCTGCTAACTTAACAATCGGTGTTTTTAATAATAGATGCAAATATTGTTAATGGAAGTGAAATAGCGTAAGAGAGGAGGACATGATTTTGATGATGTAAGCGATTGGTAGCCATTTTGATGACTTGAGGCTCGCATCCTGTTGTCACGTCACCCGTTCTTGATCCCTTCCAGGAACCTGCCTGGCTTTTCACCTTCAACGATTGTGTACTCACGCATGACTCACTCACTGACACCATCAAACCTGCGTGTGCGTTAGTGGCTGGACGGAGATAAAAATCAAATTTGAGCCAATGAGAACCCGAGTGGGTGAATTTTGCCGTTTTGATACGATTTAAATTTGTCACACACGTTAGTATGACATCACAAAATGGCCAACTCACTCTATCAGGCACTTGGTGGATATGGATGGCAGTGCTTGCCAACACAATGTGTCTTTCATGAGTATCGATGCTGAGGTATCTAGGTTGACGTATCTATGGGCTCATTGAGCGGACGCCGCGCGGCCAAGCGTATCGCTGTCACACCGCCGCCGCGCCACGTCCGCCAACATCTCGCAGATGAAGAAAAGAATTCTGTTCAGCTTTCTAAGACGTTTTGTAAGGCGGCTTCTGACAGACAAGCGGTCAAAATTGGTTTGACGGTTCAGGAAATAATTTTTTTGGCGATGGGGTTACAAATTTGCCAAAAAACGACTACGGGATTGAACACGGCACGAAAAATGCTGCCGAACAACAATTTCCGAGAAAGAAGCCTGCGCCCGTGGCGGTTACGAAGGTTGAAATGTCAAAAAAGTGGAGTCGTCCCATCATCCTAAAAGCAAACACGGGTAGTTCCCGTTGTACACTTGGAAAGAAAACAAGACAAAGTGAAGGCGGGAACAGAGCCGCTGGTTGTGAGCAAATACGACTGGTTCAACTGGTTGCTGCACGGAACATTGCATGGAAGCCGCAGGAAAGTTACTGCCAGGGAACGGGATGGACTTTTCCTCCATTGGAAGATTAATCATCAACACGCTGAGATTACAAGTTACTATTGTTAATAATGATAAATGTCCGACATTAGTCATTGTAATTGTGCCAGTAAATATGTCAATAAAGTGAACACGAAATAGGAGATAAATATGCTAAGTTAGCACGATAGCTATTAGAACCGTCGTCGCAACTCCCCTAAATATAAAAAATTTGGAGCAGTCGAGCAACGTAAACAATACAAAATGTTGACTTGACTCTGAAGTTGTCTTTGTTTACATTTTTCTCGTGCATGAACGTCAGAATGTGTGTGCGGGAGATTCGGTTGGCATGTGGCGCAAATGTAAATACGATATAAATATCACTCAAACGATTCGATTCCGCTCTGAAATGAATCCAAACACGGAACAGGAAGCGCTTAAATATTCACCTTTACAACATCTCGGCCACATGTTTGACTTTTTTTTTTTTTTTTTTTTTTTTTGAGAGAGAGCAACACTTTACAGGCGAGACGGAATTTGTGATTGGCCGTGTAATGGCTCGCTGCGAAAGGAGAATTGCGCCAAAGTCTGCAAACAACAACATTGATTTTCCTCGGCTGCGTGAATGAAAACAACAACAGAGGAATCACACGGCCGAGCTCCACGCGCACACACAGCTATACGATTCTACAAGTGCATACACACACACACTTACACTTGTTCCCCACTTTGGGCCAGGAATAGCAAAATAAACAGAAAGATGTTAGCTGAAAGGAAAAAGGTCAGAGCGGTTCGCAGGCAGCATGGAGGAAAACAAACCTCACTCGACCCCAAAGGGACCAAAACATCGTCGACACCAGAACGATGAGAATTTTTTTTCCTTTTTATCCCTATACGGTACGTCACAAAAGGAAGAACAGCCCTCACATTTTGCTCTATGGAATAATTCCACGGGAAAACTCAACAACAAAAAAGTCCTAATTTTTCAAATTTTCTTATTTTTATTTTTTTTTTCAGAGCCCAAAATCCTGGTTATTTTATTAAATATATATTTTTAGATAGAATATAATTAAGAATAAACCGCATTTCTTATTTTCATCAATTTATGATCCCCACAAACAAATAATGGGAGGTGAGCGAGAGGACAGGGATGCCAATCACGATGATCATGGTGATGTTCTGGCAGTGAACGCGGTCGGACTGGATCATTGTTTGACGTTAAGAATTTAAATCAACAGAGAAGCGAGAGCGTGAAAATGCGTTTATTTAAATATGACGATGAAGTGTGTGTGTGTGTGGGGGGGGGGGGGGCAAAATGCCACACTAACAAGCTAACGAGGCTGAAAGAGCTAAACAGAGCGGGTCCAGTTGAGCCCGAGGGTACAGTTAGTGCAGCTCCATCCTCCGAACGTTTCCTTCAAAACATCCGTTGCATGAATCGAGACATCTTATTTCGCCAGCAGCCTCAGCCCGTTGGCCCCTCCCGTCCCTTTTTCGTCTCATCGGCCCAGGAAAAAAAAAAAAAAACTTCTTGAAAGGCTTTAGGTTAGTTCAGTGGCTTTTTTTTCTCGCTCCCTCTCTCAAAGCGGCCATCGGACTCAATGAACAAGCGGGAATGAACAACCATGGAAATGTTATTTACGACTTTTTTGATGAAGCGCATAAACGATATCAAAGTAAAAATTGTATTTAAGATGTTTTGGATGGATGGATGGATGGATGGATGGATGGATGGATGGATGGATGGATGGATGGATGGATGGATGGATGGATGGATGGATGGATGGATGGATGGATGGATGGATGGATGGATGGATGGATGGATGGATGGATGGATGGATGGATGGATGGATGGATGGATGGATGGATGGATGGAGTTAAACTGCCAATAAATGTTGTTTTGGACGATATATATTACAAGATAGATGCTAATATTTTGCATCATCGCTATCTTTCGTTAAATAATAAAAATGCATTTTTTTAATGGAATTTTTTATTTATTTATTTTTACTTCTATGGAACGTATTTCACCCGTGTCGATACAGCTGGAAATTTGGACGTATGACAAAACGATTATTTCCCTGCTCCATCATTCAACGGCATGTCGTCGCTGAATCGCAAGTTAAAAATATTGTTTCCTCTCTTCACTTTATACACACACACGGGCACGCACACGCACAGAAGCCCCACAAGGCTGCAATTAAAGTGCATTTCATTTTAGTCTCATCGAGCACTGCGCTGGCACAAAGGAAGCAGTGTTGGCCCGAAAAGGGACGGAACACAGCGAGGTATTGATGCTGATGGCCGCAGTCTCCTGTGGAGGGAAGTCAGCAAGAAGAAGAAGAAGAAGCGGCGGCGGAGAGAAAAAGCTTGCAGTTTTGTCACCATCGTCTGGAGAGTGTCGTTATATCAATTTAAAAAAAAAAGACAAGTAAAGTTTAAAAAAATGATTCATTCAAAGGAAATTGTTTTGGCCATCATTTCGACATGCCCGCCACCAAATTGGCAGACTGCCTGTATCTTTTCTGGTCCGACTTTTTTGTGGGCCTACTTATGATAGACACACCTACAGGGTTTCTCGGTGCCAAGTCAAACTGGCTTCGGGGAGAGAGTTTCCCCAAAAAAAGATTCAACGAGTCATCATCACACTTGAAAATTTTGAATAAACCGTGTCTGGAAATGGGATATTCAAAAACAAAATGGCAGACTTCCGTTGTCTTTTCAAAAATGGCATGGTGAGATTTTTTCCGTGGGTGTACTCATGATAGACATGTCTACCAAATTGCAGGTTAATAAGTGAAACCATTTTGCCTAAAAACAACAAGGATAGAAGAACTCCAAAGCGAAACTAATAGGATGTTTTTTTTTAACGGATTCCAGCTCTACTTCGACTCCGCCCTTGATTTCTGTTCATTGTTGCCGCTTCAGGTATTGCGTTAATGGTTAACAGTGGGCCGGGCCCTTCCCGGCGGAGCGAGCCGAAAGGCGGCGGCGACGGCCGCGAAAGAAAACGGTGACATTTGGCTGCCATTATTCACGGCAGCTTTTGTTCCTGCGGCAGGCGGGAGTGTTTGCATTGGGATGAATGGGATGGGGTGTGGAGGGCGGCCATGTTTTTTGGGGGGTGGGAGGGGGGGGGGTGCCAGGTGAACAAGTCATGGGGTTTAAAACCTTTGAGGAGATGATAAGACACACAAGCACCTTTCTGTGTTTCTCCGTCACTATTTTGATGGCGGCCTCTTTTCCTTTGCTTCTAATTTGGTCCGACACTTGGCCGTGTACGTCACAAACACATATGGCCAGCACGGCCATGTTTGCATAGTGTGTTTGCACAATATGGTGACAGAGGAGGAGCGGGGATGCTCCCCAAGCTGGAGGGATGCGCCGTTCCTGCACTTCTCATGACAAACCGAGAAGTCGTGCTGGTGGTGGTGGGAAGGAAGCTACGCAAATACAAATATTGACGTCAAAATTGCTTTTGTCGTGAAAGTGATCGTTTCTCTCGGCTCGATAATGATAACCGAAAAGCTACATTTGGATAGGATGTACATTTTTGAAACGTCGTCGGTGAGTTAGCTTTTGACAGAAAACATTTATTTGGTGTCCGTAAATGGCATGCAAAGCGCCGCTAGCGCTAAGTGTTTTCATCGTAGTGGTTATGCAGTTCCAAGCAGGGAGGCGACGTGCATTACGCTAGCGGCGTGCGGCTTAACTCAAACAGCGGCTCTCCCCTAACGAATAAATAAAAAGACACACGCGTGGGTTCTAATAGCCGAAACCGGCTTATTGCGTGTTAGCGCGTGCACATGGGAGGCGTGGAAGAGGGGGGGGCGTTCTATATTCTCTCACAGTGGAGTCTCAGAACAATGGGCGGCTTTGACAGAGGCCGACTGACAGGAGGAGATGGGCTGGAACCATTGTCTGCTGTGTTTACTCACAGACTCACCTGGCACTGAGCTAATAGCGCACGCTCTATCTATCAGTGCAGGGGGGACCGCCGAACAACCACCCTGACCCCGCCCCCTCCCTACTTGTACACTCGTAACTAAAAGGAAAACAAACTCTCATTCTGTGCATCAAATTTCAAGTCTGCATTATGATGTCGGTTTTTGGAGTTCGGTGTGTGTGTGTGTGTTTGTGTATATGTGCGTGTAGTCGCACCTGGATGTCCCGGTAGGTTGCGGTGGTGGTAGAGGAGGGTTTGTAGAGGAGAAAGAGGTGAAGTTGAGGGGAGGAGGGGAGGTAAAGGAGGATTCTTTCAGGTTTTTACTACTGTGCAAACACACACACACACACACAGTTGATAGGTTTGATGGGATCAGTTGGAAGCCTCACACATGACCCTGCCCCAACCCCACCCTTGTTGAATCCAGAAAATATGAGTGTGTGTGCATGTGTGTGTGACATTATGAAATTATTTGGATTTTGACAACAACGCATGAACACAAAAATCATGCACCCACACACACTCAATAAATAAAATAGATTTTTTTCACCCCCTTCTAATTGCCCTTGAGTGCAAAGGTTTGCCTACCCCGTCGTACCCCAGCGGTCCCCTCACTCCCGACCTCAAGGTTCGACTAATCAGACGGCTGCTGATAGTTTTTTTTTTTTTTCCCCCTACGCTTTTCAAAATCCTAATCTAGGCTGCCTGCCAAGTGATAAGGCCGACGCGGGGCATACCTGCCGCATTAATGATTACTCAACCTGCCTTTATTTTTCATATTTCTGTTCAGGCACTAACCGGAGAGCCCTCTCAGTGTAGAAGATTGCAGACGGGCAGCTCAAGCCGGCGGCCATTAACATCAAACAGACTTGAGTGGGCACTAATGGAGTAGAAGGGGTGTGGGGGGGGTTGCAGGGTCGTTATCTGGAGCGCCATCAGGTCACAGCGGCGCGCGCCCGACTAGCTGAACGCCCGGATGCCCGCCTTGTGACATCACACGGTGGAGAAGACCATTAATCAGGGAAATGTTCATTTGGGAAATGTGCATGTCTTGTTTGTGGACTCAGGTTGGGCATTCAATTACATTTGATCAATTATCCGTAAAATAAACAATCAATTGTAGTTTCATTGAAAAAATATACGATATTGATTTTTTTAAATGTCAGGGTGCAAAATCAATTTGACTTAGTAGGTCCAGCATGAGTAGACCCACAAAAAGTCTCAAGAAGCCAAACAGAGTCAGCCATTTTGGTTTCAAGCTAAATTTAGATTCAGTCCAGTTTGACAACACAAAATTTGGTTGCCACAAATAGTTTAAAAAAAAAAAAAAAACACACAGAAGATTGGTTAGGACTAAATTCTAGTTTTGAGGTGCGCGCGAAAGCTAACGTTGCGGGTCGGCCAGTGACCTGCTGGTTGTCTGGGCTTGATAAAGGAAGTCCTGGTTAATGAGTAATGAGCCTGGGCGCTACAGGTGGGGCGGGTGTGGGGGGTTTCGGCCAGGACGCCGCGCTGATAAGAGGGGACGGGACGACAGAGTGACTTTTAAAGGGGGGGGGGTGGCAGCAGTAAAAGACTGTCGCCTCATATTAGCGCATCCATGCTAACATTAGCGGCGAGCCAGGGGACGGAAAAGGATCGAGAAATGTCTCAAATGTGACTTTAGGAAAGTGGCTGGATGATTAATGGGCACGCTGAGAATATTAAATGACTAATAAAATGGTTCCTTTCAATTCTACTATATAAAGTTTTAAAGCGGAAGCGCTAGAGACACAGGAAGTTAGCCAATCATAGCCCACGCATGATTACAAAAGAATAAAATGGCGGAATGTGACGGTGACTGATGACATTGAGAAACCGATAAGACCACTGATAGTGACCTAAAAGGGGTTGCCATGACAACTCGCTTCCTTGTAACCTGGCTGGGGCTTCTCTTCCTCATTCTGAATGGCCTTACGTGGGAATGAACATGATGAAGTCACTAAAAGGTGTAAAAAAAAAATCATCTTTGTCATCCGAAACCTTCCAAAGGCTCCAAATCCTGTTTGCCAAAGCGGCCAACGGACTCCTCCTTTAAGAGCTCAACTCCCGCCGTGTTTGTGATTCTTGCGTCTTAGCCCAACAATGCAGAGGAAATCCTCGGCCGTGTCAAAGCTTTAAGGGTTAAAACTCCCGAAGAGTTTAGGAACCCGGCCTTCCTCTGTCCGCCCGGCACCTGCTTTGACATTTTTTTATTTTTTTTATTTTCTAAAATTCCATTTGAGAAGATTGCCACTGTGTTGGCTTATGTAATAAAGGCCAAAAAAGCTTCTTTTTTTTTTTTTTTTTTAATCAGTAGTTTCTGGGCAGGATTAAGCAAAAAATTGATTTCCTTGAAAGCGTGTACAAAGGTGATTCCTTTTCAATTTTAGACGTGTTTTTTTTTTTATAAACTATCACAACCTTTCCTCAAATTCAGAACCTCTTGACTGGATCTATCACTCCGCGATTGTTTTGAAATATTTTTAAAAAGATTACACAAGAAACACAGCACAGAGGTGTCTCTTTGCTCTTTCTCGTGTGTTTATTCTTCTATTTTGTAATTATTCAGGGCGAGCTCCGCTTTCCCGTCATTGGTCCGTAAGTCCAAAGAACTGCCCCGGTCTCGAAATCCATCCGCCTCTTTCCATCCCACCCAAATATGGTCCTTCAAACATCAAGTCGGCGCAGATTTTTCCCAAGCTTATCTTAGTTCTACGATCCTCTCATCTAAACTTGGGACCCCTCCAGTTCTACGCCAAGATCATCCACTATCCCCGAAGCCTCAGGTTTCGCCTCACTTCTTTTCACGATTTTGACAGCGCGCTCCACGTGATCAGGAATTGATTTTGACTCTCATCCAGTTCTTTCTGACCCCTGCCGCCCACTCTCTGTGCGAGCTGGACTCTGAGACGAGGGAGGTGGGAACACGGTATGGGGTAAAATGGTGAGGGGGGGTCAAGGGGGGTTGGAAGGGAGAAATGGACTGGCAGTTTCGCATCAGGTGAAGGTTGACAGATAACCTCTTTGCAAGCACGATTGTGTGCAGTTTATCACTTGCAAAGCACGAGCACCTTTTTTTTACCATTTTACTGTCAATTAACCAAACTTACAAACACAAGATTTTTCTGGAAACAAATATAAAATGTATAAATGTGATGATAGAAGACCTCAGAGGACCAAGAAGACCCACTTTTCCTCATGTTCCTGCTTTGTAACCCTCACTGTGTTCCGTGATGCACACACCTACCTGGACGTCAAAAGTTAGTCATATACTTACATAAACAACTCAGCGATGACGTCACCAATGAGTCATTTTATACCACTGACAACCTCGCATGGAATTTACCATCAAGTCGACGGATTAGCTTAACTACGAAAATCATACCTTGAAAGAAAAACCAAACATTTCACTGTGTTAGCAAATTAGTTCGAACTTCTCCAGCAGATAACATAAACACGATTGTTTATCGAGTGTACTAAATGACGGAAATACAATATCGAGACTAGCAGCTTGACTGTGGAAGTCAGCATTTATGACCGGGCATCGTAGCGACCATAAACGTTAATTGAGTCTGGGAAACAGAAATGACACACGTTGCTTCTAACAATAAATAATAGCACACAAGTTTGTCAAGCAAACTGTCTGACTGTACTTGTTTTAACTCTCAATTAAATGGGGTGGTTCGTTTCCCTTTTTGAAGTGATAATCTTGGAATTTCTTTTCTTTCTTATCAAAACGTTAAGTTTCAGCCCCCCGATAAAACAAATCGGCAATCATAGACACACATTCCACACTCTTAACCCTGAGTGCTGTTGAAAACACACGACATACTTTCTCTATTGTATTAATATTTCGGGTATCATTTGGTCAAATGGGAGCACAGTCAGGCTTTGTCAGTTTAAGGTTTGCAGCGGAAGGCCTTTGACATGATATGAAATTTTGTGTACTCACCAAGGTTTTTCAAGAAGTTGCTTTATTGATGTTTCTAAACGGTACTTCAATGGCGTCTTCCCTGTACCTGCCAATAAGCACAGAAACACAAGTTAATTCTCATCCGGGTTTTTCTAGTGCATTTTTTACATTATCATTTTGAATATTTTTATTTTCTGGATCTTTTAAATGTTAAAGTAGAAATACTGTATTAATTCAAACACACACGTTTTTGCATTCAGTCAGTGCAGGTCTAGCTAACTCTTAATGAAACAAAATCAAACACAATATTCAGTAAGATTTATGCGTGTGAATTGTTTTAACATTTTTTTATGACTTGTACTAATATTATTTGACCTAGCGTGATTAAATAAATATTGATGATCGAGAGTTATTGACTTCTTTACCTTCTCGGTTATCCGTTACAATTCCCTCACCACTCTTATTAACATATTACGTTGTCAATCGACATTTGTTAAATATCAAATGATAGAAAGTTATGTCGCCTGCGGGGCAGATTCAAATTCACATCACCTGGCAGGTACTTTTGTTGTTTGACATGAGCGGGATGACAGCGATATCTAGCGGTAGCATTTGGAACTGCATGCAAAAACCGATAACTCGCCCTTGCGTGTCACATGACTCTCCTCCCCCCTTCATTGGCTTACTCAGGTCACATGACTGTCACAGGCGCTTTACTACTGTACGGAGTTTTGCCTGTTGTGATCCATTTTCTTTGTTTTGTTGGAAGAAATCGTGAGGAAAGGTGATTTTAAATGACAATTTCTGTCTTATTGAAATACCGACGTTATTGACTGGGACTACAGTGAAAAGACAAGATTGAAAGGAGGTGCGTCAATTCTTTTTTTTTGAAAGCTTGTTTTTCTTTTGTTTGTGCAGGCTCAGCAAAACAAGCGAGTCTAAATGGAAGTTGTGAATTGAAGTAAATAATGGATCTATTTATTATTAACGTCGTGTTCTTTTTGTATAAAAAAAAATACTTAACGGCGTTGGTTTGCGACTTTGGAGAGTAAAAAGAGTCAAATAATGTTATTAAAATGTAATTTTAAAAAACATTTTAAAAATGAAGAAAATGTAAAGCTTTTTAAAAAAGTAAACTCTTTTAAAAAACGTTTAAGAAAGTTTTTAAAACTTACAGTAAATTCTAATTTACTTAATTAGTGCTTATATATATATATATATATATATATATATATATATATATATATATATATATATATATATATATAGGTGATCAAATATTGGTACATCCGCATTGCTGTGGTTAGTCACAATGGAAATATGCACTAATATGCAAATATTTTAACATTTAATGCAATGCATGAGATTATTTGTGATGAAATCAGCTAAAGTCAAAGTGCAAAAGGGAAGTCTTGCAGTTTCCCAACCCAACTACAAAACCAGCCATTCTCTCAATTCCTCATCTTAACCAGAATTACTTGGCATCATCAAGTGATGTTGTACTCAGGAGCAGTGTGAAGTAAATGGAATCCTGGAAGCTTCTCTGTGTGATCATGTGATTCTTTGTGTTGAAACATCACATGCTTTTATTTAGTGAAGAAGTCCTCTGAGGATAAAGGCAGAGAAACTTGCAGTGTGAACATGAAGATTGACGTGCCCTATGAGAAGGTACCAAGTTCATTACTACTTATATTTTCGAGATGCACAACATTAGCTTGACATCTCTAACAATTATCTGATAATCACTGAAAAAAAATGAGAAGATGTCTTTGTATCAGTAGGAAGTGATTAACTTCAGTTCCTTTACTCGTGTTCGTTTTTGTTCCCCAGTTGACCGATGTGTTCCAGAGGCGGTCGGACTCGAACAGCAAAGCTCAAACGGTACGACACGATCCGACACCTGATTCCGGTTCAAAGGTCGCCTCAAACAATCGTGTTTTGTCCTCTCTACTGGCAGTACTCCTGCTGTTTGGTGGCAGTAGCCTCCATCGCCACTTTGCTCCTTTCCGCCTCGGCGCTCTACAACCTGCTAGCACCTGATGCCTCCACTGAAACGTCTAAAATCGCTGATGATCTGCGACTTGACCTGAAGTCCTGCTCGGACCCTTGCAAGTAAGGAAACAACATCAAAAGGAACAGTGACTAAAAAAGGATGAAAGTTCTGCGAAATGAAAAAAAAAATGCTGCGTTCAAGAAAACTGGGACATCTGAATTGTCCAAACTAATCTAACTTGATCTGTCCTCTCAGGATTTCCCTGGTGGAGAGTATCCCCGAGGGCTTGCTCTTTAACTCCAGCGACCCATCTCACGGTTCCATCTACCAAGCGTGGCTGGAGCTGATGCTCCAGGCCCGCAGTAGCATAGACATCGCCTCCTTCTACTGGACCCTCACCAACCAAGACACGGGCACCCACGAACCCAGCGCAGATCAGGTGCGAAAACTTATTTTCTTGTCCGCCTGTCCCTACATTAACGTCTCGTGTTTGTAAGTGCAGGGTGAGAACGTTCTAAAGAAATTGGCCGAGCTGTCGGGTTCCTTGACAGTCCGCATCGCCGTCAGCGCCCCGCAAGACGGTCAGACGACCGAAGATCTCAGAAGGCTCAATGATTCAGGTTATTATCAAAATATACTTAAGTTCAGGTAACCCATTTGAAAGTTAAAAAACTAATTTGTGTGTATTAGGGGCTGACATCAGGCTGGTGAAAATGAGGGAGCTGACCACGGGGGTCCTGCACACCAAATTTTGGGTGGTAGATAAGAAACACATGTTCATAGGAAGTGCCAACATGGACTGGAGATCCCTCACACAGGTAGACAAGTACGAAGAACATCTCTCGTTGTTTGCAAACAGACTCAAAGTTGCGTTTGAATGTGATTGTCAGGTGAAGGAGTTGGGCGTGGTGGTGTATAACTGCAGCTGCCTGGCCGCAGACCTGGGTAAGATCTTCGAGGCCTACTGGTTCCTGGGGACCAGCCAGTCCATCCCATCACCCTGGCCCTCCAGCTTCTCTACCCTCTACAACAAAGAAACTCCACTCAAACTGAGACTCAACGACACCCCGTCCAACGTCTACTTGACGGTGTGGAACAACATCAAACTAAACTTTGTCTCAGTGGTTGTTGTCGTGTTAACAACTTCTTCTCCTTCAACAGAGTTCTCCTCTGTCCTTGTGTGCCACCGGCAGGACGTTTGACCTGGAGTCCATCTTGAACGTGATGGAGGATGCCCAGAGTTTTGTCTATATCGCAGTCATGAACTACATGCCCACCATGGAGTTCTCAAATTTCAAAAGGTAACGCGGACTATACTCACACAAGCAACAAGCGTTAAAAATCTTAACGGGATCATCCGGCCGAGATCGTCTGGATTGTTATTAGCAATGGTGGATCCGTTGCTAATGGCTAGCTGCTCAACCTAAGCTAAGAACCTGGTTGATTGGAGTTGAAGAAGCTAGGCTAACCGCTGGTGTAGCTAGATTGTTGCGATTAGCATTTTTCTTTTAGCGAATGACTTGATTGACATGTTCCGGTTGAACGTGGCAGGTACTGGGCTGATATTGACACCCAGCTGCGACGGGTGGCCTATGAGAAGCAGGTGCGAGTGCGCCTCCTGATCAGCTGCTGGGCCAACTCGCCGCCCGCCATGGCGACTTTCCTCAAGTCGCTGGCATCAGTCTACAACTCAAAGAGCAAGCTGGACATCCAGGTGGTGAGTAGCCGCGTTTTGTGGCGAGTAATCCAGACGCTCAGGACAGTCACCACGTCTCGATTGTCAACAGAAACTCTTCGTGGTTCCAACCAGCGCCGAGCAGAAGCGGATCCCGTACGCCAGGGTCAATCACAACAAGTACATGGTGACAGACCAAGTGGCTTATATCGGTAAGACGTGATTGCTAACGTTAGCCAACTGACTTAATATGGCGTTAGCCAACTGACTTAATATGGGACTGATGTCAGGTTGCTTGTATTTCTTAAGGTACGTCGAACTGGTGCGGCGACTATTTTGTCAACACTGCAGGCTCTGCGATCGTGATCAACCAGACGGCGTCCTCATCCCTTGAGCCAAGCGTTCAATCGCAACTAAGGGATGTTTTCGAGAGAGACTGGAACTCGGATTACAGCGCCCCCCTCACGCAGGACACCGATATGAAAAACATCTGTTAGTCCGCACGTTATCAACGAATATTTCGTTGAGGAGCTCATGCCGCCAAGGTTAAGGAACATTTTCACAACTAGAAAAGCTGCTTTCGACAAGGACTTGGCACATCGCCATTAAGACATCTTTCATCATAGCTCATCTCAGGGAGAAACTGGACATATTTTTTTCTGGAGTCTGCTGTGTGTAAATACATGAGATCACAAGTTTCAAAATTGAATTCATTTGTCATTAATTTTGTCGGCATGACCACGGGTGTGGCAACTGTTAAATGAAGTATAAAGAAAGACCAGAAGTAAAACTACTCTAAAGAAATTTGTAATCACAATTGATAAACTCCAAATATTTTGTTTTTTTAAGTTAGATTTGATGCAGGATTTAATGACTTGCATTGGCACTAGGGGGCGCTCTTTGTGCTGTATGATCAACTCAAGGGGACCTTGTTTTTTTTCTTTTCCCAAGGTAGCACTGACTGTACACCCAAAGACTAAAAATTCCAAGTGGTCCTGTTTCAAGCAGAACAAAGATCAGGAAAAATGTCTAAAATTTCCTTAACAGACAGAAAGGGCTGTGATTCCTAAATATTTTACACCATAAGAAAACCGGAGCAAGGTAACATGCCACAAACACGCTAATCGAAAATCGTACTCTGGCCTTGCATTAAATTGTTGAATGTTCTAGTCCACGTAGACTCCCTGGTTTTACTTCCTCCAGGTTCCGTCCATGTCCTCCCCTCCTCCCTCCAGAGTGGTCGGAATGCAGCGGCGGGTCTATTTCCGTCTCCATGTTGTTCTTCAACAGACTAGTGAAGAAGTGTGACACGACAACACCTCAAGGCAAAACAACCAAAGTTCTCACGCTGTGAGGCTAATGCTAATTAGCTCTTAATTATGCTGCACCTCTTGCAGTTGAGCTCAGTGCTGCCTGGCATGTTGTGGCACAATTTGGTACTACACCAAAGGCACACAATTTTACTTCAGACCACTCTCAAACTATGACTTGCAGACCCGCCAGGGGGCCACAATTCCAGAATAACAATTCTGTGCAAACTTTCTGCCTCACTACTTCTTGTCGAAACCAGAGCAGACATAATTCATCCCCTGGTCTTGTCGAGCCAACAATGGAGAATAATGTGTTGATTAAAAAGGTGTCCTGATGCCGCAGTAATCAACACACTGAGCTTTGTACTCTGTGCTTGGGGTCAGTCTGCCATCCAGCATGCAGACCCCCCAACTAAGCCCACCAACAACAGCCAGTGCTAAAGCCTCTAACGGTAACAACAATGAGAGCTTTGCGGGGACACTGAGCAAAGTGCTGACGTTCCTCAACTGCTAATGCAGGTCTATTCTGTGTGGTCTATACACACACACACACACACACGGAGTGGTTGAGGGTGCAAAGTTGGGTATTGGATTGGACCCCCCTACCATCTTTTTCCATCCCCGGTGTGAACCAAATTGAGTGCGTCGCCGGTGTGTCGGCCCCAAAGCGTCAAAGCCACCCCGGGATCGCCTCCACCTCGAGAGCCCCGAGTGCAGGCTGCTGTGTTGGTGTGCTCCAGTGGCATCCTCCTGCAGACCATGTGTGAGTGTCTCCGTGGAATATTCCGAGTCACCTGGACACCTTCCTCTGATGCAGGTTAGGATTGAAAACTTTCAGTCTGGATCGGCTATAATTCCCAGAGATTGAGATCCGCCAAAGACATCAAACTGATAGTTGGGTGATGAGTTTTTAAGTAACTAAATGTGGCTAATTGATATCTTCAATGGTGATTGTTTCCTATTCACCATTAACTATGTTGCCCCTTCTTTTACGACTTTGCTTAAGACTTAGTTGAGATGTGTTGATTTTACTAACAAGTTGTGACTCCCGAATATTGTTACCTTGTAACGTGATCCATTGTTATGTAGTCATGTAACATTGGAAGATTCTTCTGATTTCTATCATTTCACTCAATTAGACATCCATTTTTTGGAATAGTCTTGATTGATTATCTAGATTCTTGGTTGAACATGTCACTACATATCTGGGTGGAGTTCATTCTTAGCTTATTTCAATTTGGGAAGTAAACTAGCAAGGCAACGGCAAAACTGAACAACAGCATCCCAGCAGCACCAATGGCTGAACCCCATCCAAGTCCAGATACCCCAAACTGAATCATGGAAATACAGGCTTTGTGTTTCAAAGTCCATGTTTGCTGACAGTCATGGCAGCCGCCCCATCTCAACAGAATCCTGATACCAGACCAGCACAAAGCCATCCAAATGTTAATCCTTATATGGGCTTCTTGGATTCATCCTCGAGGGTTATCTTATAAAACATCTCGACAAATTCCTAACACTCTACTGAGGCCATCTCCACAACATCCCATCAAAATCCAACGCCATTCCCAAAACCTCTTGGCTAAATCCTAACACTCTACAGATGCAATCTCCACAAAATCTTGACAAAATCCCAAAACCAATCCTATCCTAACCACAAAAGCACCTCGACAAATGCCAAAGGCATTCTGAAAACTTCCCAATGCCTACCTGACAAATTCCAACATCTTGACAACCATAGGTCCCAGTATCATCCTGACTACATTCCAATACCAGGACTGCAGTGTGATACTGGATTTGATTTGTAGCTACTGGATGAAGTCACACAATCTACCACGAACGAATTTATTATGCTGACGGTTCAGTCCTGATATCAAATTTACACTCTCCGTTTCAGATTATGAGAATTCTGGGAACACGTCTTGTGTTTTGTCAACAGTCCACCTCATCACAAGGCAGGAATTTTATACTGGGTTTGTTTGTGCGGTTGGGCGGACTCACTGTTTAGCACACTAATAATACACACTCAGAAACACACACTAATAATAGAGAGGGGCACACACACACACACAAACACTGTTGCAGCTGCTCGAACATAGTGAGAGGAAGCTTCACCCTTTCTCCAAATCCCGTTCTTTCTATTTTTAGACCTTTGCTTTAAAAATAATCTGTAAACATCTCCCGCCGGGACCATCATTCTGCAAGCCCATGAGAGTTTTCTCTCCACATACCTAAAGTTCCTACTTTAACGACATTAGCTCAAAAAAGATACCCGCTTTTGAAATAATGCTTGCTGAGTGAGTAGCACCACATTCAATCTTCTCACAAAGCCACTTCCACCATGTCCCAAACCTTGTTATCTCTTTTTCCCTCCCGACTTTATCAGTAATGCAGTCCCCACCTCCCGCTGACCTAATATGGTGCATCTTCCTGCCTACCGGCCAATCAGAAAGCCGGCCCCGTCCCTCCTGGAGATGCTGTGGTCCCGCGTCGGCCCGGAGGCTTTCAGTGAGGGGAGCCACGGGCTGGCTGGTAACGAGGGATAAACGTTATTGACAGAGAGTGAGGGGGGGCAATTTTAAGAAATACCACAAGAGTGAGAGACTGAAAGTTCTAGGGCGGAAAGAAGACAGAGGCTGAGATTGAAGATCTGAAGGGAGACCCTGAGAAGGTAGGATGAAGCTTCAGCTTCCTTTAAAGCGCCGTTGAGTAGCTCTGGAGAGAAACGTCAAGTTTCTGTCCTGTAGTTGTCATGGGAAGTTTTGCGGAAAGTTGCTTGGCCTGCACGGTGTGGAATGGCTGCACATGGCGGAACAATAGCATGCTGTTTCAACAAACACTCGAGTAGTGTGTGTGCCACCATGACTTTTAGAGTGTTTGGTGACAAGACCTGGCCAAAATAAATGCTAGCTCCCTCATTCAGTATGTAGACAAGCCACGTTGGGTAGGCTTTGCAGAATGTCAGAATTTTAGCGTTTGTCAAAGACCAAAAATCGGCAGAAAATAGAATGACGCAGAGCTGTCAGAAGTTCTGGCATGGATTTGATTCAGCCTTCGTTTTAGCGTTACACACCAGTGACAGCTGCAACATGATGGTCATTGGATCCGTTTGCCCCCTCCTACACAGAAATGGACCCCCCTACCAGCCTTACCCGCCCCAGCCTGGTATGTCGGTATGGCGAGGGCACAACGATAACACCCAAGATAGTTGCGTCTGGACTAGAAGTTTTTTGTATATGTAGACCTTGCAAAGCTTTTTTAATCGAGCAGTCGTATTTAAGACCCGTCACTATTGGTGCTATCTGCTATGGTTTAGTCCATGGGCTCTATTGTCGTAGACTGTGCACGTGTATGGGTCTTGATTTTTGTGCGGATGTAAGCCTCCTTTAGCATGTTTGGGAATTTGTCTGCGCCGTTGTGGGCGTTCCGACACCCCAGGCACACCCGACAGTTTGTTGTCTGAAAGTTGTTAACGTTTTACTATGTAAATGATGGAAGCAGGTCTAAGTTGTAGTACAAGGTGGTGTAACGTGATTTTGGTGAATTTGTTCGGACAATAAACATTCAAGTATAGATTCCTCAAAAATCTAGTTTTTGTTTATTGTTACTTCCAACCACTGGTCACTACACAAATGGAATTTCAGTCATGTCTTCATGGTCAGATGTAGTGTCAAGCTGCTTCTGACATGTGAAGCCTCCATGAGTCCAGCTGGTGTGACTAAGGCCAAGAACTGGATTCTCCTTTTTTTTAAAAAAAAAAGGTTCAGAGTGTAGTGGAAACAGCTCGACGGCATCGCATGAACTCTTGACGCTTCGGCGTAAATATGGACCACAACTGACATGATGGATTGCAACGGTGGTTTAATGGCGTCCGCCGTCCGGGCGGTGGCTGTGGTGCAAGTGGGTGAGGTTCGTTTTTGAGCAGGAAGTTGGGTCAAGAATGCATCTGGGAAGGCCTCGCCCCCTTTCCATCCCATGAGGAAACAATGTTTGACAACTGAAGGAGGATGAATCCGTGAGGGAAGAGCCCTGTCAGTGAATGTAACACTGTTTACTCCCAAATAGGTGGGCATCTTTGTCAGAAAGACTTTCCTGTTTACATGGAGCCATTTCCTGCCCAGAGATGGGCCAATCTGATTCATGGACCATCAGAACAAGAGCTGGCTTGACACACTTGATCCTAAGGAGGATCGGTTCCGTCTGCACTTGTTTTTTTCTTGTCTCATGAGTCAGACAGGAAGTCAGAGGATGTTTCCCGTCTGTGTTGGAAGTAACAAAATACAAATACTGGACTTGAGATTTTTTAGGTATCCATACTCGACAGATTTTTCTGACGTTTGATTTTTAGGTTCTGCACCTTTTTAGTCGTCTTGTTTTTAAGTTGGTTGATGTTCAAATATCCGTGGTTGTTTTTAAACTGCTTTCCAAATCAAGTTCAGTTCAGTTGAGCGTGTGTAGAACCCGACATCCCAGCACGTTAACATTTCAGGAATGGCTTGGCTTGGCAGTCACTGCGGGCGGACCTTCAGCTATTTCATGTGATCACTTTCTAAGGACCTCACTTTGGCTATGTATGTTCTATGCACCTGTGTGCGTAAATTCATCCATGTGGAATGGCGAACCCCGTTTGGGGTGTGTAGATGAGTGTCCGGTAACCAGCGGGTCACAAGATGACATAACTCGCATTCTGTGGCGCTCACTTTAATACGGAGCGACCCTTGCTGCAATAAAGGCCCAGACCCGAATAAGTCACCAGCTGTATCATCCACTTAAGACAGATAAACACCTTCCTTTCGCCCTCGTCAAGAAAAACATGCATTGCAACTTCACAGATGAAATTGTTCACACAAGATATGACGTCTGTTGCTAACCAAAACAGAAGCAACAAGCGAGGGGCATAAAACAGTCTCTGACATGAATTTAATTGCTAAACAACTGTTGTGACCGCTCACCAACATGGTTTAATATGCTTCCTTTATACGTTTTGTTGTTCCCCTTCCAGACTCTGACAGAGAAGACGACGACGGCCATGTTTACTTTGCCAGCAGAGATCACACGGTAACCAAAAACGCATCTCAAATGACGAGCTACGCCCTCACCATTTAATTTGTTTCGCAAAGATAACGCTTCCTTTCCATTGACACACATTGAAATATACGAGAACCATCACCGTGTGGTTCTTCTGCACAGGTGAAAGATAAGAAGCGTTCTCCCCCGTCCAGCAGACCCCCCGCCGGCCCACAACGCAACCCTCACCACAGCGCTTCTGCAGAGGAACACGAGAGTCCAGAGAGAGTGGTGAGACGCAAATTCAGACATCTACTGTAGCCTATTTTTTTTTAATCAACCTTCCATCCATAATCTATATACACAAACACTATCCCAACAAGAATATTGGAACAGTGTGGAGTTGCTTCCACCTTCTATTCCTCTGCAAAGAGTTTCAACAATGGATCAATTGAAAAAAGTGTCTCCAGAGACTTTTGTTGGCTGCCACTCATGAGCTCAGCCGGCAGCACAGCCTCACTATGCTATTGTGGAGCACAATGGTCGGGCCACATAAACAGCTTTCATTTGTGCGGAGTCAGCAGAGTTGTCAGCAGTCTTTACACCAGGGCATCAACAACAAACAATGTGGATTATCTTTGATAAATTACTCTAGAGCCAGAAATAGATCTTACCACGGTAAGACTGTTTGGTAGAGTATGGGCAAGACAATTATTTAAAATACTGCTGACACACACAAAAGACACGAATCAATGTTACCAAATTGAATGGTAATGATGGAGCTGAAGGCATTATGGAAAGCTCTTCATCTTTGTGCACAGGAGCAGAAGGAGAAGCTCCATGCAGAGTTGAAAAAGGTGCTGAGTCAGAAAAGAAGTCACCTTAGAGCATCCACCTGCCAACTGGCCCAACCCGAGATGGACCCAGAAACTTTTGACGAGCAGACGGTAAGTCCCAATAGCCATCATACAAACATCGATCCGGATTCAATTAGAAACGTTCAAGTAGTCTCCTAAAAATACAAACCATGCAAAAATGACAAAAAGACAAATTCACAACTAAGAGTCCACCGTCTTGCCCCTATTAATGAAGTGCTAACAGTTTTGCTGCTGATGCTCACCATCTTGATTTGTAGCTTGATGGATTTCACAACAGTGACAGTCCAGACTGAAAAACCTTGCGTTTGTGATTGAGGACCAGACCCCGGCGAAAGCCGCCGAGCCTCCGGTGGAGATCATGGTGGAGACGGAAGCGGAGGCCGGAGCTAGTGGCTACAGCGTGACCGGTGGTGGAGAGCGAGGCATCTTCATCAAAGACGTCCTCAAGGACTCGCCAGCCGCCAAACATCTCAGTCTGCAACAAGGTGCCTGCATGCTACCCTATTACCTCCAACTACAGTCAACCCTAATTCTTGCTGACCTCCTCTCCACATCAGGTGACCAGCTGCTTAGTGCCAAGGTCTACTTTGACAATGTGCGATATGAAGACGCTCTGAAGATCCTTCAGTGCGCCGAGCCCTACAAAGTCAGCTTCCTGGTCAAGAGGACGATCCAGGGGGAGGATGTCTACTTACGTCCCCGCCTGCCCAGTGTGGACATCAAAGGTCCCAAAACCAAGGTGGCCAAAATGGTAATCAAAAAATGTCATTTGTCCCATGTGACTTTCTAGCACCAGTGTCTGAATTAAATATATTACCTTTTTCAAATTGAAATCCAATAACAAGCTTACTATGGCTTTAAAAAGATGCCTAAGGTGAAAGGTGACTGACCTTGTATGTTTCAGAGCGTGAAGGCCATCAAGCCATTCAAGGCCAAGAAGAAGCGAGGGGGTCGCTTTGGTCTGAGGAGGCTGAAGGAGAAGCGGCGTGAAGAGCTGGTGATCGAGGGAACGCCGCCCCGGCTGGACATTAGCGATGTGGACGTGGAATTTTGCCTCCCCAAGTTTAAACACAGGCAGAGTGGCCACCTGGAGGCCGATGGGGGTTCTGCAGCAAAGGAAAAGAGGAAAATCAGGTTGGTCAAGGTGTAATACATATAGGAATTTTTTAAGAACATATCTTGTGTGTATATATAATAATATACGTACAATTAAATGCTCCTCCACTGAATCAGAGAAGGTTCAGTTCATGTGTGTCCACCTCTTGCCATTCACCATGATATGGTGTCCTGTCATAATTCTCATTCTTCTCTGTAGCGGTTTTCATCCAAATAAAATGTCTTCTCAGGTTTCCTGGGATGAAGATAAAAGGTCAGAGCGGAGGAAAAGAGGACAGCGGACGAATGGAAGCAAAGGTGAAGGTCTCCCCGGCTGAGATTCCTGCAGCCAAAGTGAAAGCCAAAGGAAAAGCTCCCATGTTTGGAATCAACTTTCCCAAGAGTAAGGACGCCAAGTCTGGAACCGTGGAACTGAAGAAGCCGGGTGTAAACATTGCGTCGCCATCTTTAGAGTTCAGTTTGCCTGCTGGGAAGGGAGTAGAGGTGGAGATGGGGGGAGCGTCGTTAAATTCCCCGGATGTGGAGTTTGCCCTCCCTTCCATCCAAGCTGGTGCATCTTTGCCCGCCGAGAAGGGAAAGGTGGAAATTAAAGGTCCGAAAGTTGAAGTAAGAGGAGCCGACGCCAAAGTTTCAATGGGGAAAGTTGATGTGGAAACAGGCAAAGGTGATGGAAAACTGCAAATGCCAAAGTTGAAACTTCCCAAAATGAGACTATCGCGTCATTTGGATGAGAAGGATGACAAAATGAAAGTCAAAGCAGAAGGAGAAATCAGCGTTCCAACGGTGGAGATAAAGGGAGGAAGTGGTATTGTTGTCCCTGAAGTAAACGTCACCAAAGGAAACGTTCCATCTTTGCCTTCTGTTGACATCTCTTTACCCAAAGTCAAAGGAACATCAGACATGGATGTAAAGACATCAATTAAGACGCCTGGAATGGACTTTTCTGTGCCGGACGTGGACCTCCACGTAGGGAGAATTCCTGACGAGGTGGAGGGAACTTTTAAAGGACCAGAAATTTCCATGCCCACACTGGATATCTCTTTACCAAAGATGGGATCGTCTGATCTGGATGTTGGAGAAAGTAGAGGGAAATTTTCTCTTCCTTCTGCTGAGATTGGAGTAGACATGAGTCATTACATAGGTGGAGATGGGACATTCAGCCTACCCAGTTTTGATGTATCTCAATCACAAAAAGCTCATCTGAAAGGACCAGATGTTAAAGGTGAATTCAAGATGCCCAGTGTGGACCTGACGCTTCCCAAAGGCAAAGATGTGGACCTCAATGTGCCATCGATCAGTCTTCCAGAGGGTAATGTAAAGCTGAAAGGTCCGGAATTCAAGGCTGGGAGGATGGAAATGCCAGATATTGATGTCTCACTTCCGAAAGGAAAACTTGAAGGTGGCGTTGAGCTTCAAGGCCCTGATATCCAAGGAGGAAAGTTCAAAATGCCATCGTTGGATGTTTCTTTACCAAAAGTCAATCTTCCAGAGGGTGGTGTCAAACTAAAAGGTCCAGAATTCAGTGGAAAGATGAAAACTCCAGATGCCTCTCTTCCCAAAATTGAAGGAGATTTGGACATTGAAGGCCCTGATGTCAAAGGAGGAAAGTTTAAATTACCAACATTTGATGTTTCTTTACCTAAAGTCAACCTTCCAGAGGGTGGTGTTAAACTAAAAGGTCCACAATTTAGAGGAAAGATGGAAACCCCAGATGTCGATGTCTCGCTTCCCAAAGGAAAATTTGAAGGTGACTTTGAACTTCAAGGCCCTGATGTCAAAGGACCAAAGTTCAAAATGCCATCATTAGATGTTTCTTTACCAAAAGTCAATCTTCCAGAGGGACATGTAAACCTGAAAGGTCCGGAATTCAAGGGAGCAAAGATGGATATGCCGGACATCGATGTCTCACTTCCCAAAGGGAAACTTGAAGGTGACATTGAGCTGCAAGGCCCTGATGTCAAAGGAGGAAAGTTAAAAATGCCAACGTTGGATGTTTCTTTACCAAAAGTCAATCTTCCCGAGGGTGGTGTCAAACTAAAAGGTCCCGAATTCAAGGGCGCAAAGATAGACATGCCGGACATCGATGTCTCACTTCCAAAAGTTGAGGGAGATTTTGACATTGAAGGGCCTAATGTGAAAGGAGGAAAGTTTAAAATGCCAACATTTAATGTTTCTTTACCTAAAGTCAACCTTCCAGAGGGTGGTGTTAAACTAAAAGGCCCACAATTTAGAGGAAAGATGGAAACCCCGGATGTCGATGTCTCACTTCCGAAAGGAAAACTTGAAGGTGGCGCTGAGCTTCAAGGCCCTGATGTGAAAGGAGCAAAGTTCAAAATGCCATCATTGGATGATTCTTTACCTAAAGTCAACCTTCCAGAAGGTGGTGTCAAAATAAAAGGTCCAGAACTTAAAGGAAAGATGGACATTCCAGATGTTGATGTCTCGCTTCCAAAGGCTGAAGCAGATTTTGACATTGAAGGCCCCGATCTCAAAGGAGGAAAGTTTAAAATGCCAACATTTGACGTTTCTTTACCTAAAGTCAGTCTTCCAGAGGGTGGTGTCAAACTGAAAGGTCCAGAACTCAAGGGCGGTAAGATGGATATGCCGGACATCGATGTCTCACTTCCCAAAGGAAAATTTGAAGGTGATCTTGAGTTTGAAGGCCCTAATGTCAAAGGAGGAAAGTTTAAAATGCCGACATTGGATGTTTCTTTACCAAAAGTCAATTTTCCAGAGGGAAATGTAAAGCTGAAAGGTCCAGAATTCAAGGGAGCAAAGATGGATATGCCGGACTCCGATGTTTCACTTCCGAAAGGAAAACTTGAAGGTGACGTTCATTTGCAAGGCCCTGATGTCAAAGGAGGAAAGTTCAAAATGCCAACATTGGATGTTTCTTTACCAAAAGTCAATCTTCCAGAGGGAAATGTAAAGCTGAAAGGTCCGGAATTCAAGGGAGGAAAGATGGATATGCCAGATATTGGTGTGTCACTTCCCAAAGGACAATTGGAAGGTGGCATTGAGTTGGAAGGCCCTGAGGTCAAAGGAGGAAAGTTCAAAATCCCAACGTTTGACGTTTCATTACCAAAAGTCAATCTTCCAGAGGGTGGTGTCAAACTTAAAGGCCCCGAATTCAAGGGGGGCAAAATGGAAATTCCGGACATCGATGTGTCACTTCCCAAAGGAAAGGTTGAGGGTGATGTTGATTTTGAAGGCCCTGATGTCAAAGAAGGAAAGTTCAAAATGCCAACATTGGATGTCTCTTTACCAAAAGCCAACCTTCCAGAAGGTGGTATCAAACTGAAAGGTCCAGAATTTAGAGGAAAGATGGACATTCCAGATGTCGATGTCTCTCTCCCCAAAGTTGAGGGTGATTTTGTCATTGAAGGCCCTGATGTAAAAGGAGCAAAGTTCAAAATGCCATCATTGGATGTTTCTTTACCCAAAGTCAATCTTCCAGAGGGCAATGTCAAACTAAAAGGTCCAGAGGGCCGTAAGATTGAAATGCCAGACTTGGATATTTCATTTCCTAAAGGAAAAGCAGAAGGAAAACTAGGAATTGAAGGACATGGCAAGGGTGGAAAGTTTCACATGCCCTCTGTTGATCTTTCTCTTCCAAAAATAAAAACAAAAGGTCCACAGATCAATGTTGAGGATCCTGAATTTAAGGGTGGAAAAGTCACTTCCCCATCCGTGGATGTTTCCCTTCCCAAAGTTGAAGGTGAGCTCGATCTCAAAGGCCCTGATGTCAAAGGAGGAAAATTTAAAATGCCAACATTGGATGTTTCTTTACCCACAGTCAGTCTTCCAGAGGGCGATGTTAAAGTAAAAGGTCCAGGACTTAAGGGAGTAAAGCTTGAAACTCCAGACCTTGATGTCTCACTTCCGAAAGCTGAGGGAGATTTTGACATTAAAGGCCCTAAAGCCAAAGGAGGAAAGTTTAAAATACCATCACTGGATGTTTCATTACCAAAAGTCCATCTTCCAGAGGGTGGTGTGAAACTAAAAGGTCCAGAATTGAGGAAAGGGAAGATGGAAATGCCAGACCTTGACGTCTCACTTCCCAAAGGAAAGGTTGAGGTTGATCCAGTAGACCTTGACATCAAAGGAGGAAAGTTCAAAATGCCGACAATTGATGTTTCTTTACCAAAGGCCAATCTCCCAAAGTTTGATCCCAAATTGGAAACACCAAATATCAAAGGAAAAATTGAAATGCCACACTTGGATACTTCATTTCCTAAAGGAAAAGTTGAAGGTGACCTGGATCTTGAAGGACCTGATGTCAAAGGAGGAAAGTTTAAAATGCCGACAATTGATGTTTCTTTACCAAAAGTCAGTCTTCCAGAAGGTGATATCAAACTAAAAGGCCCAGAACTTGAGGGACGGAAGACTGAGATGCCAGACTTGGATATTTCATTCCCGAAAGGAAAAATGGGAATTGAAGCGCAGGTTGGTAAAGGAGGAAAGTTTCATATGCCCTCTGTTGATCTTTCTCTTCCTAAAATGAAAACAAAAGGTCCAGAGATAAAAATCGAAGGTCCTGATTTTAAAGGTGCAAAAGTCACCACCCCATCTTTGGACGTTTCCCTTCCAAAAGTTGAAGGCGAATTGGATCTTGAAGGCCCTGATGTCAAAGGAGGAAAGTTCAAAATGCCAACATTAGATGTCTCTTCACCAAAAGTCAATCTTCCAGAGGGAAATGTAAAGCTGAAAGGTCCGGAATTCAAGGGAGGAAAGATGGATATGCCGGACATCGATGTTTCACTTCCCAAAGGAAAACTTGAAGGTGACATTGAGCTGCAAGGCCCTGATGTCAAAGGAGGAAAGTTCAAAATGCCAACGTTGGATGTTTCTTTACCAAAAGTCAATCTTCCCGAGGGTGGTGTCAAACTAAAAGGTCCCGAATTCAAGGGCGCAAAGATAGACATGCCGGACATTGATGTCTCCCTTCCAAAAGTTGAGGGAGATTTGGACATTGAAGGCCTTGATGTCAAAGGAGGAAAGTTTAAATTACCAACATTTGATGTTTCTTTACCCAAAGTCAACCTTCCAGAGGGTGGTGTCAAACTAAAAGGCCCACAATTCAAAGGAAAGATGGACATGCCAGATGTCGATGTCTCACTTCCCAAAGGACAATTGGAAGGTGGTGTTGAGCTTCAAGGCCCTGATGTCAAAGGAGCAAAGTTCAAAATGCCATCATTGGATGTTTCTTTGCCTAAAGTCAACCTTCCAGAGGGTGGTGTTAAAATAAAAGGTCCAGACATTGACAGACGAAAGATTGAGATGCCGGACTTAGACATTTCATACCCTAAAGGAAAAGTAGAAGGAGAAATAGAGATTGAAGGGCATGTTGGTAAAGGTGGAAAGTTTCATATGCCCTCTGTTGATCTCTCTTTTCCTAAAATAAAAACAAAAGGTCCAGAGATAAAGATTGAAGGTCCAGATGTTAAAGGTGCAAAAGTCACGATGCCAACGGTTGACATTAAACCTCCTAAAGTTGAAGGAGACTTGGATATTGAAAGCCCTGACGTTAAAGGAGGAAAGTTCAAAATTCCAACGTTTGACATTTCATTACCGAAAGTCAATCTTCCAGAGGGTGGCGTCAAACTGAAAGGTCCAGAACTCAAGGGAGGTAAGATGGATATTCCGGACATTGATGTCTCACTTCCCCAAGGAAAACTTGAAGGTGGCGTTGAGCTTCAAGGCCCTGATGTCAAAGGAGGAAAGTTCAAAATGCCAACGCTGGATGTTTCTTTACCAAAAGTCAATCTTCCAGAGGGTGGTGTCAAACTGAAAGGTCCAGAACTCAAGGGCGGTAAGATGGATATGCCGGACATTGATGTCTCACTTCCAAAAGTTGAGGGAGATTTGGACATTGAAGGCCCTGATGTCAAAGGAGGAAAGTTTAAATTACCAACATTTGATGTTTCTTTACCTAAAGTCAACCTTCCAGAGGGTGGTGTTAAACTAAAAGGTCCACAATTTAAAGGAAAGATGGACATGCCAGATGTCGATGTCTCACTTCCCAAAGGACAATTGGAAGGTGGCGTTGAGCTTCAAGGCCCTGATGTCAAAGGAGCAAAATTCAAAATGCCATCATTGGATGTTTCTTTACCCAAAGTCAACCTTCCAGAGGGTGGTGTTAAAATAAAAGGTCAAGACCTTGACCGTCGAAAGATTGAGATGCCGGACTTCGACATTGAAGGCCCTGATATCAAAGGAGGCCAAATTAAAATGCCCAAACTTGATGTTTCTTTGCCAAAGATAAGTCTACCAGAGGGTGGTGTTAAAATGAAAGGTCCAGATTTGGGGGAGGTCTCACTCAAAGGAAAAACAGAGGGAGAAATGGGTATTGAAGGTCATCTTGGTAAAGGAGGAAAGTTCCATATGCCCTCTGTTGATTTTTCTCTTCCCAAAATGAAAACAAAAGGTCCAGAGATAAATATTGAAGGGCTTGATGGTAAAGGTGGAAAAGTCACCATGCCAACTATGGATGTTTCTCTTCCCAAAGTTCAAGGTGAGCTGGATCTTCAAGGCCCCGATATCAGAGGAGGAAAGTTCAAAAAGCCTACTGTTGATGTTTCTTTACCGAAGGTTAGTCTTCCAGAGAGTGGTCTTAAACTACAAGGTCCAGAATTCAGAGGAAAGATGGAAGCACCAGATGTTGATATCTCAATTCCCAAAATCGAGGGGGATATTGAGGGACCTCATGTCAAAGGAGGAAAATTCAAAATGCCAACCATTGATGTTTCTTTGCCAAAAGTCAATCTTCCGGAGGGTGGTGTCAAATTAAAAGGTCCGGAATTCAAGGGCGCAAAGATGGATATGCCGGACATCGATGTCTCACTTCCCAAAGGAAAACTTGAAGGTGGCGTTCAGCTGCAAGGTCCTGACGTCAAAGGAGGAAAGTTTAGAATGCCATCACTGGATGTTTCTTTACCAAAAGTCAATCTTCCAGAGGGTGGTGTCAAATTAAAGGGGCCGGAGATCAGTGGAGGGAAGACTGGGATGGCCGATCTGGATGTGTCATTCCCTAAAGGAAAAGTAGAAGGAGAAATAGGATTTGAAGGGCATGTCGGCAAGAAGGGAAAGTTTCATATGCCCACTGTTGATATTTCTCTTCCTAAAGTGAAAACAAAAGCTCCAGAGATAAATATTGAAGGTCCTGATGTTAAAGGTGCCAAAGTCACTATGCCAACGGTTGACGTTTCTCTTCCCAAAGTTGAAGGTGACCTGGATCTTGAAGGCCCTGACGTTAAAGGAGGAAAGTTCAAAATACCAACATGGGACATTTCTTTACCTAAAGCCAATCTTCCAGAAGGTGGTTTAAGAATGAAAGGTCCGGAACTCAAGGGGGGCAAAATGGAAATTCCAGACATGGACGTGTCACTTCCCAAAGGAAAAATTGAGGATGATGTTGATTTTGAGGGCCCTGATGTCAAAGGAGGAAAGTTAAAAATGCCAAAAATTGATGTCTCTCTACCCAAAGTCAATCTTCCAGAGGGAAATGTAAAGCTGAAAGGTCCGGAATTCAAGGGAGCAAAGATGGATATGCCGGACATCGATGTCTCACTTCCCAAAGGAAAAGCAGAAGGAGAAATGCGAATAGAAGGGCATGTTGATAAAGGAAAGTTCCACATGCCCTCTGTGGATATTTCTCTTCCTAAAATGAAAGCAAAAGGTCCACACATAAATATTGAAGAGCATGAAATTAAAGGTGGAAAAGTCGCCATGCCAACGGTTGATGTTTCTCTTCCAACAATCAAATCTCCAGAAGTAGACTTCAGTTTGGAGGGTCCTGATGTAAAAGGTGGAAAACGTGGGGCAGTCAAACTTCCAACTGTTGACATCTCAGCTCCAAAGGTAGATCTTGACTTTGGCCTCACCAAACCAAAAGGTGACGATGTGGAAGTGGCGCTTCTGAAAGCAGAGGGAAGTCGGCCATCTTCTGGAGGAAGTTTTGATTTGCCTAATGTTTCTCTCAAAGCCCCTAGTTTTACGCTTCCCAGGTTTGGTGGAAAGTCCAAGAGCGGCCGTTTGGAGGTTTCGGGACAAAGCTCTGAGGGTGACATTTCTCTCAAGGCGCCATCCGTGGAGTTGGGTTTGGACAGTACAGTGAAGGGCAAAAAAGGTAAACTCAAAATGCCCTCCTTTGGAATATCCCCAGCAGATGCCGATGTGTCTGCGTCTTGTCCTGAATTTGATGTCAATACAAAAAAGGGGGACATTGCCATTCCTAAACCAGATGTTGATGTCAAGGGGAAAGGTCACTTCCATGCGCCTGATGTCACTATCAAACTCCCAAAGTTCTCCATGCCAGGAAAGCCAAGTGGTGACCTTGAAGCTAAGGCTAAGGCCAAGATGCCCTCAGTTGAGCTATCACTTCCCGCCACTAAATCACCAGAAATGGAGGTTCTTCTCCCCAAAGCAGAGGTAGACGTATCCCAGTGTGACATCCAAACCTATGAGGGAGACCTGAAAATTCCCAAAAAGCCTGGGATTGATGTGACTGTGCCTAAAGTTGACCTAGATGTGCCACTTCCCAAAATAAAACTCGAGTCCAGTTCTGAGAGAGGAGCGAAATTTAAGATGCCTGATGTGGACTTATCCCTACCAAAAGGAAAAATCGGCAGCCTGCCAAAAAGTAAATCTTTAAAGATGGAAGCACCAGAAGTTGAACTTAAAATGCAGTCAATAGACGTGTCCCTACCCAAGCCGCCAGATGCTGACGTACATGGAGATGGACAAGGCACCTTTAAGACGCCGCGTGCCGACATTGACCTACCAGAAACGACAATGCCAAAGACAGACATATCCATGAAGATGCCAAGACTGGACATTACAGGTCCAAAAGGGGACTTGGAGCTGGATTTGCGACTTCGGAAAGGAGACACCAAAGTAGATGTATCTGATGTAGAAACCAACAGCAAAGTCAAAGGGCCCAAAGTCAAAGGAACAAAATTCAATATTGGAATGCCCAAAAAGAAAAATGGTGGTGGTGTCAAAGTTGAAGTCTCTGGTCTGGCATCCACAAATCACAACGGACACAAAGAGGGAAACGTTAACGTCCAAATGCCGGGCGTTGCGTTACCAAGTGCAGGTGTGAAAATCCAAGAAGGCTCAGCAGAACGAGGCCTACCGTCATCATCTAGTGCAGTCCCCAGGATTCCAGACATAGACTTTGATATTGGCACAGCACAAGATGAAGATGAGGACAAATTAGGAAAGAGGATAAAAATCCCGAAATTTGGTGTCCCTCTTCCCTCCCTGTCCTCTCCGGAAGGAAGACTGGAGCTCTGTGGGTCGGAGAGCAAACAAGAGGGCCCCAAAATAAAGAAAGCAGTTTTTGTTTTAGTAAATCCACCTCAAACAGACAATGTGACTTTAAATACAGGTGACGTCAAAGTGAAGACTTCCAAGTTTCAAACAAAGACCATGGAAACATCTGTTAGCACAACTGTAACGTCAGTGTGTGCCAGTCCAGTCAAGACAGAAGACCCAATGTCAGGGTTCCATTTTGAAAAAGATTCAAAACCTCATAAGGGCTTCAAGAGCGAAGACGTGGCCGCTAGTGGAAAAGTCAAACTTCCAAAGGTGGAATTCACTTCTCCTTACGGAAAGAAAGCTGCAGGTGACGCCAACTTTGAAATGGCAACCAGACTGGGCAAACCTTCATTGTCAGGGGAAGCTTCTAAAGGGCTCCAGATAAAACCCGGCAAGGTTTCATTTGAAGGTTTTGCTGAGGAGTCCTCAGGGGAAGTTGTCTCACACCACTCCAGAACAGAAAGGCTGGATCAGGACACCTTGGGATCACCAGCTGCTTTTACCATGGGGTTCAGCTCAACAAAGTTCCAAACCTGGAGCGAGGGAGACACCATAGAAGATCCCCAGGGAACAGAGGCTCCCTCTTGGTTCAAGGTCCCGAAGGTCACCCTGAAACCTCACTCCACAGGTAGGCCTGGTTTGAAAGCAGTCGTGTCTTGTATTTTGGATTTTTTGGGCATTTGTTTATTTATTTTATTAACTGTCCCATCTTGTGTTGTCTCTCTGCTATAAAGGCTAACCTTCCCTTCTGTCTTACATGCTTCTCCTACTGTTTTCCCTCCTCACCTCTTGTCCTTTTGACCTGGCCTCCTGGCAGGCTTCCTCCAGATCACGCCAGAGGGGTCTCCTCAGGCACAGCGGCGAGGGGAGCTGGGAGGCGAGGCCAACTTGTCAGGCTCATTCTGCCAGCAGTCCTCCGACATCACCACAAGGGAAGTGTCTTCCGCGAGGGGAGGGGGCTCGGTTACCGTGGTGACCAAGACCACCAGGACGAAGCAGCACTCCACGCCAGCCGGGACGTCAGCGGGTCATTGGTTGGGAACCACTCACCCGCCGTCAGACCTTTGAGGAACCGGATACGCCTACAAAATCTAAGTCTATATAAATACAGACACGTCCCACCTTACGAGTTATGTTCTAGGAGGCCGTTTGTATATTCAATTGTTTGTAATCCGTTACAGAGCTTTATTTTAATTTGCAAAGAACCCTACAGTAACTATGGTGTGACAGTCTTTTTACATTTTTAGGACTTTAGGGGAAATTTTGCCATTTTACTATTGTCACTACGTATTAGTGCCTGTTCATTTTGCGCATCTTTGTTGAAAATCTGGTCAATCCAGTCTCATTAGTGTACAGTTCTTCATATTACAACGTAAGAATAAATACGATTTTACAAACTACGTTAAACAGGATTTTTTTGCAACGCAATTTCATTGTAGCTGAAGTAGTTACATTTGACATTACTGCCAGGGGACGATGTAAATAGAAGTTTGTTCCTTGTGGAGGTAGTTTAATCATTAGTATTATTACCACATTCTCCAAGAGTAGTGACGGGAATGTTTTTGTCACATTGATTTGTGTGTCTTTGAGGCTTCTTTGACATTGTGACACATTTTGTACTTTTAGCTTGTCAGTCAACTTTTTTTGCCATTTGTCTGGATCGGATCTGTAAACTTTTGACTGGTGGTCAATCATTCAGACCAAAATGCTGCTGTTCTAGTTCATCTTTTTATTTTTCTTGGATCCCAAGTTAGGAATATCTCGCTAAATTTAAATGTTTCTTTTCATATGAATTATATGGACACAGTTATCAAGCTATTGGGATAAACAGTATACAATAGAAATGAAAGGCTGATTGTCCATATAGTAAATATACACCTCACCCTCATATTTACCACAGAATACAAGTAATAGTTTTCATAAAATGACATTTTGTAGAATTAAAAAAACTGAAAAGAATATCTGACAGCACTACCCATCATCACATTTCTTATGAGTAACATTTGAGAATGTATTTGTTTTAGACTCCGGTTGCTGCGCCTGTTTTGCAGGTGAAATTTAAATTTTATTTTACAAATGCTGGATAAAGAATATATGTCAGCACACACTGAGATGTTTGTGTAGAAACGAAGACTTTCGATTTTGACGTATTTGTTAGGTGGTATAGTAAATGTGTTGTCATGACTGCATTGGAGAGATTGTTGGTGAAGAAAGTACATGAATAAAATAATATATTGACACAACGTGTATATTTTGAGAACGGTATATTAAGCTGCAACACAAATAATTTGTGACTCAATATAAAAATGAAATACAAATTAACTAGTTACGAGATGCCGGGGTTCGTACGGCACGATTAGCATTAGCACAACTAGCAAATACCAACAATTTGTCATAAATTCGACATAAACGTATTTTTAACAACACACATGGCCTGCTAACAAGACATAATCGGAACGATAGTGTAATTTATTTATTACATACCTCTTAAAAAGTGAAAATTATTCGAGAAGAACGACGGTAACGCCACAGCTGGCGCCAATCAAGATTTTCCAGTCGACTTCGGAGTCATTGCCAATAGATCGCTGCACAATGGATGTGGAAAAACCATTAACAATATGCTAAACACGGTGAATTAATTATCAATCAACCCTTAAATATACTTAAACACTTTCAATAAACAACTATTTAAATAAAAAACATAACAATTTGGAGATATTTTACTCCTTACGAATAACAGCTCAATGGCCACTTAATTCAAGGCATTGCTAATCGATCGCTGCACTACAGATCAGTGAATTCGCCCTCTTAATCATCCCATTAACCAATATTCAAACGTATTTCCTTGTTTAATAACTTGAAATCTAAGTACAGATAATGGAATTCAATTATATTTTTAATTAATTTTATTTTAAATTAAAAAATATTGTGATAGTATTTTTTAATGTTTTTTATTACGCATTTTATATATGAATGACTATTCTAAGTGAAGTACTTTTAGGGAATAATAAAGATTAACAGTAATAATAATTCAATTCAGTTTTAGTTTTTCTGAGCGCTAAGGGATACAATAGGAACATAAGAAAAAAAAGCAGTATAATTAAAAAAAACAAGAATTTTCTGAAATAAAAATAGTTTTGATTGATATTATCGTGATTATAAAAAATTACATTACATTTTGACACTTTTGCATAAATTTTTCCTCCCTTTGAGTGACAGCTCGATGGGCTCCGCCTGCAGCCCCCGCCACTGATGGTTAGTGGGCCGTCCTAGGCAGCACGGGGGAGACTGGCTGGCTGGCTGGCTGGCTGGCTGGGGCTTGCGACTCTGCTTGTGCGTGGAAGCGAGATGCGGTGATGATGCGGCTGCTCTCACGCAGTGCATGTCGCAGATGACGCGCAATGGCCGCAGTGGTGTCGGTACTGGTGCCGCTTGGGGGGGAAGGCTGATGATGTTGAGGGAGGGCAAAGTAGGAGGAGGAAAGACGCCTTTGTGGCGCTGTCGTGTCTATTTTAAGCCAGCGTGGAACGGGCGAACATTCGGTGGATCATCAAGGCCCACAGGGAAGATGAGGATGCTGCACAACCCGAGGAGGACGCACAATTTCCTGTGATTACGATAGAATGCAAAACAATATAATCGTCAAATTGGGTGAGCAATTATTTGTATTCATATTTTTTTTAGTGTGTGGTCAATGACGTAAGTGACGTGCAAGCTTGGATACGAACGAGCGTGACGGCCCACAAATTGTGTCACTTTGTCTTCTACATGCACACAAGGGTTGTGTAAAGCTTTTTTTTTTTTACTCCACACGTGGAGCAGTTACTCCATCTGATGCCATCCGAAACAACAAAAAACATATATAAAATATGAGTCATAATAAATAGATTTGATGCAGTAGCAGCAGGATCCAATTTTCCTATTTAAAATGCAAGAGGGTTGAAATGATCAGCACGACGGGAGCTGCCTGTATGACTTTTTGTCCAAATGCAGCGTTTTTTCTCAAAAATATACACCCCCTCCCCAATTTTTTTTTCCTTGAACCAACTGTACTTTTCTGATTGAGTCACTGTATGATGCAGATTTTTTTTTTTTTTACATTCACTATAGCTTGAACACTCTTTTGCAAGCTTAAAGATGTAAATAAAAATGTTTTATGTTTCTTCGCCCCAGGTTGTTCATAAAGTGGGCCAGAAAGACTGCGACGCTTGAACTCATCCACATAAACTTCTTGTTACCTCCTGGGCGTCGTCACCAGGAGGACCACAGGGTGGCACGCAGAGGCCTCGTTTTTTTCAATTTTTATTTCCAAGCACCCTTTCGAGACTATTTGAATGACTTCTGACTGAAGTTGTTTAACAATTATTAAACAAAACGCCTCTCTCGATGAGGCTCACGTGGAGCGCCATGTTGCAAGCCAACAACAATAACAATTACCCGTGCCTGAAGGCGTCCCCTCGTGAGGCCCCTCTGAAATGCCCCTTGGGCTCCCAGCCACTCCCCAGCAGGCTGGAACTCGGCTTGGCGGACCTACCGCTCATCCGGGGCCTGCGAGCGTGGGCATTGTGCTCCAAGAACCGACAGAAGGGCGCCACTCCGCCGAGCGGTGCACCAGTAACACCCCCCACCGGTCGGAGGACTTCTTGTCCCAGGCCGGCGGATGTGCACTTGAGCGGGACGTGGGGTCCGGGGTATGGCCTACCCCAAGCCGGGGCGGGCGCCTTGGTGACGGTGGCCACTCTGAAGACATCCGAAGGCAACGGGAAAACGCAGACTCAGTGTCTCTTTCTGCGGAATGACAAAGGTTTGTACTCACCATGTGGTGGGATCAGCGGGGCCGGAGCGTGGCTCAGAGGGAAACCTGGTACTGGACGGCGGGACGTTTCCGCTCCCCAAACGCAGACTGCGGCGAGCCGAGTTCGAGTTCGGTCGGGTCGCAGATGGAGAAAGTCCACTCACCCGGTTGGCCGAGAGAAAAGACATCCTGATGGAGAAGTTGCTGAGAATCAGGAAAAACAAGGCAAAGCTATTCTGCAGCGTCTGGTCGGTACTGAAGAGGAAGGCTGTCGGGAACAAAGAGGACCAAGACAGAAAGAGGGAGCCTGTCAGAAAATCTGCGGACCAGCTGCAAGTCTTGAATGCCTTCAGAATACTTCCGATGAGGAAACCCTGAGGAATCCCAGTCACGTGGTCAGCCAAGATAAAAAAACTCTTGAGGATGTCACAGAAAGGGGAAACAAATTGGACCCGGTCTGCCAGACCAGTCTTGATGAGAGTCCCTGTCTCCTAGAACTGATCGGATGCTTTGAAAACGCTTTCAAGAGTGAGAGGAAGTCTAGTCATGTGGCCTGCCAAGACAAAAGAGTCCCAGATGAGGAAGTCACCAAGAAACAGGAAGAGCCAGACAAAGTCAGTCCGGAGCACCTCGCGAGTCCTGCATGGGGACTCTGGCAGGAAAGTCGAGAGCTGCAGAGTTCTGGATGCCATCGGAATGTTTGCAAAGAGGAAAGTGCGAGGAGAGAGGGCACTTTGTGTGGGGAGATAACGGGAACAAAGAGAGAGTTGGAAAAGAATTCAGAGGAGAACGAGGAGGGGAAGGGTCTCTGCAAGAATGGTCCATCTATTTTGTTGGGGCCCAACCCAGACGTGGAATTTTCTCACTCTCACTCGGAATGTAAGGCCGGCAAAGACTCCATAAACATAACAAAGAGACCAGATGAGGAAAAGAGAATCATCCAGACGCCTTTTGATGACATCACAGCCTCAAGCAGATCCATCGAGGATCCAGAAGGTGAACTTTGCCAGGTTGGGAGAGCGCTCGGAAACATTTGGCCTGACCCGGAGCCGGAGCACAATGTGACCAACACAACAGAATCTTCTTCAAGAAGAAACGTTATAGTGGACTGTGAGGAAGGGAAAGAAACTGATTGGACGCCAAATGAGGTAACTCCCGTTGGCCCCTGCCTGCATAATCCCACCCTCGCCCTGCCCAGCTCGGGCGCCATGGCAACCAGTCAGCCCTGCGTCGAGTCAGAAGAAGTAGAAAAAAGAGGCCAAGACGGGATAGAGCTGGAGAGCCGGGACAAAAAAACGGAGGAAGAGGAAGATGAGTTTGGAGGGTTTATGCAAGCGGATGGAGAAGAGTGCAGCCGAGGCGTCGCCGATTCCGTCCCGGTGTCTTGTGGGAGCTCAGCGGGTAAGTTTAGTCAACTTTTAGCATGTGTTCACGCACCGGACACTTCATTAGGTACACCACTAATAAGACCTAAAAAATAATAATAATTCTACATTCCCATTATTTACAGCAGTTGAAATCTTCTACATGAATAATAATGTGAAAAAAATTCCAAGTCAGGTCAGACCTTGAGGTTGAGCTGTTGGATTACATTTGTTTACTTCGACTCCTTTCATCTACCTAATAACATTTTTGGAATTATTGTTCGGGATTAGGCAGTCTTGTGCTTCTGGTTTTAAGGCCATAACGGAGAAATGGAACACGTCCAATTGTTTTATCAAATGGATAAATCTCGCATTTCAACATTGTGTGTTCGAAATAGAATTCGCCAGCAGTGATTGGAAGCCCACCTGGAAGGGAAGTACGGACACATGGACAGCTTTTCCACGGTGGGACCAGGGTCGGGATTCGGTGGGACAATGGTGGCCCGACGAGGAAAGGACGGATGAGGTAGATCACAAAGTGGTAAGAAGGTTGTCTCGTCATTGAAGGGCAAACACATTCCATGAGCGTGCCATGACAATGGCAGTTTACTTACATAAGACTGACGTGGTCTCGCCCTCCTGCAGGGTTTTCTCTTTGCCACGGCCTTTCCTTCGCTGCCCACCTCGGCCCCACGTCATCCTGCTGACGTCATTCCCACATTGACGCAGCTCCTCAGAGAAAGCAGCAGTCAGGAGCAGCGGTGAGTCAAACAGAAGATTTTGTTGATATTGGTGTAAATACCGCCCTCGTGTGGCCATGTGGCGAACTGCAACATTAAAGGGGCAGTTGGGGTGAAAAAAAGCATTCATCTTTTGAAATAGGAATTTATCATCTTGCTATTATTTCACTTGTTTTATTAGTCATAATTTATTGATAACCAATTATGTAATTGAACTTAAATATCACATTTTTTTATTTACAATAAATCAATGAAGACATTTTCATTTTGATGAAATAATATAACATGAATAATTATATCCAAATGAATTATATTTCATAAAATATATATTGTAGCCAATATTACTTAGTCTTCATAACAAAACGCACTTTGCCCACCCCTCCACTAGGTGGCGTTCAATGACATTTTTATGACAATTTCTTCATGACTCTTTAGGCTGTTGGATGGTTTACATGACGTCAGCAAAATGTCCATCCACAAACACAAGCGAGGTGTCAGCGTGTCCCGAGGTCTTCTGCTGAGCTCCTTACACGTGGAGCAGCCCAGCAGCGTAAGTGCATATTAAACCTACAGTGAATATAAAAAGTCTACACACCCTTTGTCAAATTCTTGTTTACAATACTTTGTCCTTCAGTGTTTGCAAATAAATTGGCTAAATTTTGCCAATTATATCTCGTAATTTCATGTGTACAGGACAACCGAGCCACCAATAGATGGTCGAATCGGCGCCCTTCCCCTGGACTACACTCACCCAATCGGTACACTCACAACGTGGTGGCCAAGCGGCGGCTGTCATATGACTACAACAGGAGTGGGCCAGAGTGACGCAGGCATCCGGTCAGCATTTAGTCTTTTTTTTTTTTTTTTTACAAACAAAAAGATTTCTGGACGAGGACTAGAAAATGTTAAGATTCACCACACGTATGAAAATACAGGAGATTGGTGTCACATGTAATACCCCGCTGCCACCACTTGTCAGAAATGATTGCTTCTCACCTTTTAGGAATTGTTGGATTTTTTAAAATGAGGACTGCACCCACCATTTTGTGTTTTTAAAAATAAAAAACACCATACCTGCTCAATGGTCAACCCTCAGTGATCACTTTTGGGCAGTAGATGGCGCTAAGGAGCGCTCACATGATATCTCTGTCATCTTTATATAAGGCCATGGTTTGTTTTTTGGGCCTACTCCTCCACATTTACAAGGTGGCCCCGAGCAGGAAGTCGGACTCAACTCTCCATTGGCTGTATTCCACTTTCTGTCCTTTCCATGCTGTCAATCAAAGTGTTGCTATGGGAACGTGCTATGTTTACTTTGTGGACTGAATGGTTGTCACTAGTTTGTTTGTGATGTCCTGCTGTGTTTGTATCATAACAATTTTCCATTGCAATGAGGAAAGCCTTGACCGGATAATCAATAAATTGATCCTGCTTCCTGCGTCTTGTTGATCAAATGACATTAAAAATCTAATTCAAGTCAGACCTCTAAGAAGAACATTTGTCGAATTCTGACCACTAACATGGACTCACAAGACCACTGAGAAAAAGAGAGCTCGGCTTGCAGCCAAAAAAAACACAGTGGACCTACTGTAAATCAAGTGTCTTTGAGGGAACATCTAAAAACTGTTTTCCTTAAAAAAAAAAAAAAAGATACACTGCGTAATATTCATCTATCTGGCTAGCTTACTAGTATCCATCAATCCTAGCTTATTTATATTCATGTCGCCTATTCTTCAGACTTCCCAAGATTGTTTTTCGCACGTGGATGTCAAGACTGCTACGGCTAGGTTGCGTTTTTCTCACCTCCCTGCTAATCACTTCTAGTAAGTATGTTTTATTTTTCTGCTTCTTTGAACTGCGAGGTAAGAGTTAAAAAAATTTGCTGAGTCAACAAAGCAGCAGGATGAAGAGAAGTGCTTTAAGCTAGAGAGGAAGGAAAACAAGGTTGCAGAAAAAGAACACCCTAAGAGTGAAAACAAGTTAGATGAGATGAGGTTGAACAAACACTCATGTGATTCCGAGGACAATCTGGGTGGAAAATAACAACAGCAAATGGATTGAGATCTTTGTCATGTGTGGCAGTCACAAGAAAGAAAATGTGCACGTTCTAATGGATTTGTTATTATATGCGTCAGATAAATTGAGCTTAGAAAGGGAGCACACAAGGAGAAAAAGAAAACTCACATCAAATGTTTGGTGCATTTTCGGGATAAGTAATAAAAACTAATAACACCAGTTCCCCAAATGGACATGCAACTGCTTAGACATGTCTATTAATAAGTGATGCAAGAAAAAAGTCTCTCAAAAAAACAACTATTTTTGTTTGAAGCAGTCATTTTGGAGTAATTTAAAGAAAAATACACAAAAAGAAATTAAATGAGTAAGTAATTTTAACTTTTTTAAAAATTAACACCTGGTGGGACAGAATTTTAGGTTGAAACTCAGATTTGGTGGTGCAGGTGTACCTAAAGAAGTGTCCACGTGGAGAAAAATACTGAATAAACTTTTTTTTTCCCCGCTCGAATGTTGTTTTTCAAACACGAAGCAACTTTTTGTGTGACGATTGTGTAACGTAATCATGTGATACCGTAGATCCGGGATGAACCTTCAGGATGAACCTCCGGGATGAAGCTCCAGGACGAACTTCCTCCTCCTGTGTGGGTGGAGGACGCAGGCGACGGGGCGGGGTCGTCGTCCCAGCTGGAGCTCGGCCCCCTCAAAGTTCCATCTGGGAGGTTGGAGTGTCTCCGACCCGTCCCGGTTTGGTGGCAGACATGCATCCCCTGGGCAAGTCGTGGCTGCTCCTCACCGGCTTTGTCATCTTCTACGTCATCTACCTCTTATTCGGTGGGCTGGTTTTCTCCAGCCTCGAGCGACCCGTCGAGGAGCAGCTCCGTCGGGACGTGGACGCCCTGAAGGAAAGTTTTCTCAACCAGAGCTGCGTGTCCGCCGCCGCCCTGGATCACTTCTTGGACCAGGTGCTGGCGGCCAACAGGTACGGCGTGGCGGTCTTCCCGAACGCCTCTTCTGACACCACCAACTGGGACTTGACCTCGTCCATGTTCTTCGCTAACACGCTGGTTACCACCGTGGGTGAGTCAGGCAAACTTTTTTTTTTTTTTTTTTAAAAATCACCTTAACCTTCCTCCTGCAAACTTTGAACTTCTCGAAAAGTACCAAGAAGAAGCTTGGTGGAGGAAACTCCATTTTGACTTAAAGTTGCCACGTGGGTTCTTTTTGTTTCGTCACAATCGTGGAAGAAAGAAAAAAAAAAAAAGAAAAAAACACGAACTCGTGAGACCTTCAGGCTCAGTAGTCTTTCAAATGCTTTAACCAACGCGTTTTTTGTGTCATTGAGCGGGAAATGTAAATAGATTTTAATAGTAGTAATTAAACTCAACATCTGGGACGATGAATTTAAATATTCCGTGATTTCCGATTGTCACTGAAGGCAACACTAAATCATCTCGATAGAAATGGTATTGTGCAGGTCGACTCTATTCAACTTTTTAATAGATGTTTGAGAAGATAATTTTGTTTTGTGCAGGTTATGGTCATACTACACCGCTGTCGGACGTGGGCAAGGTCTTCTCCATCGTGTACGCGCTACTAGGCGTGCCCTTCACCATGCTTGTCCTGACGGCGTGCGTGCAGAGGCTGATGTACCCTCTGGTGGCGGCCCCCCTCAACCAGCTCCAGCGTTGCGGCCTGGAGGCCCGTCCGGCAGCCGCCGTGCACTTCCTGTTGTTGCTAGCGCTGGTGCTGCTGATTCTCTTCGCCGCTCCGGCGGCCGTCTTCCGTACCCTGGAAGACGGCTGGTCCTTCTTGGACGGTTTCTACTTCTGCTTCATCTCGCTGTGCACCATCGGCCTGGGAGACTTTGTACCCGCCGCCAGGCCTCAGCAGGATTTGAAACAGCTCTACCAGGTTGCCGTCATGGGTGAGTTTTTGAGGTCAGAATTTCTCAACCTTTTTGGACCCCAGGGAATAAAAATCCTCAAGATGCACCACTGACCAAAAACTGGAGGCTGGTGTCACACGGACTTGCGAAACAAAAGGGCAGACTTACTCGTGACTTCCTGGCATGCGTCCTTGAGAAATATTTATATCTCCTGTTAAGATGGACATGACCATCCAATTTCCTGTCAATCAGTCAAACTGGTTTCAGGCTTCAGCATGTGCTTCTCGAAGCGACTGCTCTGTTCACGGCTGATTCTTTGTTCTTCAGAACATCACATGAATGTCTGGGTGGCGGCGGTCCTCTTCTCCGCGTCCATCTTCTTTAATTTAATCAGAGTGCATGCTGAATGGGTTTTTTTGTCTCGAAATGTACCGTTTTTGAGAATGATGAGGGACGTGTCAATTGATTGTTTTTGGCTGGGTATCGTTGGACTTAAGGATTTAGCGCTGAACAGGCTCGGCTCTAGAATGGGATTTTTAAAAAAACATGAGACGAGAAACTAAAATCAGGACAGATTTTGAGGGAATGCTATTCCTGGAATGTCTGTAAAAGTAGCTTTGCTAATGTTTGCATTGAGCAAATATTTGAGTTTGGACCTTTTGACTGGGAATTTTTGGTTGATTTTTTCACGTGTTGGAATCTCATTTGGATAATGTATTAAGGGGTATCACTGTTACTTTCAATTGCTTCAAATCGGACAAAAAAGTGAACTAATCCTCCGGCCACTGTTCACTCTTGGTCATAATCCCTTGGTCTTTAATGGCTGCTAGGTTGTGGGCGGAGCTTGTTGCTTGCATGTGACCGCATGACCTTGAGATCACAGACCTTGTTATTGTCACCTTTGGCATAAATTTCTCTTATGAGATTTAAAGGAGACATTGTTTTAGTGTGTTGAATACAAATTGTAGCAAACTCACATTTTATATTGTTTTTTTTTCCCATCATGCTTTGCAGTCTACCTCTTCATGGGTTTGATGATGATGTACCTTTTGCTGCGCACCTTCCACAAGATGGCCGACCTCCACGGCCTGACCACCTTCCTGCAGTTGCCGCGTTGCGAGGAGTCCGACCAAGATGAGTTCCGCGAGCCCATCGTGGAGAAGGGACACACCGCCGCCCAAAAGCGACCCTCGTACAATTCCATCGGCGACCGGTGACAGGTGAATGGACGCTCTCCCGAGGATCTGAAAAAAAAAAAAAATTGAATGAGAAGTCTTGGACTTTTCCAGGATGATTTGAGGTATGCAATTTTTCGATGAACTTTCAAAGGAAGCCTCGCATCCTCAGGACGGTCCCTCTGATGCCAAAGTATGTTTTTCATATTTGTTTTTGATTTTTTTTTTTTTGCATTTCACAGCTCCTTATAAAATGTTCATGATGATTTAGGGCCAAATGTTTAACACTTGAGAGGCACTTTAATGTGCATTTTAAGTGAAATACTGTATAGTTGTTTGAATTGAATGCAGATTGGTTGGTAATAAAGATGTTGAAATAAGTATTGACTGGTGGTGGAAGGGACAGACTAGACAGTATTTTCATTATCACAATTTACTAAAATAGTATGGTGAAAAATCAATTACAAATCACGTCTTAAACAGGAAATACAAAGTGGACATTTTGCCCTTCGTTTTAAAACAAGCATGAAAAATACGAGTGAAAACAAAGACCTTTTTGAGGCTTACTGAAACTTGTAGGTTGTAAACACTTGGTGCCAACAGACAAAAAAAAAAAACTCAGTGGCGCATATTAACAGTTAAAGATGTCGATTTAAACACTAGGTGTCAATGAACAACAAAGTAATGCATCCTAACAATTAAAAAAAAAAAAGTGCAGTTATTCCAGCAAGGAAAAAGGTCTGAGAGCCTTTACAGGAACGTGTGTGAATACGAAACAAAAATGATAAGACATGCTTGATAAATATGTGACGAAACTTTTCTTCACGGAAGACTCCACACGTTTTAGTGTTGACACTTGTCAGCTCAGGTTCGTCCGGTAACAGATTCATAAAGTTGCTTCATTGTCCACGGGCAGATAACGAGACTATGGATTGCTCAAATGGCTTTACATAATACTTATCAGCATTAGAATCAGACACCCTGATACCCTCTCAGGATTCGACCAACATGGTCATCAAGTGCTCAAGATCCAGTCCGTCCCTGAATGAGGTCGGTGGTGAGCTGAAGGACGAGAAGGACGGCAGGCCCTTGGCACTGTGGTACGGGAGGTATTCCCTGGAGAGGCATTCATCATTCCTCAGGCCCAGAATCCCCATGTCCCTCTCCAGCTGGGATGTGTCTATGTCCTGGAACATGTCCTCAGCTGTGACATCCTTCAGGTAGCTGGAGCGCGCCGCCTCTACACCAGCCTCCCACTCCATGGGGTCCTGAGTCCCTCGGACCTGCTGCCTCGGCCAGAATCCGCCAGCGTCCGAGCAGGCCTGCAGGTTTTCCAGGGACCTGAGGGCTGCCCGCGGGGACGGCAACTGCACGCTCACGTCCAGGCTGGAGTCCAAGCCACTGAGGATGGATGAGATCGCGGGGGAAACGGCGAAATCAGGGTCAGCGGACAGAGAGCTCCAGTCCTCCGCGTCATCCGACGACGCACCACCAGATCCCACCCGCTGGCATTTGGCGGGGGACGGCAGGTCATTCACGCTGTTGGCTATCGGTTGCTCTGGCGACGGATGGTCGAGTGGAAGAGGCGCCCGGATGTCAGGGGAGGACACTCGACACGCTTCCACTTGCCGCAGTGTGTTGCTGATGAGGACGGACCGCCGCAAGCTGGGCTCGGGCAACTCTTGGTCCCGCTGATACTTGTGCAGGGAGACGTTGAACACAAACTGACGTTGACGCTCCCACGCTACAGCGCTGCCGCCACCCGGAGACTCATCGGAGGACTCCGACTGGAGCTTGCGCTTGTGCGTCTTCATGATCATCTTCACACTGCAGGAGAGGGAAAAGTGGTTAAATTATTTTGGGATTAATTAAGTCTTAATGAATTCTGAGTGGAGAGTCGTTTGGAAAGAAATCCAAAGTCACTTTAAAAATCAACAGCTTTAAATTAAAAACGAGCTCAGTTTTAACATAATGGACATTCCAAGACTGTGAAACCACTAATACACATTGCTGTGCGACATATGTTGTATTTGAGTCTCACAAAATTTGTACACACATTATAACAAGATGCTAAAGCTAACATGGCTACCTATAGCACCTGCCCCGCCAAAAACATCCCAAATGTAACTTTTTCAGCGTTATTATGGATTAAATAGTTGGTTTGAACCATTTACGTATATGCGGGGAGAACATTTAAATATGCTTGCGTCCAAATTTGCCTTTTTTTTAACAAACATAAAACACAAGACTTAAAAGAAAAAAACATCTGTGTTGCGGTATAAATGACGTCATTGGGTGCGAGTTTCACGTACGCAGTTATAAAAAAAAAATTACTCATGTTTACGTAACTAACCGGTCAAAGGATAACTTTAAACGAATGGGGGTGGAAAAAAACGCGTCAAAGTTCAAACACCGACCTGTTGCTTCTCCAGCTCCTGATAAGTGTTCATTAACACTCACTCTCTTCCTCGCCTCATAAGCAGCAATGTTGAACGTAAAAAATAAATACCGTATATACGCGTCGGATTTTAAACTTTAAACACTGCCACCATTTTCTTGCTTCCTCCTTCTCCCGCCTACGATTTGAGCAAAAAAAAAAAGTCTGTGTTGGAGAGGTGCATTATGGGTAATGCAGTTTTAGCATGGCGGTCATACGGTGGACGTTTTTTTCAAAGTAAAATAAAAAGCTGCAAAATACGATAAAATCACACTCCGCGTCAATGGTACACATATACAGACACAATTAGTGATTTTTTACCGTTGTGTTTGTTTAACTGGCGTGTTTTATTACACGTTGAGTCGCCGTAATTCCAACACGATGACATCATCGACGAGGAGAGACTCCCATGTGCTTCGCCGTGCTAAACTTTAATTTAAAACGAAATTAACGCCTAGATATGCGCTTCAATTCACTGTAACAGATCGGTAACAAACCGGCAATAATTGAGTACAATTAAACTTTTATGAACTTCAACACGTCAACGGGCGGGGGTGGGGGGGGCAACGTCGTTCGTACAAGATGACAGGAAATACAGCATTTAATGTTTAAATGTCACGATATCTTACCTGGAATAAGAATCGTAGTTGCAACGAAACCACGCGGAAGCTGTAAAAATAGTGAATATAGTGAAAATTTGGCTATTTCAATTTTAAAATCCGCTGTTCGACCTTTTTGCCACATGAAACTCCTTCAGCCAATCAGTGAGACAACTTTCCGCCGGATGTTAATCATCACAGGAATTTCAAAACAAACTTTTAAAGCCCTTGAAAGTTTTGAAATCACCTTGATTATGAGTCAAACAACATTTAGTTACAAATTTCTGAGTGTAATATATTATGAACTGTCTTTTTTTCGGTAAAGGGATTGTAGCAGGTTCGTTATGACTGCTCACTAGATTTTATTTTGAAGGGAAGACTCATACGGCGAATTTTGGTAGTGCGTGTGTGTTTTTCCTGGGCGTGATTTTGAACTTGGCGGGAGTTGCGTAATACGTATCGATCGTTAAATTAAGCAATTAAAGCGCGACATCACGTATTTAACACGTAATTCAACGACTCCTTTTGCTGTTATAAGTGTGACGTTTATATCACAGTTGGACGAAATAAAACGTGGTGGCCTTGTTTTGACGACTCATGCGCAACAAACGGAAATGACGCATGGACTCCTGGCTTTGTAAAAAATAAAAGAAAACTTTCGAAACACCGGAAGTGTTTACGTTATGCGCATGATAGCGTTTGATCATATTTATGACAATTTACTCAAGTGTTAAAAAAACCTTTCTTTTCTAAGTAAATAAGGGATATTCGTGTACCTATGATTTAGTCCAATTACCACACAGAAAAAACAGACATAGTTACAGTGTCTTTTGAGGAGATGCTCGCAGTGCTGGTTTTTAATAACTTAGACAACATTGAGGTGACACTACAGTAACAGAACAACAGAGTCACACGTCCTTGTCCAGTCCGTTTAAATCCCGACTAAGGTGCACTTAGGAAACACGACCATTTTTTTTCCTTTTATGTCTGATTCAGAGTCAGGGGATTTGTTCACACCTAGGCGACAAAGTGAATTCTCTATAACAAAAACGGTAGAAAAAAAAAAAACAGCATCCGTAAAACCTGCAGCTTGAATATAAAATATGAGATGCAGAGAATCTACATTTAGTGGCCAGAGGAAGGGACTTCATCATTTAGTTTTGGCTTGACTTTACCAAGCTAAGAGCATAAAACAAGCACAAATGATGTTCCAAGAACTTTGGGTATTGAATATACAGTAACTACAGCACTGGCTTTTTTTTTTTTTTTTTTTTTTTCCTGCGACAAATAATTGCAGTTATTTACATTTCATTCCAGTGGGACATCTTTCTGTAAGCCAAACTATTGCTGCGGCTTGTAAAAAAAATAAATGATAGTATAAACATCCTTAGAGCTCGTATGGAACGTCATTTGAGCCTTTATTCAATATCTAGTCACTTTAAGGACAACTGCATGCTACTAGTGAGGCAATACTGCACTAGTTGACACCCGTGTGCTATTAGTTCTCGGAGTGAAGCTAAACTAGCACACAGACTAGTATCATATAGTTGTTCGAAAAGTTTGTTGATTGCCTTAGTAGTGAGGATAAAGCCCATTCAAGTACAACATGGGACCTTAATATGGAAGTCATATTTTTTTTTTTGCAATTTTTTGTGCCCCCACTAATCTAAACATGGTATAATGATTAATATTTGCAGAATATGAATTAGACCAAAAAAACCCCATCTGATTTTAGCCTCAGGGTGCTGCCATTTTGTCCTGTACTGCCACCTGCTGTCAACCAAAATTGACACCAGTGTCCATGGGAAGATGACCTCAAAAAAAATTGCGTATTAAAACCAAAACATTGAAAGGGGGTGTCGCAATTATATAATTTTTTAAAGCCTGAGCTTGAGTGATAATTACTGAATGGAAATTTACTGTCCATTTATCAATCAGACTAATGCAAAGTGAAATGAGAGCTCCCCTTCTACCTGACATCTTTATGGCCGTCGGGGGGGTGGCATCTATCCTCTCCGCTTTTTAAGGCGTCTGTCTCAGCGTGTCAAACTGGGCCTCCACCGACCACCGCAACATTCCTCCTCCTTCATTGAGAAAATAGAACACTATATTTTACAAGTGGACTAAAATGCAACATCTATTATTTTACAAAGAGAAAGTGCACGGCCGGGCCACACGCTATGTACAGCAGTGTCGAAAAGTCACTTCAAGTCAGGCGATCCAGAGTGCGGAGGCCGGGGGGGGGCCATTGAACAAGTGCTGCGAGAAGGAAAGCGAAGCTCGAGGGGAGAGTCAGGTCTGTGATAATCGTGTGATCACCTGCCGTTTTTTTTAATGGTCACAACAACCTGTTTGGATGGAGGGGATTGCTGGAACTAGCGTTCTAGTAGCTTGGTGAAATAAATGATGTTGTACCATTTTACAAAGTGTTTACCGACAAGTAGGGAGCGGTCGACCGATAAACAAACTTAATAAACTAATTACAATTGTTAAAAGCTCAGCGAAAGCTTTGGGAAAACGTCTCCCCTGGACCTATAAAGTTTGGGAACCCCGGGTTTAGAAAGCGGAAGCGACGAAGAACGGATCACGAGAGCGGACTGTTGTGGACAGAGTTTAACGAGTCTAACTTGGCCTCTTTGTCTTCCTCTTCCTCGGCGTGCAAGGGGCCGTTGTGTTTGTCCTGCCCACCCGCCGCCGCAGCGTCCCGGGGCGCGCCGCCACGTGCGGCCCCCTCAGAGCTCCCGTGTTCGCTTTGTCCTCCTCGTTCCTCGTCCCCAGCGTCACTGTCGTCTTTCGTCTCCTCCGAATCCTCTTCCTCCTCCTCCTCGTCTGAGTCAATGCGGTTGAGTCTTTTCCGGACGGGTCGGTCCTCCTCAGAGGAGGACTCCGATTCGTCGGACTCGTCCTCATCTTCGTCCATGGAAGGTCTTCGCTTCTTCAGCATCTGAGCCAAACGCTTACGCCGCTGTTGGGACAACATCTCCCGTCTCTTCCCTCTGCCCATCTTCTCCGGGTCATCGTCCTCTTTACCCGTCCGCCGGACGTCCCTCCTTTCGTCGTCGTCTTCTTCCGAAGTTTTCCGTCGACGCCTTTTCTTTCTGGCCTGGCTGTCGTCTTCTTCCTCCTCCTCTTCCTCCTCCTCTCGGTCGTGTCGCCTTTGCTTGGCTTTGAAACGGCGAGCGCGGACGTCATCCTCTTCTTTTTGTCTTCTCTGCTTCTCTCGCTTCCTCTTCCCCCGATCGCCTTCATCCTCTTCCTCAGAGTCCCGTGAGGATGACGATGCTGGGAGAACAAGTATGATGATTTTAAACATTTTAAAATACACATTGGAAATTATCTTGATAGACTTGGGCACATTACAACTTGCGTCCAAATCCAGTTTAGGAATGAAACTTCCTGTACGTGTTATGTTTACGATTTCTGTGGGGAGCACTGACCGTCACTGTAGTCGCTCGAAAAGCGTTCCTTACGCGGCCGTCCGCGCTGTCTCACTTCTTTCTTTTTGGCAGACGTCCGCGAATTGTCTGACGACTCCGACGTCTCCCGGTAGTTGACCTGCTGCCGCTGGCCGCGCCTCAGCCCGCCGCGCGCTTTGTCCGACATGTCGCTGTACTGATCGGAGTCTGTCAAAGAAAAGCGCGTGAGCGTGTTTGAATCCTGCGGCTTCGTGGGCTCCATGAGACTCACCTTCGTCGCTGCCCTCCTCCTCTTCCTCAGAGGAATGTCTCCGGCGCCGCCGTCCGGGCGGCCTCCCGACTCTGTGTTTGGTCCTGCCGACTTTGTGTTTGGCCACTGCTTTCGCTGAACGTTTGGGCCGCGTCGCGCTGTCCCAGCTGGCGCCGTCCTCATCGTCATCGTCGTCGTCGGCCCCCGAGCCGCCGAATTCTTCCTCCTCAGAGCTGAACAAGGAAAAGTCAGCAAGATACAGTTGAGAATAATCTTAACAAAAAAAAGCAATTCATTAAAAAGTGTATAGTGTAAAATGCGTACATATTGTATTTAAATAATTAATACATGAATGATAATTAATAATATATTAATTTTGGTATGTCACCTGTTGCTGAGCGTGAAGTCGTCTTCACTCTCCGCCGCCGTGCTGTCGCTCTCCAGGTCGTTGAGACGCCGGCGCTTCCTGTTTTGCGCGGCAAGCATCATGGGCCGGCGGCGGCTCGCCGTGCCGTGTTCAGATAATGCCCCGTCGGCGGCGATGTCGCGGCCTTGCCCTGACATCGGCAGCATTGGCATCATTATTTTTTTTTTTTATTAAAAAAAACATGGAATGTTGTTTGTTGAAACAAAATAAGGAAATACAGCAAAAAACACCAGCGAGTGAACGTGGACCAACTCACCAGTGTTGTCGCCAACGTCTTCCTCGATGGCTTCGTCGATGGCGTCGTCAAAGTCGTCAAATCTGAATCGCAAATGATCACATTTCGTTTTTAGACCACAAAAACCAACGATAAACACATTCGCCAACAAAGTCAGTCACCTGTAACTGATGTGCTTCCTCGTTCTGGTTGACCTCCTCCCTAGATTCTTACTCTTCTTGGCATCCTTTTTTTTGGGCATCTTCTCATCTTCCTCATTTCCCTGCTAAGACACAATAAAACTCGTCACTCTCCATTGCAAACTTGAAGGCGTCTGTCATTTTGCTGTGGACTCACGGGGATGATGTTCTCCACGCTGATCCCCACGTACACCAGCCGCTCCCGTCTGACACAAACAGAGATGTGTCACTCCATCAACTCATTAGTGTACGTGTGTGTGTGTGTGTGTTTACCTCCTCTCAGCACGCTCTCGCTTCTTCAGCGCGCTGTCCAGGTTCAGCAGCTGCTCTTCCAGTCTTTCGCACAGCAATTTCTACAGACACAAAACATGGGATATTAGCAGCACAGCTAATGTGTTAGCATTAATAAAACCATTTGATTGGCCGCATAAACTATCCTAGCATTGTTTCAATGTTGACACCACAGGCACCAGAGGCCATATTTTGACTTACGTGCTGGCAGGGCGGGCAGAACCACTCGCCATCAGGGATGAGCATGAGTGGCGGTCGGAGACAGGCTGTGTGGTATCCGCTGTCGCACGAGTCGCACAACAGAATCTAATGATGACAAATGAGCTGAAGCGTCAACAAACCTCCAGCGATGACATCATTCAGGCGGAAAAAAAAAAAAAAGGTGCGTACAAGTTCCGGGTGGTTTGGAAGGCCGCAGTGGGTGCAGGCGTCCTCCTTGGGAACGTCCTCGGACTGGCAGGAGTCGTCCGAGTGGCTTCCTCCTTCGCTGGGCTCCTCGCTTCCTCCAGGTTTATTGGCCTCATCTTCGTTGTGTTTGTGGCGCTTGATGTTGGACCAGCGGGGGTGCCGATGTCTCCGTTTACCCTGAACATGTAAAAAAACAAAAAGCAGCGGTGGAGAGTTATAGATTAATTTTTTTTTTTCCCCCAGTCAGATTTGAGTGTCCATGTGTTGCTATGCAAGTGCAATCTGCCCATCGAGTGTAGAAGAAGCTACGTTACCCTGCGCTTCCTCATTTGGTCGACAGCTTTTGCTTTTCTGTCTATGCTAGCACCGACACTCTGCTCTTCATCGTCGTCTTCTTCCTCCTCCTCCTCCTCTTCTCCTTCCACTTCTTCTTCTGCCTCTTCGCCCTGCTTTTGTTGGCCTTTCTTTTTTTTCGGGCTCTCGGCCGCCTTGGAGCTTGGCCTGTGAGGTTGACACGGCAAATGTGCACTATAAAACACGGAACAGCTAATCAAGTTCTGCTTTCTAGAATTTATGTGGAGAACTTTAACGACAGGTGAGGAGGGTGACAAACCTGGAAATCCTGGCAGACCTCCTGAGGGAGCCCTCCCCCTCCGACGACTCCTTCTGCTGTGCCTTGGCCTTCAGCTTGTTCCTGCGATGAGGCGGGATCTTAATTTTCAGGCGAATTCCTTCCTTCTGGAGCTCCGAGGAGGCTTCCTCTCGTGGCCGCGGCTTCTCCCCGGCACTCTTCTCGCTTGACTGATCCGGTAGCTCGCCATTGACGCCGTCGTCTTCCTTTAACTCTGCTTGCACTTCTCCTAAAGTACTGACGTCCATCAGGTGTTCATCTTGGCTTGCTTCTTTTTCCACCTGAGGTTCTTGTGTGCCCACGTCAGCAGCCTCTCCCGGAAGGACACTTTCATCGGTTTCTTTGTCGGCACTTGTGTCCGCATCTTGGTCGACGCGTGCGGTCTCCACGACGATGGGATCGTTCCGCACCAGCACCGACTGGCGTCCCACCTCCAGGGTTCCTGCGCATTTCAAATGTAAAACTTCCACACCTAGTAGAAAATGATTTATCTCCACTGTGAAACTTGCAATTATTGACAGCGAGCTAATTTTCCAGACCGGAAAAACGAATGAAATAAAAAAAAATGGCGTACTTTCCGTACTTGCGTTGGAACCCTGCAGGTTCTTCTCTTCCTCTGCCGCTTTGCAGCCATTCGCTTCGTTGGACGTCGGTCCACGGATGACCCCCACGTGATGCGACACTATTGACGATCTCCCGTTAGTCAGCTCGGGGTGGTTTTGCGCCACCGCTGCTGACTGACCGCCAGCTGGTGCTGATGTGTCCTTGCTTTGTATGACCGAGGGATTGCACACTATGATGCTGCTGCCGCTGCCGTTGTTGTTGTTGTTGAGGTGGTTGTCATGGTAACTCTCGGCTAACTTCAGCTCTCTTTTTTTCAGCGGTATCTTAGCCTGTTGGCTGCTCCTGACTACGGCGCGCTCTGCCTCTTCCTCCTTGTTTGCTTCCTGCTTGGGCGCCGACGTCATGACGACAGACACGTCCCTGCAATCTGATTTGATGACGGAGGTGATGGTGCTCACGTGGTTATCGATAAGAGGCGCTTGATCGCTGGTCTCCTCCTTTGCCTCCTGCTTGATGCTCGCCGTCTGCTCCGTGTTTCCCACTAGAAGCAGGCGAATTTTTCCCAACAAAAATTCATTTTTTTATTTTAACGATCTACAGCAATCCTTGAAAATACCATACAACGTACCTTGTTGAAGGGGTTTCTCCTCTTCTTCAACTTTCACATCATCAGCAACATCCTCTGAGGTCTTGTGGAGTTTGCCGTCTTCATCTACTTCGATGCCACACAAGAAAGAATCCATCAATTGACTTGTGCGTCATATTAATTTGTGATTTCAATATTTTTAGGGGGTAACTTGAAAATATTCAATATTATTTAGTCACTTACCTGATTCTCTGTAAGCGGGACTGCTGCTCCCGGACTCAGCCAGTTTCTCCTCTTGGTCCTGGTTCAGGTTGGGAAAGACTTGGGCCTTTAAAAGCTCCAGAGCATCAGCCAGGTCGTTGCGAGTCCTGAGGCGACCGTCGGAAAGAACGCACGGGTTGAGAGAAACGCAAATGGGATGGCAAAACCAGTCTTTTGGTTCCAGTACCTGACGATGCACCTCCAGGTGGAGCCGTCCAAGTCGTCCTGCTCCTCCGTGTACAGCCGTATGTTTTGCTCCTGGTCCAGCTGTAACCAGTACATCAGGCCCTGCTTGTCCCGCCCGATGGGCTGCAGGCGCATCTTGTCCGGCTCCTCCTCATTGATCACCCCTTTGAACTTCAAGTTGTCATCAAACTGGCACTCGCAAAGATACTGAGAAAACACAGACAATACAATCGATTCCCATCGTCACAAAAACTTTATCCCATCACATATTTATGTATCTGGTGAGACGGGCACACAATCTTTGAGAGGTCTGATTGCAACACTCTCCTCCAGTGCACTAGATGATTGTCATACTTTGAGGATGCTGGACTTGCACTCCATGGACATATCCTGGTAGCCGTTCTGTTCCAGCTCCCATGCCCAGGCGCTGTTCAGCTCCTGGCAACTCTAGAAGAAAATAAACATCAGATTTGGAAGCCTCACTCTCGCGCAGATCACAAATCAACTTTGGACCGACTGCGTGGTTCACTTGCTTTGGCCAGGTATTTTTCCCAACGCTCCGTTGTAACGGTCTTGCCGAGCTTTCGGAGCAGTTTCACGTGAAGATCTACGAGAGGTTTGGGAACTGAAAAAGAAATGGAAAAGAACTGAAAATTCAAAACTTGAGAAGTATGCACACATGGTCCACTTGTTTGGACTACTTTCAACTCAATAAATGCTATATGAGAATTAGACGATGGATAGAAAGACGGAGAGAGAGAGCGAGGGAGATACAAAGAAAATGTGATTTCAGACTGTCGCCGAACTGAGCTTCGATGTAATTGATTATAACATAATATCAACAGTAAATTTAAGTGCAACCAAGCAGATAGATACTTCATTAAAACAATAAATTTAAGTAGATATTCAACTGTGGTTGGAAGCATTGTCGTAAATCGCGTTTACGGCGTAGCGCGACATTTAAATTTTCAATTAAACTACTCGATTTACAAAGCAGGCTCAAGCAGTGTATAACATTGAAGTAACACTTCCGTTACGATTTATTACGCCAAAAACATAACAATAACCATAAATTCAGCTTGTTTCAACTCTCAGCATCAATGCTAACTTCAGGAGCTAGTTAGCTGTGAAGGCCCCTACTGCGCATGCGTACATTTGACAGCCAGCGATTCGCATCTACTGTTTTTATCTCTACCCTCTTTTCTTTCTTCAACCGTGACGACTACAAAGATGTAAAACAAACAAACAAGGTTGAGGTTGGACGTCAGCTTAAAATTCAGTTCCTGTTGCCTATAGCCGCTGAATTAAAGCAAAAAAGTACACCTGACTCGAGTCGGAGGAGCTAACCAGACTCCATCATGGCTACCTTCTCTTATTCACATTTACACATTTAAAGTCTTCCTGTTGCTCGTCTTCTCTTTAACACACATTAAGCTTCGTCTCAACACTTTAAAATAACAATGGACTCCAGTGAACCTCTAAATTATACTCGTTGCCTTTTTATTTCCACGTCAAAATGAGAGTAAATGTTTTTAAGGGGCGCTAGCTTCGTGTTAGCTTCGACCGTTCCTCCGCGTTCAAACTTGAGAACTTGTTTTGGGATTGCTTGTGTGTCAAATGGCGCTGGACTGAAAAGCGAGAAAAGCAGGACTAAAATGTCGCCATGTGGTGCAGCGTCCTAAGTAGACTGGTGATGTTCACCAGGGCCAACACATCTTCCTCACCGTCACCATCCTCGCGATGATAGTGGTGATGGTGCCCGGGTGCCCCCCTTCTCCTCCTCCTTCTCCTCCTCCGAGTGTCGCAGCTTTTCCGCCACTTCTTCCCTTCGCCACAATATTGACAAAAATGAGCCTCTCACCTGACGTCTTGTCGCGTAGGTAGTCCTCCATTTGCGGGAACGTCATCTCGGGCAGGTCGAGGACAGCTCCGTAGCGCTCCAGGAACGAGCAGACCTCCGCGAAGCTCGGGCACAGCGCCGGTTCGGAGCTCCTGAGCAACGCCGGAGCAGCCATCTTTCCAGGCGGACTGAAGCGGGAGGGGAGGGCCGGCCGCGTTTGGGAGGGATGCGAGTCAAAGGGAATGAATGGGGCACACGGGCTGGCAAGGCAGCGGTTGTAAAAAGACAACAACTTCCGGATAAACTTTTCAGAATAAAACTACACGCCCCAGAAAACAGTTTTTGTGGGCTGATATTTTTTACATTGATAGCAAATCTATAGCGATATTTTAGGTGTGTGATTGTAACTTGACTCCAAAGTGAGACGTTCGGAGTGCTAAAAATTTATCGCGATAGAAAAACAGCAGCAGCAATCCTTCTTGTTTTTTGCCTTAATTAAGCAAGCGCGCACAATAAAACAATATTAAACTGCTCAGTGTAAACTCATTTAAGTTTCCGAAGCATAACAACGTTTTAAATTAAAAGTTGGTGTTATGCAGCGCGTCTACAACGTAGAAAAATAAATACAAAAGCAATATATTAGATCTCTAACAGTTGTGTGCGTCTTACCCAGAATCCTTAAAATTCCTTTAAACAATACTCGTCTTTCTTCATCCTAATAAAGTAATAATTTAATAAACCCTGACAAATAAATCAAATTAAATTGCGGGTTCAGCGCGCTGGTGGTTTTGAGAACTTTTCGATGAAGGCATCGCCGTAAAGAATACCGGAAGTGATTTCATAGTGAAAGTGATCTTTTGTTTCAGCTGTTGTGTGTGTCGCCGTCGCCGGGCACATGTTCTTCTTTAACTCATCCTAGTTAACTCCAAACGTGTAAACAAAGTCATGTAAGAGTAGTAAACGACTTGCAAAGAGCGGAAAGGTGAGTTCTCATTCATTTCGCCAATTTTGTACATTTAAACTAGCCGATTTTGTAAATTAATTCAGGAAGTAATGAGTGATACATTCAGGTACATTCTGCAAAATGAAGATTACTCACCTTGTTAAGTTTGCCGTGAATGCAACTTGTATTTGTTCTTGTCGCATCTTGTGTTGTACTTATTTTTAGCCTACAAGCAAACAGCTGCACATGCAATTGTGCTGCAGGCATTTTTCCAAAGTTTCTACTAACTCATTATTAAATTAAATATAAATAGTGAATGCACACACTATTGATTCTAAGGGAAATCTATCTATTCTATCATTAGATTGATTACGATCGTGATTACTCTAGATCTTTTTGTTTACTTTACTGATCACGCAAGAAGTTAAGGAAGTTTTCTTCGCGCGATGTTTTGTAAACACGGTACTTCACGAGATGAGTGTCGCATGTTAATCAGATCACAAGTCATGAGTCACATTGGGCGTCATGTTTAGCAACTTTAACCACACATCTGGTAGTCTGCATACCATTGTCAATGATTGTCTTATGACAAGCTACCATGTTTATCAAAATAAAAAGCTGCAAGTTTTAACTAGTGTATTGATAGCACTTATACAAAAAAAATATGGAATAGCTCAAAAACTACTGCCCTGGTTGACTAAAATGTGCACACCAGAAGGAGCCACATAATGTCTAAAGCATAAATCCAAACTATTTGACTTGATATAAATCTAAGATCTTTTGATTGTGTTCTTCCTAATTTTTATCCCAGAGCGTGATCATGGCCATCGCCCACGTAGCCACCGAGTACGTGTTCAGCGACTTTCTCCTGAAGGATCCCAACCAGGCTCGATACCGCAGCGTACGCACCGAGTTAGCGGTGGACAAGATGGTGACCTGCGTGGCCGTGGGCCTTCCTCTCCTCCTCATCTCTCTGGCTTTCGCGCAGGAAGTATCCGTCGGTCAGTGCCGTCTCAATCTCCAAGAACGAGAAAATAGCCTGCATGTCTTCACAATGTGGAATTTGTTACAGGGACTCAGATTAGCTGCTTCGCTCCCAGCAACTTTTCATGGAGACAGGCGGCGTACGTCGATTCGTACTGCTGGGCGTCCGTGCACACGCACACGTTGCCCTTGTGGTTGCACAAGGTACCCGCTAGCTTACGCGGTCACACTCGTGCTCAGACTGACACGTGTGTTTTGGCCACAGTTCTTCCCGTACATCCTGCTCCTGGTGGCCATGCTGACTTACAGTCCGGCATTGTTCTGGAGGTTCTGGTCGGCGCCGTTGTTGCAATCGGACCTTGGCTTCATCATGGAGGAGCTGGACCGATGTTACAACCGAGCTGTCACGCTCGCCAAGCGAATGACCACCGACGCTTTGCAAGGCGCCGACAGGTACTTGAAAATCTTGCTTTGCTCCTTTTCCACTCCGACTATTCATTACCGTCGTCACAAAATTGCAGCGATCCGACGGAGGGCTGCTTCAACTACCCATTGGTGGAGAAGTTCCTGACGACCAAGCGTTTCTCTCACGTGCTGCTGACCCGCTACCTGCTGTGCCGAGGTCTGACGTTAGCCACGTTGCTGTGCGCTTGCCTCTACCTGGGCTACTACCTGCGCTTAGCCTCACTCACCGACGACTTTGGCTGCACGCTGAGAGTGGGCTTGCTGGTCAACGACTCCACTGTCCCGGACAAAGTGCAGTGCAAGCTCATCGCCGTGGGAGTCTTCACGCTGCTCAGGTACGTCCTACATGAGGATAGAAACAGAGATTTTGAAAGTATGATGGAAACATTCTCCTCCCAGCCTGGTCAACTTGATCATCTTCTCTGGGCTGATCCCCTTGGTGATCTATGCCAGTCTCCGCCCCCTTCTGTGTCACCGCCACGCCCACTTCCTGGAAACCTACCAATCGTTGCCCACGGTGAGCGTCCTGCCCACCCCCACCGGCCAATGGGACGACCTCTCCCTCTATCTGCTCTTCCTGGAGGAGAACATCAGCGAGCTCAAGTCTTACAAGTATATCAAGGTCTGGACGTGTATGGCACAAAATTCGACATATCACTCCTTTTTTGCCCCTATGACATTATTTAATGATATCTTGATTGTGTGTAGGTGCTGGAGTTGCTGAAGAAAGGAGGAGAATGTTCCGGTGAGGACTTTGACGCCATGGGTTTGCTGAAGACACTGTGTCTCGTCAAGATGGACACCGTGGACGCCAAGAAAGCCGCGGCCAAACCTGACCAGCTCGTCATCCACGAGGAAGAGCCGAACAAGAACAACAGCGCAAGACGCAACAAGCACGAGGATGAAGGAACGGTGGGAACCGAAATGCAAGGTAGGATGCTGGACAGGAAGTTTATTTTGACAGTGAGTTTTATTTTGAAAGGTCTAAGAATAATTTTTTACAGAGTTAACGCCTTTGGTTCCTGGAAACGGCGATGTGACGGACGGCAAAACAAACAGCGGAGGCGGGGCTCTGCGGCAGCGGGCCATGTGATTGGCTGTCTTTCCCGGCAAAACTGCATAACGACACAGATATGCAAATATCCATCCAGCTCATTTGCATGTTGTTTCGAAATACTTCTTTATTATGGAATGTACCGATGTAGTATCTCAATAGGATCACATGACCATTTCTCCCATCCATAAACTAATGACATCATCAGAATGAGACTTGAATTTTTATTTACACTGTTTTTCGATTGTTAAAGTAAATTTCATTGTGTGTAATGTCAAACTCATAATGCTAGTTTGACTCTGGATATACTGGAATAATGTAAAAATAATAATTACAATGGCGGTACAAAGGATTATTAACACTAGAATGGATTATGGTGCTATATATCACTCATCTGTTTTGGTGCATCTTTTATACTGGCCACATGAATGTAAAATGGACCCTAATGAAGTTACTTGGGATATTTTGCATTAAACTTTTTTTTTAAAGTGATACCATTTTTTGCTTTGTGTTGATTTATAATGTCTTTCTATTATGTTGTCCGTGTAACCAATATGGGGTAGTTAAGGATCAAATTATTTAAATAATTCATTATAAATTTGTTCAATATTTAATGATTAATGGCAGCGTAAATCTACTCCCAGCAGTACAATCAACCGCCACTAGGGGCACCACGTTTCTCTTTTGTTTAAGAAGGCTTAAACAAATTAAAAAAAAACTCAAATCCTGCCACAATTAAGAATATCATCAGATAGACGAGATAAGCAATAAAAAAAATTCAAAAGAGTAGTCTGTACATGAATTGATGTTAATGTGCCAAAAAGTGAACCAACTTAACTCCTACTCCCCCAAATTTATGCACCCATATTTTGTACACTGGTAAATTTCACTCACTGATTGTCTGGATGAGCTGGGAGGCGGCTTTGAGATGTCTCTGCAGTGGCCATGCAGGAAGAAGTTGGCAGAAAAATTGAAGGTAAAAATGGAAAAAATTGAAAAAGGTCATGTCCGTCCTTGCTTGGGTCCTGGGTCATTCGTCGAGGTCCGGGTTCCGTAGACCCGCAGGCATGACCCACAGTGCTTTCACAACCAAAGAGGAACGAGCACGTGGCAGGTGAGTCTTGTTGTATTAGAGTCCTGACGTGCCCATGTGCTCACCTGTAAAGTAAAGAAAGGTGAAAGGCCTTGGCCCTGACCCCAAACTAATGCCATCATCAGAATGAGACTTGAATTTTTCTTTACTCAGGTGACAAAAAGGGCCTGAAGCAGTGCAGAGCAGAAGGGAGCTTCAAGAAGAAAGTTCCAGGAAGCAAAAGAGGAAGTGATTCGGTTTATAAACTCAAGAAAACAAACCCGCCTCCCGCTCAAGGATAGGCTGAATGACGCAATGTCAGCCCATATGCAAATAGTTGTTTTTAAATCTAGCTTTGAAATCTAATCAACCATCCAATCATTTTCTAAATATATATATTTTTTATTCTGGCATTATTTGTGAATTTTCCCAAAAAGAAAAACAAGCAATAATTGTTGTATCATTCCTTTTTATTTTTCCATCATCTTTTCATCCTGCTGCTGAGTAATTGCGATATTTTCTACTACATGATGAGTGTGTCCGGAATAAGCAGAAACATCAGCAAACACAAACAAGAACGCAAAAGAAAGAAAAAAAAAAAAAGGCTGCGGCAGGTTCAACGACGGCTCAACATGGTCGAGCAGCTGTCTCCGGTTGCTCGTTTTTTTTCCTTTTCCAATCCACGGCTAAAATGATTTAAAGTGAGCAAGTCTGTTCCAACTAGAGAACACAAAACATAATATTAAGACACTCTCGTGATAACCTTGACTAACGAGTACAGCGAATTTACATTTTAGATTTTTCACAAAATTAGAATGACAAGCAAGCTTCCGATAAACCGCTTGTAATCTTGCAATTGAAAAATCGTGTAAATTAGCGTAGTCGTCCTCGTACTTGCTTGACATCTGCTTTATTCTCATGAATAATTTCCAACATTGATTTTGCAACCCTCAAAAAGGTGCGACTAGTCAGAGATTATTCCAAAGCGTCTGACATTCTTAAATGATGCCCAAAAACTCTGATTGGAAGACTTTCTTCGAGGCAGTGAAACGTAGATGGTGATTGGTCCGTTGCCGCGCATCAGTGTTCCACAGACAAAAACGACAAAGCGAGCATGCATCACAATTCAGCTGTCGGGGTGGATGGACACATGCAAATATTCTGCGAAGAAAAAATAAAAGTTTTTGTGTCAGAGGCAGGCGGACTAATGGGAGGAAAATATTTCCATCAGAAAATCAAAAAAAATAAAATTTCCATGATTATTTTGAAATTTGTGTTTTACATGAGAACTAACTCAATTTGGGATATTTTTCCGAATAAATTCACAGATTATTTTGAAACAGGAAACCCAACATATATTACAAAGAATGTTTTAAATAAATAGAACTAATTTGCTTCAATCACTTGAAATTTTAAGACTTGAGTGTCGTGATCATAAAATGGATTTAAGTGGAATGCATTAATTCCATATCTTTGATATTCCGCTTAAGTTCCATATACAGGTATTAGAAATGACAAGGCCCTAAAGATGGATATTTTTTTCTACGATTGGCTTACACGCATTTACGCTCAAAACTGGCTTTTTTCTCCCCTCTTGGTTTGATTTGAACCAATCAGAATCCAGCTCACAAGGGAAATAAAAACAAATAAAAGGGATGTCGAGTGCAAACAGACTCATCTGCTAGCTTAATGGATTTAACTAGTAGCCTAGCATGCACACCGCGACGCCGTCCAGTCCAAACTCTACGGAACATTCATTCGGGAAGCGGACGACACGTGGAAACTTTGCGGATGAAATATTAGCAAAATAAAACATGCTTGACATGAGATACAGGGAAGTTGTCTGGATCTTAATGGCGTACTTTGGCAGCGTTACGTTTTACAAAACAGAAAGTTAAGTCAAACCACAGCTTGAATGATGACCAAACAATCTGGACAAGTTCCTCTCGTCGGGGCACACACACCTTTCATCGATTCAAATGATAGGCTGCGATGTGGCAACGCAAAAAAGCTTAAGTGTGAAAGTGCTGAAGTGTTTGCATTGCTAGAGAGAAAAAAGCGTACAATGATAATGGTGACGTTTCTACATGGCTTAAAGCTTCGGAGTTCTCGGTGCTCGACCGACTCGGGGGAGGGGAGGGGAAGGGGGGGGACGCTTTGTCGTCACGGTAACGATGACGATGAAGAGTAGATGTGCTAGCCTCCGGGCCTTTTGCATAAAATGTACATCGTCATCACCAAAAGAAGATTGAAAGAGGATTCTTCGCTTCTTTTTTTTTTTCTGCTTGTTTTGGGTTGGCGTTTCCATCGTCATGGTTGGTTGGTTGGTGCTGAACAGTGGGGAGTGTTATATGGGAGTTCTCCAGCGGGGGGCGCTGCAGGCTACGAGCCCTCCCGCTCTGTGAAGTCCTCGTCGTCGTCGTCTTCCCGCTGCCCGTCTTGACCCGCTATGGCTCTCTGGGGACTCCGGCCTTGCTCGTCGCCGTTGATGGTGGGACTCCGCGAGGACTTGAGCAGCTTCTCCTCCAGCTCGTGCAGTGACGGCTCCTTGTACATGCACACTGACGACAAAAACAAGCATAATAGCAGTCGATAATACTGAAAATAAAATTCTTTAATTCAATAACTCCCATGTTCTTAAAATAAAAAATAAAAAATTTACGGCCAGCATTCAGTTTCCCGTCCAAGCAATTTGCTGTTTACAAATAATAAGGCCTCGAGAGATGTGCATGAGCGTAATGAGGTGAAGCAAGAAGTGGAAGAGGACAAGGTTGAAGGACAAAGAGGAGAAGGAAGTTGACAGATATTTTTAAATGACGCCATGGGAGTAAGGATCGAGAGAGGGAGGGAGGGCGAGCGTCTCGCACGCTGAAAGCCGAGACGGAGCTCGACGTTCTCGCTTGAAACTTTCGAGTGTGACACCGGACGACCTCGGCCTGCAGCCAGCCTGCTAAGTCAGCGCGATTAGCGAATAGCTAATGAATATAACAAATGTCGGAAAAGAAACAATTTAAGAGAAATTTGGTTGGCACAGCCGGAACTATTTGAGCCAGAACCTACCTTCGATGGGTCTGGGCACAAAGTGCGAGCAGGGTTTGGTTTTCTTAACACGGTTGCCTTTCATGATGACGCCCTCCTTGTTGAGGCCCAGGAACCAGGCCCGTCCCGACTCGTGCTGCCGGTACAGCGTGGACGAGTAGATGACGTAGTAGTTCTCAAACACCGACTCCTTGAACTTGCACTCGGCCGTGAAGATATCCTGAATATCGCGAAAGAAAAAAAGAATTTAACATTAAATATATTTATATTATACTAAATCCACAAAAATGGATTGCTGGGAAAATAAAAGAGTAAGTTGACTCGACTTAAGTATTCTGAGCACACGTGAAGGCAATCTAACATTTTCCCTCCTGGACGAGTGCGTCAGCAAAGAATGACATTTTAAAGTTTCATGCCAGCAGAAGGCTGAATAATGTATAACGCGGCATCATGAGCTCCACCGAGAAGGAACTGTTACCGTGAAGATGGAAGACAATTTAATGTTTCCATATATCACTGGGACTGTTTCTTTAACCGATCACATCTTCATCCTCACATTGATGATGATGATTTAGTAGCATGTTCTTACCGACGTGTAAAGGAAACCTTCTGCGTTCATGGCCATGTAGAGTCCCGCCTTGACCCCTTGCATGGCCACCACCCGTAGACCCACCGGGATCAAGTTGAAGAGAGCTGCAAACGTGAAAAAGTTGAAGCAGTCAAACCGCTCACAAGTCAGGTCACTCTTATCTCAAGGCAGTAAAATGAGTAATTCAACGCGTAATCCATTTCGACACGTGTTTAAGCCTGGATTGTTGCATAATTCTGCTTTATGATCTTTGGAGCCAATCAGCATCCAGGATGATGATGAACCTGCTCCATAAAGGAACATCAACATTTTTTTTTTTTTTTAAGACAAACGATCATGAATGTCGACGACACGCTCAGAGATAAAAAACGAGCACGGCGTTATGGGTGAAGAGGAGGAGGCGGAGGAAGAAGCCCGTGGCGTTAATCCTCTCCGGGAGAACTGGGAGACAAAAGAGCATGTGAGATGAAGAAAAAAAAAAAAAAAAATCTCATCTCGGTTGCTCGCCTCTTCTTTTTGGGAAGCAGTGGAATGCGTTGAACATGCATTTACACTGCATATTGCACCACGCAATTTCCTTTTAGTGGATTTTGCTTTCAATATTTAATTTACTAAAAAAAAAAAAAACATTTTTCTCCTGTTAGTAGTTTGGTTTCAAAAATTAATTTAATAAAAGAAATATTTTCCTTTTAGTGGATTTTAGTCAGAAGAATTAATTTAATCAAAAAATAAATGAAAATCATTTTATTTTATTTAATAAAACAAATCCTTTTAGTAGAGTTTGGTTTCAAGAATTAATTTAATAAAAACACATTTTCCTTTTAGTGGATTTAGTTTTCAAGAATTAATTTAATTTAAAAAAATCATTTTATTTTATTTATTAAAAAAAATCCTTTGAGTAGAGTTTGGTTTTAAGAATTAATTTAATAAAAACACATTTTCCTTTTAGTGGATTTAGTTTTCAAGAATTAATTTAATAAAAAAAAATATATTTTCATATTGCAGGTGTCATGTTGCCAAGTGTTTTGGGACTCACTGTTGTCACTGTTCTCATCCTTGTTCCCGCTGATGGTTCCATCAGGTTGCATCTGCAGGAAGAAGCCCTGCTCGCTGAAGAGACGCGTCACGATGCCCTTCAGTTGCGGCTCTGCAACGCACACACACGCAAAAGTATCAAAATATGTTCTTTGGGTGAGTGCTACCAAGCCACGGGCACCCATCTGTGCACTCTAAACACTCTCAGCGCATTAATAATTCAAGCCGAGGATTATATTGGATGTTAGCGCAACCAGCTACATGTGCCGTCATGTCGGTGAACATTTTACCTTCTCGCGCCCCTCCCCAAACTTGGTTCCTCAGTGTTTTTTTTTTCTGATAAATCAACCCAAGTGCAAGCAGCTCAACTATTTGTGTCATGTCCCTTTAAGAAGCCAGCTTGTGATATCGCCGTGGAAACAAGGCGGTGCATCAATGTATAAAACATGAAATTTGTCACATGTGCTGACTTGATGTTTCTCCGGAGGAAAACGTGACGATAAAACCAGGCTTTGCAATCGCAGCTGGGAAAATAATGACTTTTCTTATCGAGTTAAATCCAAAACAGATGTCTGACTTCAAACTCTTTTATAATTAAAAATAGTCCAGAGCAGTCCATCTTAATAAAGACTTAAGTAGGATGCATAAGCGTCCTATCAAAATGTTTGTTTTTGGGGGTGAACGCTGAACCCAATTGGGATCGATTCCGACACACCCGTGATGACCCCGAGAGGACAATGGCGGGAGAAAATGAAAGGATGGATGCTACAATAGACTTGAACCCGATCCTCGAACTCGTTCACGACTGATGGATCAGGTATTGTGCTAAGCTAGTTCCACCGTTGCGAAGAAATCATTTTCAAATTTTTTTTTTAGGTATGCCAAAAAGGTGTTTCATTTCTTGACGGGGGCAAGATATGGCATCCGGGAACACACCTGGTTTCCGTCGTACCGGTTTCTTCTTGCCACCGCTGTTGCAGAAGCGGACTTTGCTAAAGACGCTAAAGAGATGCCTGAAGCCTCGGGGCTCTTTGGTGGGACTGGACCGCCTCTTGTTGCTGGTGACCTTCTCGCTGTTGGACTCGCGGGCCTGACGCTTCTGTCGGATCAGGGAGCTGGCGATGGCCGCCGCCATCGCCCCCTGTTAGGCCCCTGAAATGTTTTTTTCAGTCCGGGACGGGCGTCATGTCAGAGGGGCTGAAATGTCCACTGCTGTCACAGCGCCGGAGGAAGTTCTGAAGAATCCTTGATGGCAACTTTTTAGGCTTGGGTTTCATTCCAGATGACGACGTGAGTTTTTACTTTACGGCAAAGAGTGTCGTATCACGTGAAGGATCCTTGATGACTGATTTTGATTTCCAATCCAGATGACGATTGAGCTTCTTGGTAAAAAGTTGACATCATCTGCGACCGCTTCAGCCAGAAACTTTTTTTTCCTCAATAAAAACAGTTGCGTCAAAAAGCTTCTATTAAAATCGCGATTCTTTTTTCCTCAACTAAATCATGATTTCTCCCGATGATGAAGAATCAAACGTGTTGGCCATATCTGAATCCACTGGAGTTACATCCGACAATAACGAAGGTGAAAAGCACGAAAATAATAACGGATGAGTGAAGTGTAAAAACTTGCCTTCATCCAAGTTTAGGTACGCCATAGTTACGATGCATCCTTGGTAGCTATCTCCCGCGGGCACAAAGAAAATGCACCGCACAAAAAAATAAAATAATGAAAAAAAACTGAACCTCCGCTTTAGCTTTCTCCATAAATATTCATGAGGATAGCAGCAAGCGCTTCGACATGCCTGCCAGGAGGTTTTTCTGCGGCTTCAACTTCAACCGGCACAATGCGGCAAGTCATAAGTTGATGGCGATGAGAGAGAATCCAAAATGTGGACACGGTCCGGACGCTCCATCGGTTTCGGTCCTCGTCGCCGGCTGAACGTCGCCGAATGTGGCGGGATTCCGAGAGAAGAAGGGTGTGAGAGAGAGAGAGAGAGCGATAGAGAGAGGGAGGGGAGGGAGGTGGAGGTGTGGAAGAAGCTCCTAAAAATAGTCAGCCTGATGTTTCATGTTGCTCCCACATCACAACGTTTCTCTCCATCCACACATATGCCGACTCTTAGTGAAAAAAATAAAAAAATTCAGTTTGTCGAGAATGTAAAGGAATCCATTCCACTGTGATGCAGCGGCGTGATTCAGAAACTTAAAGGATGAAAAAAAAAAAAAAGTGGATGCAGCAGGAGCAATTTTGTTCTCCTCAGAGGCTGCGCCAAAGACATACTCCTGAGATTTCACGTTGAGGGACGCCTTTGAAAACACTTCCAAACAAGAGATCTTTGAGGTCTTCATTAATTTTTTTTGTGTGTGAAAAATAATCAAATGTAAAACAAGGACTGCAGTCCTCAAGGTCTTTTACGTGCTATCGTGTTGAGAATTAACATTAAGCTGACTCGTCATATCTTTTCACCCTCATTATTATTTTTTGTTATCATAATACAACTTTTTTTCTTGGCAACTTTTGAATTCCTCTCTTATTTAGGGGTACACATGCTAATGATGTAGGGCTATACGAGGGAGCCAAAGGTTTGCGAAACAGCCATGTTTGGATGTGTGGCGAGCAACATTACACAAGCAGCTTTTAGGCGCCGAACGCTCGCTCACTCGCTCGCCGTTCACTGAATATTTCAGCAAGCAGCACAAACACTTTGATGCTATTAAAAACTAATCCAGCACAACCAATCAGTTTGCCCGAGGCGGCCACATGCACAGTACAATGTGTAGATAAAGTAGAACTTCATCATCTGGAAGGAGGGGGAAAAAAAAAAAACAGGTCAGTGCCTTCAATTACCGATGTGTATTTGTGTACCTGCGCACTAGGCTGGGCCTCTTGGATATTTTACACTTGAACATGGCCGCCACTTTGCTTTTAACGCCGGTGCATAATGACAGCTTCATTAACTTCTCCAGTGCAAACCTCGCCAATTATGATTATGATCATAATGGCTTTTTTTTTTCAAACACTGACCTGCTTTGTCATCATGCACACACTTTGTGTGTGTTCACTCATGAGTTTGATGCAGGTATGTTTCCTGATCAATACACAAAGCGCCAACATCAGAGGGCAGATTAAAGTCGTCAGGTAAAGACGAAACCTCCAAGCAGCTCACGCACACGCCGATAAGCCAAACTTAATGATGGGCTATTATTAACGGTGTTAGTAATATTAGAAGAAAATCTGGGCCATGCATTGTCATCATAGAGTTTTTTTAAAAAGCCTTCAGATTTTTAAATAGTGTGAAATGGTGGGTAAACTCGTCAGTCAATATCACACATACAAAATAATTAGTCATCACTGTCAAGGAACACAAAGAGAACAAATGGTTGCACTTTTAACTAAAGATACATATGTGGGAGCCACGTAAGCTGATTCGAACCCAGAACCTTTTCACTATGAGACAGATAGACTTAACACTGGCGCACTATGCTGCCGAAATGACAGGTGGTGCGGAGTGGAGACACGTCGCCATCTGCTGGACGTAAGCATAACTGCAACTGTACTGCTCACATTATGGGAAGTGCTAGATGTTGACTAGCATGATTTTAGTCACTCAAATTACTAGTAGCATGTCAACTAGTGCAAAGTTTTGTCTCACGAGTAACATACACGCGAGCGCAGGCACAAATTGCAAAGCAATGTAACAAAATTCATCCTAAGCGTGCGTGTCTTAAATATTTGATGGTAAATCCTTAATTGAGGACCTTCTGCTTTTGCAACATTTATGAGTGTGAAAACAAAAAAAAAGAGAACAAGCGCTGAGTGATCTTAGTATTCTCACGTATACGCTGCATCTCTGTTTTAGTCACTGAAATTCGGATACGTGTACGGTACTCACATTATTGTTAATCAATATTTATACGCACCTCCATCAAAGTCCTCATCTTCTGTATCCGAATTAAATAGTTCGCCATTAAACGTGCCAAGTTTCCTCTCATTATCTCTTACTTCAAATCTTAGGGCACAATACTTTGTGTGGCTTTGCCAGCAGAAAGAGTCAATATTATTTAGGCCGCTAGAGGGAGACATAGAAAGATTCACCATACACATAAATGACACTGGTTAACTGAAGTACTGTTAATCAATTGTTAGACATGGTCTTAGTCTCATGGTGTTAAAACAAGTCTGCAAATTCTAACCAAACCAGGAAATGCAATTCCTTGTTAGAAAACAGCAAGCTGTTAAAATATCAAATACGCTGACCTAACTGACTTGACCGACGTGACTGACGTGCTCGTCGTGACGCCTCACTGGGCTTGCAGCTCTCTTTGACGACGTTGCCCTCATCCTGGTGCACCTCCTCGCTCTTCTTTTCGCAGAGACCGCAGTACGGACTCATTTGGCCCTTCAACGGACGGATTTAATTGGGAAGTTAGTGAACGGAGAGCTGAGTGCCGCTCGCTTCCTGACAAAAACACTTCTCAGCTGTTTTCAGTGCAACACTTTTAGCCACGAGGTATCAACACACTGAGGTATCAAGGCCAACCGTGGCACCCGACCAGACGCTTGACCGGAACTTGATACGACGACTTTAAAATGGTGTTAGCGTGTGCCTATTTTCAACGGAGCTCAGTCTGCTCTCGCTAGATAAAAGATCTTTTTGATGCACGCATAAGAAGTCGAGTTTGTCTCTGGAGCCTGCGATTGAGCGATTCACGTCGGGGGCGAAGAACGTGATGTGTCAGTAAAGAGAACAGCTATTTTGGGACTAGAAGGTGAAGCGGCGACTATTTATATCGGGAGCGTTCAACAAACACTGTCAGAGGGCGCTGTCGTCCCCGCAGCTCCGAAATGCAAAATCGTGTCAGGAAACGCCGCAGCTAGGAACTCAGGTCTTGTTCCCTGGATTTATTTAAAAAAAGCAACGTCATTCAGGAAGTGATGCGTGGCCGCAGTGGTGATGTTGAATCCGCCGGGGTTGATGGGAACGTTAATGCAGCTCTGCCCTCCATCTGCTGCAGCCACATAGTCGCATTACATTAAAGTGACACATCGTATTTTATAGCGTAATCGAAAGCTCCACAACGAGACGCGCACTTTCAGGGTATCGCCACTTTGATTTGCCATCCTTCACCGGTCTCCATGGCGTTAAAGAAGCACGACGTTCGGCCGGTGAGGTCAAACCGCTTGAAGTTGCCCGATAGGACCGCAAAAGCGTCAGCGCGAGGCTTCACGGTCATGTCGTCCTTGCACCTCGGCGCTGATGATCCATGCCAGTGCAGCAACATATTTTAAACTTAATGGGACTTTTTAATCGATAGAGAACACTCAACAGCCGTAAAAGTCTCCTCTGGCTTCCAGCACATAACCTGACCCCTCCCCCTACCGAAACCGAAGCTGCTACTGCAATACGTAGCATGGACAATTAATGAAGTTAGCTGAGGTAAACGAGCGGAAATTATTAACTCAGTTAATAGATAATTGTGGAACTTGAGTGGAAATTACTGGAGTTAGACTGAAGTTCGATAAAGCTGAAGCTGGCTTAAGGCAAAGGAAGCTTAGTGGAAGTTGATTGGAGTAAATGAAAGCTAATTGGAAGCTAATGGAAGCTAATGGACGCTTATTGACAATCGCGAAAAACTGTAGAAGGTATTCAAGCAACTGGTTGAATTTAGAATCTGGAAGTTGGCAGAAGAAGGTAGCGGAAGGTGGCTCAAGTGACTCTGAGACTGACATCTTCATCGGGAATGACTGCTAAAAATCCATGAAAAGCTTATTAGCGGAATTATTCCAACAGACTGTCATTGGCGGTGGCAGAGTGCACTTGGCACGGACGTCTACAAACCGTGAAAGAGTTTAGCGAGTGACAATCAAGCCGACGCACGCACAAACACGACAAGAGGAACACACTCATCCTCTGGGACGCAGTCTCTCAGGTTACTGGCGGCGGGTCACAACATTCCATAACGTTGTCCATCCCTTCCCGCAATCAATACAAACACACAGACTGATGTCTGGCGAAAACAAACCCACACTGAGGATGACGATTCACTTATCCGTACGCTAAACGACTCGACTTCAACTTCAACATTTTATGGGTCCTTCACGACATATTCTTGTGGCGGCCATGTTGGGTTTAGGACTTCCCGCGGGACACAAAGTGAATGAAGGCTGCGTGTCGGCAAAACACTTAGGATCAAAAGTGGGTATGACTCAGCAGCAGTCTGCTCCTTGGAGATGCCGTTCCGGCTACTAAGTGGCTTCTTATTGCACCTCACGTCGACTGAAGTGGAATTCCGGTAAAGAAAAACTTGATATGTTTCAGAGACAGTCCAAAAAATGTCATGAGGTTAAATAAATGTTCAAATAGCTTGCCATGAATGAATTTGAGGACAGTGAGGACAAACATACATGTTTCTCAAAGAGAACGAATGATGACTTTCCATCAATTTGCCCAGTTTGTCTTCTCGCCTTGGCCTGTCTTTTTGTCTTCATTGGAATCTCCACAAATGTCTCCTGCTATTGTCACTCATTACCTTTCTGTCAAAGTTCCTGGAAGTCACTGTTTGTCTTTTCCAATCAAATCATCCTCCTGTCTGTCTCTCACGATACCTTTCTGTCTCCCTGTATTTATTTACAACAGTCTGGTTGGAATCTGTCTTGCTGTCTCCTGCTTGTCTCGTTTACTCAAAAATATCTTTCTTGTCCACCTTGTTATTCGTCTCTCTGCTTATCGCTCATTCTGTCGAGCCTGCCTGTCTATCTCCCCTTGGCCCACCTGTCTTACTGAGTTTTGCTGCATCAGGATTTTTTTTTTTTTTTTTTATAAACTGCTGGGCCCATAACAAACCCAGCACACACAAGCTGGCTGCACCAGATCCCATAATAACCACACCTAGGATGTGGGGATGAGCAGCTGCATTGAGGATACCGCAGTGTAGTCCACTTCTACCCACCATGCATCACGGTCGTCCCCACCCTCCGCTCCCCAACTTCCCTGCCCGCCATCCCGCATCACAAACTTGCATTGCCTTCCTTACCTGCCGGTGCCTTTTCTTTGCTTTCCATTTCACGCTAGGCTCAGCTTGGTTCGGCTAAGCTTTGGCTGGCGGCTCAGTCCGGCGAAGTGTTGGCACAATTCCACTCGTCGTCGCCGCCTCCCTCGTCGTTTCCCCTCCTTCCTGACTCAGCTGGACGAGTCGACAGGCGTAGCCGGTGGGTCAATAAAACCCGGCCGACAATGTCCACGCCGGAATGGGGCGAACGAGCCAAAATGGTGGTTAAAGGAACGGGCGAAGGCTGCGGATGAGACGACTTGTTTTCCCGCCGAGGCTCGTGCGTTCGTTCACCTGTGCCGCTCTCTCTCTCTCTCTTCCAATGTCTCTCAGCCCTCCTTCCTCTCTTCCCACTGTATTCCAATCTCTCTCTTCCGCCCCAACGTCTCTCTCTCCCCTCTCTCTCTCTCTTCCAATGTCTCTCTCCCCTCTCTCTCTCTATTCCAATGTCTCTCTCCTCTTCTTTCTCTCATCCAATCAAACGCTCCCATTCGCTTTCGCCTTTTCAATCACTCTCTCTCCCTTTTCCAATGTCTCTTTACCCTCTCCCTCTTTTCCAATGTCTCCCTCCCCTTTCTCCATCCACCCCATCCCTCTTTTTCAAGAACTTGACAGTAGTGATAAAAAAAAAAGGCTTCGCAAACAAGCGAGTTGTTGTTAAAAGACTTTATAGTGACTCTACTGTACAGTGAAGAAGAGGAGTGGGAGCCTTGCTCCATGGTGACGTTTGCATAAAGAAATCAATGGCAGAGCAGCAACACAAGAAATCACAGTTCAAATGTTCTCAACAACAAAAGAGCACGAAACAAATCACGTCGCAACCAACCACAAGTGTGTGTTTGTGTGTGTGTGTGTGAGAGGGGGGGCACTTGTATGTTAGTGGTGTGGAGGGTCATACATTGCGTGTTTGTGAAAGTTTTTTTTTTTTCACTAATTGCACTTGAGGGTAAGGGAATGGGAATCGCAAGACGATGATTACATTTTCTTTGTAGTATTACAAATATGCTGGATTCTTTTTTTCAGCCTTTTCACAACACGTATTTCACAGGGAAAAAAATAAAAATTGTGTTCGAACCAACCAGCTCAGGAAGAATTTAGTCCCGGGAGCATTTCGATTATTGAGAGTGTCATAATACTTGTTGCATTTATGTAAATTAAATTAAATTTAGTTAATGAATGAAATTATTTTGTAATTTATCTTGCTTATTAATTGACAAATGCATTCACAGTATAATTAGTACAATATATAATAATAGATTTACTTCTTAAATTGAATAATTGGTTAACTTGCCCATATGAGATAATTAAATGACTACATGATAAACGGGTGTGTCTGAGCTGGTTGTCGACAACAATTAACAAAAACATCACAAAATATACTAATGTTAAAAAAAATCCAGGTCATTGAGGCTCAACAAAAACTGATTTACAAAGTCCACAAAATACAGCAGATATGTCCATTTGGAGCTAATACAAGAAAACATACAAAAGAAGTGATTTATAGCTGCAGCAGTGGAAAAACAACAACAATCCAAGATAGAGGAGATATTAGTGCACGTTGTCTACGAGGAACATTCTGTCACGATGCAGCAGATTTTCAAACCTGAGTGCTGACGAGCAGCGGGTACCGGATGCGGCGGTAAAACCGGGATTGGACGTACAATCAAAGCTGAGCCCCAGTGTTTGCATAAAGACCAATCCTGCCGCGTTGATCGTACGCGTGCGTGCGAAAGGGGAGGCAGCTTTAAATTTTTTACGCACAATTTAAAAAAAAAAAAAAGTGTAATAAGCATGTCAGGCCACTAGTAGGCAGCATTGTGACGAAGATACATGTTCACAGAAGAAGGCGTCTTTTGAATACTACTCAACATGATATTTCAAAGTATTCTTGGTACCTAAACTATTCAATTTTTTTTTTTCACTTAAGTCACGGCTCATCTGAAGCTTAAATTAAATTTTGACCAGCAAAGATAAATAAAATAAGCAAGCAAAGGCTTGTACCTAGAAAAACTCCAAGGGTGGGGCACTTGTGAGTCACGGTACCATTGTATATGGAAAAGTGAACCAAGTTTGAAATTCAAATCATTCCTGTTTTAAAAAAAAAAAAATGCTAAAATACAGTTTGTTTTGTCTCACAAAAGAATTTCAGTATTTAGTCAAACTCGCTTTCAAAATGAGGCCTGTTTGCAAACAGGAAAGTGTGAACGACTTAGCAGTGGTCTCACGAAGCGGGAATGTGGTTTCGGAGTGTGGCTAATACACACGCTAAAGGCCCTGCAAACACACGGACGCTAACACACACATTTACTAACACAATTGTGACATGCTCACATACAAACACACTTCACACACATGCTCTTAAATGGTCGCTTGCAAACATCCACGCCAGCGCATATGCTAACACATGTGGACGCTAACACTTGCAAGCTAACAAACACACTAGAATACTGTACGTACGCTAACACACGCTCCCTCGCATATACACGCTAACACATAAGTATGCTAACACGCATACGAACGGAAATATTCATGTAGGCTAACACACACACACAAACAAGTGTATTTAGCACCGTGGCTCACGAGCGTGACTACAATCAAGAGGAGTGTGGTTGGTGCTTTTTTTTACATTCTGTGCAAAATATGAATTCGATGATAAGCAGTAGTCGGTACCGTTCTGGCTTCTTGGGATTATTTACATTTGAGTACCGTCCAGACAATCGACTATTTTTCTTTTTTTGTAACAAAAATGCTTGTTGACAATCGTACAGTGGGGGGGAAAAAAAGCTTCACGGTGATAATCCAGCTGCTGTTCCAAAGTGGAATTGAAAAGAAGTTACAAATTTGTCCCACAGCTTCACGTGGAGGCCAAATGGAGTTCAAAACGTAGCATGTGATTTTTACATTCAGACATTGTGGTTTGCAAAATAAGAAGCTATTTCACATTCAGTGTGTGACAACATAATGAAATTGCGATCGTGAGTGCCTAGCAATTAGCACTTGTAATTAAGATGAGAAATCGTTCTCGCTGATTAGTTTCTCATTAAAAAAAAAAAAGTTTTGAGAATGTTTTCATTCTTAGTCTAGCAGTTTAACACGTACATGTTTTTAGATATGCTTTTAGTCCCTAGCGCCACACTGAACAACAAAGATACTATTTTTGTTGCCGTGACGACCGTGATGTGGTTCTGCTGGGTGTAGCAACTTGATGTAGATTGGATCGTTTTGATTTTCTGCAGACCAGTTTGGTGTCTTTTCACAGCATCCCTGATAGCCAAGTGAAGGTCCTGGTGGGATTTCCCCGGGCAGACGTTTGCACGGGCGATTTCTCCAGCTCAATTTTTCCAGGTGAAATTGTCCAAGTGGATTTCTCTTGGAGGTTTCCGCCAGGTTGAGTGTCAATTTTTGCAAGTGGGTGGACAACACCAGGTAAATCGCTCAGGGTGGTCAATCCAAGAGGATCGTTTCAGAGTTCAAGTCGGGTTCTTTGGGTGGATGAAACTGGGTGCACGGCTCCTTTTCGATTTCTCCAGGCAGGAGATGTCAGCCTGAAAGCAGAGCGGACATCTCGAAGGATTTTTCCGGGTGACTCATTCTGAAGGCCTCCGGCAGGTAAGTACACAGTGAGTGAGGAGAACTAAGAAGACTATAAAATAGACACCTGGCTGACAGCGTGGCAAAAATGTGGGGCAAAAAAAAAAAAAAAGTTTAGAAGAACTTATCATCGATGCGGAAGTGCGGCCGCGTGACATCATCCGGGTTGATGAAGACCGAGATGGACTTCCCGGGGTTCTCCGTGACCAGTTGCTGAAGCTTCTTGGCCAGGCGGTCGTCGGGCTGGTTCTCACCGCCCGCGTCTGACTGCGGCGACGGCAGGTTGCCGGTGCTGCCGCGCCACTGCAGCTCCACCGTCAGCCTGTTGGCGGCCTTGGCGTGCTCGATGGTGGTGCGCAGGTGTTCGGCCGGGTCGGAGCGCACCGACGAGAGCTTGCGGGCGTGCAGAACGGCCGTGTCGTCCGACAGGTGCTCCAGCATGTTGCACTGCGGGATGAAGTAGTTGGGGCAGGTCTTGTTGACCAAGCAGTGCTGCAGGTCGTCGATCAGACCCAGCAGGAAGTGGGCGGAGAAGTCGTCCTGCGCCAGGTAGTTGGCGGGCAGTCGGTCGCAGGCCCACAGCATGACGCTGCGCAAGTGGTAGGGGCTCACCGCCTTGGGACGTGACAGCAGCTTGACGATGATGGCCTTGCACGCCTGGTACGCCTGCATGAGGCCGGGCGAGATGCACTTCTTCAGCTGCACCTCGCTGCGGGCGAACGACAGCCGCCACTCGTTCTCCCGCCGGCCCTTGTGCGAGCAGGCGGGCACCAGGTAGAAGCCGCTGATCACCTCCTCCTCTGTGATCTTGCCGTCCCAAAAGTGGTTCTCCATCAGCCAGCTTTGGGCCACGGCCGGCCAGCCCTTGAAAGACACCACGGGCACGACGTCGTAGAGCATGCGGCTACTGCCCACGCCGAGGATGACCGACACCACCGTGCCGTTGCGCTCCACCTTCTCCACTCGGGGTACGCCCCTCTGCGGCTTCTTCTGTACCTGTAAGGACGGAAACATTGCAGAACATCTAGAAATGCCTCATAGCAGTAAATATTCTCAGAAACAAAAAACAGACCTCCAGAAGCACCAGCGAGACAGCCTGGTAGAACCAGTCGGCCACCAAGGTGGGCGAGAAGAAGTAGTTTGCTGCTCCGCTGATGTGCTCCACCACCGTGCAGCAGTCCTTCCACTTGCTAATGGTGCCCTCGTCAAATAGTCGCAGGCTGAGCCAGGAGTGTCCCAGCGCTGAGTGCCTCATGTCCAGCGTGACCGGTTGGTTCCGGTCGTGCAGCTTAAGCGCCGGGACCAGCAGCGTAAAGTCCATGTCGTAGTCGGCACCACGCGCATACACACTCAGCTCATCCGGATCCATGTCCACCACGCCTTCGCGGACGCCACCCGACAGCAGCAGGTACTCGTTGGCCACAGGCAGCTTCTGGTCCAGTTTTTGGACCATTCCTGGAGGACCCGACAGGACAAATACAATAAATGTATGCTTGTGTATTTGTGTGTTACTATTTATATATGGATTTTAAGCTCCTCACCTAGCATGGAGAAGATGAAATCCTTAGCCGTGTGTATCTCCAGGGCCCGCTGATCGTCGTACTCGCGCTGGTCGTGTTTGCTGAACTCCTGGATGAGCCTGTTTAAGTCCTCTATGCGGGCCGCCGACCTGAAGTCCAACTCGGGGCCGACACCGCTGCTGCCGTGGGGCAGCCTGCCGGTGGCGGCCATGGTTGGGCTGTTCCCGAGGCTTCCCGCAGAGCCGGCGCGACTGGAGAGAGCGGGGGCGGCCATAATTCCTTCTCCACAGGGATTTCAGCGGTCTTTCACACTTTGCTGCTGCCCGAGATGATGAATCGAAGCGGGTGTTAACACTCAGGACGAACAGCAACCGACCGCATCCAAAATCACATGCACATCAGCAAACACAACAACCGGAAATAAGAAATACACTTCCGCTAAAATGCTTTCAAAATATAACCTTAATTCATCGCGAGTGTATCCAGATAAATAACCTTAACCCTAATAAATAGGATTAGGGCTGCTATTAAATGCACTGATTTGATTTATTTTATCGACTCCGTAATAACGGCTGAATGGATATCCGATCTGTGTAATTTTGTTAATCAGACACAAGATGGCGGTGTTGGACAGAATTTAGTCAAGTTTGTCTTTCGGTGATTTTTTTTTTTTCAGTACTCAAAGATTGTCATTATTACACACTACGTATGACTGCGTTATTAAAAAAAATATATTAAAATAATTTTGCTTCAGTTCAAAGTATATTAAAAAGTTCAAACCAGTTTCCATGATGTTTTCATCTAGGCTAGGGTAAACATCTAAAGTCACATAGCCCGATATTCTTTACTGCAGCGTTTGTTTGTTCTACATGTAAGCCCTCCGGGTACCGTGAGAAAGTTTCTTTTCTATGCACGTTCTAAACATAAACACATTTTCTGAGATACAGGTAGTGACAGGGTTGATTGATCAGGGCCGTGAAAGGTCAAAGGTCCATCACACCGACAAACCTCACGACTGGCTATCGAATTTCTGACGACCTCGGTGCATCCAATGTTGATATTAACAGAGCTCATGCTGACCCTAACAAAGCATTTTTTTGGCAGGAAGTTGTGTTTCTGTTCCCCCTATAGAGCAACCACAATAGCATTCCCAGGCTTGAGCGGACCGGAGCCATCTCCAAGGGGGTCCGAACATTTGAAGATGTTAAAAAAGAAGGCACATTTGATTTTTAGGTCCCTATGGAGAAGCCTTCTTAAATCCAATAGAATAATTTCACATGAATGTGAGGTTTGCAGTGCTGTTTTTTTCTGCTTTTGATCTGTAAATGGATTCTGGGTCACATTGGTCACGCTGGTAGGAGGAATAAATGGCACACATTCAGAAGCCGTAACAACGGGATTAAATCCATTTTTCAAACATCCATCCAAAAATAAATATACGGTCGTTGCCCAATGATAAGAACGTGTTGCTGAGAAATATACGCTTTTCTTGGCATCCCTAAAATTTTAGTGTGCGTTGGTGAGGTGACATTTTTTATTTTGCTCATAAACAAAACAATGAATAACTTACAAACTTATATAATAAAAAAAAACAGGATACACATTAACTAGAGTGTCCATTTGTGCATTAAAATTGCAAACATCGGCCGATGTGGCCGACAAGTTACAGTTGATGGAGGAAGGAATCTTAGAATCCAAAAGACGAAGCTTCTTAATTTGTTGCGGTCAAACGCACTTAAGCTTGCTTCCTCTTCAGCAGGAAGCGTCATGCCCTCTGTCACTTTTGCAAAATGGCGTCTTCCGCTTTGGAAATGGTGTTTGCTCAATGGTGACAAATTTTGCCTTACCTTACCAACAGAAAATTAGTCAGCTCATTTGAAACCCAGAATTTCAATTTGAATCCCTAATCCTACTTTTTCATTTGATGTCCTTCTCAAGTCAGTGTCTGCCCGCGAGTATGCTCATCTGCAGACATTCCTCCTTGAGCGCCACCACTTCACTTTTATATCCGGCGGCCTGTCCGCCGTCGGCGTAGCCGCACGGCTGCTTCTTGGCCGCCAGGGGCGTTTCCAAGGTGACGGAGGCGCCGTTGAGCACGTCGGCCTGCGACGGCATGAAGGAACCCCTGCGGCACGCCACCGACATCAGAGCGGAAAGAGCTCGGCCCACGTCGTGCCTGGCGCCCTCGTTGACGAAGCAGTACAAAATGGGGTCGGCGACACAGTTGAGGCTGGTGAGAGCCAGCGTGACGTGGTAGGCGGGGAATAAGCGTTCCTCCGAACCGCAGTCGCACGGCCTCCGAAGAAACATCACGCTCCGCACCAGCAGGAGGACGTGGTACGGCCCGAAGCAGAACAACACGATTAGAATCAGACTCAGCGCCAGCCGCTGGATCTTGGCTTTCTCCTGCTGTTCGGTGGAGACGTTGCAACGCACGGCGGCCAGGATGCCGCGGTAGGCCACCAGCATGGCGGCCCACGGAGCCAGGAAGCCCAAGAAGATCCGGTACAGGTTCATGCCCGCCACCCAGTCCTGCATGGGGTACTTTTCGAAGCAGAAGGTGTGGTTGAAGCGGCCCTGGAAGAGCTCGTCGTGGAAGAGAGGCGCCGAGTTGGCTATGATTTCCATGAGCCACACGGTGGCGCTGACCAGGATTGCTGCATGGGGCCCAAAAATAAATAAGGCTTTTCTTTTAATCAATTAATTTTTATAAATTTTTAAAAACTGACCATGTATAGGCTTTTTTTTTCTGAAAAAAAAGACCATGTATAATAAAGCTTATTTTAATTAAAAAAATTGGGACATACCTGTCTTGACACGTCGCACCTTGACAAACCGTAGTGGGTAAGCCACCGCCAGGTAGCGGTCCAGCGAGATGCAGCAGAGGAAAGCGATGCTGACGTAGATGTTGGTGTAGAAGATAAAGCCAAAGAGTTTGCAGCTCTCCTGGCCGTGGATCCAATCGTCGCGCTGTAGGAAGTAGTCGATCCACAGCGGCAGCGTGCCGATGTACAGCAGGTCCGCCACGGACAGATTAATCAGGTACACGCCCAGCTCGTTGTGTTGCCGCACCTGGATGGAGTACGAGGCATCAAATCTAGCACCCTCTAGTGGCCCGGCATGCACGCTGAGCACAGTGAGAGTTTTTTGACTTTGTTCGTCGATGCTCACCTGCATGAGGGCGGCCCACAAGGCCAAGCAGTTGGTGGGCAGGCCCAGCACCATGACGATGATGTAGAGCGTGGGCTGGAAGTACTGATCCACCTTGCTGTCCACATTACAGAAGGAGATGTTGCACATTGTCGTCAATGTGTGTGAGTGTGCGTGATTCATATGTGCCAAGTCACTCTCAGCTTTGCGGCTTCCTGCTCGTCCGCCATTTTAACAACAACACGGTGTCCTCCTCTTCCTCCCAACCGGCTCGGGCCGAGGCGTCCTTCCCGTGATCTGTCATGACAACCGATTCCCGTCCAAGGGCCCTAAATTTATCATCATCCGCCGCCTCGGCCCCACCCCTCGTCAAGGCGCCGCGTCTGATTGGAGAGACGGAGGCTTGAATGGCGGTGAAATGGAAGCCGTCTTATCGACGCTGGACCGGGCCTCGTGGGGCCTGAGTGGGCCTCATCAATCTTTCAGAGATTAGCGTGCGTGTTTGTGTGTGCGTGTTTGCAGTCGCTGATGTTCTGGCTGGTCCACGACTTGGCACAGCTTGTGCACGCCACCTGGAACACAAACATTAACAAATACACTCAGATGTCTGCGGTTCGGTATTGAAGCATGAACAAAAGAACCGCATCATTCATAAATGAGGTAAATAAAAGAAGAGTTTGAATGAGGGATGAAAAAAGAAAAAAAAGAAGCCTTTTTGAAATTGTTTGAAAAAAAAAAAAGCATGACAAATCACATGACAACTCAAGGAACTCTAGAAAACCTTTCAAGGATCAAGCATGTCAGCAATGTGCTATCTATAAATAGACACCAGCAGACCCAGGTGCTCAGGCCAGACTTGACTGGAGAACCAAACAAAGACGGGAAGTCCAACGCGCTTGCACAACTGCGACAGGAAGTGAAACCTGACTCATTTTTAACACAAAGAACCTGAACTGTATTTGGACCTCATTGACACAGGTGAACCAAATATGTTAGCTAAGTGTGAAGTACTCACAACAGGAAGTCAACAAATACTCAAACACACTCATCGTCTCATCGGGAGAAACAGCGCCCCCTTCAGTCATTAGGCAGCAAATATCAGAAACGGAGAGAATTAAGACGTCAAGGTATCAAATCAACGCATTTTTTCGGCTGATCTCAAGTGTCCGCCGCTTTTTTTTTGTATTTTAAAAAGGTCGACTTGTCTTATCATGTTAATTATCAACAATAAGACCATTTGGAAACGGAAACTCTGCGTGTGTGCATGTTACGATCATGTTCAAGTAAAATTATGGCTGACAGAAACACACAAAGAGACACACACACCTCTTTCCTTCCTTCCTTCTTTGGAATGCCTGAAAAAGCATTTGTGGAATTTCAGGTGCGGTGCCAGACTGGGAATAAAAACACGATGACATCAGTAAAATGGATCCGTCACTTCCTGCGTGGAAGTCCAGTAAAGCCAGTGACCAAATAACGAATCGAAATATTAGGAGTGCTTTGCCAGTGGCTTTCTGAATGGCGAGACGAACAAACCCCAAAAATAATTCCAGATGCAAAAATCCATCGCTGATTAAAATTTGCAGTCGACCAGTTTCATCTCATATAGAATCTCATTCAAAAGAGTGTACCTAATAAAATGACAGGTTGTAAATAGCGGACGATTATTTCCCACATGGGCGGGCCCGCTCGTTAGACTTGCCTGGAGGCCGAAAATGACCGACTTTAATAAACGTGCACCTTCTGCTTCATTGATCGCATCTCACCGTGATCGGATAACCAAATGGGAATGAAAGAGATGATGTATGATATCTGGTGGGTCATTTCATTTCGCTTGTAGCATCGGATTTGCTGCCGGACAAGACCAGCCAGCTTCCTAATAAACAACCACACACACACACACACACACACACTTGCTAGTAAAAGCCAATAAACACGAGCGCTGCCTGGCAAGCGGCCGCACCTCGGACAAAAGGACGTGAACCGAAAGGAAAGGTTACACAATATTTGGATTCACAACATGAGGAGAAACTTGAGTCTGTTCACACACAAAAAAAACGTCATGTGAGCGAGAACATTGGCACCCAGAGAGCGCAAGTGAATTTTCCAAACGTCTCTCCTGTCTTGCAATGATACAATAGTGTGTGTGCTACAATGGCGGGTTGCTCGTGTGTGTTTGTCAGTGGGCTTCCTGGCTGCCTTCCTGTGTTCTGTCTTTTTTGTCTGATTGCTCGCTTGTGTTGTGGTTGCGCATGATGAGAGACATGTGCTCGTTTTTTTTTTCTTCCCTTTCTTTGCCGTCCTCGTTTTCACAAGCGACATTGATGGAATCGGATTTATCGGCAGACAATTTATTTTATTACGCCGTTAAGGGACAAATGAAAGCTGATAGAGGCCCTTCGCGTAATATTTTTTATGGGGAATCTTCAAAATGAGAATCATGTGTAGAACTTTCCGGGCTGAGAACGGTTCCCTGTGGGATGCCAGGAACAAAAATATCCTCTTCTTTCTGCCTGAATTATTTAAATGCAATTCTTCTGTGATTGACAGCAAACATTTTGTATTTCCGAGCATCCCCGCCTGCGAAATACATTTCTCGCCACTATAAATATATCCCATCAAAATAATTGGTTTTGATTCTTCAAGAGGGTCATTAATGTTTTAGTGAATCATCCTTGATGCTTTTCAAAGTGCTCAAGACAAACATCAGCAGGCAGGAATTTCCCCATGCTGAATTCCCCGCATCACGGGACTCATTGCTGCTTGATTACTAATTTTTATAGTCCCTTAACTGTGCAGTTACGTAAGCAGAGTTCAGAGGTTATTCAAATAGTACATCCAATTGAGTGAGAGTTGATTTTTGAAGACCACCCGGGTCTCGTCAACTTCAATGCGAACCTCAAAAATCAATAAAACGGCATATCGATGTCAGATCACCGTGGCAACGAAGCAGTCAATCAAATGGCTCCACGTTACAGATGAAAAAAAGGAAAAGTCATGTTTCACAAAAATAATAACTTCACATTTGTTGCATTCGTTTAGCCAATTTTTTTTTTACTAAGGTGAGCGAATGTTGTTGTTCCGCCATACTTGATCGATTTGAATACAAAACATTTAGATGGAGGACAGGGAACAAGTCGGTCCTGACATCCTGGCGACTTCCTGTCCAGTCGTCATGGAGATGGAGGAATTACGCAATACTAAATAGTTGCTGCTGTTTTTATCTAATCAACCAACGAGCGGTGACATAGAAACATCTGGCTGATTGTCTTTGCTTCTCATGACATCCTCTCAAGAACTCTGACTTTTATCTTCCATGCATGTTTTATTTTTGGATAGTTTCTAATTGCACAGGGGGGGGGGGGTGTTAGGAAAAGCCGACTAAAACATCTGAACTTTAAAAATATTTTTGATACATTTCATATCGCCTGGCATTTGAACAGGGGTGTGTAGACTTTTTATACTCACTTGATCATCATTTCTTTTTAAGCGGTAAGGCTTGTTTGTCTCAAATGAAGTGTGCAAAAAAAAAAAAAAAAAGATCTCGCATGTGGACCGCAGACGTCTGTCCTGTCCAGCTTGGAGGTTGCATCTCCAATTTCACAGCGCATCCTTCCTCACGGGCAAACATTTAAGTTTGTACGCTGCTGACATCACTATGCTCATTAAAAAAAAAGTTTAATACAATATATTTATCCTACATTTTGTTCTATTTCTTCCTCTCAGTGGTGGAGTATAGTAAAAAATGCCGGTGTTGCGTTGAGGACAAAGGCCAGCAGAGAGGATTGTGGAAAAAATGCGCAAAGCAAGAATTCTGGAGGAGGAACTGAGTAAGCATTGTTGATTGTTGGAAACATCAGGAAACGTTTGGGATTAGCAGACACGCACACGCGCTTGGCATTGTCGCCTACTTGACTCGATAATACTAACAATTTACATCTGGGGTCACCGACTAGGCGCCCCCCCCAAGGGCCTCATGGGATATTGTGATTTCCTAGGAATGGTGTATAAGTGACATTATTTTATTGGCCCTCACCTTTGTGGTCCAGTTTGACCCCAGCTTGTTTGAACTCACAGTTGTCAGCCCCCCTGGCACCGGCAACAAACTCTTTTGTGTTTGTTGTGTGGACAGGTTTTCTTTTAAACACACACAAGCAGTTCTAAAAAGGAGGATTTGTGTAATCTAAACCTCAACACAGAACTGGTTTGTGTCTATTTTAAGTCTAAGCCCATTCATTAGAATTGTTCAAAAACGTATTTAACTCCATTTAATACATTAGAAATCTTGTAGGTTGACTTTGCTTGACGCCTATGTGTGTTTTAACACAATTTCAAAGTGTGGAAACATTAATTGTGTTAGAGAGCAAGAGTCATAATATTATTCAAATAAAAATATTATCCCAGCCCCAACCTGCACGTCGAAAAAGATTTATACAGATGTGAAAAAGAGCAATATTAGTCAGCAGCACAAAAATGTGTTGATGGAAAGGCAGACAAATAAAGTTTCTACTCACATTCACTTTTCAATCCACAGCAAATAAAATAAGCAGTCAAATCCAACACAGATGTGGAAAAAAAATTATTAAAAAAAAAGTCTATCAATTATTTGCCGCCGGTAAAAGAAAGAAGAGTATCATGCATGTGAATCGAGGGGTGGCCGGCTGCACACTGAGACGAGCGAGAGAGACCACCGGAGGGAGGGGGGGGGGGGGGGGCGAAATGAGTGAATGAGGGTGGAGACGTAAACAGCTGCTACGCGACGTTACTTCCTGCGAGCTCCGCCAACATGTGCACCCTCCTTTACATTCTTCCTATACTATACACAAACATGGACGCCGTCTCTCTCTCTCTCCACCCACATGTAATCCATACACAAGACGCGCACATGGTTTGCCAATAAACAATCAATGCTTTTTAATGAAAACGATGTGCAGGAATGTGAGGAGGGGGGTCAACGAGTCCTTCTCGGTCTTTCTATTCAAGTGGAGTCCACAGAAGATGCCACTTTTTGTTTTTCTCCAAGAAGGCGAAACCATTGTGGACTTTGACGCAAAAATGTAGTCCGAGTAGTTCTTAAATTTGCTTCCTTTTTTTTTTTTTTTCATAGATGTCTATTTGGAGTTGATTAATTGTTCAGCAAAGAGCAAACCACATTTACCCATGACATTGTGCGCGTGAGCGCGCGTGCAAAAAAATAAGGTCGGAGCTTCGGGGGCAGTCGCTATATTCCAATTAAATGAAATGTTCCAGAATGTTTGCTCTTCCCACGACTTGTTGTCACATAGTCAACAAAAGTATTGAGACACAAAGGCAGCAACAACTGCATCCGGGAATTTCTTGCTCGTTTTATGGACTTCATTTTGTTTAGCCCAAAGTTTTATCAGCACGCAAAACCTCTAAGAGAGAGAGGGAGGGAAAAAAAGGACATTATTCTGGGCATACATTCAGACCAGCAAACAGAAGGGACCTCATGAGGCAGCTGAAAACAAATGAGAATTATTTACATTTTTGGTTGACAGCCGAGTTTATCACCGCTTTGACTTGAAATCTTAATTTACGAATAAATCCTGCTACGTCTCTGCACTGCTTGTGCCATTTTAGGATTGCTAGCGCTGCTATTTTGTTGAAACTGGATAGATCTTTGTTTATTCATCACATGGCATTATGAACGATTGTGTTTGAGAGTCATGCTTGTGCACGAGTGAGGGCCACAGCTTGGTTCACTCGGACACACTCAAATGTTGTTTACTCAATGAAACTGCCCCCTCTAGTGTTACATAATAGAACTGCATTCTCATTCATTTGCAGGGAAAAATGAAAACACCGCGATTAATATATTTTTTATTGCTAATGAGAAGACAAAAGAAACAAAAAATGCCATATTTGGTTAAAAACTTTATTAACAAATAAAAAGGCCACACAAACACAGTTAAGCTGCCTGTCAACCACTAGAAGCGACATGCCCACATCAGACATATCCTATTAAATATATTAAATGCTTCAATATTAAAATAGCACAGCCACTCGGATACACCGCATTACACATATATGTATTTTTATAATTTGTATATAGTGCATTTTGTAAATCTATTGACCACTTTCGAAGCAACTCGCTCATGCACTAGTTGCACTGTAGCGCCACCTGGTGCACGTTATGCACTTATATGAACAGTATGACAGCAGGTCAGAAATCATCATTGGACCTGAGGGATGAGTTCGAGAGGGAGGAAGAGAAGAGTGGTGATGGAGAAAAAAGGGAAAGGTGGTGAAGGAGAAGGAATAGAGGAGGACGGCAAAAGGAGGAAGCTCACCATCTTAGTAAGCGAAAAGGAAGGAAGAGGAAGAGAAGCATATTGCTGTGGAGGCGAGAGGCAAGGCAGCCGGGCCACTCTTAAAGGGACAGGATGCTGTTTTTGTTGTTTACATTCACAACTGTGTATCTGCGAGGTCGAGCTTGCACCACATTTTTAGCATTAGCGCTTTTTGCATCTACAATGTTTTAAAAGGAGCCCAGCACAGCCAGCAATTCATCTTCAGCTCTTCACAGTGATAACGAAACAAAGCCCACATTAGGATACAGTCAGTTTGCACGCAAACGATACTTTTTTTTTGTTACATTTAACATCCTGCTGCTCTTTTGAACACTAACTAAAAATTTATGCACCATAGTAAACATTCATTTCATCCAGCGTGTATTAACGTGCAGGCACGTAAGGAAAAAAGATAGTGCTGCCCTCCAGTGGACAGGAGGCCACCAAAGTAGGAATTACCTAAGCGACCAGCCACTGGAGGATGCTGGCGTCTTTTCCTCCAGTGGAGATGAGGCGGCTGTCATCGTGCAGGAAGGCTACGCTGGTCACGTGACTGCTGTGGCCACCATATTCGTGGCCTGGGGCCTAGAATATTTAAATATTTAACAAGGGTTCAACAAAGTACCACAACCAGAATAAACCCATACGGATGTTAGCATAGCAAGTTAGCACGGAAAACGAGAGGAGGGAGGGAACTCACCCTGGGTTGGGAGCACGGGAACGAGAGCAAATGCACTTTGCCAAAATCGTCAGCCGATGCCAGCAGGGAGTCGTCGTGTGACCGGCACACGCCGTTGATGTCTGTGCCATCTGCGCCGTCTGGCCAAATTCCTGTAAAACCACAAAAAAAAAAAAGTAGGCATAAAAACCAGTATTACAGTTTTTAATCATTCTTAAGAAAAACAGCAGACTAGCCTTGAAATAAATAAAAACAAATATACTGCCATCTAGTGGTTGACAGTGGTATTACAAAAGGATACAATCAATAAAATAAAAAGGTGCATAGCGGGACCGCAAAACTACAACCTGGAAATAGCCTAACCTACCAAAGGTGTTGAAGCTCAGCGTGCAGGTGGATGTGGCCCACGTGAGGTTTCGTACGGTGTCCATGTTGGTCACGTGTTTGCCGCTGGGTGCCTCCCCTGGAACACGCAACACCTTTACCATGTATTCATGTACGCACAAACAACAACGGGAAGAGAGCACTCACAAAAGAGGATCTCATAGTCTCCTGAGTTGGTGACCAGGTAGTGACTGTCAGAGGACCAGTCCACGTGGGTCACGAAGCTGGAGTGACCCTGAGGAACGCAAATTAGAATAATAATCATTACGATAAGAATCTGTAAAGTTGCGAGTAGAAATAAATGACACTAGCACCCCCTGGAATTTGCCCTGAAAAACAAAATGGCTTCTAAACATTTGCTTGCCAAATTTGTGCCCGTAAGACCACGTGAAAAATATTTTCTGCTGTGTTTGCTCATTGTTGCTAGGCAGATTTTTTTTTTTTTTTGATACTCACAGTACATTTTCCTGTGCGGTTGTACTTGCGTCCGTTCTCTGTCACGGCGTAGATGTAAACAAAGTTGTCGTGGGAGGACACCGCCAGGAAGTTGCCGTCTGACACAAAGGCATTGTGGTCAAGTTAGCGTCAAATGCTAACAATCAGGGAGGTTGTGTTTTACCTGGAGAATATTTGACGTTGGAAATGATCTCATTGCCGTCTGTGTGCATAGACACAAGATCACGAGTGTCTGTGTCCAACACTAACCATCTGAAACATACACACACGCACAGATTAAGAGGGAAACACACATTTGCAACAAAAAAATATGAAGGTCATGTACCTTCCAGTCATGGTGCCTACAGCCAGAACTTCACCGTTGGGATGAAAACACGCACACCTTGCAGGATCCTACAAACACAAACTTTTGTAGGACATTTGGAACATCTTGTTAATGCTATAAACGTTTTGCTTTTTTAAATGACCTCAATGCTCTTGGTCCAGATGGGCTGGTGGGAGTTTGTGTCCCACAGGTGAACTTGTTTATCCTGACAGCAGGTGGCAAACTGATCCAGATTCGAATGCACAGCCAGACCCCAAAGCTCGTCCGTGTGACCCTGAGCACAATCCCGGGGGTACATCCCACAGTCAGTTAGCATCTAGCATGTCAGCCAGTTTAGCTGGTTAGCTCATGCTAGCCAAATTAGCATCTTAGTATTTAGCATGCTAGCTGCTGCAATTATATCCAAATATGGAATTTAGCATGTTAGCATCTAGCATGTCAGCCAGTTTAGCAGGTTAGCTCATGCTAGTCAAATTAGCATCTTAGTATTTAGCATGTTAGCTGCTACAATTATATCCAAATAAGCAATTTAGCATGTTAGCGTATTTTATTGTAACGGTGCTAAGGATGGGTTTACCTGTACGATGGGTGTCAGTGTGTCAGGGAAGGCCGCTTTGAGAATTGCGTTCTTGGTGGTGCCGATGAAGAGTTCACCTCCTTTGCCTTCTGTGATGGCCCGAACTGGACCAAACGGGTCACCCACCTGTAAAAAGCGGTTCATTTATATTCAGTATCGATGTATACCGCTATAATGTCATCCTAAACTCATCCTGACCTCCATGTCCGCTTGCTTGCGATAGTCCCGATCCCACAGCGCCACCTTGCGGTCCTTCCCTCCTCCAGACACCATGGTGCCGTCTTTCAGGACACAGATGGAGAAGATACCGCCTTCGTGGGCCCCCGGCAAGACCTGGCTGATGCGATTCCCACCTGTTTGTCCGCCCCAAGACGACTCATCACAACTTGCACACGCTCGCTACACTTTCGGTATTTATTGTATACAAATGTGGTTTACCTTTGGCCCAAACGTAGATGTTTCCACTGGAGTCTCCGGTGATGGCATCTCCGTTCTCGGCAAACGCCACGCACAACACGTATTTCGGTTTCTCATGTTTCTACAGTGGAAAATAGAGCGACATGGAGTACCTCAAGGCTTAGTACTAATCCCACTATTTATATATACAACATTTTATTTCTGTTTAAAAAAAAAACATAACATGTAGACTATTAAGGCCAAAAAGAGAGAGTGATGTTGATCACCTCAAAGAGTCCTTGCTTCTTGGCCAGCGTGTTTCCCTCCAAGCTCCAGAAGTTGATGTGTGATTTTCCGCAGGTGACTATCAGGTTAGCGTCCATGGGGTGGAAGATGGCCGCTAGCACCGAGTCGTTAGAGCACTGCGAAGATGTCAGGGTGCCTTTAGCGTTCCAAAAAGCAACATCGAGGTGGACTTCAGATGCTAACCTTGACGTCAGCGAGTTGCTTCTCCTTCTGCCAGTTCCACACAGACAGGATGTGGTCGTTGGCATCATCGACAGCACACAGGAAGCTGCCACCATTCTACAGGGTTGAAGTCACGCTTTGAAACTTTGACCAAATGGAAAGTTGAAGTCTAGTTGGCGCTACTTACTGATTTGGAGAATGACACACAGGTTACTGCTCGGTCGAAGACACCAACACCCAGCACGTGGAGAGTGTTCAGGCTTACTGAGTCCCACACCCGGACGTGGGGCGCTAGCAGCTGAACATGCACAAAAGTATTTTTGCATAGTAGCACATAGCATACACGTTTAGCATCTAGCATGCTAGTGAGCGTTTATGTACCTTTCCATCTTTAGTATTTCCTGCCACTTGTCCCGTTGCTATGGTAACCATGTCAGGATGCACACTCAAGCTGAGAAGATAAAAGTTTGCATTAGCCCATTGTGCTAACATGTTAGCCAAACATGTTTTGTTGTGCTAAAAGTGTAGTTTAGCTTTAGCCGCTAGCTGAACATGCAGTACATCAGAGTAGACTCTAGTATTTTAGTATTTTACGGTTTTCCATGTTATATATTTTAAATATATACTAGTTTAGCTTCTAATTTGTCCGGTTGTCAAGAGATGAATTTGTAGCATCTCACCACTTGACATCGTCATTGTGCCCCAAGTAGTGTCTCTGCTGCTGTTCGTCGGTATTGTACAGGACCACCACGGAGGCGTTGAAATAGACAATCTCCCCAGTAGGCAGAAGGTACAAATTGGAGCGACAATCACGCCCACGGTAGCCGTAGCTGTAGCCGCGCCATCACGGAAAATAAATATAATGTAGAATACCCACATGAAATTGTGATGCGGAAAATGCACACCCACGACACTCTAAAATTATTGGTTACGAAAATAGCCCCCGGGATAGCATAGCTTAGCATAAAGTTTTTTTAATAGCTGCTAAGAGGAAAAGAGGGCGGAGCATTTTCGTTGAAGGATACACCCATTCCAGTTTGAGCTTGTGGTCAGGTAGCGCCACCTTGTGGTCCAAGCTGTAGCTCTCTCTTAGCTGGTCGGGCACATGCATGGTGACAGGACGTCCGCGCAGGAACATCCTCACGTAGCCGTCCTCTGATGGAGAGAGAGGAAGGGATGATTAAAATTTTAAAATATCCAGCTTATTCCTGATCCTTTGCACGACGGAAAGTCTCTTACCTGCATTATATGCGCATTCTTTGGATTTACTGAAATTGAGGGAAGAAAAGTTAGAGTTAGTTAGATGTTAGCCAAACATATTTTAGCATGTTAGACCCAATTCTCCAATCAGAATGTTTGTTAGCAGGAGGTTAGCCTCAAGTTATCCAAATGCACTTTTAGCATGTTGACCAAAAGTTCCTTTTAGCCTTTAGCATATTAGCCTCAAGTTCATGGACACTCTTGTTTTTCCTGTTCCGTGTCTGGAGAGTTTGACTTTTTCTGGCGGTTTCCACGGAAACGCTGACTTGATGCCAGGCAAAAAAAAAAAAAAAAAAGGCTGAGAGGCTCATCAAACACACAAAGAGGTGTTTTGTCTCCAATAATGTGTGTGTGCGTGTCCCATTTCTAGCCAACGCAGTGAGAAGTTAATGAGAGCAGGGCATGCTGGGTACTTAACCACAGCCAAATAGTTGGGACAAACACGGGCACCAATTTGATGAGCACTTATCAGAAGCAGTCAGAGGTCGCCAACGGATGCGTGCGTTCACGATTCAGTCATGTGTGCTGCTGCTTATCATCATCATAATAACATAATCCTTTCTTTAGACTCACACACACACACATCTTTTAAGAGATTAGTGTTGCATTCACACATTTAGTGTGTAGTTTGTGCCGAGCTTGCACAAAACACATTCAATTGATTAAAGCTTAAGTTGTGAGTCCTGCGTCAGTTGTTTATTGATGTTTGTTTTCATTCTGGTTCCAACCAGTTTTTACATGTGCATGAAATTTTAAGATTTTCCTTTTTTTTTCGTTTTAAAGGGTGTGACTGACTTTATGTTTTTCATTGTCGGCCATATGGGAAATGTTAATGCGTTGTTACTTTGCTTCTAATGGACTCGCAAGAACCACAAATTGCACTCCATTGGATTTTTTTTTTTTTTTTTTTGCGCGCGTCTGAGTGCATGCGCGTGCGGATGATGTAATCACATTTAAACAACAAAACACTGCGGAAAAACTAACACAACTCAATCCATTCTCGTGTGTGTGTCTGCGACGCTCATATTTAAGATACTTACAGTTCTTGCTGCATAAATTATTATCAAACACATGCGAGGAGCACTTGAACGCAACACAAGGAGACGCTTATTCGGTCGCGCGTGCGCTTGTGCGCGTCCAGACGGACGCCTTCCAGCATTGGCTCCAGTCAATAAATAAAGCCTCGGTGTGTATGAATAATGCACACACATACACAATAAAACTTTAGACAACTTTGCAACCCAAAAAAACTAATTCTATGTGTTGTCCCCCTCCACCCCCGGCTCGATATTCAATCGTTGAAAGTTCAAATTACACTCGATAAATATGAACTTGAACGCAACATCTCTCACGAAAAACGTCCAAGCTGCACGATGATGCGAGAGATTGATTACATAATCGATCGGAAGTTATAAAACCTTATAAAGTTTACCTGCTTGATTTCTTCATGGCTGCTTGCGTCCGCTACGACAGTTCGTGACCGTTACTGCACGTTGCTTGCGTGTGTTTGCGGCGCTCAGCAACACTTTTTCACTTCCTCATTAAGTCTGCCAACTCATATTCGGCTCTCGACCAATCAGAAGTCAGTTTCTGAACTCTCCAACCCCACCCCCGCCCCGCCCCCTTTTCCAATGTAGAAATACGATGCTATCAGCGGCTGAAACGAGGAGCACTGCACCATCTCGTTCCCGTCTCACGTTCGCTTTTCATGACTAATTGTTGTTAAAAAATATACAACTCCATCATACTGGCTGCTCCTAATATTTTGAACATCTTGTCAATGGAAGCAATATACAAACACAGTCATGATTGATTATAATGAATTGATCTGTCAATCAATAGTGAGGAGAAAGTCAGCAAACGTGCTGCGTTCGCTGTTCCTGGGACATATCGATTGTTCACAAGAGAATTGCATGAAAAAATGTTGTGTCATGCTGCGGTGCAGTTTCGCACTCGCCCGCTCGTCTCCATCATTCTAAGCAATTGTATATATACTGTACAGCAAAGATTCCCCTGGATGTATTAATTAGCATAAGTATGATTAAAATATATATATATACACATTAAACAGTTTTAAAATACTCGTAGGTAAATTGTAGAGTGAGATTCACCTTTTTCCGCCTGTAGAACTACTGGATGAAGTTGTTCGACTTCTACTCTCGGCCGCTGCCACTTCCCTCCTGGCCAGCGTGAGGCGCTCTGTCGACATGCTCTTCCTGGACAGACACGTGGCATTATAGTATATAAATCAATCTATGCACACATGGATCCATGTTCTAATATTAGCTACCGCTTGATGGAGTTCAGCACGTCCTTCTTGGGCGAGGACGGCGATGAGAGAAGGCGTTTGTGTTGTACGTATCCGTTGCTCAGCGGCTTGGAAGGAAGAGCCTGAAGGAGCTGACGAACTGAAAATGATTTTACTCCAATAAATGTGTGGCTGTCAGTGCATCATGCGATTTGTGCACAAACGAGCTAATTAGCCGTAGCCACTCTCACAACAGACAACCGTACTCACCCTTGGCGGGCGGGGCCGTGCCGGGCATAGACCGCCTCCCGGTGGCGTGGACACCTCCCGGCTGCGAGGCCAGACTCTTCTCCTCGCAGCAGCCGAGACGACGCAGGGCGTCGGCCAGAGCCGCTTTCAGAAGCTGGATGTCGTCCTCCTGAAGCTGAAGCCGCTGCTCAAGGTGGGACACGCGGTCCTCCATCTCCATGTTGCTGGCTGCCGACATGGTATCATCTGCACGGAGGAACACATTATTTAAAACATTTAGAAGGCCGCAGCCAAGCCCAATTAATTGTTTTAAACCCAAATGTCAAGATTCCTTGGTCTCCTCGGGTTTTTTTTTTTGGTTTACTCACTTGGTTTTTGAATGTGTTAGGAGGTAAAGGAACAATAAGAGCTTACAGGAAACCTGATCATGTTTAATAATTCAGCGTCTTCGTATTACAATTTAACAATAAGACTACCCATCAACCCTAGCACCTAAATCTACCCATCTGGTCCAATCACGTCACTGATAAAGTCGACAGGAAGTAATTGGAGACTCTTTTGCTTAAACCAGATCAAGATAGTCAACGTATGAACAATGAACCGGTCTACAGTATTCAAAACATCTCAGGTCCTTAACACAATTGCTGCTATTGTTGCTTTAAACACGGACATCCTTGACAACTCACTTTTTTACACCCTAACTGATAATGTGCTCAGGACATTGGAAAATAGTAATTGCTAGTGCTCCTAGATTTCTTGTTCAAGTTTTCCTTTTTTTTTTTTCAAAATAATAAATTCATTAAGATTAATATAAAGTAATATCAATGTATTATTATTAATATTAAGTAATGGGGAAAGTACATGTGGTACATGTGGTGAAGTTACACTACGCTAAATTACGACTCGCCTGTATACGATAAAACCCCGTAAAATCAATTCCTAAAAAATCTGCAACATAATATAGGGGCGCAATCCACGGGTCTCGATATAGCAAAGTGTAGCCGAATCGGTGCCACGAAAGAGGTTGGCCTGAGCTATATAACCTTGAAAACTATACACACACACACGTAATATCTGCTTGCTATTCATCCAGCACCACGGATAGCACTAGGGTGAGGTGGCAAGGTGAGAAAAAGTCCCATGATCATTGTCAGGAAGCTTAAAAATGATCACAAAGAGGATGGAAAATGGGGAGACATTGATGATGATGATGATGATGATGGAGCAGGTCCGGCCTACCTGCCATCTTGCTGGTTTGCTGGCTGCTGTCCATCAAAGACTCCGCAGAGCAACTATCAGGCAGGCGCGGCATCCACTCAGCACAAACCCCTCCCCCAGTCTCTTCCTCATCACCCAGACCCTAGCCCCCCACCACCAACCTTGTGCTCCTCCAGCACCCTAAACCCCTCCCGCCTGCACTCACGCCCCTGCAGGACTATTCGTAGAAACCACGCCCACTTCCTGCTTCCATCACCCTATCGCTTCCTTACATGCACACAAGGATCAATAAAATCAAGCACCACTAGGAAGAGATGCTGCAAAGAGCACAAGATCAACACACACACGACTGCATGGCAGTGAACAATCAGCAGGTGGCGCTGTCGTATACAACAAACATCCAAAGAGGAAGATGTCTGATCTCAGTGGCCGGTTCATTAGCTACACGAACACGTCTTTTCCAAAACTTGATTCTGTGTCAATCCAAATAAAATTTCTTGAATTAATGGTCAAAATATGGTGAATGTAATTTTTAAAGCAACAAAGCGCCTTGAGTGTAACACTCAAAAGCAAGTGCATTAAAATTATACAATGTAATGTTTAGAAAAACAAAATGCCCTAATTATTAAATAGGGCAAACAAAAAAGGCCTAAATATAACATTAAAGACAAATAAATCATGTATTTTTTGTATTACTTTCTTCTTCTTGTTTGATTATTAAAAGGGCCTGACAATTCTGGTCTCCAGCGCCACCTGTTGCTTCGGCAAGCATACTGCCACAGCCAATTCAAGCACGTTTTTATAAATACTTGTCGAGTGAGGAAATAAAAATACAGACAAATTAATATTAAAAGAATTTCACCGCATCAGAAAAACGTTTCCTGATTTGATGAACGTTTGACACTCAATTTTGACACAAATGTCCAAATATCAACAGGGACCAACACATTTAAATCAACTGAGGGGATTGTGAATTGATTGACATAAATATATTGTCCAAATATGTAATAATTGTCGCAAAATATAGTTGAAAATAACACGTTTCATTCCAGTGATATTTGAGATCAAACTGAGCATTTTAGGCGTCTTTATTTTCAATTCGATTAATATTTCTGGGGCATTTGATGCCAATTTGAGTGTGTGAAATTTTAAATACACAAGCGTCTTGAACATAGACCGTTGTATATTGTGATTCTCTGTGTGTGTATACGTGTGTGTGTGTGTGCCCGCTAACCGTTGTTGCAGTACTGCATAAGCAGGTTGTTGCTGTCGTACAAGCTCCCGCACGAAGACATCATCTTCCTCTTATCCGATCCTCTTTTTCCGTCCATCCTGTCTTTTGTCTTTCTCCTTCCTTCTCCTTCGCACCTTTACCTGCTGCCGCCTTCTCGCGCCTACCGTTCCGTCTGACTCCAAGTTAAATTGACACGCAGATCCGCACTTCCGTGGGGGCACTTTCAAAGTAAAGACAAAATAACAGCCTTTGTATATTTCATAATCAGATACGCGTACCCTGATGTTTTTATTGTTTTATAAAAAAACAGGTTTGGAGCCCTACTTATCATTTCTTGAAACCCTACTTTTAAAACCTGGGTTGGAAATTTATTTCAAACCCAACCCATTGATTTCATAATCCACAACTATGATTTCTAACCTCAACCATGTCCTGAAACCTGACTGAAGCTTCAAATCAGGCCCGAAATAATCATTTGAAACCTTAATCCTGACCCATTACATAATATTTCAGATTTTACGTTCAATTTCAGTTTTAATTTGAAAAGCAAAGGTGTTGTTCTGAAGTACTTTCCGTTAACTTGATGAGACCTCCTCACCTCCATCTGCCTCGTGCAACAGTGCTGCTGTTTCCATGGCAACAACAGCCTTCTCGTGTTCAATCGTTGAAGCACACCGTGTCATGTGACCAAGGTACAATTACCAACACCGGAAGTGTCGAGGAGACCAATCTAAAAACGTCATCAGTTAATAATTCACACGAGTTGCGCCTTAACACCATATGGGCAAGCAAAATGACAACAAATTATTAAACATGGAGTATGTTTTTAGCATCACATTCTTTAATATCTGCAAACAAACCTTATTGAATTTTTCAGTCTAATTACCAAATCAGACCACCCCTGTTGCAGGACGTCAAGTGACCACCTGGAGGCAGCAAACGGCTTTGTCTAAAAATCAAAGCTCGTCAATATTTTTTTCAAAAATGATTTTGTAATGCAAGGCGCAGAATGACGTCATCGATTAGATCACGTGCTCTCCACTCCTCCCTAAATCATAACACGATTAAACCACAATATTTACTCAAATAGAAGCATATTTATAAACAATTATTTAATTTATTTAGACAATTATTGAGGGTGCTGTAATTATGGCATGTACATATTTACCCAAACTAATATTTTGTTGTAGTTTTTACGCTAGTGGTATATACAAAGTAAAAGCAACAGGACTTTGTTTTCAAATGTTTTAGTGAGTCTTTTTCCTCATCACTTGGGTGTCTTCCGTGTGGTTTTCTGTTGTTTCCGTTGTGGGACTAAAAGTGCTATGTATAAGCTTGGCATATAAACTACTCATTTTGGGAAAGGAGATGGGCAGACAGATAGATGAATGAGTGAATGGACAGAAAAATATAGAGACAAACTGACGGTTTACTGACAGATATTTTTCCCAAAATAATAAAACATATTTCAAAAGCAAAGTGGTTTTTATTTTGTCGCAAATCCCAGTGACAACACAGACAGACGCTGATGATGTCATCAGCTACCAGAATGGAACTTTTTGCTCTATTTACACTGAACTACCCATCATTTAGCCAGCGATGACGTCAAAGCGTCCACGCAAAGGCAAAGAAGGCACTCAAACCAACAACGGCTGTAGAGACGATGGCAATGGAAGAAAAACATTTGGGAACAAGATCTGGAGAGAGAATTAATGGAAGGTCGGTCGCAGTACGAAGTTATGCCCTGCTTCTTAGACCCAAAAACCCCAAGGAAAATTTTGTTAACTTTCGAGGGATTTCCCCATGCATGTCATATTGTATAACGTGACGTAAAACTAGCCTGTCAAAGGTAGTCAGCATGTTCTACTTGTTCAAACTCCAACTTGGCACACAGTACAAGAGAAAACTTTTTAACATGTGAGGAATGTTGTGTAAAACTAGCTAGCTGCAGTCGCTAGTGTTAGCTAGCTTTTTGGGATGCCACCTTGCAGCTATAAAGCATGAGAACATTTTCTACATGCAAAAAAGTTTAAAATGGCACAAAACTAGCTAGTTGGCAGTGTTGGCTGGCCATTTTCTGTGATGCTAGCACAGCAGCATTGAATAGCATTGTAACTATGTTGGATCTAAAATTAGCTGGTCTAGTCATTTTGTTCTGCTTTATGAAAATCATTTAGTAACTCATAAAACACAAAAAAATGAAAACAGGAATTATTTTACAAACAATAATGGTCTAAAATTCCAACTAGTTGTACTTGCCAGCGTTAGCTAGCCTCTTTCCGCGACATGCTAGCTTGCCGTTACTGAGCATCTCATTACCTCCGAGTCCTCACCGGCTTTTTTTTCTCAATACTTGTTTTAATGTAACAGAAAAACAGTTTTCCACACATTTGTGCAGAAAGGTGGTACTTTAATTTTGGTGCATTAGAGATTTATACTTATATTTTGAGAGTATAGTGTACATATGTAAATGACACAACTTGGATACACATTCAGATTTTGGGCTCGAGTGAGGTTTCGGCTCAACAGAGTGTCTTCTTTGTTTTTAGCGTTACCAATTTCAAGTGCACCTGATTGTCGCTTCACTCACGAACTGTCAAACTACAAAAATAATAATAATAATAATTGCAGGCTCTCTGAGTGGTTAGTGTTTTGGAGGTCAAATCTACAGTACACAAAACATTTTGTTCGGATCAAGAAAAAGAAACAAAGCAAGGATAGGTGTGCACGCTGCCCCCTGCTGCTTGGGAGGTGACTAGGGACGTACCAGCTAGTTCTGCTACATGATAAGCACATTTCCATGTATAAAAATAACATATATGTTCTGTGCTACGCGCTAAAGCCATGTTTTTGTTTGGTATCAAATTAGGTTCGTCGTTCACGGCAGGGAGGGAAAAGGAAGCACCGCTTGTAAAGTTGTCATAAATCCTCATCGCTGTATCAAATATCAGCGTCATCTATTTCCTTTTGTAAAAAACTAAGTGTGATCTAAAAAAGTTAATTAAAAAACAGTATGTACACTCATCAGCCACAACATGACAATCTGTCTGTGTGTGTGTTTGTGTGTGTGTGTGGCTGCATGTTTGAATTCATTGTCAAACTCATTATATTGCAGTCATGTTGTGGCATGTGTGTGTGTGTGTGTGTGTGTGTGTGCAGCTTCTAGTGTTGACAGTGCTTGAAAAATCATCATCATTATCCTCATCACCATAATCATCACATCAAATTATCATAAACATTAAAAATCAACTCAAGACCTTACGACAGTGACACTCATCATACGTACACGCAAAAAAGCAACAAAATCAACTCCAGTGTTTACCTCTGACTTCATGTTTTGCTTTTTTTTTTTTTCTCCCCCCGCTGGTGTGCACCCTTCAGTAGTCAAAAGTCCAGGCAGGGCCAGGCTCGGGACCAGTGTCTCCCCGTCAGCTTTCAAAATCCAAGCCGGGTCCAAATAATAATAAAAGTTCCAGGTTAGGCAGGTTACGGTATGTGTTCTTTTCATTAACAGTGAGAATCGTGCTCGAGTCGTGAACACACACAAACACTCACGCAGTCACTCAACCCAAATTATTGCTTTGTATCCAGAGGAAAACACGCACGCACACACACAGTCCCCCCTCTCCTCCCCCCCCCCCCCCCCCCCCCACAGTAGAAAAGCCCAAAATGTACAAGTAGTCCTCATCTCAAGCGGTTCTGCCTCATGAGGGGCACGATGCAGGACGGTGGGCCGGCCTTGCTCAGGAAGCTGTGTTTCAGGAGCTCGCTGGCGGAGGCACGCTGGGACGGGTCACGCACCAACATGCGGTCCAAGAAGCCCTTCAACACCGGGGACACCTGAAAAGCACAGTCGGCGTATTGTTGTGTCATTTTCAGTCGGCAGCAAATTGGCCATCCCTTGAGAACATAGACTTTTTGGATTTAGCAGCGAGACTACCTTGTGCAGGTTCTTGAGTTTGGGTGGGAGGTTGTCTCGGATCATCTTCATGGCCTTGAGCGGTGGCTCGTTAAAGTACGGCGGCTCCCCGTCCACCATCTCAATGACCATGATGCCCAGAGACCAGATGTCCACCTGAACAAAGAGAGATCAAAACATGGTCCTTTGGAGGTCCAGACAGGGAGTGAAGAAAGGCTGGAATGGTACCTCGGGACCGTAAGGAAGTCGTGATATGAGCTCAGGCGCCATCCAGTACGGCGTGCCCACCAGAGATTTCCTGCGCTGCACTTCCTTTGACACCTGAGCGCAGAAACCGAAGTCGGACAGCTTCACCTGGACAACCGGAACAGAAAACATCAGCCACTTTTTTTTTTCCCAAGCCGCCTTACACATGAAGTTAACTTGAATGTTTGTACCCGGCCGTCGTGCGTGAGCAGGATGGAGTCGCTCTTGATGTCGCGATGGATGACGCCTTGCGTGTGCAGCACCGACAAGGCCTTCAAGACGGACAGGCACACGGTGGCAATCTGTTCCTCGTTCATCCTGCAAAGTGCCACGAGAGAACTTATGAGGTGACTTGGACTGACTCTTGAGGTGTTACATTCCAATTCGCAGGTGTCCCTCGGCTCTCACCTGGTGTGCGTCACAATGTCCGTGAGCGCGCCTCCCTCCAGGAACTCCATCACAACCCAGAGCTCGTCACCCACCAGGTAGCTGTTGTACATCTCCACCACGTTCTCGTGGTGGTAGTCTCGCATGATCACCACCTTAAATCCACACATGGAAGAAGATGGTGAAGCGATACATTGTTTATACACATTTTCACAATGCTTGACTTTTTAGACATTCTGATTCATTCAGAATTCAACACAACAAATCATGTTTTTGTAATCCACTTTCCAATCAGGCTGTAACAGAACACGATGTGGACAAGGCAAAGCTCTGCGAATACTTTCCAGATGCTCTGTAAGCTTGTTAGCGTGTTAGCGTGTTAGCAGTTACCTCATTGAAGAGCAACTCTCTGCGCTGCTGCTTCCTCAGGTCCATTTTCTTCACAGCTACCAGTTTTCCCGTGGTCTTGACGGTGGCGATGCACACGATGCCCGTGGACCCCTCTCCGATCTTAATGTAGTGATCCAAGTAGGTGCGGGGGTCGCCGGGATCTACCACCATCTGCAGAGCCGTCCGGAACTGCTCATGGGAGACCCTCTGCGGCTCTCTCTGCGGGGAACGGGCGTCGGGAGGCGGCGGAAGGCCGGAGGGGGCCGGCGGGCGTGGGGCCGGCACGCCGGGGTGAGGGGTGTGCGGGTGCTGGCCGGCCTCGGGTGTCAGGCTGGGATGCGATGAAGTGTGGTGAGGGTGCGGGTGGCCGACGGGAGGCTTAGAGCCGGAAGACCCTCGGAGGGGGACGGAGGGGCCGTTTTGAGGGGATGACTCGTTGGGGCGCACCGGCTGGAAGGAGGTCAAAGACGAGCATTGTCACCAATGTGTGATGAATTAGGGAGGTCCATTGGGATGTTCTCCTAGCGTGCTTACCGGTCCGGTGGGACTGCGCCCCCCGTCGCTCTCCGCCCGAGGATACGTGTTGAACGGCCGCGTGGTCTGCTGTGCGGTCTTCACCACGCCGTCGGTCACCGGCAGGTTAGGCGTGCGGATGTTGGGCCCTGATAGGGGCCGCTTTTCCCGGGGGGACTGAGGGCTGCCATCCCGCACCTGGTAGCTGGACTTTGGTCTGTGTTCACCATGCGGATCGCGGCGGACAACCTGATCCTGAAGACAGCAAGTGTAAGGATGAAGAATAATAGAAAGATTCTTCATGAACATCCTCATCCAGGGTCTAACCTGGTTCTGGTCGCGATGCTGTCGGTCTCTGTGCGGAGGTGGTGGCGGGGGACCGGAACCCGGTCTGTCTCTGTGGACCCAGCCCGGCTCTTGACCTCGAGGTTGCTGCTGAGGCCGAGCGTGGGGCCCGTCTTCTCGCTGAGAGCCTCGGTGGGGCTGCAGATTGTGGCGGGGGTCTGACCCCAGGCGCTCTCTATAAAACAAAACACGGGCGTGGTCTCCAAAGTTTCTTTCGTGTTTATTTAATTTGTGGACTGGAGATCCAGTGGTCTGGTACATGGGTGGGCAGTAGGGGAGAAGGATTTGGAAAAACAATCCAATTGCAATTTTTTCCTGGGCACTGCGTGAAACTTTGTGTTCATTCTGACTTGTCTCACCTGTCGAATTGCGGGGGCTGTCGTTGGTGGGGGTCTCCGTTCTCCTGGCGAGGCTGCACGGGGGGGCTGCCCCGCCTCAATGAGTTGGAGCGAGTCACCGACATGGTGTCAAACTCGTCCAGAAGCCAAGTCAGGGAGCCATCCACCCCCAGCTTTGTGCCGCGCACGATGGGCTGAAGACAAACAGAGAATTCAATAAATACACAATATTAGATGGTTTCATATTTACTCGTCCCACCTTGTGCGGCTCGACGGTCGTGATGACGGTGGCGTCGATGAAAGGCTTGGGCCTCTTGGCCGTGTCCTCGATGAGCGACTGCCATTGGCGGGGCAGGCCCACGAACTTCTGCTCTTGCTCGTCAAAGTCGGTGTGCACGCGGTGCTCAAAGTTGGACGGCGCCGAGATCTGGATGCGCGACTTTTTCTTCTTGGTGAACATGGCGGCGGCCGGGGCGGCAAACAGCCGAGCATCAGCGCTGCGGGGGGAGGAGGAGAGAGAAACCATGACGTCGAGGTGCGCAAATCGGAGTGTCGCACAGATGTTCAGCACGTGCGCTGAGGATGAAGCACCTGCATGCTGACTTTGCCAAAAACTCCCCCCCCCCCCTCACTTTGATCTTAAAAACAAAAGTTACTCCCAACAGAGATCCTTTGTTCTGGAAAATCCATCCATGCGTGTGAAGGCTAGGGCAATAAAGAAGAAAACCAACCAAGACTACAATCAAGAAGAAAAGGAGTAGGTTAACCAGGATTGTGCGGGGCATGACCAAGAAGATGAGGAACAGGTGGAGCAGGATCATGACAGTGAAGACCTTGAAAAGAAGAACCATAGAGCCTAAAAAAAAGACCATGGCGCTCAGTCAGCTGGTGAGTCAGACACTGAGAACATTTGAGGTTAGCAGCACTTTGATGACACCAAGCGCTGAAGACATGTCAGCCGGTTGACAGAACTTAACCATGGGGCTCGTTCAACCTCAATGAAGTTAAAAGCCTATATTTAGAGTTGACAGCTCAGGGTGAACGTGTCTTACATACCTCTCTGCTCAGCTAATGAGAGTTTCGACGGCTCGCATGCGGGCGACAAAATTTCCCTCGTCGCATGTTATACTATTCCATTCATATCGAAAAATCATCAGAGGAGCACGGTGACCACATTCCACTTCTCTACATGGGATGGATGGATCTGCCGTGATTTTCAGTCGAAGGCTTTTCGTGGACATAGCTTACATAGCGGGGCCGTCTGGATGCCAGTCTTGCACTCGCCTCAGTTGATAAGGCCAACGTAAACAACTCGGCCGCACTTGTCCTTGTTCGAACGCAGTGGAGGACAAAGACACGGCTTGACTTTCAAAACCAGACGTCCGCTCGGTGGAATCCTGTTTGTGACCCGGCGCTTTGAAATAGAGAAACTGCGATAACCGTCAAGACCAGAATCGGGGGATAAAATAAACTAAATAAAACAGAGTTTATTTTTCTCTTTCAGCTCCTTCCAACTTTTCAAAATGGGAAAAACAAAGGAGGACTGACCAAATGTTTTAAAAAGCCCCCAAAGCAGGAGATTTGAATTCTTTCAAATGTGGACTAGCAGGTAAATGTCACGTAAAGGTAATGTAAACAAACCTGAGGGCAGGAAGTCCAAACGGCTCCCCTTGGTTAAATATCAGGAGGGACAAAAGTTAGACAACTTGTCTACTGCGGTGATTCTGTAAAAATACCTTTAAAAAAAAAAAAAAAAAAGACAATTGTATTCTGCTGGCCTTGTTTTTCTCTCCCTGTGTTTAATGGCTTTTGTTAACCATTGACGAGTCAATTTCATCAGCTAAACAGGTGCTTGCGAAAACTAGCATGTACATGCTATCACCAATAAATCCAGCACAAGTCAATTACCTTTCGAATAAATAACCAAACGTGACGCGCTGAAAACACAAACACGTATGAGGAACTTGAAAAAGACAAACAGGTTAGCAGCCAATCATGAGATTTCTTTCAAACAAAAGCACGGAGGGCCGTGGCCAATGGCCGTGAGATTCCAGTGACAGGTTGAGGAATGTGGGACAGCCAATGACACACAGACACACACACACACAATTCACACGGTAAAATGTGCAATGAGGAAGTTTGGCATCTCTCGTCATCAGCCAATCACATGACACAGCAGAAGTACATTCATGACTCATGAATCCTTACAAAAAAAACACCTTTCAAACACAATGGACTGATTCAAACTTCAAATACTGGGTCAAATGGGCCCCGCCATTCCGTGTCAATGCCTTAATACAGTGGGCAAATCTAGTGGGCTTAAACCGGAGCCTTGATGGACTCCAGCAGTGCAATTAGCGGTACTTGGAAACTTTGCGTTGTTTCAACTCTGCTTCCTACTCGTAGCATTCCTGTAGGATTTTTTTGATTCTCCTCACATATTTCTCTGCTGCTTCTCTCTTGCAATCCTCCCGCACACTTTATCATAGGTCAATGAAAGCCAGATGCAGGTCGGCAAATTTGCACAACTTCTCAGTGTGTGCTGTTAAAAAATTGTTGCAGTCGCACTTTGGAAGTGTTCAACTTATTTCTACACGTGCAACGTTGCATTTTTTGCAGTTTTTAGATTAACTGTAGCAGCCGGAGTTACAACAATGCTGTGTCCATTCACAGTCAGAACCATGCGGAACATTCCGGTCAAAAAAAAAAAAAAAAAAAAGGTTCAAACAGACAAAAAGGCAGCTCTTGTTTACTCCCACCACTGTTCTCTGCTGCTTCAACACCACCGGGACATTTTCGAATTAAGTGCGTTGTGTGTTTGTGAAGAGCACGTCCTATCTTGCCTTTTTTGGATTGGCATTAAAAGATAATTTTTTCACGTTATTCGCCTATGTGAACATTGGGAGGAGAACAAACTGACAACAACACAAAGGAATGCGGCGGGAACGCTTAGCGCCCTTGATAAGGACGCCGCGAGTTCACTCTCACTCAAATGGTTTTGTTTACCTTTTGTGTATTTTTTACCTCTGTTCCCAAACGTTGTGGGGTGTTGATATTGGGTCCTGTGGTCGTTGTAGTGAAGACCCACCCCCAAATCCGGCCCTCCAAAAGCAACAAACCTGGCCGCCCCTCCCTGTGTTTGTTCTGCTTACGCACTGACTGAATTTTTGCTGTGTTTATTTCATCAGCTTAACTTGCCGCTTCATGCCTCCCCCGCTGCTGCGGGCCACCCCTCAAACAATTCTGCGATTGGCGTGGAAGCGCCATCTTGCACTCTGCAACAGGTTGTCAGATTAAAAACATGATCAATCTGAACAAATTAAACCTCTTTACATCAAGTTAGCCAGGAAAGCCTAAAAATAAAATCTCAGATTTCTACTCACACAAATTAAGTTTCCATGAGAGCAAATAATGATAGTGTTAACTTACACGGAAATAGCAAAAATTTAAAGAATATATATTTGACAGATTATGTGAAAACCAGTTTTTCCTCAACCAGGTGTTAGACATGACTCGCTAAGACGATGACTTTAATTGGAAGTATGCAAATCAATGTTCTCCACTTTTCTTTTTCGTAGAACTGTACTCTGGCTCGAGACCTTTTCATCAGGCACTGCGAAGGGCAGCTCCTCCCTAGTGGTCATTCAGCAGCTGTGTTTGCCTCAAAGCTTGCGGCGAGTCAGATGACTTCAAACTAACCACAACACACACTTCCAGCAGGTTCAGCCTCCCTGCTGAGATGATCCCTAATTCCAAAGAACCCAACCCACAAATTGATCCGCTGAGAAGTATAAAAGCTAAAATGGTATTATATTTTTGACAAACATGAATGCAAAAGGGCTTGTGAGGCTAGCCCATCCCTGAAAGAATCATTTAAGCGACAAATTGCTGAAATAATTATCACCCCATCATTCCATGTCAGTGCTTTTCACACAGCACAACAACATCGCTGTTACCACGCAGATACTACCCGAAAAAAACCGATCAAACTGATCAGATAATCAAAAAAAATGTGGATATTAAATAATAAAGAAATTATAATGTCCATGTGGGCTGAAGTTATTTTTACCCACTTGAGGTCACCATCCTCACAATCGGAAAAGTGCCCGGTCAACTTCGTCCCTCAAAATTTCGGCAGGATTACTTTTAATCGCACAATCGGACCAAAATGCCAAAATAGTAGGGAGCGACGAACCACTCTTTCGTGGATCCGAGGTATCCCGGGAATGTGTGATACTCCCAACACACGCAGGAAGAGATTTTAGCATTTAGCTTCGATTTTAGCCCTGCTGGAAATTGAACAGCTGTAACTCTGATGCTTCCAACAACTCCACCAGGAAGTGTCTCGTCGATTTGATTGAAAACACTAAACCCGCTTCAGAAGATATAAACATCAGCAATAAAATCTTTTTGTGACATCATATCGAGGCATAAAGTAGGAAAAAGTGAGCGAGCAAAAGTAGGAGGAGAAGCTAACGTTAGCAAGTGATAGCAGGTAAAGGAGAAAAGCGCCCCCCCTCAACTCAAAACTCGAACACAAGAAGCCGCTCAAGTTTTGCTTTATAGGTATGAAAAAAGAGAGCTTACTCACCACGTAAGATCCCCGGTGAACCGTCCGTGGCGCCGCAAAGAGCGCAAGAGAGCCCCGGGAGGACTTTATGAGAGCCGTAAACTATCAACCCAAAGTCTCACTTTGCCGACGCCATGTTGGAAGCGTCAGGGGGTGGCGGTGAGGAGGAAGGGGTGGGGGTAGACTACATCCGGGAAACTGCAGGGCCGCTACCATGGTAACCGAGCAGTAATTCGATGGGAACGACAATCGACGTTTCAAAGCTACGACGGCTTGAAATGGGAAAAAAAATGCACAATTAAAGACAAAATATATCATCATCAGAATGAATAAAAATGATATGCTCAAATGAGAAAAATAGAAGTAAAAGGCACAGATTGGAAAAATAAATATTAGTCAAAAGAAATAAATGTGAGAGGATGAATACAGGAATATTGAAACGTTGAAAACATGTTGGAAAAAAGAAAAGATACATAAATTCTGGACAATGCGTGAGAAAAAGCGGGGAAAATACACAACTACTATTTTAGAAACAAAGATGGTTAAATGTGAGAAGAGGAAAAAAAAGGATAGTGAACAATATGAAAATGGTCGAAAAAATTCAGAAAAATACGAACTATGGCTACAGACACAACGCTAGAAAAAGTCACTGCTGTGCAACACCACCACATAGTGTCCAAACCCTGTACTGCATGATAAATTTGTTTGGTAGAGTTTACAATATTATCCAAATCACAGTCAATCCTCAACATCACAATGTTGCGGGCTAATGGTGACATCACACAAAAAAAAACACCCACACAGGAATAAATGCATAGTTTATCATCATAATCATTGTCGCAATCAACAAAACAGTCACTGCGAGCATAGAAAGTGCTATCACAAGGTACAATGAAGCTCCATCCAAAGCGTTGCCACAGCGGAGCTATACAAACATACTACATGATGAGGCTACGTGTTCTGCTACACTTAAAATATTACCTGAATAGTCTTAAATCAGTGCACATACTGTAGTGAGACGTCTTCTCACAAGAGCCAAGCTATATTCTAAATCAGTTCAGGTTTCCCAAACTGAGGGTCCCGGGTACATTTTGAACGGTGTCATCGGAAAGATCACAAAAGCCGAATTATTCTGAGCCCACTTAGATTACATTTAGGACATTACGTGAGGAAAAGTGATTTTAGAAATATAACCTGAAATATGCTAATGTGGTTTATCGTGGTTGATCATCAAGATGATACCTTAACTGATGGCAGAAATTAAATGGTAGTTTCTTTATGTCCTTATCTTTCTTTTATGTTCTAATTTACTTTTTTTTTATGAGAAAAACTGGCCAATTTTTTGTCAAAGAGATATCGTCACATTAAATTAGCCGGACGATTCAGTCATGCTTCATTTTTAGGTTCCAATTTTGATCAAATTGATGACATTACATAACAAAAAGCATCAGTAGGTGACTCACATTCCATAATCCTGCAACATGTAATTTTTTCAAGTGAAGTTATTTATAAAGTGCCCACAGGTTTTTTTTTTTTTCCCAATACATTATACATGCTTGAAGATAATTGTTGAAAACGTGTGGGAGACAACTAGTAAAAAGTGGCACCCCCAAAAAAATGAGTTTAAAAAGAATAAAGCTATCCTGGAGGTAGTATAGTAAGGGACCACGGGGAGATACTTCGAGGTAAATAGTGTTTAACTAGCTTTGAAGTAGGAGGGGGGTACATACTAGCTGAATCAGGTTTTATACATATTAAAATGAACGCTTTTGGGGAGCATTCCTGAAGGTCCTTCAAGGTAACGTGTTTAAATATATTTCTAAGGGGATAGCTACATAGCTGATTTGTAAATATTGAATAGGAACCCAGAAGAGTCCGTTCCCGGAGGTCCGTCAAAGTAAACAAAGTGTTTAACCAGCTCCAAGAGTGGTCTACAAGGTCAATATGAAATCCTGGACGTCCTTCAAGGGTAGCAAAAGGTTGCGATCACTTCGGGGTCTTTTTGGTGCATCATACAGCATCACCCCCCCACGCCAAAAGAAGGACGACCCTCCCCCTCTTCCTCCGGTGTCCTCCATCCACGCATTCATCCATGCGTGCTCCTGCCGCAGCCTCACGCAAAACCCGCCCGCTTGCATGCGTTCACCTGCAGTTCAGTCATCCGAATTTAGGCGCGCAGTCGGTGTGGTTGTGCGGCTCCGTGACGCCGCTGACGCCAGACGCGCCGCTGCTGCTGGTACTGTTGTTGTGCGGGTTAGGCTTCCAGAAAAAGACGTAGTAGATGACCAGGATGAAGGCGGCCACTGACACGCATAGGAAATAGGCGATGGCCATGGCCACTTTGACCCACACCTTGGCGGACATGCTGGCGTGCTTGGCGCGCGGCTCCCCCGGGTAGCTGGGCCTCCGCTTGGGGTCGCCGTTCAGTTTGTCCACGGGAACGTTGGCTCCTCCGTCGGTTGCTTTCATCTTGTAAGTGGAGCCACTTTCCACAACGGCGTGGAGCTCATGTGAGGTGGGACGGGTGCGGAACCGAGAGACGCCCCTCGGTTCCACTATCTCCGGGACGTGCAGGGGCGCAGTGTGGTCGGTTTGAGGAGACGCTCAAGTGCCGCCGGATCTGGTACTGGACGCGACTTGTCTTCTGCACTGAGCCGGACAAGTGAACTCAGGAAGGATGGCATCAGCGGGACGGGACAGTTGTCAAGCCCGCTCAGGGACGCACGTACAGTCGTTTCCGGAATGTGTTTCAAAATAAAAGCAATACCGGAAATGAATGTAAGGTCCCAGAAATACATACACACGCCACAACTATTTCTGGGTCATCTCATTTCACTAGGAATGTTCCTAAGAAAATTCTTCTGAAGGAGGAGCATCATTTCTGACCACCTTAAACTTGAAATGGGACAAAGTAAAAATGAGGGAGCTGAAAGTGCACAACCATTAATTTTGTCCTGGAGCTTGTTAAACGTGCATGGCAACATAACAACACAAGATGAAGTCTGTAATAAAAACAAAAATAAACACTCTTGCACTGATGAGTCACTTGCTTTGTTTCAGTCCTGCAAGGTCAAAATGGCCCACTGGCAGCAGCTTTAAACGCGTCAATGCGATGGATAAACAAAGGGGGGCGGCGGGGTAGCGACAAAGGTGGTCTCAAACGTGGGCATTTTAAAATCCTCATCAGATTTACATTTTAATTGAAGGCATGACAAAATAATGCAGTTTCTTACCAATATGAGTACTTGGAACATATACAAGATGACAAAATCTGTTGCATAACCTGCATTATAGAAAGTTTGTGTATTTTAATTTTGCCCACATCACATGATCCATTCCAAGAGCCAATTATTGCAGTGCCAACCTTTTTGAACAGCAAACCTAACATTTCATCGTTAAACTGTATGAAGGACTGTATAGCAGTCATAAATCCAAAAACTGATCGCAATATTTGCTAAAAAAAAAAAATTCTTGAAACAACTGAAGCCTGTTAAAGGGTCCCTGCAAAAAAAAACAACTCACTGGACATTGATTGGCTTCTTTAGGCTTGTGATTGTTTGATTATGTATCAGCTGATTCCAGCAGCTCCATTTCATTTTTTTTCTCCCGCCGCTGACGTGAGCGAAGACAAAGCGTGCGACATAATAACAAGGACTACGAGATAACCTTCTCCGCAGCCAGACTGTGTGAAGGCAACGCTCCTGCCCGTCTTGTTGGGAGAAAATGCGTGGCATCACTCCAGCAATATTGTCCTCTTCAGACTGTTGACAAAGAACATTTGTGAAAAAATAGTCATTTTCATAATGCGGTAATGAAGTTTATACAAATGAAAGTCTGCTGTAATTTGACAATGAGGAAACGCTGCTTTAGTGTTGGTGTGTCATCCATCTTGTGATTTAATCCAATCACGTTTCAGCACTTTGCTCATTTGCAGGCAAAAACCTAATTGCGCCTCTCATCTCGGCATTTCTCTGGTTTCCTGTTCCCCGCCCTGAGCTGACCGCAGCGAGAACGAAACGGAGAGGTCTTGGGACTTCTCAGTCAAACGAGGGCTTTTAAAGCCAACAAAGACGCCGCTAGGTCTCACCGGAAAGCATTTTGTTAGACTATATGTCAATCAAACAATTGGCAAATGGATAGAGGCGGGGTCGCTTGCTGTGACAACTTCTCAAGTGATCCATTAGCCCACGTGACGCCACCGCAGCCGCAAGCTGAGTGCTAGCCGCGGTGGTCGCTAATAGTCGGTCTCAATTGACTGGATTAATTGCTCAAACGAGATTCGGATTTAAGTCCTGAGTTGAACCTAGAAGTTTGATCAAACATTCTGGACAATTCGATGCTTGCGACTCTGTGGGGCCATCACTTGCTGAGTGAGGAAGTCGGTGTGAAGCACTATGACGGCCATTTGCCATTGAATGAGTAGCAAACCTGAGGACGGCTGCTCAGAAGACGTCTCTGCTGTGATAGCGGCGTCTGTGTTCACGTTGGCCGTGTCGTCGTCTTTCTCATCCTTCTCATCTTTCTCATCTTTCTCTCCCTCGGCTTCGATGGGCTCAGTCACCAAGACGGTGGGTGTTGGACTGTCTGCTTTGTCTACAAAACAAAACAAAATGACTGGCTGACTGAGTTAAAAAAATAAAATAAAATCTAATTTTTGTTTAACTCAATATTACAATTGCGATTTAAAAAGCAATCCTTCAAGTCCATATATATTTTAACAAACACAATGAATTCATCTTCATTACAATAAAGAGCCCTAGTCTGCGACATGTCACCAACACACACGTTTTTCTAAGTGATGACAACCTTGCGAGGGGGTGTCAGGAGCATCCTGGAGGTCCTCAGAGATGTCCGGGGCCGTAGCGTCGGACACGTCTGTTGGAGCGCGTTCGGACGGCGATGCGTCTGATGCGAGTGAGGGCGCAGCTTCTGGCTCTGACGCCATGACAACCTGCTGGGCTTCTGACGTTTCTGGAGGTGGTGGAAGAGATATGTCGCCACTGGGAACTGAAAAATAATTAAAATTACGTGTGACACCCCCCCAAAAAATAAACATGAATAAATAAACATGTATCAGAATTACCAGCGTTGTCCTCGATGGGTTCGGCGGTCTCCTCCTGCTCCTCCTTTTGTGGAGGGCTGCTCTCGACACTCGGAGGTTTCATGGGGGACTCCCCCCCCATGCTGCTCCGTGGCGACTGCATGTCCATCTCCTCGGCCCAGTCCGACACGGGCTGGTGTCCGTCCAGCAGCTGGAACGGGCTGATGGGCTTTCCCGCCTCTGGGGTATTTTGTGAGAGCACCTCCGGTGAGGGGATGTGGATCTTGGGTCTCGGCGTACGCTGCTCACGGGGGCTTCCGGCAGACGGCGGAGGGGAGCGAGGCGAGGGTGGCGCGGGGGTGCCGTGGTCTTTATCCCCTTCCTCTTTCCCCGCATCTTTCTTCCCATCTTCGTCGGACATTTCCTCCTCGCCCTCGCTGGCGTCTTCCCACTGGTCGTCGTCCTGCTCTTCATCTTGAGCCTGCTCCGCCTGAGAGAAGACGGAGTGAGAGTCGTTCTAACACAACCAGGTCTTCCCTAGATTCCGGCTGCCCACCTTCTGTGTTGGCTCAGGTGTGGATTTCTCCTTTTTCTCTCGCTTGGGTTTGTCTTTTTTCTCCTTCTCGTCATCTTCCTTTTCTTCCCAGCGATTGTCGTGCATACTGTAACAAAAATGGGACAAAAAAAATTAATTTACCGCTTTATGATGGGATACAGTGAGAGAACAATTGAGTAATTTAGTTTAAATACGTGTCCTCCTACCTGTAGCTGGGCTTCCCTCCTCTGCCCTTGCCCCGACTCCGCTCCCCTCGAGGCCCCTGGGACCTGCCCTGGGACAGGAAGTCGCCAAATGTGGGCACTTTGGGCGGATGCTTGCTATCATCTGTTGGGGGACACATTGTCGCAAAATGTAAAATCCATGTCCGTGTTAGTGGGAGAGAAAACACTTGCATGCAACTCAAACGATGGTGAGTTTAAAATGACATCACAGAGCCTGTGCGTCATACTTTGCTCCCCCCCCCCAAAAAAAAAAAATAAACACTGTGATTTTGTATGAACGAACCATCAAAACAACATCAAACATGGAATTTTCGGAAATTGACAAAGAGAAAAATCTAAAGCAAAGAAGTGGGAGATGAGGCGAAGCAAAAGAGAGGAAGGTCACAGCTTTGTAGGGATGGAGGAGGAGAGGCGGGATAAGTGCTTGAAGAGCGAGGCGGGAGGTGATGAAAAGGTTACAAAGAGAAGGTAGGAAGCAGGATCAGCGAAAAGATTTAAAAAAAAAAAAAAAAAGACTGGAGATGAGGACACCGGAGTCATCCGGCCAATTAAGAGTCAGAGAATGATGTAATACAAACCACACTTCTTCCACTTAAGTCTGGCAAAGCCTCAGAAAGCAGCAGTCAAGTGGCGCTAAAAATAATTCGCAGCTTTGATCCGTCACACCTCTCACGGCTGACGCCAACCACTCTTCACCCACATCCTGTGTGTGTGTATGTAAAAGAGAGGGCGAGAGACTACAGGACTAATGAGAGTGAATGAGTAAGAGAGAAAGTGTTTGTGAATGTGAGCGAGTGTGTACACATTTGGGTCCGACCGATATTAGCTCCATTTAGCAACTTATGATTATTTGTAAGATAACGACCTTAGAACTTCGATCTAGATCTTCCTCTGCTTATTTTGGGTCGGGTTGCAAGGCCAGAAAGCTCAGACTTCCCGCTCCCCAGCCTTGACCGCCATTTCCACACAACAAAGAGCAGCCACACAAACACACAAGTGCAAACTGCTTGGATGAGTACACACACACGCAGGCCGCATTGCAATGGTCAGTAGCCCACACTGGGGGGGGTCTAACCTGAGGTTCTGCCCCGAGACCCGCCGTCAAAGTTACGTCCTCGGACTGCGGGGAGGACACACAAAGCATCACTCATGATGGGAAATAACATCAAAGATGCATTGCGGGTAATGGGGTCATTTTTTAATATGGACCCAGGCCGCTTATGAGGTCTCCGGGGAGGTCTCAACTCCACTCTGGGGAAATATAACCAACCACTTAGCTAATGAACTTAATAAATGGCCAGTCGCATGACGTCACTCGCTCCGACATGGCTACATGCGACATGGACACTGAAAGCGAGAAAATGCGACGCCGCTCTCCGCTTCTGTGGAGATGATGGGAGGTGTATGCTGCCTTTCCATTCGTAAGAGTGGAGAACTTGTTTTTGCGGCAAACAGAAAAGGAAACCAGCGAGCAAGCCTGAGCGTATGTGTGAATGAGCACGTGACATTGAAAGTGAGAGCAAGCGAGTAAGGGGAAAGAGAAATTGAGGGCGTGACCGGGAACACAAAGTGCTATAAAAAGATCCAAGTCACGTAAGGAAACAAAAATGGCTCCTTGTAGTAAATTATTTTTAGGAACGTCCAATATTTTGGTCCCAAAAGTAAATGGCGTGTTGGGTTACCATGGCAACAGTAACATACCTCTCCTGCCTCCCTGCTCTGGCGCGCTGCTGCCCTCTGCTGCCGCATTCGCTTCCTCCTTGAACCTATGGATGAAATACAGGTCTGCATACATCTGTAATGACGAGCCAACGCTGCTTCTTGTCCTACATGTTCTCCGTCTTCTGCGCGTCCCACTCGCGTCTCCACTGTCCGGTGGCGTTGCGATGGCGCGCCAGTCGCTCCTCGTCGATCTGCTCGCGCTCCTTCTTCCAGCGCAGGTACTCGGCTCGCTCGCGGCCCGTCATGGACATGGTCATGTCCATGGAACCTTTGGGGCCGGGACGCCGACTCTGTTGAGAAAAGCACAACATTGCGTTCTTTGACTCACACAAAATAATGTGGGAAGGCTGACTGCCATTTTGATTCCAAGAACGCATATTTGGGTTTGATGGCGCATGGCACTGAAGTTTGATGACTCGCCATAAAACTTCTTGTGCCAGAGAGTTTTTGGCTGAATTGGATATTTGTTTCTATTCGCATGATCCATCTCAGTATTCGACTTACGGTCCACTCTTTCTCCAGATCGCCGCCGGTCTTGACATTGTCAAAGTCCAGCCCGCCCCAGTTGCGTACGTGTCTCCTGCTGCCCTCCTTACGGTCGATATCGGGGGCCGGGCCGGAGCGACGCGGGTCGTCTAAGAAGTTGCGCAGGGGCTTATCACCATCTGCCTGAGGACAGAAAAACATTCTTCTTTTTGACAGATTCAACAATTAAGTAAACGTGGTGGTATAATGCCAGAGAAAATTATCCTGACAATCAAACTCTAATCCATATAATGGATTCATCGTCCAACACTAGCAGAAATGAATACGTATGGAACCCAAATGCGTTTGTTACCCGCTGTCCTCTCTCATATTCTGCTATTCTCTCCATTTCCTCGTTCATCTTTTCAATGTTTTGTCGCCTCCTCTCCTCCCATTCCTGCTTGGGAAGAAGGAAATGTGTCACAAATGGTGAAAATGTAACATTCGATTTTTTTAACAAAAGAGAGACAATCCACCTTGGACTTTCTGTCCCCACCGCCTGGTGTCCCGCCTGCATCTCCTCCACCTCCTCCTCCTCCTCCACCTCCTCCTCTTCCCCTCCTTCCTCCTCTACGTCCTCCTATGTCACCGGGCTCTCCATCTCTGGGCATGCGTGGTTCTCGCGGTCTTCTCTCCTGGCGGCCCCCACCTCCTCCTCCTCCTCCTCTGGGGGTCCCCCCTCTTGCTAGCCGACCGGAGCCCATCCGTCTGTGAGGGCTGTGGCCGTCGCTGGGCCCTCGGGGGCCGTCGTTCTCCTCCGACGATCGCCGGCCGTGGGGCGTGGCGGCCTTCCAGTCTTCCACCACTCGCTTGTCCTACAGCCAACAACAGGTGGCTGGCATTCAGTAAGTGCCTTAATAGTTTTTGCTCTGAGCTTTTTGGCTCATGAACAAGGTTGATTTTCTTTTCAGCTATACTGTAGTTGTGTAACAAAATATATTTGATGATGTAAAGCCTTTCAAATGAGGGCCAAATATCTGGAGGCTCAAAGTGCAAATTGAAAAACAAAGCATGGCCTACCTTCTGGCGAGCATGTGGCGCAAAGGGAACACAACATAAAAGCGAGACATAAACAAATTACAGCGCCTGTGTGAACGTTATAGCATCATGTTGATGCCGCTGCTCTGGTTTCCAGCCGCTGCCAGGAAAGGTTGTTCCGTCTAATGTTGATCTTTTTACAAGGCAGGCTGACAGACGAGAACACAGACTCGGCTCTCCGTGAAGCGAGTGACAAATGCAGTCCAATGCCATTATTGTTTGATTTGTCATGAGAGCAGCTTTGTGTGAATGATGCAAAATAGGATGATTAGGAGATGACTTGACTCATGTCAACAGCAATGTTTCCTGGAAAAGAATATCAGGTTCTACATTCCAACTTACCCCCCCTGCTGGGGACTTGGAGAAGTCAACCGTGACGGTGAAGTTTTCCTTTTCTATCCTCCTACGGTCCGATTCTACCGGCTCGTGGCCACGAGGCTTCCGCGGCGTGGTGATGGCGATGCCCTCCTGCTCTGCCTTCTTTTTGTCTTCTTCTATTTCCTGTTGGCAACAAAAATGCAGGCCAATGAGTCAACATCAAAATTTAGCATCCTCCATTAGGAAGATGTATTAGAGTTGACCGTACTTGATAGCGCTTGACCAGAGCTTCGTTCTTCTTTCTCAGCGCTTCGATCCTTCGGTCCAACTCTGCATCCTTCTCCTCCTTGGTTTTGAGGTCCACTGCTGAAGACTGACACGCATAAAAAGAATAAGAAAGTGAAGTGGTTATAAGAAGCCACAAAAAGAAAGAATGAGAAAACCAAAGGTCAGAAAAACAGTCGATAAGGAAACCAAAAAGAAGGTTAGAAGTTAGTTGACAAAAAGTGGACAGAAGAAGAAAACACAAAAAGAAGAAATAAGACAAAAAGAGTAAGAAACATGGAATTGAAAAAAAGAAAAGACAATAAACACAAAAGACCAACATATACACCTCCAAAACACAAGCTAGTAATTCATTGGAAACATGTCACTAGTGAAACAGCACCACCTTGTGGACGCAAAGCGCAGGACATTAAAAAAACAATTAAACTCACCATAGCTGCTGCTGTCTTGTGGTCATACACAGGCGATGGGCTAATTGCTTTGAGTGCACTGGAAAACAAATAACAGTCCAAACCTTTACATTTTACTATTTAATTTTACGGGCCGAATAGTTGTTTGCATTTTAATAGCAATAGCAAGGTCACGTGAAGCTATTTTAGCTCAAGTTGAACTAATCCCGAGCTCAGGTGAGGGAAACATAGGTTGGCGCATGCGTGGAAACAAATCCTTCCCGAGGACCCGCTGCCAGCGATCAAAGTGATCAAAGTCGGGCGAATACGAGTCACAAAATACACAAATTAAACCATTAGAAACACACTTTTAAACAACGACATATTGGAGAAACATCGGCGTTTATATAAAGAGCTTTCCCGCTCTTTCCTAGAACCTTCATGGAACGAATGTCTGATTTTAACGTAATGTAAGCACGACAAGCCATGACACAAAGCGACCCACAAGAACCGAGCCGTAAAGTCGAAGCGGACGACGGACCGTAAATCAAGCGAGTAGAACGACAACGTTGATAAACGTAAAGTCTTGATTTTTATAAAATAATTACCCAGTCTACGCCTGCTGGCGATGAGTTTTGTACTAGTAGCTCCCTGCCACTTCCAGCACCGCACGTTAGTTGGATTCCGGTGAGGTAAGGCTCATTTCCTGCCAAAAAGTGTGCCCAACTCGGCGGATTTAAAGCGACAGTGGCGCTAGTTTTTTCCAAGCATGTTATTTTTGTTCATTTTGTAAAATAGCTGTAATATAAGGTTACATACATCCTCACTTTTATGTTTTCACTCACACCGAAAATCAAAAGTCGACGTTAAAATTTCGAAGTTTTTTTAAAGTCGCGAAGGAAATGTAGTACGGAGATTTTCCGATGGATGGCGCTCAACTACTACAAACTCGTTTGTTTATCTGTTCATGTACTGTATGAAATCAGTTTCCTTTTTACCGTCAAACTATATATATATATAGTAATTTATTATATGGCACATTTTATTATACTGTATTTGTCAATATAAGTAAGCCTATTACATCAATATCGTTGTATGCTGGATTGTTTTTGTTCATTGATGAGTAATATTTAGAATGCCTTCACTGGGTCACATAAAGGTTACACCATGATGACACATGATTATAATGGCGTGACATCAGGTGGCCAGTTTGATTATATAATATGTAGAAGTTGAACATAATAACATGTTTGCAAGGGTCAGTGGTCGTCCATTTGTGTCAGTCATGCTCATCACTTCCTTGTTGGAGGAGGTGAAAGAAGGTTGAGGGAGTTCGAGGTGTGGGGTGCTGGGCGATGATCTCATTGTTGAACGAGCCAAACAAGCTCCCGGGAGACAACATCGGAGCCCTTGAGGTTGTGATCACGGAGAGATGACACCAACGTTAGCCACTTTTGTTTATACACAAGGCTGTCTCTAGGGTAGGGGGTAATGGAAATGGCAGTGGTGTGTGTCTCCGGGCAGTTTACACATGCAATAACCAAAAGCACTTAAGTTTACTCCAGCTTTAAGCCAACTAGTGTGCAAAAATGGCAACAACAAAAAAATGCAATATGCATATTAGTTCCCATGAGCTGTAACGGTTATGTACGTTACCACTGGGCCCGAACTTTTCCGTTTTCTTGTAACTGTTAGTGCGAGTCCATTTAATATTATTACACAACAATGTCAATCAGCACCAGTTACACATGATATTGTTTGTGTGAAATGATGATAGGCGATACTCGTCTGGGCATGTACCTGAATGAAGCTTCTCTCCCACCCTCAAACCCCCAATTCAGCAGCCCGAGGACACAGTGGGTGCGGAGGCAGGGGATGGGGGGGGGGTTGGGGGGGTCATTTCCAGCTGATTAGACCGCCTTTAACCCTGCAACAACCCACCCCCTTTCTTCCCTCTCTACTCTGCAGCTGGGGTAGACAATGTGTGCGGGGTGAAAGGTCACCTCGACGGGGGCGTCACAAGTCATTTGTGATGCTAATGCTATTCTATGATGTCACTGTAAACACTGCTACTACTACCGCCACTACTCCGAGTGACATCATTTTTTCCTACCATGCGGCGCACATGTGTGTCACAACAATGTAAACAAAACAGGAAAAAAAAAATCAAGCTGTGGAGAAAGCTACTCAAACATTTGAAACTCTCAATTAGCTTAGCAACAGCAACATCAATTAAAGTGATGTCATGCTATGTGTTGTTTCTCATCTTGTCACATGAAATCTTAACATGACTCCTACAGGCCACAAGCACATGATGAAAGGATGGAAATTAATCCTTGAGGTTGGTCATACGGGAGCCCCAAAAAAATTTTCTGTTACAAAATGCATTTACTATAGAATCATGTGATCGTGCTGAATCACTATTTACAGGGGTTGAAGTCCTGTACATCCAAAATGCTTATAATTGACTATATTAATAGTTTAAGCCCTAAACATACAGCAAACTAATATCCAAAAACAGTTAAATAACTTAATTTCAAACTCACCTTACCACATTACTGGGTATGGAACTATTTTATGATGCAAGAGTATGGTAGCCATTGAGGGTCAAGCCAAAAGCCTTTTGTCATAGCACTCCATTAATGTACATGATTAGTTTATACATATTTTTTATAATCCTGCTTAAAAGTCTGTAGATCGAAAGAATTTGCTTTAAGGATGAGGCCTAAAAGCCTGACTGCTATCTCTGGACGTTTAGTCACATGTTTGTAAGGCGTGTGCGTTCGGGGATTCCTCAGTCAAGTAGATGATGTCACGTTATACTTGTTTATGAATTGTCATCCCGTGCTCGTTCAACAAGTATTGCTGCCTTGTATTGAGCGTGAGCCTGAGTTGAGTCATTATTATTATTACAAATGCCAGCAAGCATGTGAGGCAAAACACAGAGAAACCTGACACCCGAGGCTGACTCATTGTTAGGAAGTGGAGGGGAAAGCCGGCCCGGGGAAAGCCTGCTGAGGGGGTTGGGGGATAAAGCTCAGCATGGGTGCAGGTTTGTTTACATGCCAAAGAAGAAACCAACTGTTAAAATGCAAACTACTACAGGCCCTGTTTGATGACAATGACAGTTTGCATGCAAGGAGGTGAGTTAGTGACATGCAAGTGTGAGTAAATACTAAGAAAAAGTGTAAAAAAAAAAAGAAACTGTTAATGAGGATTGCAAGTTAGAGGGGGCGGGAACAGCAGCTGGCGTCAGGGAGCATGTCAGCACTTGTTGAGGATAGGAAACGCGAAAGAGACTACAAAACGGAAGTCAAAATGACACCCCGTCAAAATAAAAGAGAGTTTCTTGCGTTTACATTTTGCACATTAACACTCGTTGCATAAGGTTTTCATGGCATTTAAATGATTAGGATCACACTGGGGGAAAATCACGTATAAATTGTAACATTTATTTATTCCCAGGGATGTCTTTTTTGTTTTTAAATAATTCCGACAATGAAAGTATTTTTTTCCCACGGGGAAGTAAAGAGGGTCTGGAAATGGCTTTAAAATACAAATCAACACATTACTCAAAATTTCTTAAGTCACATGGAAGAAAAATGAATGAAAAAACTGAAAATTCAATTTCAATTTACAGACTACTGTTCACGAGGAAAATATCCAGTCAGATTTATTTTGAAACTTCAGATCGGATGTTGCTCCAACTATATAAATAGGGGAACCCCGCTCGGCGGCAAAGACTTGAAAAAGACGAAGACCAGCAAACATGTCAACCACTTGTCGGTAGCGGTCTCACTAAATGGACTCGTAACAATCTCCTAAAGTCATCGGGCGAGATCGTCTGACATGAAGTGACATCCTTGAATCGACCGCATGACACTTTTTTTCCCAGCGGCCCGCCTCTGATGTACCCGGGTTTGCACCTCGACTTATCGACCCGAAGAGAACACGGAGAAACACCACATAGCGGTAAGACAAAATGGACGATGAACAACTGCACCCTCCACTGTACAATATTAAATTAATCATATTTTAGCATCCTAGCAAGGCTATTAGCACTTTACAGTTATGAATAGCGTCTTATCGCCATTTAAGTAAACCCCACGTGTAAATGTAGTAGTACTAAATTATCTAAATGTACCTATTTGGGCTAGAGTAAGTGGATTTAATTAAAATAATAATTATTAAATGGATTTATTAAAATGCGTGTTTTGTTTACAAACACGGGAATCTGAAAAGGGCTAGGTGCTGCCCCCTGGCGACCAATAAAGGAATGTTGGTCAAGCGTGCTGTTCGAAAGTAGTTTGGTTGGATTATAAATATTCGGCAATTTTGGGATATTTTCTGCCATTTGGAACTCTTATAACGTTTAAGTAAAGTAATTGAATCACCTCCAATATTTTATTTAACATTAAAATACAGTAGTATAGTAGGTCATAGTGTTCATTAAAAACTGCCCCCCCCCAAAAGTGTATTTAATATTATTGCAAGCCACAATTTTATGTAGTTTCATTGGTACGTTTGAATCGAGGGAAGTTGAAAATGGTAAAATAAACATTCAACTAAAGGTTTTATGAAAATGGATTGAACCTAAAAAATAAATAAAAGGCAGTGATTACTGTACCATGATTTGCAACTCTCATGCTAGCGCTTTTTTTTTTTTTTTGCTAACTTGCTTTCGGTTTTAGCTGAGGCCGTTAGGGTGATGTCAGTCCACTTATTTTGTGTTTCCTGTTTGCAGTTATCGTCCCAAAATGTTCAACATAAAACTAAATGGCTTCTTCACTTCTCCCAATTGGCTGCAAGAAATTGTAACCACAGTAAAAAAAAAAAGTATACATACAATAACATGGTGTGGAACAATATTTGAACCCATGTCTTGAAAATAAAAGCAGAACTTCTCGCCACTACACCACAAGTGACGCAATGAGTATGCAAACTGATTGTAAAAACTGTCAAATATGATTGAATTTGTTATTGTGCTGTTCTCTCAGGTGACCAATAAGATGGCTCGTGCTGAGACCATGGAGAGCGTGGGAGAGGCTGCCAGAGGGGCGAGCATCCCGCTGCCCCACCAATACTCCATCGCTTGTCACTCCTTCTTGCACAACTTTCCCAACAATCACCACCAGAGCCAGCAGCAACCCAACCTGCCCACACCGCCGCCTTCCCCACCCGGCCATCCAAACCCCGTCTCGGGAGAACAATCAAGTAAGAACATGAAATTCTCCTAAAGCACCCAAAAATAGTAACAATTGAAGTCATCGTGCAAGTGCAGAGGTCAAACATATATTTCTCAGGGTCTCACTAATCGATCAATATTACGTCTTTCGAAATGGACAAAAATCAGCTGATTGTCTTTCTCTTGTTAATGTCATTTAAAAGAAAATGCAGATTTCTGTCTATTTTGAAAAAGATAATACTGGCCGATTAATTAATCCGATCCTAACGATTCGGATTTGTAGTAGACAAAAAAAGCTTTCGGGGAAAATCTATAAGTACTCATTTCATTTTTGAATACAACATTATTAAAGTCATTTGGTTCTATTTCATTGACCGTATTTGACGTCACAAGTAATGGAAACTTGGCGGGTGTCTGTTATTGCATCTTGTAAAGAAGCGACATGTTGGTGGCTCAGCTGGTTGTGTGGGAACCCCCCCCTTTCCTCCACCCTTCCTCCCTCCCTGTGCTTTAGTCTCAGCTGTGGGGCATGTTGAGACTTGTTCTCCGCAATCACCCAAAGCAGTAGCCTTCACTTCCTGCTACCTCACACCCTCAATTGAAACACAAAATACTATCATTAATGTGCCTTTCTATCAAATCAAACTGTCTCATCACTGTCAAATTAAGATAAATAATTTGAGGAATTTAACTGGCGCCAACGCTGGATTATAGTTGGTGACACACGTTTTAGTCGTAAATATGCTTGTTGTTTTTATTCATCTATTTATTATTCAAAATAATGCTCATAAACATTTTAATTAAATTTGTCAAGCTAAAAAATCTTAATTATAAAATTGACTTGGATAAATTGTTTTTAGTTATGTTTTTGCGTGGTGTCGCCTCAATTTACTTTAGGGGTTAAGATTTTTCAGGAAGTTGGCCAATCAGAGTGCAGGGTCCAGCTCCATCTGCTAATCCTCCCACCTCTAAAAACTGCCCGGGTTACTGGGGGCTACCGATTCCATGGCAACAGGGCGGAAATACGGAAAAAAATACATCATAAATCAGCTAAATCAAAACTTGTTCTTTTTGTTTAGACCAGCGGCAAACTCAGGCAGCCCACCGGCGCGGTCCCCTGCCAGACCTGCTACCCCGGGATCAGCGCCCGGTTGGGGGTGGGCCACATCCCAGAGGCGAGGCCACGCTGGAAGCCAGGCCTATAGACACCACAGCCGTGGGCCTGCAGCTCCGGACCATCGGCGATCAATTCAACGCCTCCGTGCTGAGACCGGTAAGCTATCTGACTTGACCTCATAGCATAACATCATTGCGTCACAATGTAGTATGATGTCATCGCGTGATGTCATCGCCTGATATCACAGCTGGAGTCCTAACTGCCATCATAACGTTACGTCTGGGTGACATCTCATTGCGATTCGCTGCTCGCTGAGCTGAGCCCTTGTGCGAACCGCTGATAGAGAGAGTGACGGGCTAATAGGCCCCCCCCCACCCCCCTTGTTCTTTTGACATCCATGTGACAGACCGACACATGGACTTTGCTGTTGTCGTAATCAATAACGGAACATCACGCACGCACACGGCGCATGTGCTCAAGACTTTATAATTACTGTTGATGTGATGCCTTCCTTATCTCCTTCCCCCTCCCTCCTCACACTGGCTCGCGTGAGGACTTGTCAACAGACAGCCCCCTCACCCGCCCCCCCCCCTTCCCTCCCTCAGACACACACAGGCTGCATGTCTGAGCGATGACATCATCTTTGTTTACATGCTCGAGGCTGCGTTTATAAACATCTAGACTGGCGTATTTGCATGTGCGTGTTAGATGGTCATTTTGACTGGGTGGCTAATATATTTAGCATGTTAGCTTACAAATATGTGATTTATTGTGTTTGTGCGTCCGCCCTCCAGCACGCCGCCCCCCACTGGCAGGACTGGATCGACGCCGGTCGAGGCTTCCTCAACCTGGCAGCGCGCACCCTCAGCGCTCTCTACAGGCTGACCTAGACGTAGGCTAATCCATAGAGACTGGGTTACCACGGCAACCACTAGACGACGGCGTGAGACTTCGGTGTCTGCTGGTTCGGACTGCAGACAACAATTTTTTTTTTTTTTTTTTATTAACTGTGAAAGTGGATCCAAAATCTTTTACATTTGTCCATACCTGATGCTAAAGCTAATGGCGAGCTATTTATGTCAAGTTAGGGTTTTTTTTGGACAAATGAGTTTTATTTTATTTTTTTACCCCAGCATGAAATTGTTTAGTTTCAGTGTGACACATCCAGTGCCTTTGTACTGACCAATCACACACACAGACGCACACACACTGTTGGTCCTCCATGTTGTTTGGACCATGTAAATATTTCTTACCAATCCTAAACAAAAAATTGTGTTGCAATGATGATTAGAAAATAAATCCAGTGGATTTGAGATGTATGTCACGCAAAACAAGAAAACACATTTTGATTTGAGTCCCGGAAAAGTATTTCACCGTGTTTCGAAACGATTGTCTGATAGATAATTTATTTTTGTGGTAGCATATTTGTAGCCTATTTTTTCGGTCATTGTTTGTCTTGTTTTCTATGAATTTTTTTTATTTATTTTGTGTTCTCAACATTCCTGCTGCGCACAACAAAATGGGAAGCCGCAAATCCGCCGACGACGTTACCCTGGTGGAACGCAAAAAGTGACGAAAAGATTTGCCAGTCGAAGAAATCTTCTTGTACTTTGATCAAAGTGCACTTTTTATTTCCAATTTTGTTTTCAGTGTTTATTGATATTGTTTAGCAAGTTTACCGCTTTGCTTTGGTACCTCCTGCTGGGCGCACGTTTCCTCATGATGTGGTCAGTTCCCGTTGGGTCGCTTAGTTAGTGGCCACTCAACTGAAGTTCGTTTTTTACTATTGTAAAGTTTCTACTGGAATTTTCTACTTTGTTCTTTTATATAATAAAGTCAATTGAATAAAGTTTGGTTTCGATTCTTTTTATTTACATAATAGGCTATCCTCCAATATTGAAACTGTATTTCACCTACAGGCATCTCTGCTTTTCGAGTAGGTTATAATAGTGGTTATAAAATGTCAACACACCCCTGTACAATATATTTGAATAATATATAAAAACGAGACTAAAAATAAACTATTTTTAAAGAATGACACCATTAATGCGACTGTACAAATCATTTGAAAATATAGTTTTGACAAGGGAAGTAAAAAATTAACTGAAAATGGGGTTGCAGAAGTGTACACACCCTCATAATCGATGTAGCTGTATTGAGAATACACCAACCTCATCAAACTCACTGGATTAAGCACACGGACAACTGCAAACAAACGAAAATGAAAATCTTTTCTTAATAGTATCTTCGCTATGTTGCGTACATCACGACCAATTTCAAGCTGACCCATTTAGCAGAGACCCGAACCAGCCAGCCAATGAGGGCGGCCTCAATAAGAGCACCAGATAAAGTAGGGTCATTAAGTGTTTTTAATTGGCTGACAGTGATGGCATCCCAGTGGAGGAATCCACATGTAATTGCTGTTCTTGATCTATTTCACACTCATGAATGGGAGCGACATGAAATGTCTCTCGGGTTTTTGTTTTGGTCCACCAAGACCATTCGCGCGAGCCACACTGACCCACTGTGGGACGACTGCAGCCATCATTTTAGAATAAACCAATATACATATACCGACCAATCATACCATCCAAAAATCCGCCTGACATAGCAAAAAGTTTTTGGACTTTCGACATCTCACGCACAGATGAATTGCTTTGAGACTGTTCAAAAGACCTTTGAGGATTCCAGGGTGAGGACCCAAAAATCAGGAGGGTTGACCACAGCCTCCCAGGGGACATTTGAGCTAATTAGAATATAAATAGCAACGCGGTTAAAGGCACAAATTGGGTTGCTTAATTTAATACATCGTGTTAAACGTGGCATTTGATATTTAGTTACATTTATTTAACAGCCAAGTGGCTTTTATTTTATAACTATCATGATTGGAAAAAAGATTGTGCCTAATTGTCATGCCCATATTTGGTATGAGACGTGATGAACAAGCTCCGCCCACAGTGCCAGAGTCAGTGAAAAGGCCGCCGCCGTCGTTCCAGTTCGTCCCATCTTGAGAGAACCTCCGTGGTCGTGCACTTCGTCTCCTGTCCTTTATTTCAGGTTGAGTCGTTCGTCAATATGACGCACCAGTTTGCCGCCTTGTCTGAAGCTCAGAAGAAGGAGCTCCACGAAACGGCCATGCGTATTGTCTCTCCTGGGAAAGGCATCCTAGCTGCGGACGAGTCAGTAGGTACGTTCACAACTCGAGGGATTCATTTCACTTCAATGGGTAAAATTGATTTGAACACTGCTTAAGTTTTCGGGATTGTTTTTTCAGGCAGCATGGCCAAGCGTCTGGCCCAGGTGGGCGTGGAGAACACGGAGGAGAACCGCCGTCAGTTCCGTCAAATCCTGTTCAGCGCCGACGAGCGGATCAACGGCTGCATCGGCGGCGTCATCTTCTACCACGAGACGCTCTACCAGCACTCGGACGCCGGGGTCGGCTTTGTCAAGATGATCCGAGACAAAGGCATCCTGGTTGGCGTTAAGGTACTCTTATGGAATAAGTGTGGTGTCCAAACTTCGGCCTGGGAGTCATTCGGGAGCCCGTTCGTTTTTAGTGTCTGGTTCGACAGGAAGGTTTCTGAACTGATTTGGACTTTCATGTTTTGTCTTTTGTCGCTAAGGTTGACAAGGGTGTTGTTCCTCTGGCAGGAACCTGCGGAGAAACCACCACCCAGGGTGAGTACTGGAGATTGATTCCATTGATTAATTTCCTGCATCTGTGCAGGATAATGCCAAAACGTTTTTTCCACAGGGCTGGACGGATTGTCAGAGCGCTGCGCCCAGTATAAAAAAGACGGCGCCTCTTTTGCTAAGTGGCGCTGCGTGATGAAGATCAGCGATGCCAACCCATCCAAGCTGGCCATCCGCGAGAATGCCAACGTTATGGCTCGCTATGCCAGCATCTGCCAGCAGGTACCTGAAAACTTCATTTTTGTTGTAAAATTTGACACAAGATGGCTGTTACATCTCCCACATTGCGATGCCTTCTTCTCCAGCAAGGGATGGTGCCCGTCATCGAGCCTGAGCTCTTACCCGACGGAGATCACGACCTGAAACGCTGCCAGTACGTCACGGAGAAGGTAAACGACCGATCACTCGCATCTGTGAGTTAAAGGCGTAAAAAAATAATCTTGGAATTTAGGTTCTGACGGCGGTTTACCAAGCCATGTCGGACCATCACGTGTACCTGGAGGGCACACTGCTCAAACCCAACATGGTCACCCCGGGACACGGCTGCAGCAAAAAGTACAGCCCGGAGGACATCGCCATGGCAACCCTCACCGCCCTGCGCCGCACCGTTCCTCCGGCGGTGACAGGTAGGTCAACCCTAACACGTTTTTGATGTCACTCATACTTCTGGGCGGCTCTTCAACATCACACATCCAAATCCCCCAACCCCATAGCCATCTAAATAACGCGTGTCCTCCTGGATACTAAACATATTAACCTTCTCGGATAGGCGTGGCCTTCCTCTCAGGTGGCCAGAGCGAAGAGGAGGCGTCCGTGCACCTGAACGCCATCAACAACTGCCCCCTGACCAAACCCTGGACCCTCACCTTCTCCTTTGGCCGTGCCCTTCAAGCTTCAGCGCTGCGGGCCTGGCGTGGACACAAAGAGAACGAGAAGGCCGCCATGGAGCAGTTTATCAAGAGGGCCGAGGTCAGACGAGGGGAAGACCAATATCAGATCGTCTTTGTCTCTCACCTTGCCCCGTTTGCAAATACACACGATATATGTGAATTTATCAAAATGATTTTGGTTCGTGTGTGTTCCAGGTCAACAGTTTGGCGTGTCGAGGAAAGTACAAGGGTGCCGACAACTACGTGGATTCTGCGCATGGCGTCTACGGATCCTGTTACTCGTACTAAACACGGTCATGAAGCTAAGATTCCTCCATCGCCATACAAGTGGGAATAGATATAGTGATATAGGCAGGTGATTTAGCAACACATAGCAATCGTACTATACTTGAAAAAAAAAAAAAAAAATTGTCTTCACAACAACAACAAAAAAAAGACGAGGGTATTTGTATGTAGTTAGAGGCCACACATTTTGGAAAAAATAATAATGGATATAAATTGTTGCTTTAATCCCTAATGCAGACTTGCAACCTTTACTTGAGTCATTAAAAGGATTTTTAAACCCTCCTGTGAAAGCCTAACTATTGTTGTTTTTAAATCTGGAATAAAAACATTGCCCCCCCCACCATAACTATTTTAGCGTATTCCTAAAATACTTTATTTCCCCAAATCATGCTCCTGCGCTGTAGAAATTTGAGAAAATATTTATTTTTATTTCTATACTTTTAAATGTCTTTAATTATTTTGCTTTTACGTGTTGTATTTTGCCTTTAATTGTGTTTTGTAACAATGTGAAGAACATTGTGTATGAAATGCGGTATATAAATAAAGCTGCCTTGGCTGAAAGGGCATTCACAGAAAAAAAAAGTTATAAAAATCTGTTATCTAATTCAAATCGATCATTTCATATGAATAAAGACTACTTCGTTACGCGGATGTAGTTGCATTTCCGAGTCACACCGGAAGTTCGGTGTGTGTGGCGGAGGAAAAAAAATGAAGGCTGACTGACAGAAGGAGGTTGCTTGTAAACCGCAAGCAAAACAACCGACGGTGCGTGACCAACTCCTCCACATCTAGCAGGGCATTAAACGACTAATTTCTGTTCGGGACGACATATCGTGGGATTTATACATATTTATAAATCAAACCCGAGCAGCAGAAGCAACGAACAAGCCCCATCCAGAACAATGTCTGGCGTTGTGCGAGGCCCGGCGGGGAACAACGATTGCCGAATCTACGTGGGTAACCTCCCGCCCGATATCCGCACCAAAGATGTGGAGGAGGTCTTCTACAAGTACGGGAACATTCGTGACATAGATCTAAAAAATCGCAGAGGAGGACCGCCATTCGCTTTTATTGAATTCGAAGACCCGAGGTAAGGCGCTACTTGATAGCTTAGCATACTTTAGCCAGTAGGCCGCCATTTTGTGGCTAACTGCTAACATTTTATCCGCGCGTCTGGACAACACGCTGAACCCGTTTCACTATTTAATCTTAAATTATTTCTTTATTTTGTACTTTATCTGAGTAATTTTAACTGTCTGTCATGATCATTAAAAGATACCAAGGTGCATGCTGAGCATGTTTTCCTTTGCATAGATTCTCATAGTGGTTCATTGTGCAAAGGTTGAATTGAGAAAACTTGTTGAAGTTGTTGTCTCAACATATGGAACTACTAACATTATTTTATTCTATTACGTCAACATTTTTTTGTATCTTCCCCTTCATGTAAACCACTTCGGTAGCATCCGAGCTTTTTTTTTTGTCCCTTTAATGTGGTTCAGTCTATTCTAAGTTTTTGAGTTACGATCAGTCACTTAGACAGATTTGTGTCCCCTTTGAGTTTTGCAAGCTAAAAATACATGCAAGCTTCAGATACTTCAGATGTCCCACCACTGGAGTGAAGTAAAAATAAAAAAATATATAGTGCTGTCACAACAACTTTAGCTGTAACAAAAGCGCTTTCCAAAAATAACAATACAACAGAAAATATCACCTAAAACATTCGCAATAATATAAACATTAACTATCCCTCCATATGCTTTGTAGTTTGAAGCCATTATAGATGAAAGAGGAGAGAGTCAAAGGTGTCTGTTCCAAATTTCCATTTTAGACTCATGACAAAATTCCTCAGTTTAACTTTCCAAAATGACTATATTTGTTTTTATTGCTCCCATTTCCACTGTTACTTACATTATCCCTTTCACGGGCAGGGATGCTGGGGATGCCGTCTACGGCCGCGACGGATACGACTATGACGGCTACCGGCTGCGTGTCGAGTTCCCCCGCAGCGGCAGGGGCGGAAGAGGCGGCAGCTTTGGCGGAGGTGGTGGCGGGGCCGGCGGTGCGGCCCCCAGGGGCCGATACGGGCCCCCATCCAGGCGCTCGGAGTACAGGGTGGTTGTGTCCGGTAAGCCTGCAGCGTTATCGTGTTATGGCACCAACATTTAATTTTAGTTTTGTCTAAAAATAATCATCCTTTAATGTGTGCTGCATACTCTTCAAAAAAGTGAGGGTGGATGTTTTTTTTTTTTTTTTTATGGGGATTGGGATGAAAATTGGGTGTGACACGGAGATATTTGAAGCCAAGCAACTTTTATGCTTTCAGAGATCAGAATATGTTTTTAACGCAAAGATCTTCTAGGCTGCATACAGAGGAAATGGAATGATTGCATCATGGTGGGCGTCTTGTGTGTTCAGGGCTCCCTCAGACCGGCAGCTGGCAGGACCTGAAGGACCACATGCGCGAGGCGGGCGACGTGTGCTACGCCGACGTGTACCGAGACGGCACCGGCGTTGTAGAGTTTGTGCGCAAGGAAGACATGACCTATGCCGTCCGAAAGCTGGACAACTCCAAATTCCGCTCGCACGAGGTATGTTGTTAGCGTCACGGTCTCTTGGCACTGTGGATTTGTGTGCGTGTGCCAAGTGAGGTGAGTAGCCCTTCCCAACCTCCCCCTCTCTCCTCCCCCCGCCCCCCGCATCCTCCGCCCATCTTCGCCCTTCCACCTACAATGTGCAGTTGTCTTGTGTGCCGCCAGGGAGAGACTGCGTACGTTCGCGTGAAATTAGACGGTCCCCGCAGCCCGAGTTACGGACGGTCCCGCTCTCGCAGCCGCGGCAGCCGCAGCAGGAGCCGCAGTCGCACGCCAAGCCGAAGCCGGAGCCGCAGCGAATCCCGAGGACGCGGACGGGCGTCGCCACGCTACTCGCCGCGACACAGCTGCTCTCGATCCCGATCACGCTCTTAGAAAAGCTGGTGGCGTTCCTCCCTCTTTCGCCATCCTCCCTCTTGCCCTGTGATGTAACTAGGGTTGCAAACGGGTGGCGAATGTATGTATTTTCTAGAAAGTTTGCGGTGAATCTTCTAAAAGGCTTCTGTCTCTGTTTGTTTACCTGAGACATGCAGCGGTTTCTTGTCAATCAAGTTCGAGGCGGAAGAAAGGGACGGACGAGTTTGTTAGTCATTGGCAAGAAGTCAGGTTGTTTGAACAAAAATGCATTTCCGCCTCACAACTTTCAAGTTCCTCATGGGGTGCTAACGCTTAATTTCCTAAATTTCTGTTTTATTCCCGTTGATCAAATTCCTGTTACTTCTTGTGGGACGTTTCCAACCCATAATTTTGCAACCCTAGATGCAAACCCAACACTTTTAACCGTTTTTTTTAGGCCTAGTAGACGAGTATGGTATGTATGTAGTTGTACCCCCCCCCCATCCCTCCTCCCTTCTATTTCCTTTCCCCCCCTCTTCGCTCCCCTCTCCCAAAATATGCAAAAATGTTGAGCCACACAACGTTTTTTGCAATTTTATGGGAGGGGAAAGGGAAAAATGGCTACTTGACATTGGATATTTGGCCAGAAAGACTGACGCTTTAACTATATTCTTACCTTGTGTCTTCCTTTAGACTTCTGAAGAGAAGGATTAAAGTGATTTGGAATAAAAAAACCATTGTGGTGGAGCACATTTCATTTGTATGGTCAGGATAGGACATCAAATGGAGGCCATGGTATGCTTCACATTCCGTCAATCCATGTCATTGTTTTATTCTTGTTGTCATGCATGTCATAGAAATGAAAAAAAACACGCCGCTTTGGCTTGTGACACAGACAAAACGTGTTGTGATCTAAGTGTAACATCTTTGCTGTCATATGTAAATGAAACAATCTGAATCGATGCAACGTGTTAGGGAATTTCTTTTTCTTTTATTTTTTTTATCTTTCTCGCATTTTTTTTTTGCCCCCGGTTTTTGTACGTTCTGTTCTAACGGTCTGCCTCTGATTTTCTTCCTGGTATTTCAAGGTTTTGATTGGAGAGGAGTGGCTCAGTGGATCGCAATCCTTTGGAGCTGGATCCATTTTTAGGAAAGGGATTATAGGCAAGGATGGATGCTCGGGAACGGGATCAGTTTTCCAGGATTTCCCAACAAAATTTTCAGAACTAATTAACGGGGACCTCCCGGAGCAACTTTTTTTTTTTCCTTTCTTTATTTTTTTAATAGCCTGCCACCTGCCTATCTTTTTATAGTTTTTCAGTGATATTGGCGAGAAAATTGACGAGAGAAAAACAGGACCAGGAAGTTGGATCAAAGGATGGAATCGTAGATGCCTGGTATGCGGGGAAAATTTGGGGAGGGTTTCATACGGGGTACTCGTTTGAATGTTGATTTCTTTGCCTAATCCTTTTTTCTTCTAGTATTTTCAATAAAAACACCTGAAGGCCAGAAAGACTTAGATTTTCTTCATTTATGCAGTAAGATATTGCAATTTGTATGGGAAAGAAATGAGCACAAAACATTATTTTTAAATATTTACTGCAGTATTAAATTTAATATGTAAATGTATAATTTTAGTTTAATAGTATTTTTAGTAAACATTTTATTCTCCCTTTGAGGTCACATTTACCAACTGCAGGGACTGCAGATGAAAAAATAGTCTAAGGATTATTAAATATTTTTATATGTACTCTAGCTGATATAAATAAAAAAATAACAAATATATTGAAAAGATTTAAGTGTAAATTATCACAATATTTTAAAAAGGGAAGAAATTATTGTCTACGCCACGGGTGAATGTTGCATTGTGGGACGAAATAAGATGCCGGCATAGAGTGGCTGATGGAAAACGCCTGCACAGCGCGGGGAGGCGGTGACTGGCCAATAGGAAGCCACGACCAGCGACGGAGAGGCGGGGCGGGTCATCGGAGCAAGCGAAAGTGAAGCACAAACATACCTTTCTACAACAAGCTCAAGCGTGCTTTATAAAGCAATAAACCTAAACAGCAATTAAAACAACGTCTTGAACAACTTGGCCACCTATATTCACATTTGGAACGCTTCGTTTTCCTTTGTCTCAAACACAGGTAAGCTAATATTTTCATTAATTTATAGGGCTAGTCTCAATTGAATGTTTAATATTTGACGTTATCATTTTCCATGTCTAAAACGTGTAACTCGTGAGATACGTAAATAATGAATGTTTGAAAATGGCGACTACCGAATGTGCTTCTCTTCAGGATTGATTTAGCGAAGTAATGTCACTCCACCTGTATCAAGTTTCCCCAAGTCATGTCTGTGACGCTTTTTAAAAAAAAGTTCTAAAACGCAATAACGCCTCTTTCGGCTACATTATTAGCTAGGCTACATGTTTAGCTCGACGGTGCTAATAATTCGTCTTGCGTTTGATTGACAGGTCATTTATGTGCGTACGTTGACTTCCACTACGTCATAACGTATGTGGTCCCTCTTCCTCACTCTCGCAGGTTCCATCCTCCTCTTCCTCCTGCTTTTTCTTCATCGTCTCCATCGTCATGACTGACAGGAAGGCTGTCATCAAGAACGCAGACATGTCTGAGGACATGCAGCAGGACGCCGTGGACTGCGCCACGCAGGCCATGGAGAAGTACAACATCGAGAAAGACATCGCAGCCTACATCAAGAAGGTGACCGGGAAGTTGCAGAATCACATTTTGGAAAAATTAAATCAAATAAAATAGCTAGCGGAATAGCTAGTTAGCGAATCACTGAATAAAATAAAATTAGACGATATGATAGTACGTAAAACAAAATGGAATAAAAAATAAACTCACTATCATAGCACCTATAATTATATTTAATAACTGTCCACCCTCGCGATTGTTGCTCACGCTCATCTTTCGATGTTTTGTCAGGAATTCGACAAGAAATACAACCCCACTTGGCACTGTATCGTGGGTCGGAACTTCGGCAGCTACGTGACTCACGAGACCAAACATTTCATCTACTTCTACTTGGGCCAAGTCGCCATCTTGCTCTTCAAGTCGGGCTGAGACTTGTCCTATCCTTTTTTTCCTCTCCCTCTTTTAGTTATGTTCTTGCTTCTCGAAGCTATGTGAGGCAAACGCATCTCGTTTTCGAATAATGACAACATAACGTAATGATGCGGCACTGCATGGGCGACAACTTTATTTCGTACGTACTACGTCTTTGTGAGATGACTTATCGGTTGCCAGTCCAATGCAAATCATACTTTTAATTTTTGCTAAAAATGCTTACAAAATATTATCACATCATAACAGTTAACGACAATCCTCCAATTTAGTTGAAGATAGCGAAAATATTTTCTTTTTAGGTTTCTTTGAATTTTGCTATCACAAATATTCATATTGAAACATTGATTTGGGCTAATTGAGTTTAATTTGATGAAATCTTAACAATTACAGCTTATTTATTTTGACCAAGTAAGAGCATTATTTTTTTAAATTTAAATGAGAAATGTTAGTTTGAATGTCTGCTACTAAATTGGCGGATCATTCTCATAAAGATTCTCGTTAACTTATTTAATAATCAATATAAATCTGCTCCAATTTTGTATATTATGTCCATCGATTTCCTTTGACTTTTGTCGCTTTAACATAATCGGTAACATTTTTTTCATTGTCGTCATCTTGTCAAAAATTATTACGATTTGCACCAATTTGTTAATTAAAAAACCTTACCAGTATACAGTAATTTTTTTTCCAGTCTTTTGAAGGTTGTGGATAAACACAATCGTAGAAAAAATGAGTTATATCTTTGTTGTATTAAAACATCGCTCCATGTGAACAATTAGTGCGATTTGTTAATTTGGCAGAAGAGACCTAACTTTTGAATTTGTGCTACTACTTTCCCCACAATGTGAAACTGTGATCTCAAGCGCTTTTGTCGCCACAAACAATCACCGCTGTTGAATTAGCCTGTTGCCTGACTTGTTTCCATTTTATGTTTCTGCGCGTTTTCTTAAACGGGTAACGTTGACTTTCATTTTGTATGCAAAGATGCACCACATATTGGATATAATGTGGAAGAAGAGTTTTTGTTTAAAATGTTTTTGACTCTATGTCGGTCATTGCATCCAAATTCCAACGGCAGCGCTAACACAAGCTAAACATTAGCTTCAACTGTGATTTTTCTTTACACAAAGGAAGTCTTCCTGTTCCTTTACGGATTGTTTCCCCCCGGAATGTTGTTGTTGGCGTCGTTGTTGTAAATATTGAAGCTGCTGTATGCACAAAGCGCGTCCGCCTTGAGAACAGTCACTCACCATTTACAGTTAGCTGTTGCTAAAACAAAACAGCATAGAAGACGCCAATAAAAAAAAAAAAATTAACTTATAATTTCTTCAATTGTGTTGTCATTGTTTCCACTGAAAACTAGCAAATTATATAGTTCAATATTCTGACCACAAGATGGCAGCCTTGTCCCTCACCACTCATTCCTGAGGTAAAGAGTGGTAAGACTTTACACATTTTACGCAAGTAGTAAATATAATATATACAATATCGGGTCCACAAAAAAATCTAATAATTTATAAAAAAAAAGCCTCATGGATTTTGTTGAATGACTGTAATGCACAATAATTGCTCTCAAAAAATAAAATTTACTAAATTTAATCCAGGGATCTCCAACAATTTTCATGATTGACATAAAGCAATCCAACATCAAGATTTTGATAGATGAAACAGCCAATGCCCAACTTTGACATCATGCCTCAAAAAAGCTTTATTTTTTAAGTAGCTGCCCACTGTCATGAAATTTTTACAATGTTATCACAGTATTGCAGTATGCTGAAATACAAATGCATTATTTTGTTAGTTATACTTGAAAGACTTAATACAAATCTCACTTAAAGGTTAATGGTCGCCCTGTTATAAATTAATGTGTGTGTCTGTGTGTGTCAGTTGTCCTTGCGTGTAGGGCACCCTGAGGGGAGGGGAGGGGGTTGAGACATGCTTCATAAATGACGCCCTCCCAACCTCCCTACCCCGGTCTGCTTTGCTGCACCATGGAGCAAGTCTGTGAGGCGGTCACCCCGTGCAGTTTCGCTCAGGTGCGGTATCGCTCACATGCCATTAGGCTCATTAATGGAGCCATTCAGAAGATTAGAAAAGGAAGCAAAGGCCTTCGGCTTGGGAGACATTTGCATTGTTGCAATATTTTGTTGACTTTCAGGTCGTTCCTGAGACACTAAAGCATAAGCGAGTGGGTCATTCCAGAACTAGAGGACAGTTAGGAATAAACAAGCAGAATGTTTGCTTGCTCATTTTTGTTTTGGTTCCAGAACATCCCGATAAATTTTTCCCTTCAAATGAATAGAGGACTTCCGTCAAAATATACAATTATAATGTGTTCTAAGGCCTAATCGATGAATCGACGATTAAATCGGCTGATTATGGCCCTTCAATCTCTGGCTGTCTATATCTAATATAAAAATATTGCTCTGACGCCACCTAGTGGCAGTTTGAATAACTATTTAGGTTTTGTTAGCAAAGCTATGGAAATTTAGTAGCGTAAAAGTTCATTCAATGCTGGCTAATTCTTGGTTTATAATTGACAATTTTGTTTTTTTTACTTTTGTAAATACCAATTTTTCCTTTTACATTAGTATCCATAGTTCTACTCAATTACTTTTGCTGAGTTTGAGTGCTTGTATAAATCATGTGTTTATGATTAGCGGATGATTTTTATCCTTGACAGCAGCGGGATTACGAGATGATGAGATTACGAGGCGATGAGGTGATGGACCATAAAGGGTTTGGCTCGGATAATAAAACTTTTGTAAGAATGCGGTGAGGAACACTTTAACTCATGTCTTTGACATCCAACGCACTACGGAAGAAAACAAACACAAATTATGGTTTGAGCGATGTAATCCGGTAGAATGAACTTCATATGTTGACATGTTTGTAACGTGCTATTCGTGCTATCGTCTAAAACCATAAAAAGATGGCGGCCCTATGAAAGGAAGTCCCTTTTGTACCTTTGGACCTTCACTGCAGCCGAGTTTCAAACTATCCACTCACTATACAGGTCGACTTTGACTTGGGTGGTTTCATTCATTCCGTAACCATCATTTGTATCTGAAATTAACTTTCCCCATTGAAATAAATGGAAATGCCATAATCAACCATTTCCTCCACCCCGGAATTGAAAAATAAATGGCAGGGTCCAATTAAACCGCTAGCTAGCTTGTTTTTAAAAATTAGTTCATTAAAAATTAAATAAAAAATTAATTCATGCCCAAGTTGTAACGCTCTTCTATCATACCCTCTAACGTCATATGTATTTTAATTTAGAATTTTATAAACCTGGAGTTTGAAATAAACAAATTGAAAATAACCCTTAAAGTTCGTGACATAGCTCGACAGGTGGTGTCAGACAGGTAAATGATGACCTATAGATTGCCCCCCCCCAAGTGCCATAAAAGCGACTTTTTTATTTGATTGCTTTTTAGTCTGTCCCTGACTCTAGTCAAGGTTTATTTAAAGACAAAGGACACGAGAAGGTATGTGTTGTGTTGGGAGGGTCACGCAAGGGGTAAGTCACACAGGTAGGCGACCTGGACTGTGCAGTCACCGAGTTCTCAATCTACAAACTGGCTTTGCATGAGTGGCCCTGGCCAAGCCGCCTAATGGCCCCCCAATTATAGTTTCTCTGTCCTCCACAAAGCAGCCAGTCTTGCGAAACCTCCAACCAATAAGTCTTCCCCACCAGCCCGTAGCAACAAATGACACGCTGAGAAAAAGCCATGGACACCAGAGCTAATGACTCGTTTGTATAGTTTTTGAAAATTCAGCCTTTGGAACCTGTTGGCAGCATCAAATCTGGCCATTTTTCGTTTTGGTGGTCATTTTAGGGTTTGATGATTCTCTGTAGGCATGATATTTTGTCTAATTGCTAAGAAATTTGTAAACTTATTAAATAGCAACATGAATTTTGGTTGACATGAGTAGAACCACAAAAAAAAATCAAGAATTTTAAATTTAAAAGGCATCTTGGCTTGAACTAGCCATTTATGAGTAAATTTTTACAGATTTTTCTTCCTCCCTTTAAATTTAAATCCAAGCAACATATGCGTGATACTCTTGTGAATGGAGTCCCACCTAATATTTTTTTCTACTCTCCACTCAGGACTTTAGGGTGACGCTTCCCCATCCTTGAGCTAAACCAACAAGCAGCGCGATGGTGGGAACACAACCAAGGAGGCAAAGGTCAAACCGATGTTTTGCCAGCAAGCTTCAGTGGGATGTTTTTTTTTCTTTTTTTCCAAGAGGATGCCTCCCGAACTTGGGGGCTGGGGCTTAATGTGCTTTTGTGCCACTCAGAGATGTGCATGTGAATTAATTTTCAGGATGAGCAGAGGAGCGTGGAAGCTGAAGGACAGAGTCCACTAGAGGAAAGGTGCCAGGCCTAAATTTTTAGATGGGCGCTTCATTTTTAGGCTGTCATGACTTAGCTCGTTTTCACTATTCAGGTTTTTGTCGTAGAATGTTGTCAAACAAATATTCACTGCCCTTTTTCAAGATTATTGAAAAAGTTTGTGCTTCTTTTTCAGGCTTTTGTGTGGCGTGCCGCTGTGTTAACCCCAAACTGTGAAGGTGATTTAAAAATTTGTTAGCAGATCATTTTGTTGATCCCTCACAACTGAACCGCTTATCTTCCTCATCCAGTTGTCGCCGGCTGGTCCATCATCACCTTCATGGTCTCCACACCCCGCAAAAAATTAAACTTTGAGCAGTCGCCAATATCGGTGAGTGTCGCCAAATGTCCGTTTAAAGAGTAACAGACACTTGACTGCATCGCAGTGATTTGAGAGGGAGAACGTGAGGACGAGGTTGCTTTTAGATGCCACACCGGGACGGGACAGGACAGACGTCGCGGTCCACCGAGTGTGAAGCCATCCGTCTTCACTCATGAAATAATAGATAACTGCGGCTTGCACATTAGGTGGCACCAGGCCAAAATTGAGTCAGCTCGAGAAGGACTTCAATTTAAAACGCACAAATGTTGATTTAAGAGGTCCATTTTTAACAAAAACATGTCCGACACGTCCAAGTGAATATACGTCTTTATGATCTCCGATCATCCGAAATCTATTGACAATGACAACGCTGGGTGGAATCGATCTGCGTACGACAAAGAGGAAATGTGCTGATTCCTCCGCGGCCGGGTTATATATTAACTGTCAACAGCGAACTAGAAAGACGGAAATAAAAAAACAAAGAGGCTAGGCTGCTACTTGAGATAACCTGCTACTGCGTCTTGTCACACCAATGGCTGACAGAAAGAATAATCTCCACACACTAAAGGTCGACCGTCACATTTCTCTGCTTATTGGACATTTTATGGGACAAAATAAAAAGAGACGTTTTGCTCGTAAATTTAAGCGAGGCCATGAAATATGCCCGAGATTGCTTTCTGCGCACACTACAAGTGGTAGTGAGAGAAAAAGATAACAGAAACAATCTGAGACGAAACAGTGATTTAGAAAAACTGTTCCTGAATATTAAAATAGGGACCGACCGATTCATTTGCCATCTGATTTAATTCGTCAATTAAAATCGGCCATTTTCTTTTTTTTGCTCTGTCAACATCCCTGAAAGTGAGCTGCAGAGATTGATAGGAGACTCCAAAAATAAATTGCCATTTAGCTCGGGTGAACTAATATTGATTGATTTGACGTCTGAATTTTTCTTCGCCTGATCCGACTTTGTTTTTTTTCTTTCAGATTATACTGACTGGGATCCAACCTATGAAACCGAAGGTGATGACAAAACCTCAGATGTGGTTAAAAGTGCAAGTAGGTATGATCCAGTATTAATATCCAATTTGATTCATCTTAAAGGGTCCAAAATTAAATTCTGAGCAATTGGATTTTTAGGACCCCCCCCTGCTTCCTTCCTCATGCTACTCGTGTTTTTCTTTGTGAGAAAAGTCATTACCTGCACGACTTCCTCGACCGCTAAGAGTCGAAGACTTATAGCGGCTCATTAATGCAGTCGCATGCTCGCATGCCGTTAGCGCCATGTTAGCACCACGCTAGCGAGCCGCCACACATGGAATGCTCTGGACAAACATTGCATTCTGAAGGACGCTCAACATTTGACTTGAACTTTTGTCATATTTTTCATCATATTATGAGACTTTAAATCTTCTCTTTGTTGAGTGTGCGAACTTTTGAACTGTTGGGCCACATTTGATTTTTTTGGGGCTACCTCATTTGTTAATTAGATCATAAAAAAGTTCAAGTGTATATGGAAAATATGTGAATAATTTTTTAAAATGCAATATACATATAAATTATATTTTTATGCATTTGGTTTTATTTCATATAAGTTCAGCACTGATTAATTCTTAATTTTTAAAATTCTATTATGTATTACTAATTATTTCATTTAAAATGTTGACTGTATGGGCCATGTTTACTAAGCCTGTATATAATAAAAATTAATTAAACACATGAATACTGATAGTAAAACTGTAAACAATTACTATAACTAGTACTAGCACTACTGCTGCCACTAATAATAATAATAATAATAACAAAAATCCTAGAAAATATTAAAAATCAAGTAAAATAATGGAACATGTCATTGGATCGTGCAAGTGTTTGTTCCCTGCGGTACACGAGGGGGCAGCAGTGAGTTCAGCAAACGAGCCATCCAAAAGGCTACTAAGTTCTAACAAAAGAGGACTGTGCCGTTTCTGTAGTCCCACTCCACTAGGACCAGCACACAACTATGCAAAGTGTGATCTTATGACAGCTTTACCATCTGCATGCAAATGTTGAACTTCACAAATAGGTTACCTAGCAACACATTTGAATGCTACTTGCATCCCTTTTTGGAAATCCCTCCTTTATTTGACCAGTTGAAAAAAATGATGTGGTGTTATTATCATATGAATAAATTATTTTAAAAAAATATGATAATTATAAAAAAGGCTGGAACCAATGTATGGTTTTATTAATTGATTTAAATAATATTTTCCTATTTTCAATTTCATTATTCCAAAGAAATAATAAATGTTTTGTAATTTAATTTTAGTTTTTACAATTTTCAATGTATGTTATATTGTAAAGATGTTTTAAAAATCATTTTAAATGGATTTATTTTATGGTATTTGCATATTTTACCTTTTGTGAAAACTAGAGCACACAAGTTTAAGCCCTCACAATATTCAACCAGTGAGAACTACTACCACTAACTCTAGCCCCCCCTCTAGTTCTCAGTAGCTCAATTGTTAAATGTGACCCAGTTTCATTTCGAGGGCATGAACGCAGGTGTACCTAATGTCATGTCCCGCCATAGCAATGCGTCTGGTCACAGTGAAACCAAAGCAGCGAAATGGCAGTGTGACAAAGTGCTTCTCGCTTCCATCCCTGAGTCAATATTGACCAGCGGCCTGCGTGCAAGAGAGAGTGACGAAGTTTGGGACGACTGGGGGTCCTGGTGGGGGATAATGGTGCTAGCATAGTGCTAGCTGCCGTCAATTTAAAACGCTGTCCAGTCTACTCCAAATGACCTTTTGTAGAGTAACTGTCAAAATCTTTTCGTTCCAGTAGTACAGTTGAGAGCAGGCTAACCTGCCAGCCATGTTGGCAGGGGCAACGCTCCCATCAAAGCATTGACGTTAGCTTAGCATTGCCAGAGTCATGCAACTCAAGAGGGTCGAGTCTCCTTATAAAATTGGTCGCTCGTTGTGTGCACATCTCCTAAACATACAATATTGATTTTACTATACTTAGCAGTTGTTCCTTTATGATGTTTACACTTGACCTTGGTTTTGTCATTCCCCCCGAAAAAAATATCACCCCCGAAAACTTGCCGTTTTGTTTTGAAGCTGCCATTTTAATGTTATTTTGGCCATTTCCTGCTTTAGAAAAAAAAAAAAATCCCCCAAAAGGCAATTTAGTTGGCAGAATGAGAGCGATGAGAATGTACATATGCTCTCAGGACATGTATTTTTCAGTGTCATGACTCAGAGTGTTCAAAGCTGCTACAATGTGACTCAATTTAAGAAAAGAAAAGAGCAGGAAACGCTCAATCCTTGGCTACACACACACACACGCACATACACACACTTTGTGCAGAGCAAACACATCCGAGTGACTTTCAAGTCTTGGGCCTGATTCCAATCTACACATACAGACACACACACTTTGCTGTGTTGACAGAGCGCACACGTCGCAGCCCACGAGATTGGTCGCCTCGGGCCTCAGCGTAGCCAAAGATCACCAGCGGGTCATGTTTAGGAATCGGGAGGGGCACTTGGATGCCAACCTCCTCCATCACTTTCCTCCAAAGAATAAAAATTCTCTCGTATGAGTGGCAGTTTCAAATCAAAATGGTGGACTTCCTGTGTCTTTTCAGGTCTGAGTTCTTACGACTTTTTTTGTGGGTCATGAACTAGCACATTTCATGTTGCAAAATCTGACTTGATTTGGTCACTGATTTTTTTCTTCTTGAGAAGGACATTTAATTGATTTGCCCGTTACTCTACACCACTGGCATAAATAGCTATTTATGATATATTTTTTTGTAGGAAATAGAAAACGGTGAAAACGTGATCATTTCTCTTGACCCACTTGGTGATCTTCTGATTGGTGGAGACAACCTGGTGATTCAATCTCGTGAGCCTGTCTGGGATCAAAGTTGCTGCCAGTGTCGAAAAACCGTGATGCAATCACGGCGCTTTTATAACATTACAAAATGGCCGCCGCATGATTTGCATGATTAATTGGGTTTTTGTACGATCGGGTCTTATCTTTGACTTTTACGAGACGTTCTCTCCTTGCAGGAATCTGTTCCCTGGCCGCCACTCCCTGTTGTGTGGCTGAGTGAGTGGACAACAGAAACTTTCTTTGATTCCTGGAGGCAAGAAAGGAGAAAAAAAAAATCTGTGTTCAAGTTGGATGATTAAAAGGTAAAACGTCCACTCATACGAACAAATGTTTCCATGAGCAATGTCAATAAAGTGTTTTTTATGACAATATCGAAAAAATAGCTCTCAATTACAGCCATAAATAAATGCTTAGAAAACTGAATAATAAATAAAGTTTTAAGATAAATATTTTTTACAGCTATATTAAATACACAGGATCATTAGGGCCAAGGTGGTGGAGGGGGGGGGGGCATGGGGGGGTGTTCAGAGAGTTCAGGTTGAGGCTAAGGTCCGACTCACTGTGCGGAACGCTGCATGGCCGCTGCTTCCTGAATCTCACGCACACGCGATGTAGCCCTTGCCCTTTGGAGCTCGCTAACGCTCCCAATGTTCCGCTTCTTGCACCCACGCGGCTTGCGAGCCACAGACGGACAGAAAAAAAGGTTGCAAGAGGTTATTGGAACATGTCCATGCCACCTGCTTGCCTTTATTCTGCCTCTTACAGTAAATCAGAACAATAATTCCTGATCGGTGTTTGACAAAATACTTGGGGACTGTTTCCCGAGACTTTTTTTTTATGGGTCCAATCATGCGCGACGTGCCTACCAACATTTTTGTTGCTACCGTACGTCAAGCTACAGGTGATGCACTTTAAGAAAAAAATAAAGGAGCTACTGAGCCAAGTTCGCAATATTGAATATGAAAACACGAGTCGATCGACTGGTCCCAAAAATAATAAAGAACGGTTTACGTAAACAGGTGAGCGTGTGTTGAGCATTGGATGTTCTGAGATTCGCTCCAGTGCGCAGGTCGCTTTCACAACAGGGCGGGATGCTCCTCTGTGTACTGGATCAACTTTTTCCAGATTTTTGTTATTATTTGCTGTTAATGGTTGATGGATTTTTACATCGTGGAGACTTGAGAAAGTGTGTGTGTGTGTTATCCTAAGGGGCGTCTGTGTTTCTTGGCTTCTTTCTGTCTGACCTCCTGGCCTCTGAGTCATGCTTAAAACACAAAATGTAACACTAAAGACAATTTCATATACGCTCAACATGTATCATAAATTCTCCCTTTACAAAAAAAAAAATATCAAGGTGGCTTTTGCGTTTACTCGGCATCCACGCCACTGTCCTGTTTTGTCTTTTTCAGCCCCAAACATGAGAGCCATAACTGAAAGAAACAATCTCAGCTTCTTCTTTTTGCACTTAATTGCACTGCATCTCTTCCAGGCCAACTCAGTGCTGCCCAGCATGTTGTGGCACAACGCGGTACTACACCAAAGGTGAGAAATTCTACATTTAGACTTTCTTTTACACTGTAAAAACTCATCAAGAAATGGAATTGACAAAAAAATAGTGTGATCTAGCAAGGGTTGATTTTGTCGTTCTTAATGGTGGAGCAAAGGGCGGCTCAGGTGTGCGTCTGCAATTTTATATTACAACAACAACAATAGCGGCAGATAAGAGAACATGCCGTTAGGTCCTTGAAGGTGCAGAACAATACAATGGATTTTTTTTTTGCAGCCGCCATCAACATCACGGCCCATTTATCACCTGATGTTTACGTGTAAGGTGGCTAATTTAGCAGATAATTCACAACAAAGCATCCACGCAGTATTACTAATGATCAACCATATTGATACTACATCCAGCCGGTACTTAGTTAACCTGCAGTTGTGGGATGTAACGTGTTTCCAGTTTGTTTGTCATGCAAACAAAAATAGAATAATAGATGTATTGGTAGAAAGAGCAAGATAAATGTTTGTTTCTGTAGCAACTGGTGCTTGCAATTTTATTGACCCGTCTGACCTGTTTTGATAATTGATAGCAATTAAAACAAAAACAAAATGTCATTCTGTCACCCTGGAATTGGGTCACTGTTCCTAAAGTGACACAAATAAAAAAATATATATATGTAAATAATTATAATTAAATGTGAACAATTTCATGTCGAAAGTATAAACATGTCAAAAAATGAAATTAGTTAGGAATAGAAAAAAATGGCGTTTAATTAGAAATGACAAAAACACTTAAATGGCAAAAGTGTAAATTCTCTTTCATAATCTCTTCATTTTTACACATTTATAAAAGTTCAGATATATTTCGAGATATCAGCAATTTGATAGCAACAAGATTCCGATTGATTGTGATTCTTCAGATGGTGCCGAAGAGAGGAGCTCCTTGCACGCGCACGGAGCTTGCTGGCAAAGTGTGCCGCCGAATGCTCTCTCTTTTTATGACTCACAATAAGCCGTCCAAAGTCCAGCAAAGTCGCGTCTCTGATAAGCGGAACCAATAAAAGCTGCAGCAGCCTGGCAGTGTAAACACCTCAGGCCCGGAGAGGGCCTCCACCTCCTCCCTATTCTTTTTTCTACTTCTTACCTTCCTCGTCTTCATCTTCTTCTTCTTCTTCTTGAGTTGCATTTACATATTAAGGCCCCCCATCAGCCGGCCCCCTCATTAGCATCTTTTATATCCCTGGAGCAAGGCGGCAGCATCATGGCAAAGTAGATCCATCCTCCTCGCCCTAGAACAGGTGTCAGCTGGACCGAAGAGCCCGAACGGAACCTATACACTTCTTTTTTTTCTTTTTTTTTTTTGCCATTATTTTTTTGATGTTCTCCAACATGGTGTCCAAGCTGACGTCCCTGCAGCACGAGCTCCTGAGCGCACTGCTGGATTCAGGGCTCACCAGGGAGGTCCTGATCCAGGCGCTGGACGACATGGACCCTAACCCGGCCGGGGGCTTCGGGGTGAAGTTGGAAAGGCTGCAATCACCGCTGTCTCCGCGCCACAAAAACAACACAAACGGCGAGTCATGCGACGCCAAGCCGGTGTTCCACACACTGACTAACGGCATCGGGAAAGCGGCCACCAAACTGTCCGGCGACGAGGGCTCGGAGGACGGCGACGACTTCGACACGCCGCCCATCCTCAAGGAGCTGCAGTCCCTCAACACCGAGGAGGCCGCCGAGCAGCGCGCCGAGGTCGACCGCATGTTGGCGTGAGTCACTCGGCACTTCTCCGTTCACTTCATTATTGATGTTATTTTGGAGAAAAGTAACGAAAATGGGCGAACGTGGCTCCGAGCAATCACGCACTATATAGAGTAATCCGTTTAACTTTTGGAATTGTTTCAAAAGTGACAAGTTTATCTAGGTCACGCTCCCGCAGTACAGAAACTGGACACGTCATTTAGTATATCAAATAATATTCATTTTCAACATGAATAATAACAGTTTATCATTTACATCCTGCAATGATAAAAAATAACAGAAAAAATATAAAGGAGACCCCTACTATACTGTACTACTATTTCATGCTATTGCCACTAATACTACTACTAAATAATTAAAAAAATATATTTTAACGACATCTCTCGAGCGTAACAAAATGGAAGTTGAAGACAGTGTTAAGAAAAAAATGTGGAAAAATATATCGGCCTACAGTAATAATAAAACTACTATTACTACTACAACAACTACTACTATCGATACAACTGATATTAATACTACTACTAATAAGATAAGAATATTTTCTATACTTTCGGCCTCGCAAGGTTAAAAAGGGAAGTTGAAGGTGAAGCGTTAGGTAACAGTAGCTTAAACATGGTCTACTACTACTACGATTAATAATAATAAAAATAATAAAATGGTAATTTTTACTTTCCACCTTGCAATGATAATAAAAAAGTCGAATGGGAAGCGTTAAAAAAAAAACGCTATTTTTACTACTTCAACTAGACACAACGAAATAATAATGTATACTTACCACCTCGAATTAAACGAATTAAGACGTATTATAAAAAGGTGTACAGAAACAATATTATTAATAATTATTTAGAAAAAAAATTAAACGGATTTTTCGCGATTGTAGCGGTGCCGAAGGAGAAAATTATCCGAGCAGCACCAACGGCAGCAAGTCAAAACCACGTGGAACCTGCGAGCGAGCGAGCGCGTGGACTTCTTATTAATTTTATTCTATAAATCATCAACTGGAAGATACACAGTGTTGCGATTAGGCTTCAATGGGAATCGGGTTATTCATTGTCAAAAAAAAGTTATATACTAACATCTCTCACACTTCCACACGCGGGGCTCCACATTCTCAAAACAAACACAAGCACGCGTGTTGTTTTTCGTTCTTAACGGAGTTAAAATTACCTTCCAAATGACTTAATAAGTTGTTTATTTAATTAATTGCATTGCTTTAGTGCTGTGATTCTTTCTGTATATTGAAATGCTTGTAATGGAAATTACTGATTCACAAAATGGCTGCCAATATTCAGTGAGAAATCTTTATCATAACAGTTTATTCTTGTTGTTGCTATTTTACGTATTTCTAACGACAATTAGCCGACGTGACGCATTTTGTCAAAATTTTAAAGCAGAATGTGAAATTTCAGGTGTTTTCCAATCCAATGCTGTTCTGTAAAGTTCAAAGTTTTCCATGCGGCCCTTAAACGCACCTTTTGAAAATATTTACAGCAGCCTATTCAAGCTGCAGTGATAGAATGGCCTCACCCCCCCCCCCCCCCCCCCCCCCCCCCCCAAGTTATATAGCTCCGACAAACAGGTCAGAGGGACGTCGTGATCTTAGTAATAAAAACTATGGATACAAAAAGTGGATTCTGATACACAGATGTGCAAAAATCTCTGATTGGTCCATTTTCGGGGGTGGGGAGGGTGGTTGAGGTTATGTAGGTCACTGGTTCTCAAACTTTCGACACCAAATTTCCCCCAATTAAAAGAGATGACAATTTTGTATTCATTAATTGGCCAATTAATCATCACCAGCCTAAAAAATAGTCTTGCTCAGGCTCTAGTAATGAACTTAAAAGTTAAATATAACTAAACTGTACTTGAGCAGAGATGAATTCTCCTACCACTAGAGGGCACCAGCACAACACCAGTGGTACTCATACCACACTTTGACAGTGATTTGTTTCGAATATGCCAAAAATGAAAACTAGTCACGGAGTGTAGTGTGATGTTTTTGTGTTGCAGAGTTAAACTTGTTTTTTTTTTTTTTTTTATAGGGAGGATCCATGGCGCGCAGCCCGTATGATCAAAGGTTACATGCAGCAGCACAACATTCCACAACGCGAAGTGGTGGACATCACAGGCCTCAATCAGTCGCACCTCTCACAGCACCTGAACAAGGGCACGCCCATGAAGACCCAGAAGCGCGCCGCCCTCTACACTTGGTACGTGCGCAAGCAGCGGGAGATCCTCAGACGTAAGTCACCAGACGAAAGAGAAAAAATTCGCCCACATGGCACTGGCACATGTGAGCTTGACCCAAGACTTTTGCACAGCAGGGGTGGGCAACCTTTGCCCACAATTCTTCATTGCTAACGTTTATTATCAGCGTTTGTGTGGATATATTTTAAGATGGCTTTATTTAATATAATTTAAACCCCCAGTACGTCATATTTAGCACCAAATTTGGCACACGTGTTCATCATGACAAGATGCCCCCATCGGCACCTACTGCTCTCATAGGTCAAAGGTTAACCAGCCCTGCTCGAGTGTGTTGTCACATGCCATTGGATTGTCTTGGAGTGTTTCTTGAGTGTCTTGACAAATATTGCGCAAAGCCATCGGGGCCATCATAACAAGTGCATGTGTGCTTCTTCTTATTTCCACAGAGTTCAACCAGGCTGTGCAAGGTTCTGGCAGCAATATGACAGACAAAGGCAATCAGGATCCGGTGTTTTTTTTCCCAGAGTTCAACCCGTCCGGTCAGGGCATGGGTCAGCCCGGCGGCGGCGATGACACCGGCGGCGAACCCTCCTCCAAGAAAATGAGACGTAATCGTTTCAAATGGGGGCCCGCCTCGCAACAGATCCTCTACCAAGCCTACGAGAGGCAAAAGAACCCCAGCAAGGAGGAGAGGGAGGCGCTGGTAGAGGAGTGCAACAGGTTGGTCCACTTCCTTGTACACATCGGAGTAGTAGAATTTAATTCAGCCCCAAAATACAGATTCCCTGAGCTTAGATTCACGAGTTGAGGAAAGTTCCTCTTTGAAGAACCCCTGGAAATGTCCCAAACGAGGAAAAATGTTAGGCTGTTCAGACATGGACATTTTGTGGGTCAACTCAGTAAAAAAAAGAATCAAACTGGAATAAGAAAACAAACAAATTTCTGCAATAGTGGTGCAAAATAATGGACTGCCCCTATAGGTCAAAACTGGAACTACACCTTGATTTAAAACAGTGGTACCTCTACGACCGCCGTTATGTACGATGTGCAAAAATTCTGAGCCATCCTAATCACCGTGGATATTCCCCTAGAGCTGAGTGCCTCCAGAGGGGGGTGTCGCCATCCAAAGCTCAAGGTCTGGGCTCCAACCTGGTGACGGAGGTGCGGGTGTACAACTGGTTCGCCAATCGACGCAAGGAAGAAGCGTTCAGGCAGAAGCTGGCCATGGACGCCTACAGCACGCCGACCACGCACAGCATCAACCCGCTGCTGTCCCATGGCTCACCGCACCACCCGCAGACCAGCGCATCACCTCCAAGTAAGATAATTTGCATTTTATGGTTAAAAAAAAAAAATGGCGGGTCATTTTCCTGCTAACTGCTTCCTTGAAAAATTACAGTTCTTATTAGAAGAAACAGAAGCTCTTTAGTTATTATAAACAACTCTATATTGGATATAAAATAATAATAATATTGCTGAATTCCTCAATTTGTTTTCCTGGGTCACATTAGACCTTGTTGCTAGGCAGAATTTGTAAATGTGGAATTAAAAAGTGTTTATTTATATTAAATAAATTTGTTTATATTTGTGAAAAATAATCTTTAAATAATTGTGCAGTTATTAAAATACCAATTAATAAATGAAATGAAACAATATAATATCATAAATAAGTAACGGTAAAATAAATGAATTGGACCAGTTGTAAAAAAACATTAAAATGAATGGTCGCAAGCAGGTCCGAGAGCTGTTGTTTGACGAGGCCGCACGCGTTGATGCGATTACAGAGCGAGAGAAAGACAGACGAGTGATCAATGACCACCAGTGAGTGGTGCTGAGCAAATGCCATTGTCATTCGGATCTCTGACAACACACTGAGAACAATCCGCATTGTACCTGCAATCTCCACTCCAAAGTCAGCGCGCCGGGCAGAGAGGACACAAAGGGCGGCCGTCCTGTGACGGGCTCGGGGTCGGCCCGGGGTCAGCGGGACGCTTTCGGGGAGAGGGCGGGCGGCGGCGGTGCCACTTCCGCGTTGAGCCGCGAGGAAAGGCGGTCACCGTACCGCCGTGACCATTTCACCCCGACGCAGGTGTTTGCCTTGCGAGTGATTGGTGTTGACCAAGTCTACCTGGCGTGTATACGACATAACAACAAAGCTGTTAGCTTTATCCGCCGCGCCATCACTCAGCCTCCATAAAAGTGGTGGCGAGCGACTTATTGTGTCCACTCATGTCCGAACACGAGGGAAAACAAACTGTTTGCCTTGGCTTTGCTCTTTTACCTTTTTGATAAACCGGTCGCTCGGCCGTCTATTTACCTTCTTTTCTCCTTGTCGGGCGGAGCGATATGGCCGGAAAATAACAAGTTTGTCACCCAAATCGATTTTAATCGAATTTGTAAAATGCAAATTACGTGCGCAATTAGATGTCAACATGGCCACCCTGTCATAATTGTTACATCACAATGCTAACTGAATTGTCGCTAAGGTATAGATGCTAACATTAGCCAAAAATATCCACCATATCAGCAAACTCACATATTTCACATTATCTACTTGTGTGTATATTTATACATGATTAAATAAGGGGAGGAGCTAATTGTCGCTATTGACTCCCCGGATCAATGTCCAGCTTGGGTTGTTGTGGTCGCCGGGCTCACCTGACCAGGCGTTGACCTCCACGTCGGGCCTGGCTCTCAGCTGGCCGCTTACAAGGTGTCCTGCTGGCATCCCTCCCGACGGCATCAGCTGTTTTTCAGTGTCGGGCCATAATGTCCCGGCGGGGTGTCTCATTGCGTTGCTGGGGCACGGCCTGTATTATGCGAGCTTAATGGACAATTAAAATCCTCCGCTACTACATCTCCCAGGCCTTTGATAAGGAGCTGCTCGGACTATACCCTTCCTCGGCGGGGAGCCCCATTGTCTGCTGTATTAGATGACTGCAAACTAGGTTCATTTATCTCTGCTGGTCCCTCAAGGAGTGGGGGTCACATTTTACACCCCCTCCCAACCCCTTTTTACCTTTATGGGCTGCAGAGGCTGGTTGCAGACTTGGAGCAGCAGGAGCTGTCCACTGGGGTATTGGCTCTTTTTGGGCCGGATAGGACTGATGAGCCCCTTAGAAGAGGGGTGAGAGATGCCCCCCCACACCCAGCCCCTCCCCTTTCTTTGCCGCACCTTCACTCACGCCCGAGAGTTCATCAGTGGGTCGGACAAAAGAACTCTCCTCTCGCTTCGGCCATTTGCAGTGGTCCTTCAAAGATGTTCTAGCCAGAGAGATTTTGGACCAACACTGACTCATTTGAAGGTCGTATCATCCTGCCCAGTTATGAGTTAACACAACGGGAGGATTTCATTGTGATGTAAAGACAACACAACACGAGGACTATTAAGCGTCCAAACGTCAAATCAGTGTCCGACTTCATATTGTCTGAGCGGACATACTGGAGGCCCCCGCAAACCTCGGCCGGGCCTTGTAAACACGACGGTGGGACAATAAAGCACTCCATTGGACCGCTGACCCCCGCTCGGCACACAATGGAAGGGCGCTCATAAAAGGGCAGTTATCTGGTCCTCTTCAAGTATCAGGAGACCATTCAGGCCCGCTTTGTTCGGAGCCGGTCATAACTCCAAATGCTGGGAGCCAACTTGAGAGACACATTCTGCTAAATATACTTTAGCTGCCCTCACGATGTCCGGCCTGTAGATGACGGACCCCCTGGGTCTCCTCCGTCGGACTTCTTCCTTTTCTCAATGCTGCCTTGTCCTCGAGTTAGCCTGAGGTGGTCCACCATGTGCTTAGATGGTGTGCTGACTCATTTGGATTCAAGAAAGGCGTAATCGGGGGTGTGGGAAATAATTTGTTATCACATATCGTGCTGTATTTTTTTCTGTCCAGTGATGCTAATAAGCAGCCCATGGATATTAACGTGAGGAACTCCTGAAAAAACGTTAGCATGCCCCCCCTGTTCAGCATTTGGTTGCTAAGTTGTGGGCAAATGAAGTGACCATATTTGTGTAGATTCACACCTCACTGTCAACCCCTAAAAACAAGACTGATGACTTAATTAAGCTCAGTCAACACAATTAGCAGTTAGTGCAGCGTTGGGCAAACATTGCAAGCTGCACGCTAAATGCTACGCCATACTGTCATGTCACTGTACATCACAAACTGAAGTCAATTTTTCGAAATCAGAGGTTGTGAAATTACAGTCGTATGTAGAAAAAGAACTAATTCAACGCCGATACTTAGGTAAAGGGAAAAAAGTATTTACTAATGTGTAAAGTTAGTCTTTCCGCTGTCACACCTGGGTCATGGACAGAGGAAGATGGGAGATTTGGAGCGCAAACAGTGTGTGTGTGTGCACGCACGAGTGTGTGTGTGGATAAGAATGTGTTTGACATTGCTTGTAATTGTGTAATGTTGACTCTGTTGATATCACAGCGGGGTCCTTGCATCGTCAAACAGTCGACTGTCAGTCAGCGTGGCCGCCTAGCATTCCACCGCATTAGCTTAGCCTAGCTTAACTTATGGCGCGGCGGTGAGGAGGAGCGCATGTCGTCACGCTAGACGGCCTTGGCCGAACGAGTTAGATAGCAGGGACCGGGGCAACGGGGGCATTGTGTTTGTTTGCTCTGTCGGACTAAAGCTCGTATCTCGCCGAGCGCAGAACGTTGGCGAGTGTTTGCGCACAGCCTTAATGTTGATTTATTTTCGTCAGAGTTCGTTCAAGGTCGCAAACGGTCGTAAAGACATTCACCAGACGTTTGTCAACAGTTTTTCTTGTCACAAAGAAATTCTCATGTTCAAAAAACGCTTTATGTAAATCAATCCGAAAGATCTAAATTAGCAGTGACATTAGCGAGTTAGCTAACACTTAATAATATTTGTTGTTCAATTCCATAGGCTCCTACAAACTTATTTGTTTACTCGAAGAAAGCTCCCCTTAACTTTATGTATGTTTTATTTTGTTTGTTTTTTAGTGCGCTACAGCCAAGGCCCTGGCGAGGTGACGTCGTCCACTAGCATTAGCCACCACCTTAGCAGCGGCCTGGCCACCAGCCAGTCGGTGCTCCAGCAGGTATCGCCGGGCGTACTGGACCCCAGCCACAGTCTGCTGTCACCCGACGCCAAGATGGTGAGTGAGCACACCTGGGTGGCCGCACCTCTGACATTGCGGCCCTCAGATTAGATAAGAGCCACTCCGTGTTTTAGCACAATTAGCACATTATACTGCCATGTCGGTCCCTCGGCAGACAAAGAAACGTTCTGTCCTCATCGATTAAACGCCACTCCGACAGATAAATGACGTATGCGTTTATGTTTTTTTTTTTTGTTGGTTCTCCACTGTGCCTTGTTCAAATGTTTACCTTGTGACAAGGGAATGCTAAAAAGATGCAACACAGCTTTCAACAACACATTTGAAATCACACGTACAAATATGCCAGAATAACAAAAATGTCTGCAAATATTTTTTTATCCTAAATGTTTTTAAAGCCACCTTTTGTTCCTTATCACTGTTTGAGTTTGTGAATGTGGGTGTTGTTGCCCAAGCATACATACACGCCCTTTTCATAAAAGAATTTGAACATGAAGTCAGTGAACACACCATTAGGGACACCACAGTATATTTGCAAATACATTTTTTTTTTTTTTAAATCTCTTTTGTGTTTCAACAGTGCAAAATAGAAGTTCTAATGTTACATTATGGTTTCAGATTTCGGGTTCAGGCGGCGGCCTCCCTCCAGTGAGCACGCTGACCAACATCCACAGTTCCCATCACAGCCATCAGCAGACGCAAAACCTCATCATGCCGCTTTCTGGAGTCATGGCCATCGCGCAAAGTACGCCCAAACAACCACGACGTACATTTGCCGTCACCACCTTGACTTGAAAGTCAAACTTTTTGTCTTCAGGTTTGAACACGTCGCAGTCTCAGTCGGTGCCGGTGATCAACAGCGTGGCAGGCAGCCTGGCGGCCCTTCAGCCCGTTCAGTTCTCGCAGCAGCTTCACAGTCCTCACCAGCAGAGCCTCATGCAGCATTCGCCCAATCACATGAGCCAGCAGCCGTTCATGGCCGCCGTCACGCACTCGCACAGTCAGTAACCACATTTCTAATTATATATTTCCCCCCCCCCCATTCATTCTAAACGGAAGCTTTCTTTTTTCAGTGTACTCACACAAGCAGGAGCCGCCGCAATATTCACACCCGTCGCGTTTCCCGTCGGCCATGGTGGTGACGGACGCCAACAGCATCAGCAAAACGGTCAGTCCAAAAACGCATCACGTCACGTTCGCTTCATTTCAATAATAGACATATTTTTGTAATGATCTTCTTCTTTTTTTTTTTTTTTTTTCGCTCAACATTTTCTTTAATTTCTCAGTCATCATCTTCTTTACACAACACACACACACAGTGTTTTCATCTGATGGCGTGTTGACTTGTTGACTTCCTGTCACACATTAGGATGCTCCGGTAAACAAGATGGTGCAACTCGGGGGTCTTTCCTGGGTAAATACTTTGTTTTATTAGTCAATTAAATACACACACACACACAAATATACTCCTCCATCCTTCCATTTCCTGTCCAATGTGCGTCCCCGTTCCTTGGAGCTGAACGCACCTTGATTGATGGCGTGAGGAAATGAGGCTCCTAATCCAGCTTGGTGTCATGCTACAGTAGATGGGGGGGGGGGTCCATTCGGTGCTTTAAACACATCGACACGCTTTTTAAACAAATTGGAAGCATACAAAAATAGTGTCAAGTAGTAAATAGAAAAAATAGAACGGTTTGAAGTTTTCACTGCACCTCTTCCCCTTTCTGCCCGTGGACTGAAATGTCGTCGGTGCGTTCACACGCTTAATTTCCCACGCTGAGCGAGGCCCAACGCTGATGGCTCCACACGGCGTGACAGATGGGAAGGAAGGGAGGGAGGGCAAAGGAAAGTAGCTTCAGATCACTGCTTAGCATCCTATCCAATTTAGGAACAAATATCAAAAGGGAGCCAGGATTGGAAAAAAAAAATTGGGCTGTGATAAAAAAAAAACTATATATACACTTATGTGGATTTCCCTGTCATGAAAATATTCGATGTTCAATCAAGCACTTTTCTATACTGGCTGACATGTTATTTATTTATACAACAATTAACTGGTGGGCCCTCCCAGGTCTTTCCTTATCAGGGTTTTCTTTATCCAGGCCTCTTCTCACGACACTTTTTTTTTTTTTTTAACAACACTCCCTGTTTACCCACAAAGCCTCCATTATTGCACCTGACGCTGACCACTTTGCCCTGCGGGTCAGCTTGCTATCATCTGTTTGCGCCGCCAGTCGGGTCCAAATAAATTCCACAAACAATCTCAAACAGACTCTTTCTATTTGGTCAGGTGTGTGGTAAAAGTACTCGCATTGTGGATTCGAGTAAAACTACAGATGCTTTGCTTTGAGTGAGATGTAGTTTGAATCCAGGTTCCAGCCTTGTTGCATCCATCAAAAATAATCGGGAGCCATTTTGTGCCCCTGAGCCTCGGTTTGTAAACCTTTACCCAACTTTTTATCTCATGTCTGCTGTTTTTCTTCCACAGTGTCCTCTTCAAGCGTGGTGAGAGCGTGTCCACCTAACCTCCCCCGCTGCCCGGCAACCCCAGTGCATTTTTTCCTTCTTCTTTTTTTTTTTTTTTTCCACACTACCCGCTTGCCCGTCACCTTGGCGACGGATGACGAATCGGGCGGGGAGGGGGGGGAGCAACCAAAACCTTGTGACGACCGTATGGCAGAACGGACCAGAGCGTGGACCACAGTGCCTGCCAGGCGACGATCAGGGCCTCAAAGATTGCGTAAATCCTTTTCACTGTGACGTCGCACATACTTTCGGATGGCAGAAGATGGAACTACTAGCTAGTTGACATGAATTTGAAGAAAAGAGGAAATGGCTTCAATCATAATTTTTTTTTTTTTTGCTTCTCAAATATGATTATAAAGTATATTTTCCACAGACACCAGCAATAATGCATATCTGAAATTATGATTACCGGTTAGTGACCGATAAAATAAATAGGATATGAATACTAAGAAAACAAATATTAGTCCGACATATTTAAAGGCTGGCCTATCCTCTTCACTTTTTCCTCTGTGATGCGCGTGCACTTATGGCCCTCAACGAGGCACTCTAAGCCAGCCAGGAGCTCAGGATTTTAGATACCACGGAGGGTCAAACTTTTCATTTTCGTGGTTCTTTTTGGCAACTGGTGCTGTTAACGATAACCCAAGAAAACATTTTTATATATATCTGCGAGAAGACGTCTTCCTCAAAGCCAACGATGGTTATGTTCAAAGTTCAGGTAATCGATAGTCACTTACTTTCTGCCACCCGGAAGTAACCTTGGCGCCTGTTGTTTACAAACATTCTGAAAAGGTCCATTCACTTTTTTTTTATTTCAAAGTGACCGCACAAGGAAAACAAATCACGCCTTTGGACTGCACGACAATCCCGACCGATGCTTGTTGATCTGGCGTTATTATCGCCACCACAAAGTCTTCCTGTTTGGAGCTCACTTGTGTGTCTGTGTGTGTGTACATACTGTGATTTTTGTTTGTTGACAATCTTCAGAGGACTATGCAAAGATTCAGAGCAGGACGATGAGAAAATTTATATATACAGTACATATACTGTATGCACTACGTGAGTGACAGCACCAACAACTTGCACAAGCGTCATTTTTTTTTTTTTTTTTTTGCTTAACGCTGCCTGCAAGAAGAAGGAAAAAGGCCAAAGTAGACAAGAATTTTCTCCTCATCACCCATGTTGTGATATAAATATTGTTGATGATAAACTTGGACCCCCCCCAGGTTGAGAAACGACCACTCCTTTCATTTTGTGACAGCAGCTCACTGGAATTCAAGGGTGGGGGAGGAAGGGGGGGTCCCGACACCCAACAGTATTAGACATTCCCATGGAAACATTAGGTCATGATGTTGGTAGCGCTTTGACGCTTTCTTGACTGTTATGAGGTGCATGTGCTCACTGCCGTCCGATCCAGGGGACGCTCACTCATACCCACATTGTGCGTGTGCATGCGTGTGTGTGATTTTATTCTCCTCTTAATGTATTATTTTTGTATAAAACTGAAATCAATCCTAAATCATTATTTATATGTGCTGAGGCAATGTTGATATTTTGAGTAAAGTTTTTTCAAAGTGAATATTAATGGGTCCTTGTCGTTATTTTGCTTGACCATGATTTTTTTTTTTTTTAATGCTTTGATTTCAATTTAATGCTTTAGAAATTATTTTTTATAGCTATCTTTTTTTTTTAATTTTGCATATTTTTTGCGTTTCTTATTGAATGTTTTTGCATTTTCTGTACAACCAAAATGGCAGACTTCCTGTTCATCATGTGTGTAGAGAGTGGGCGGCTAAATCTGATGACTCGCCATAAAGCCCTCAGTTGGGGTTGAAGTTGTCCCTGGTGCAGTGTGACGCCTCCCCCCTAGCCCAAGTATCTCCACACAGCATGTCCTTGTATCCCCGTTGTGACCTGCAGCCTGGCATCCCACAGGGCTCAGTCTTGTAATCCCCTGATGTTGCTCAATTTGCTTTTCAATGAGGCCTTTGATTTTCACACCCAGGAAGTCTGCAAAGATCTGAGCAGGCCCTTTTTTTGTGTAAACTTTTTCTCCTGTCAGCTACAAAGGGGGTCTTGCACGCATCTGTTCGGAAAAGTTCTCATCATCACAACTCATGTAGCTTAAATGCTAACTGGCATCTCCACTGACTTTAGCTTCTGTGCTGATTTATGGCAATGACGATGAATGACAACACTTCATCACTTCACCATCAGCTAGCTAGGACCTAGCTAGCTAGCTAGACACTTATAGATGTCAAAAAATAATATGGCAAAAAGAGTTTCGTCGACAACACTGTAGGTGGTGCTCCAAAGCGTTACCATGGCGACCACTCTCATCTCCATGACTGTGCAGGCATCATTATGAATCAGCACAACAGCAGCAACAAGAAAAGAGGAGGCGTGATGATGGAAGAGCTCCGTGTCGTGCGCAAGTGTTAGCGCGTCAAAGATGAGTCTCGGGGTCGCAGTGGTGACCAATTAGCCTCCCGACCCCTGACCCCTGCTGTGCCGCCTCCTCCGTGAAGCCCTTTGGGGCACAGCTGGAGTTGATGTAGCATCCTTTCTTGTGACACCGCCAAACATGCCGCCACATTCAGCACGCGCCTTCCACTTTCTGTCTCGTTGCGGGCAATGTCCTCAGTTTCTCCACAAGGTCATCCATAATTTAAAGTCCATTTTATAAGTACATTTCAGTTGTATTTTCAACTTTTACATTTCCATCAAGATGTCCAGCCTTGCAGAGTTGCACCACCAATTTTGTTCTATCTGTAGGCCTACTGTAAAAAAGATTTTTTTTTTCTTCCATTGTGATGCAAGGTGTTAAACTGCTCACACGTTTAGAAGCGAATGTCTGACAGATTGATGTTGTCATGCTGATGCTGTCGCAGCTTTGTCATGATTTACGGCGCACTGGTTAATGTTCACCTTTCTCGGCCCATCACTATTCACCAGTATAGGGGTACAAGAGATTTCAGGGGGGGGCCTGACCTGGAGGGGGGTCTTGCTCTGATCTGATCCCAGACCGGAGGAGGAGACAGCCACAGCTACAAAGTGATGAAGACTCATCGGGCTTCTAATGAACCTCAATTGGAGGCGTGAATACTTGCAAACATCCGTAATGGGTTGCAGTGTAATCACTAATGGGTGACATCGTTAATCACTCTCCTGGGACTAATAATGGATATTCAGCTATTGAGATTCAAAGTGTTGAAAATATGCTGCCTCCACCTCAGCTCCAAAGTGCTCAGGGCTGGGTTTCAATTTGGGGGTTTACATTTTCAAACCTGGATCATAGGCTGAAATAAGAGTTATGATTTTTTTAATTAAGGTTGCAAACAAAAGTTTGAGTTTCAAATAGTTTTGCAAATTAGACAATCAAGCAAGGGTTTACGTTTCACATAAGGGTTTCAAACAAGTGATTTAAATTAGGAATTCAAATCTACATTAGAATTGAAAACAAGGGTAAGTGCTTCTCGGTACGGTTTCTAGCCTGAGTTAAGGTTTCAAATTTAGGTTTGGCTGCCGTTACTTTGACTGTTCCATTTTATTAGCCAGCCTGGCAGGTGGCATCAATGCAACTGCTTTGTTGTGACACTCAATGGCCTCCTCGGTTGTATTTACCGATGGAAAGATAAATACTGACACCTATCGGTCAATACGTGCACTGCAGCAACCCACACTAGGACGCGCCTGCGAGACCGAACGCGGGGATGTTGATAGATGACGTATAGAATGACGTCAACTCCACCTTGTTCCTGCCCTTCTCAAGATGGCGCTGCGGCCGGGATCATCGGGAGGCGGCAGGTACTTAAGTACCTTTACAATCCTCTTTATCTCCATTTTGTCATGTTTTTTTCGACATTTATCTACACCCTACAAACGCTTAGCCTCTATGTGGTCACCGAGGTGGCTTAAGAGCGACGTCGACACCGGCAGGTTTTGTGGTTGAAGCCAGCTGACGAGATGGCTGGTTGCCATAGCTAACGTTAGCAGCTGGCTTCTGTCACAGGAGGAATCGACCACGATAATCAAGACAGACTGACTCTTTATGTTTTTTATTTTTTTAAAATGAACAGTAACACGAATCGAACCAGCTTTGACATGTATTTATGACGTTATATGTGAGTGATGTCGCTTTAATAACGTAAATGCACGGGCCCATAGCGGGAGCTATTCAAACAATACGCCAATACTGTACTGTAATATTCGAAACAAAACGTCCTGTTAATAATAAAACAAAACCAACGAATTGAACAAAGTCTAATGTCTGTTTTGACAGCGTAAGATGAATAAAACAAACCACGAGTCATGTAAAAAAATAACCTAAAATATCCTCTGGCAGCATATGTTAAGAAGCATTTTTTTCTTTTTTGACCATAAACAAAGAATATCAAAATGAATACAAATAATGAAATAAAAACAAAACATTTACGAATAATATCAAAAATACTATCAAGGTAGCAACATTTTCACAGTTTAAAGCGTTATATGTATAATGCTTTTATTCTGAAAGACCAAGCGCACTACTTCCGGTTGTGTATTCCTGCTAATTTAGCCATTGCTAACTTTAAACTGATTAACCTCACATAAAACTCTACTAACATTTTACCCGCTCACTGCAGAGTAAAGACATCTATCATTTTCATATATTTTTCATGCTGTGTGCCTGAGCCCCGTAAATAATGAATGAAGGGACGACAGTGATACTGCACAGGTGAAACTGAAGCCCAGCCAGTGTGGGTGGAAAGATCATAATCCGTTTTTGTTTTCTCCCCCTTCAGTTTCATGTATCCTGTTGGAGGGAACTTGGGACCGCCGCAAGGTGAGCCACAATATGTTTTTTATTTTTACTTTTGACAGATATAAACAACAAAAACAGCCACCTTACACAATTGAAATAAGCACAATTAGTAGAACGTATCCACAGTCATGTGGGAAAAGCCCCCCCCCCCCCCCCTCCTATCTCCCAACTAACACGGAAGGCTCCAGAAGGCTCCGATTGTCGTGTAACTCAACGTCTGCTCTGGCAAACATTGCATATGATCCCCCTCTCTCTCTCTCGTCTTCGTTTTGCTCCAAGCTGTCGAAAACCAGATTGGCCTCTTGTCGGTCTGATCTTTCCCAAGCTGCTCGACAAATTGAATCACCAAGTCATTAGCTACTTTTTTAGCAACTTTTCCCCCTCAGTGCGTATAATTGCTGAAAAGTGAAAGCACAAATACTTTGTTTCTGTACATATATATCACTTTTTTTTCCCCTTACCCTGGCGTGTTTCAGATATTGTAAATAAATACCAATTTATCCTTTTTGTTTTGTGTGCAGGCTTGGTGCCCCTACAACAGCAGCAGCAGCAACAACAACAGCCACAGCATCAGCAGCAGCAGCATCAGCAGCAGCAACAGGGTTTCCCAATGGTTCAGGTCATGCAACCAAATATGCAAGGCATGATGGGAATCAACTTTGGGGGTCAGATGCCTCCAGGAGCCATGCCAATGCAGGTAGGTTCCGGACACAGTTAACAGAACTATTCTCACCTATTCTTTATCCTCTGCAGCGTTCATTTACCCAATGAATTAATCATAATGAAACAACGATTAAATTCTTCATTTAATTGCGTGATGGGAAAACGAATGTCATGTCACAGGCCGGCATGACGATGGGGATGCAAGCCCCCGGAATGCCGTTCATGGGTCGGCCCCAATTTATGGGCATGAGACCTGCCGGCCCACAATATACCGCCGACATGCAGAAGCAAATGGCCGAGGAGCTTCAGTAAGAGAAACGCTCCTTCTCTCTCTCTCTCTCTCTTGAGAACATCTTTTATCTATTTATAGAATTACATTCTCTAAGTTGTCTGTGTTACAGATCCATTTTGTTTTTTTGTAGGAAGCGTTTGGAGCAGCAGCAGAAGATGCTGGAGGAGGACAGGAAACGGCGGCAGTTTGAGGAGCAGAAGCAGAAGCTCAGGCTGCTCAGTAGCGTCAAACCCAAGGTGACATTCGGTAGCCAGCTTTTCCTTCCAGTCACTCACACTTACTTTTTTTTTTGTACAGATGGGGGAGAAGAGCCGGGACGACGCCTTGGAGGCGATCAAGGGGAACCTGGACGGTTTTAGCAGAGACGCCAAGATGCACCCCACGCCGTCGTCACAGAGCAAGAAACCAGGTACAGCTTCATGTGATGTCCCAAAGTCGAGCTCCACGTTGGCCACATTTCATTTGGATAACAAACAGATGGCTCAGATCACCAATGGGGGGAAAAAAGTCAAATGCGTACGCAGATGATTCTACTACAGCGCCCCCTTCTGGGAGAAGGAACTGCTGTTTGAACCTGACTTCATTTGCTGTGCACAAGTCTGTGTGTGTGTGTTCCATCATCGCGATTTGTTCCTTCTTGCAGACCTGACTTCATCATCATCATCATCACCATCTTCATCCCACTCATCTGTCGCCACTCCCTCCCTCCTCCCACCTTTGTCCAAGGACGATGATGAATTTAGTGACTTTCAAGGGCCCACCTCTTCCATCTCCTCCTCCTCCTCCTCTTCTTCCTCTGCGGCCTCCTCCCACAGGACCGTCATGACGGGCTCCCTCGCGACCGCTTTGCCCGAGGAGGACGAGGAGTTTAGTGACTTTGTTCAGGGTCCCGTTGGTTCGGCAGACTCGCGCCTTTCCTCTCAAGTCCTCCCTTCCCTCCCTTCCTCTGTGTCCATTCCCACTGCCGCTCCTTCACACTCTGCCATCAACAGCAGCTCACAAACTTCATTTCAAGGTACAGTATATAAAATATGTTGTCCCCGAGTCAATTAGCAAATTAGCTAGCCTGCTAGCTAACATCAGCTTCGAAGCTCACTTGTAATCTCGGCATTCATTAATTAGCCCGTCCTTCAATGATAACATTTGTCTGAATTTCTAGCACGTCTGTTTTTAAAATCAACTTACCCGATGAAACACAAATTAGGGTCAGCGTGCTGTCTCCCAAGAAATTACATCGTGCCACATATTTTTAATTGACACTGATGAGCCGTGAGTCAAAAGCCGTTTTCTCAGGTTCCTCAGTGCTCAGCCTTGGTCAAAAGACAGCTGATGAAAAACACGCTTGTTCCCCGTTCGCCCCCCCTCTCTAGGCCCGTCCCTGGAAGAGAAGCTTTTTTCCTCTTGCGACCTCACGGCCGGCAAGACGGCGCACTTGAACTTTAAACCCAAGCGGGTTTTGACGGAAATGAGTCCCAGAGCTAAAGTTTCCGCCCAGTTTCAGAGCAGCAGTAAGTCCAGGAACTGGGCCGCGCCCTCCGGGGACTTAAGTCTCCAGTCGGTCTTCGTCACGGAAAGGCCGCCCGAGGCCGCTCCCGAGGCCTCCCGTCCGAGCAGTGGTCACAGCGGTGAGAGAAGCCATTTTCTTCCAAGACCGCCGCAGCTTCTTCTGCCACTAAAAGCGCCGCTTCCCTCTTGGCTTTCAAAGCACATTTTTTTCCGCAATCAAATCAAATCAATCTTGAATAATTTTGATGGTTGTCCAGTGGGGGATTTTCGGGTACTCTCATCTTTACAGCCTTTCCGCTAGACTTATTTGCAGGTTTTCTACATCCAGCGTTTCTCTTGAGGAAATCTCTTCCTGCTTCTTTCTGCTCGCTTTGGCTTAACATGGATGCGCATTGACTTTTTTATTGTAAATGTTTTTCCTCCCCTCGTTTGTGTCATCAAGGTAAACACCGAGGCTGTTCATTCAAGCTGCTAATCATGCTAGTACCTTGTCTTTCAAGCTTATTTCCTTTTGTTATGCCAAAAAAAAAAAAAAAAATAGGCCAAAAATTGATATTTTGGATAGTTCTATTTTTGTGTCACAGCTGCATCAAGCTTTCTGGAGAAGGTTTTTGTGCAGTTCTGGATTCCAGCAGCGACTTGGCAACTAGCAACTTGTATTCTCCTTCAACAAATAACACTGTGTGTGTGTTTGATTACAACAGGGGCCGTTGGTGTGTATCCACAACAAGAACACATGCAGTCCATGCCGCCAGCTTGGCTTTACAACGATAGCCTCATCCCAGGTGAGCTTTGAACGTTCAAATCGACTCGGGAACACCAGGCGTCAAAATGGCTTCCTTTTCTGCCCTCAGAGATGTTCAAAAAAGTTCTGGAGTTCAGTATGACTCCAGCTGGCATCGACACGGCCAAGCTGTACCCGCTTCTCATGTCGTCGGGTCTTCCTCGGGAAGCCTTGGGCCAAATCTGGGCTTCGGCCAACCGCACTACGCCCGGCATGCTGACGAAGGAGGAGCTCTACACCGTGCTGGCGCTGATCGCTGTCGCTCAGGTGAAACTCGTAATTTGTATTTATTTAATGAAATGTGTATTTTTTTTAAATGACCTTTTAATATGTATTATATTTGGTTAAACTGCAATGCTGATATTTATAAATAAATAGATATATAAGTAAATAAATAAATAAATAAATATTAAATAAAAATGTATGTGTCTCAGAGCGGCCTGCCTGCAATGAACGTGGAAATCCTCAGTCAGTTTCCGTCCCCGCCGGTGCCCAACCTGCCGGCCCTGGCTATGGCCTTAGCCCCCGTCATGCCCCAACACCAGCAGCCCATGATGACCCACCCGCCCGTGTCCATGGCCATGCCCACCCCGACAGTCATGCCCCCCCCCATGACTGCGCCACAGGCTCCTCCTGCACCCGCCAACTTCGTTGCAAATTTCCCTCCTGCCCAGGTAACATCTCACCTATCAGTGCTCAGATTTTCCACTGATGCAGGCTAACAAAACTATACGAACGCTTCTAGGGGACCAAAGTGGAAGACGACGACTTCCAGGACTTCCAGGAAGCGCCCAAGGCTGGAAGCGGTGACCAAACCTTCGCTGACTTCCAGGGCGAATCCAGCGCAAAGTTCCCCGCCAGCACGGCGACACAGCATCAAAACAGGTAACACTTTCATATTCACACATGAGTCAGCCATCAATTCACAGACGGAAAAGCAATTATACATGGAGATGACGATGAGGCGGAACGAAATTATCTAAATTATTGTAGTTCTCACCATCCTTGATAAACCCAACCCTGATATCTTTCAGCGCACCCGCCATGTTGACTCCTCTATCCGGGACCTCGTCGGCCTCCTCTGATAAGTACGCCGTCTTCAAGCAACTGTCCGTGGAGCAGCCCTCAGAAGTCACGCTCCCTCCATCAGGTACACGTTTGTACCTTATTTCACATCTTTGTGTCTTACTATTTGTTGAATGCATTTTCTCCTCACATCTAGACGGAGGAGACAAGTACAGTGTGTTCAGACACTTAGAAAACCCTACAGACAAGAAACCACTAGGTAAGAATTTTGTAGAGGGTCTCACTTTTTTTTACACAAAGTATCACCGAAGAATGAGTTGCTTTCCACGCCGTCATTTCATGACCTTGTATTTGAAATTATTTTTAAAGCTAATTTTGCCGAGGTCAGCACTACTTTGTTTTTCCACAGCGTCGTTGTTGATCCCAATTGTTTTGCCCCTCCCCGTTTCATTAGAACAGTTTGGAATGGGGACCAGTCTTACAAGTACAGTAAGTCATGCCCTTAGTCTGCAGTGAACTAGTGCTCGTTTCTAGAGTGTATTCTGCGTGTTTTTTTTTTGTTTTGTTTTTTTGTGGCATGTTCCGACCATGCAGCAGTTGTTGCAGCGGCAAACTTGACTTCCTTCCTGACCATGCACACCAACCCAGGGCAGATTTTCTTTCTTTTTGATGGAATATTTTATATACTCGTTTCACCCCTAGTGTGCAGTGTGATGATCTCTTTTTTGAGGCTTTCAAATTTCTTTCCGTCGCCAAAAGTTAGTTTTTTTGTGTTTTGCTCCACAGGCGAGGGATTTGCCGATTTCAAGTCTGTCCGAAGTGATGACGGCTTCACGGACTTTAAAACAGCAGACAGCGTTTCTCCACTAGAGCCTTCGGAGCAGTCCAAGATCTTCCAGCCTACCTTCCCTTCTGCTTTTCCAAACTCTCAGTCTTTGCAGCAACAACAACAACAGCAGCCGCCAGCCGCTTCGATTTCTCAAGGCAAGAACCCTCTCAACATGGCAGACCTGGATCTATTCTCCACTATCGCGCCCTCCGCTCTGCCCGCCTCCGACACACAAACTGGCACATTAGCAAATTCTCTGGTGCCCCCACCGGGCGCCGCCAAGCCGCCCAGCTTTGGGGACTTTGGCCTATATGGCGCTTCATCCTCAGATCCCGCTCAAGCTCCTGTGGCGGCGCCGCAGGACGACTTTGCCGACTTCATGGCGTTCGGGAGTTCTGGCGGGGAGCCCAAAAGCGAGAGTAGCCCGGCCGTCCGCATTGAGAGCGCCTCTCAGCAGAGCTTGGACAAGTACGACGTGTTCAAGCAGCTGTCTTTAGAAGGCGGCAGCGGCGGCGGCCTGGCCTACGACGACGCCAAGGACAGCGGCGACGATTTTGCCGACTTCCAGTCGTCTAAATTCTGCACGGCGCTCGGCGCCTCGGAAAAGACCCTGGTGGACAAGGTGGCCGCCTTCAAGGGCAAGGAAGACTGCGCCTCAGTCAAGTCCCTGGACCTCCCGTCCATCGGGAGCAGCAGCGCCGGGAAGGACGACTCTGAGGACGCGCTGTCGGTGCAGCTGGACATGAAGCTCACTGACGTGGGCGGGGACTTGAAGCACGTGATGTCGGACAGCTCGCTGGATCTCACTGGGCTCTCGTCCCACCAGCCGCCCGCTACAGGTGAGGAACTAGTGCGCTTGCTCTGGTGAGGAGCCCTCTCACTCTTACGCACACACACACACACACACACACACACACATACACTTACACACATGCACACATGATATATTCAAATATTCATGATATTGTAACATATCAAATTGGATGTTAAGCACCATCCTCCATTCCAACATCATCCTAGTTATTCATTCATTCATTCATTCATTTATTTATATATGTATTTATTTATTTATCTAACCATCTATTTATTTATATTTATTCATTCATTTAAATCCTGTTGGTTCTAGTAGAATTTTTTGCTCCATCACATTGTCCCCCCCCCCCTAATTTAATATTGTCCACTTAAAAAGGAAAATTGCTTTTTTAAAACCGCTAACAAGATTTGAACGTCGTCTTAACTATTCTCTGTCTTACACTTTGTCTCTCAGAGGTTTTTCTTCCTTGGTTTCTTTAAAAAACAAAAAAAATCTCGTATAATCATTTAATCTTCTATAGCTACCACAAGATGGTGGCACAGCATTTTTTTTTCCATTAGACACGAATTTCATGGCCTGAATAACTCCTTTACTTCAACATCATTGCCACCACAAGATGGCGCCAAAGTAACATTTCCATATTAGACATGGCTTTGACCTGAGCAGAAAATTAGCACATGGGAGACTTTTTCAGCAAATAACCGTGAGTAGGGGCCTAACCCATTCATTCACTCACTCACTGATCAGCCATTCATTTTTTTTCATACACATCATGACTGAATCCAGTTGTGCATCGTCATTGCCTTATAAATAAAACCATTTAGGACATAAAGAAACAGTAACACAACATGGCTGCATTCCAACGACGCTCACTAGTCCTTCCGTAATGGCTCCGTTCAAATATATTTTTATCTAATGCAGTTTTTGAAGAGCCACAGAGCATCTCGTGTTGTTCAACTCAGTTTGACCGCCGCCTGTTTCTGAACACGCACGTACTGAACGACGTACTCTTAAAGAGACAGTATTCCTTTTGTCAAGTGGCTTCCGATACGGTGTACAGAAGGAAACTGTTTTTAATTCGAGGTTGAATCGTCACATCCTTGCTCCTTGGTTGCTATTTCCCATCATGCCCTGCTTCCTGCTGCCTTTTTTCAATTTGTGAAATTGACAAGTACACAGACCACCCTAGATGCCATTTAATGTGATAGGAGGGGGGGATTGTACTAGATTTCTGAATTGTATTTTTATGATGAGGCACAAGTTGCGATAGCCGATAGATTCAGAGAAATTTGTTTCTTCGAGAGCACCAGGTTCGCTAAGACGACTCTCTCACGAACCGTCACTAAAGGATACTGTCTCTTTAAATCTTTTTTTCGGATGTCCTTTTTGCAGTTTTTGGGCCGCTTTCTAATAACCCTTTGAGTGCTTAACAACTTGACATAATTGTTTAAAAGCACAGAATGTGACCAATTTACAGCCTCTGCATTGCAATTTGTTTTTTTGTTTTTGTCTTTTTGAGTCCTCAAAGGGTTTCCGTAGTGTTTCCTCGTTGCTTTCCAACCTGGTAGTTGAATGGATCTGCTCACCTCCTCTTTCTCCGAATGACTGATTTGAGTCTGTGAATGTGCCTTCTCACTCTGCTTTTGTGCTTTTCATTTTTTTTCTTTTTCTTTTCTGCCCTTTTGCTACCGACTCTGCATGCCCTAGTACAATGCAACAAATCTGAAGTCTAGTTTTACACTGTTAGTTTGCCAAAAAGCTCTTCTTGTAACAATAGACCTCAATTCTACTTTGTGACCTTTTCTGGCTCTCTTCTCTTCTCTCATGTTGTGGTAATAAATATTCCTCTTGGTATGGCTCAAAAATGGGTGCCGTCTTATTTTTCCTTCTTCTTCCTTTCACATACAGCACTAGATCCTTGTCAATTTCACAAATTGCTTTTTTTGGGGCTGCTTTGGACGCTACAAAAAAAAATATTGGGCAGCATTTAAATGATGCTGCTGTGTTCGTTCGCACGCTCGTGTGTTATTATTGTTAATTTATTACAGAGCAGGCTTTTTATTGCTACATTTTATGTTATTTTTATATCCAATATACATTATGTTGACATTTTTCACAATGACCTAATTTAGGTCATGTATAATTTAAATCCCAACACTAAACACAAACCCCGAACGAGGCCTCAAACTCTAATTTGAATAAACAATTAAAGGGGAAGTCAAGTCAAAAATGTTCTTCTTGAAAACACGATATTCTGATTAATATTGCGTTTTTCGGAATACGAAGAAACCAGCAAAATCCACCCGTTTTTTTCCTCCATCTCAGGGGCCGGCGTCCATTTTGCCACTCGCTGTCAACTGAAAATGACATCACGGTTGCTCAGGTTACAACCAATCACGGCTCAGCTTGCGATAGTCACGTGACCAAACTCAGAACAGGTGGATAAAGCTCTTCGTGTATGAAATTCTTTCCCCCCCCACACATTTAACATGATCACAACGAACTAGTCTGCTATTTTAATACCAACGTACAGTCAGAGGCGCCAGACAAAGCTAAAGCAAATCTTCTTTACCTCCTTCCCCTTCGTACAATTGAAACAGAAGACACAACACCTTAGGATAGGATAGCGATTTTTTTTTTTTTTTTGTCACGCGCTGCCATGGATGTCTGTGTTGTCTTTGCAGAAGGAGACGACATAAAATTCGACCCGTTTGGGACTTCGGGCCTCAGCAGCCTGGCCAGTTACGACTGGTCGGACCGGGAGGAGTGCGGCACCGGCGAGCTCCAGAAGCCGCAGGGCCACGTTGGCGCCGCTGCCGCCCCGCCGCCTTTCACGCCCGCTCTAAAAGCTGAACTCAACACGGAAAGCGTCTCCTCGTCCGCCGAGATCGCCTCGTCCCTCCAAGCAGAGGATGACGAATTCAAAGACTTCGCCGACTTCACCGGCAGCGAACAGCAGGGCGGTGAAGACCAAGACGACTTTGGGGACTTTGCCGGAACCGGTTCAGAGAAGCCCGACTCGCCTCCTGAGACCGGCTTGGAGGCTGGCTTGAGCGACACCTCGGACGACTTTGGCGCCTTCCAGGGAGACAAGCCCAAATTTGGCAAGTCTGACTTCCTGAAGGCCAGCGCTCAGCCCAAAGTCAAATCCAGCGAGGAGATGATCAAGAACGAGCTGGCCACATTTGACTTGTCTGTTCAAGGTGAGCTTTTTTTTTCTAGATTGTATGAAGCTCAAAAAAATTCCCATTTTTCAAAAGCAACCAAATCAAGCCAGTCACGTGTTTGAACTTAATTAAAAGTTCTCGCTTGTCTGACCTTCAGGCTCCCACAAGCGCAGTCACAGCTTGGGTGAGAAGGAGATGTCTCGCCCGCCCACATCTCTGCCTCCTGAGCAGCCCTTCCGAGACCGTTCCAGCACCCTGAGCGAGAAGCCCACCTTGCCCGTCATCCGGGACAAGTACAAGGATCTGACGGGGGAGGTGGAGGTGAACCTCAGCATCTCAACCACTCGATATTCTCATTATTATTTTTAATCTTTTGACTGACACCTCTATTTTGTGACGTTGCAGGAGAGCGAGCGCTATGCTTACGAGTGGCAGAGGTGTTTGGAAAGTGCTCTTGAGGTTTGTACGACATTTGATTTGCTCAAATTAATTAGGTGATACTTTCATGTACCACTAGAGGGACCCTGTGTACTGCTAATGTTACACCTGAAGAATTCATGCTGCATGCTTTTTTTTTTTTTTTTTTTTAATAATGCGGTCTTTCTACTTGAAGGTCATCACCAAAGCCAACAACACGCTGAACAGCATCAGCAGCTCCTCCGTGTGCACGGAGGTCATCCAGTCCGCCCAGGGCATGGAGTATCTTCTGGGTAAGCGCGCCCACGCACGCCTCCATGCTACAAGGCTTATGCTAACGACCCACGCGTGGTTTTCAGGTGTGGTGGAGGTCTACCGCGTGACCAGGCGGGTGGAGCTGGGCGTCAAGGCCACGGCGGTGTGCTCGGAGAAGCTGCAGCAGCTGCTGAAGGACATCAGCCGCGTGTGGAACAACCTCACCAGCTTCATGTCGCTTGCCAAGCTAGTGGTGAGACCACACATTGTTCAGACTCCACTTGGAATCGCCTAACTTGACTTGAGTCATGATGATTCCGTTTTAATTCTACATTTAATTTGTCCCTCGGCTTTTTACCCCAATGTCCCGAAACCGAAGCTTTCTCCGACGGCACCTTTCGGTGTAATTTGAAAGGAGTCAGGAGTGATTGAGGAAACGGCTAATCGGCCTAATTGAGGAATTTAGTCTTCTTGTTTTAATGCGTCTGTGGGAAAGGTTAATTGCCACCAAGGGAGACGCTATGCAGGCTGTCATTTACGTTTCAACAGGTGAATTGATTTAAAAAAAAAAAAAAAAAAAAAAGCCTGGGTTAAAATTCAGACGACGCCACAAAATGATTTTGGACTCGCTTGGAGCTTACAACACGTGCGACTCCATCCCGTCCGACTCTGCCCGATCGACGCTCGCCTCCGCTTTCAACACTCGCCCACGCACACGCTGCCAATTGCATGTTCCCGAACAGAAGGCCGGCGATAACGTAATGGAATTTTAGCCAACGCACCGCGTGCACGCTCGCTCCATTAACTCCGGATCGCCATTGATTCTTTTCGTGTTCACAACAGCGGGAGCGACAATACAATCATGGATTTATTAAGCGCTTGTGTGTAAACAGAGCAGAAGACCTGACAAGATTGGCCGTGCTCATCCATGCAGAGCGGCAAATGGTGTATAAACTCATCTCCAGCCGAGTATTGACGGGCAAAGCCGCTTGAGAGCGTTTGGGGCTCACAATATCGTTTGTGACGACGTGTTTGTTTAAGTGGCTTTTTGTTGTGTCTTGCGCAGCCCGACGAAAGCTCTCTGGATTTCACTTCCTGCATTCTGCGGCACGGCATTAAGAACGCCAAGGAGTTGGCGTGCGGCGTGTGCCTGCTCAATGTGGACTCTCGCAGCAAGGTTGGCACATGAGCACACACGCACACACGCACGAGCAGCGTTGCGAGTGTCTGACTGTGGGCCGTGTTTGCAGATGAAAAAAGCAAGCACTCTGGGACGTCTTTTTAAACGAGTATGAGAATTGTGGTTGCACTCTGGTGGGGGTTAGGTGTTGGCTGGCCTGTTTCTCTCGAGTGGATGAGCTTGGTGTGGCGGGATGTGTGTGTGGGGGTGTGTGTGGGTGGGGGCGGCTAAATTGGCTCTTATTTAACTTGCTTCCAGTTATTCTTTGTTGTGTGGATGTGGCCTCTTATTTGTTCCCAAAATGAAAAAAAAAAATCCATATGAACCTCCTTTTTCCTAACTATGTGTTCATTTTTAAATTCAGCCCTTTTGCTTCAGAGCGTCCATTTTGGATCTTCATTTATTCAACTTGATGACATTTCTATTCTCTGCCGCAGCGTAGAAATGCCAAGTGAGGCCCGTCGTCACTGCAGCAGTCGGAGAAATCTGAAGCTTTGACATTGCGCCTTAGTAACTGTTGCCATGTTAGCCATTGAGCAATCAGCAGTCGGCGGGGTGCTTTTAGCGCACAATCAATGTGGGTCATTGTTGGCTGCTCTCGCTCTGTACGGGAGCACAAAGTCTTGAAAGGTGAGGAGCCAGACAAAGCGCACTTGCCATTGTGGACTGCTGGCTTGTTTTCGTTGGGGGTGGGGGGTGGGGGGGTATGTACGCAAAGAGGCAAAAAACAATGAGACAACTTCTGCCAATGTCGAGCAAATAACATGACTAGCTTCTTAGCGTCTCCCCCTGCACTCATTCATCTTCTTTCACCAAGTGGAATGGGAGCGTCCTTATTGGATCTCACACTGGCAGCCGCAGACAAGATGGATTCACACTTTTTGGCCATTTGGCATTTTCATTTGGAGGGGATGTGAATAATGAGCCACATGCTGCTTCACCAAGTCTGCAGACCAGCTTTCTAGTCTGGCGGTGGTTGTGCTTTTGCTGTGAGGCGACATTGTAGGATCGTGGTGTTTCCTCCTTCTCCTCCTCCTCCTCCTCCTTTTTCGTTTTCCTGTGTTGACTGTGTTGTGATTTCAGGCGTTGACTCCAGAAAGTGTTCGGAAGTCCACGGTAAATATCGACTTGAATTTCTTCTAAAATAGCTTCAGCTGCTTCCATATTCTAGATTTGAACTCCCAATTTGAATTCGGCTTGAAACGTATTTTGAAATCGTAACTCTAGGACTGAAATCCTAACCCTGGTTTGAAACCGTATTTTGTTTGAGACCCAAATCAAGGCTTGAAAAAAATAAAGGAAGATTAAATACGTACGTGTAGCGAGAATATTTACACATACTATGATGCAACATTTTTGAACTTTTCCAATGTTTTCTTAAAAAAAAATAAATGTAAGGATTATTCCCTCCTCTTCTTCAGGCATTCAACTCGGAGACGGACAACTTCAAGCTCGTGTACGGCGGGCACCAGTATCACGCCAGCTGCGCCAACTTCTGGATCAACTGCGTGGAGCCCAAACCGCCAGGTCTCATCTTGCCCGATCTGCTTTGAGTGACCAACTTTCACATTATTGTTAATTTATTCATGTAGTCACGTCCACTGGCGGCCATTTTACTCTTTGTGACTGGATCCTGTCAAAAGCTTGAAGTTAAAAAGTAAAACATAATAATAATTTGGTGATCTGACACCCTGTTTCCACCCCTTACACTGAGTGCCAAGCAGGAAAGAAATGGGTCCCATTTTTCTAGTCTTTGGTATGACCCGGCTGGGGTTGGAACCCGCAATCTTCCAGTCTGAGGGCGGACACTAAGACCACTGATCTGGTAACTCTGGAATGTAACAAAACAGATGCTGACTTGAATGTGTTCTTCTTTTAAATGTCACTTTCCATGTTTTTAAATTCTTCTTGGCTGGAAGACACATTTATTTTTGCTTTTTCGTTTTGAATGTCTCCCTGGTGTACATTTGAACTAATCGGAGGCTGGGATTTATTTGGGCAAAACATGTAATTTATTTGCGTTATGTGAATGTAAATAAACAAGTGCAGCAGTTTGAACTGTATTTTTTTTTTTTTTTTTTTTAACTGTGAACCTTTTCACATTGGCAAATCAAATCTCTAGTGCAGTCAGACTGTCCTTTATTTTTTATTTTTATTTATTTATTTATTTATTTATTTTTTCTTCTCTGATGGTAACGAGAAATCATTTCAAAATGTTTTCCACCATTTGTGTGTCCTATAAACTGTACAATCTCGCCCGACATTTAAAAGCTTAACGTGAATATGAATTGTAGTCGTGTTGCGAAGAAGTCTTTATTCTTTCTTTTTCCAAATTCAAACACAAACATTGCCACTGACACAGTCCATTGATGTCAAAATAATTTTTGTAGCGGGCTACATCGTTATGGTTTTTTTCATTGGGCCTTTATGACCATGTACTGTCAATGTATCACATATGCTCAACAAATTAATATTGTTTTTAAAATCAGAAACCAGTAAAAAAATAGACTTTTTGACTATTTTAAAAGGTTTTTAGAGGTGCAGACAATTCGCAATTTGGGTATTTTTTTTTTCCATGACCTTTGCTGTTGCTTTATTTTGAGCGGTTACATGTAAGTGAAGATACACGGAACGACTCAAACTCTGGGGGCTCTACAATGCTCTCAAAAAATTGCTACCGTACACGTGACATCATGACAAGCACAGTCAACATTAGGAGACCGACCACACCCTTGTCCTGGTCCAGCCCCGTCTCTAGAGTTCATTGAATAACCTTTTTTTTTTTTTTTTCATTCACAGTCCCCAGTAGGGCGCCAGACTGCGGCGGTCCCGCTGGTAGACGTCAGGGATGACCCCGTAGGGTGTCTGCACCATCTTGACCGAGTTCCTTCCGAAGAGCTTGCGCTCGTACTCGATTAGCTGGCGCCAGAATCCGCCGTTAGGCCGGATGACGGGACGGCGAGCCTTGACCCAGGCGTGGGCGTCAGCCAGCGACACGCGGTGGTACTTCATAAGGTAGGCCAGGCACAGCGAGGCGGAGCGGCTGACGCCAGCCGCGCAGTGCACCAAGACGGCGCCCCGCTTGCGGCCCACGCTGTGGATCTTGTCTGCCACGCCGTCAAAGTAGAGCGAGATGGGCGAGTGGGGCGCGTCAGCCAGCGGCACCTTCACGTACTCCACGTGCGGCCAGTTGAAGTTGGGTATTTCCAGCGTGGCGTTGACCACGCACGTGATGCCCTTGGACAGGAGCAGACCCCGGTTGGATGCCACGTTGCCTCGGCTCAGGAACAGGCCCGGTGTGATCTGGGCCATGCCGCCTTCAGGCAGCAGCCGGGGCACTGGCGCCACCGCTGTCGGTAGAGGCGCCAAGGAGGAGCTACGATGGTGGTGGTGCGGAAAGTAGCCTTGACTGCGGGAACCCATGGACAAAGATGACGAGAAGTAAAATAGGAAAATCCCTCAGGAACGGGAAGTCATCGCAGAGAAAAATGACTCCTGGAAGACAACAAAAGCCCACAACAGGAGACGTTTACGACTCAGAATCTTTGAGATGTTCTCCTTGTAATCCTGACTAATTGGTCACTACATGAAAAGCGCACCGAGACGGAACGATGCAGATGTTGCCGTGGCAACCGATAGAGCACGTGAGCTGCTGTCTCCTCTGCAATCCACTGTCAATCAAACCAATGAGCATCAAGCACCTTCCTTCCCGTGTCACTCGCCTCTTTCGAGAAGCATGTGTGAGAGTGCATGTTCATGCGTGCCTGTAAAGATTCCCTAAGGTTCTGTTTCGCCAGATCGCACAAACTGGGAAACTCGAGCCAGCAAGCGATGACATGAAAAAGTAGAGCAAAACACTTCTTGGAACTTTAGGAATGATTGATTTAGCTTGATTGACACAGTAGGCTGCAAAAGAACTAAAATGGAAGTGGGTGGAGTGCATACCTCCCCCAAGGCTTAACGGTGTGAAGCATCAATATGGAAGCAGGCCGCTTCCTTCTTATTTATGTAGAAAAGCAATATATAATATTTATATTTTGCTGTATATATACATTTATAGACATACACATGCATCAACAAACTGACAAAACGTTTGATTATGAAATAATACTGGATAAATGTAAATCCGCCACCTACCACAAATGAATGAAAAGGAAGCTGATGATCGTGACGGTTTCCTCTTCAACGCAAAGCCCGCATCAGTACACCGTGTTCGGCACCCAGCGTCTACTCAGTCCGCTAAATCACGCCGAGGAAAGGAGTGGGAGGGAGTCGGAGAGAGGTGATGGGAGGAGGGGGAGGTGGTCCACGTGAAGTGCACGACACGCCAACATGACGACAAAGTCCACGCACAGGCGTGCACGACACACGCGCCATCCACCTTCGACTCGCTCTGCTTTAGTGTTAGCTCGTGAGTGAACGATTCGTTCAAAACAACGAGTTTCTTCAATGAACTAGAGTGAACGATCAGTTCATATGATCTCAACCAGTAGGTGTCAGTAATGCGCATTGAAGCTGGTGCCACCTCGCCGTAAAACAAAACGAAGAAGAAAATGACGTAACGTCCTGTTCACAAACGAGTTGTGAATTGCATTTCCCGTTCGCCAACTGAACGTATCTGTGAGTGAACGAGTCAGTGAGGGAGTGATTTGCATTTCCAGTTCATCGCGAGAACGGAACAGTGAGGGAATGAAGCGTGACTTTCCCGTTCGTGAAGGAGTTCATAGGTGAACTGCCTTCAACGGATCAGTCAGTGAACGTGTTGCGTCTACCCCTGGCGTGAACTATGTAAGCCAGAATGTCGATTTACGATTTGCCAAGGAAAGAAAGAACCGCTCACGGAAACACCACTTCTTTTAAGCGCGTTTTCTCCATGCTAACGGCTAACTTTATTGCATGAAGGGATGCACCGTTATGCAACAACGGGAAGATTATGCTTCTATTTGGGTCATCTTGATTTCATAACACTTATAGTAGTTTTTAAATAACGTGTATGCATATATACGCCTAAACATTGTTATCCAATATGTCTACTGCAATTTCACATTAGATTGCTGGTTTGAAATGTACTTTTATTATTATTATTTTAATAAACATTAAAACTTGTCTGGTGTTTTATTCCTTGTTTTTATTTTTTGGGGCATGAAAACCAAAATCTGACATTTGGTTAACTGCTTTATATGACAATATACGTTATGTAAAACGTGTACTACACGAGGTAAAAAAAAAAAAAAAAAGAATAAATAAAGGGTTAATTGCACAATAAAAGGACATTTGGGTAAAATCTCACTCCTGGGATCGAACCAAGTTCTTACTGAGCAAGAGCCCGTGTCACTAACCAGTCGGCTATTTTGACCTGACCCCTTATGGTTCTCTGCACTGTTTTGTATTTCAGTTTGAAGTGACACTTGGAAATGGCAGTGTACCTAATGGAGTGTCCCCTCGTTAAGTGCAGGTGCGTGAAAACTTTTAGCTCCTTTTGAACGTGAAAGAAGCTAAAAGTTTTCACGCACCTGCGCTTAACGAGGGTCACTTGGAAAACATATTGGAACGCGGCCCCGAGGACTAGAGCTTGACACCTGTGACCTTTGACCATGATATTTCCCTAATAAAGTGGCCTGTTATTAGGTACACTTGAAAATGGCGGTGTACCTAATGGAGTGTCCCCTCGTTAAGTGCAGGTGCGTGAAAACTTTTAGCTCCTTTTGAACGTGAAAGAAGCTAAAAGTTTTCACGCACCTGCGCTTAACGAGGGTCACTTGGAAAACATGTTGGAACGCGGCCCCGAGGACTAGAGCTTGACACATGTGACCTTTGACCATGATATTTCCCTAATAAAGTGGCCTGTTATTAGGTACACTTGAAAATGGCGGTGTACCTAATGGAGTGTCCCCTCGTTAAGTGCAGGTGCGTGAAAACTTTTAGCTCCTTTTGAACGTGAAAGAAGCTAAAAGTTTTCACGCACCTGCGCTTAACGAGGGTCACTTGGAAAACATGTTGGAACGCGGCCCCTCGAGGACTGGAGGTCAACACCCCTGGTTTAAGTGAAAAGTGCCACACCCGCCCTCACCCCCACTTTCTGATTGGCTGTTAGATCTGTGACGTCACTTGGACACTCCATTAGGTACACAGCCATTTTCAAGTGTACCTAATAACTTTATGCATTTTTTGTACGTGTCAAGAATGTGTATTTGACTACTTGCTCTTTATTTTGGGGGACACCAACACATATTACACAATGTAAAACACATATACATATTGTCACATAAAGCAAAAAAAATAAAAACAAGGAATAAAACACCAGACAAGTTTTAACATGTTTTTAATGTTTATAGGAATAATAATAATAATAAAAGTAAACCAGCAATCTAATGTGAAATTGCAGTAGATATACTTATATTGTCATATAAAGCAGTTAACCAAATGTCTGATTTTTATGTTTTAATTGGTGAATATAAAAACAAGGAATAAAACACCAGACAAGTTTTAACATAAATGTTTATTAAAAATAATAATATTAAAAGTACATTTCAAACCAGCAATCCAATGTGAAATTGCAGTAGATATATGGGATAAAAATATTTAGGCGTATATATGTATACACGTTATTTAAAAACTACTATAAGTGTTATAAAATTAAGATTACCCAAAGAGAAGCATAATTTCCCCGTTGTTGCATAACGGCCCATATCCCTTCATGCAATAAAGTTGGAGAAAACGCGCATAACTGTTTCAGTGAGTGGTTCTTTCTTTCCTTGGCAAATCGTAAATCTACATTCTGGCTTATATAGTTCACGCCAGGGGGAGACGCAACACGTTCACTGACTGATCCGTTGATGCACGGGAAGGCAGTTCACCCATGAACTCGTTTACGAACGGGAAAGTCACGCTTCGTTCCCTCACTGATCCGTTCTCGCAATGAACAGGAAATGCAATTCACTCACTCATTCATTCACTCACAGATTCGTTCGTTGGTGAGCGGCAAATGCAATTCGCGACTCGTTCATGAACGGGAAGCGACGTCATTTTCTTCTTCGTTTTGTTTTACGGCGAGGTGGCACCAGCTTACCTCGTGTAGTGTTCCTATTGGAGTGTCCATTAGGTGTACCTAATCACAGGCCACTTCATTAGGGAAAAAACCTTAATTGAAAGTGAAAAGTGCCACACCCGCCCTCACCTCCTAATTGGCTGTTTGATCTGTGACGTCACTCCATTAGGTACACCGCCATTTTCAGGTGTACCTAATCACAGGCCACTTCATTCGGGAAAAATCATGGTCAAAGCTTCACGGAAAGTGAAGAGTGCCACACCCGCTTTCAAATAATTTAATATATTAAAATATTTCTTCACGGATAAATTATTGACACATACAAACACAGTGACAAGAATGTTTATGCGATAGAAAAAGAAGGCCACTGACAAAAAAAAAGGGGGGGGGGTAGAGGAGGATGCTAAGATGCCATGTGTTTTGCAGGGCTGCCACAGCAACAAGAATGAAGTGCAGGCAAGATCGAAAGGGAGACGTCAACAGCAGTAAATTAGATGTGATTTTTTTTTTTTTAAGGAGATAGACATCTGCAGGGTATTGGGTAGTTTCAAATATAAAATATGATACATTTCCAATTTCACCAAATGCAGGAAAATCCCCTCTCTTAGTTCCCATGTAAATATTTTACCACAAATTCTATGTAAATTTCCCAAACATTTCTGCCCCGAATTAAGAGCCGATGTCCAAATTTTTAAATTCCTGGTTTATTCCCATTCATTTGGACGGAAAGCTTCCAGTTTGGAACATTTTCTGTAAATTTCCCAGTAATGTCTCAGCAACTGGAATGTTCATAATTGTGATTTCAGTTTTGAAGTCCGTCGGTCGAAAATGACACTCATTGTAACAAATATGTTGTGGTGACAAGGCGGCGGTGGCGCATCAGCGCTAGGCCTTGGTGATGCTTCCCTCCTTGATGAGGAAGTCGTAGATCTTGCGTGTCTTGTTGACGTCGATCTTGATGAGCGCTCGCGCCTGAGCCAGACGCAGGCCGCCCTGACGCCGACATTCGTTTAGCAAGGCCTGCTTGTACTCCAAATACGCGCCGGGCACCAGGCGCACCACCTGGCACAACTACGTGCAAAACAACAACACGTGTCACACATTCACACCATCTGATGGCACCTTGGTTTGGAGCAGGGCTTCAAATACCTCTTTCTCACGCTCGTTGAGCTTCTCAGTACCAGGCAGTCCGGTCAGGTTGAGGGGAGGCGCGCTCCTTCTGCCTGTTGCTATGGAGACAGGCACAACACAACACAGTGAGACTGCAACACAACACGCTTGGTCGCGCGGCCAACGTGTCGGTTTTATAATCCGCCCGACCGCTCCCCCTCGACAGTTCTTGGCGACATTCAACACAATAGACATCGACAACTCCAAATAACGCCTACCTGATGTTGTGATTGTGGTGACAGCCGGTGTGATGCCAGCATCTCTGCAAGCGGGAGATTAAAAGTCACACTATTAATAAACACGCACACACGTGCAGTCACGGTGGATTGGATCAAACACAAAGGAAAAAAAAAACTGTGATGGGGAAAATGAATTGTTTTGAAGGCTAAAAATACCAAATGGAATCTGTTGGTGGACACACATTGTCTTTGTCTTACATGGCGGCTTGCTTGCTGAGCCACTGCTGGCACGCTCGTCCATCCTGGATGTATTGCAGCATGTCACACAGCATGGTCCTCTTGCGGCGCTCGTCCTCACGCATTCGCTTCACGCGCTCGTACACTTTGGCACCTGGGCAACGCACAAACACCATCGCTCAACGTGAGCTGTTGCCAAACAGCCCTGCTGCGTTTGGGCTGCGACTCACTGCAGAAGGACTTGATCCCGGCCTTGCGGTACTCCTGCAGCCTGCGGATCTCCCGCCGCAGCTCAAACTCCACTACAAAAAACAAAAAAAGAAACACCTAATATACACAAAAAAAAAAAAACATTGACAACAAAATGAGGAATTATTCAATTAATCACTGGTTGCAGCTTGAATTCGTTGCAAAATGAGCACAGAAAAAAAAAATTCTGGACTGAAAGGTTTTGCGTGATGACAAAACGGTGATGTTTGGTCAGATACTGACATGCGTGACTCTCGATGAATTTGTCATGCTCGACGGGTCCTGTGATTCTGGCGAATCTCCTCATGATGTCATAGAGCTCCTGGACCTCCTTTGGGTAGCAGTGCTCCAGCACTGTAAGGGAACCAAAGTGAGACGACACAAATGTTGTCACTTGCTCAGAAATGAAGGCAACAATCATCAGCCACCATATGACCAGTGAATTCTGATCCACGTCCTATTTCCAGAGGGTGTGTACACTTGTGTAACAACATTATCACTGTTATTTAGTCATTTATCCTAATATTTGAACAGGGTGTGCAGACTTTTTATAACCACAGTACGTCAGCTCCGACACTTGTTGCAATAACGCGTGCTGCATTGGCCACCTCGGGGCTTGTTGTGTCTCAAAGCTGAGGGGGGCGCTTAGAGAGGAGCTGTGTGTGCCTCTCACACACGCAGACACCTGAGCGTGCGCACGGTTTCCGACAGTCTCCATGACAACCGTTGGGCAGCTTGACGGCGAGCTTGTCTTTTGTCTGCGGAGGGCCGCGAGTGATGCGCAGTGACGCGATGCGGGGAGCTGACATGAATAAATCATATGCGCGCAACTTCAACCTCCTTCAAACTCATTTGCGCTGCCGATGTTAGCGCGTAGCCATGGTGACGGTGTGAACGCGGATGTCAAAGGGCAACTCACTCTGGAATTTGCGCATGTTGATGAGTCCGTGATCGCGAATAATCCTGGGAAAACAAAGACAGAAAAATACACGTCAAAACAATTCAGTGATTTTAGCATATTGTGAAAAAATCGACTCGACGGAAAGCAGCAGCGCTTTTAAGCGGCTAATGATGCCATCTAGTGAGCGACTGGCATTATTACAACTTACTTCTTCCTGCGTTGTCGCTCCTTTAATCTGGAATGGTAAATATCCACCACGGCCAGTTTGAGTGCTGCAACACACCAAACAGAAAATAATCATCGCACAATGTCGTGCGAGATTGGGCGTCGGTCGGCAAGCGCTACCCACCACGCAGAACGTCGGAGTCGTCGTCCACAAAGTCGATGTCTTTCAGATCCCATTCGGCGTAGTTGTCAAATTCCTGCGTGGCCGGACGGACAAAAAGATCATAATTATTATTTTGCGGCTGCTTAGTCATCTGGATTTCCATGCACAAATTTGACAACAATGTCAGAGTGAGAGGGTAAATGTTAGGATGAGTCACTGCCTGCTAGTGTGAGTCACTCCATCGAGTGGACTTCATTCAGAGTCCATCGGGAGCAAAACAAGCCTCAAATTCAATCGCTCACCTCCATGAAGTCAGCGCGGGCCGGCATGTACCCCGCCATGTCCCTGGAGAGCACCGAGTCAAACGTTGGCCGAGGTGGTTCTTCGGTCGCTGTAACATTAAATATTATTCTTATATATTAAAAACCAGCATTGATGCGGCGTCACTGACGTTTAAAGGGAATGGCGCCGTCGGCGAAGCGAGCGTCTTTGGTCTTTCGCAGGCTGAGCAGCGTGGAGGAGAAGAGAGGATTGTTGATAAAGTTCTTCATGTAATGACTCTCGCACTCCTCCTTGCTTTTGCTGCGCATCTGGTAGGCCACGTCCTGCCTGGCGAGTAAGAGCACAAAAACAATGAGCCGACATTTTGGAACAGGTTTAGTAACATCCCAAAACGAGTTGAACTGGATTTATTGATCTCTGTGTTTAAATAATTAATAAAAAAATAAAAAAGTTTTACCAATCTAAGCGAATAATTCTCAATACTTGACTGACCAGTTGCCGAAGCCGCAATCCATCACAGCCTCGAGCAGAGCCATCTCCTCCTGCGCCGTCCAGCCGGGCTCCAGAACGGGGAAGTCTGACGTCTGAATAAACAAGACCAAAGGAAGATTGTTCAATCTGATTTTGTAGATTATTTTAAATTTAGGGCTGACATTCGTAACTGGTGAGAGGAGTTTTGATAGACTTTTTTTCTCTCCAATTACTTCAGTAGTTTGCATGTGATGGTTTCAGCTTCAAATGTGTGAGGAAAAATCTTTTTAAAACAGTGAGGTATGCTCTCTGTACTTTGTGTGAGTGTCTCAGTAATGTGGCGAGAGCATTTTAGTCAGGTGTGTCAAAGAGCATCTCGGTGTTGCGTGTTAGAAGTATGATGTCCCTGACGGCCACTCCAAATTTACCATGATTTCATACTTGTGGTCACTCTGATGTTTCTTGTATTCAAAGCCTTTGGTGAAACACTGGAAAAAATAGAAAGAGAGGTTATTCGGCATCAAGAGGAGCTTCTTTACCTGGAGTAGACATATTGTCACCTGGAGGCAGAGGAGGAAAGGTGAAGGTCCACATTCTGCACACTTGATGTAAGGCTCGGTGAGGTAAGACGAGCAGCCTCTGCATGGTGGCTTATCAAGGGGGTCGTCTGAGGGTTACATGAACAACATAATTGGCATCAAAACTTGGCAAATTAATCCACAAGGTTGGTGCTGTCCTGTTTTTCTTAATCTGGATTATTGAGCACTAACATTTTCAAACTTGGCGCTTTTGTCTGTCGTTTTAATCACAGGCCACTAGGCGAGTACGGCTAGCATATTTCTGCAGCTCTCCCAAAACAATCCAACGGCTAAAAGCCCCGTTTTTTACCCAACAGGGAGCCTTGAATTCTACTGTATCATTTAAAAAACACCTATCAATTTTAGCGACACAATGTCTTCTTTCATAGCTCCGTCAAATCGAACAAATTCAGTCGTTGCCTATATCGCCGCATACGCTAGCGTTAGCAAAACAATGCTAACTCAATTGTTGTCCAACGTGACCATTGCACAGCGACTCAACATGCCTCGGATAACAATAGAACTTACTCCCGAAAGAAGAAAGGTGATCCATGTGACTTTTTTTTTTTTTAGAATTGTACTTGATAAATCAGTAAACGAAACAAAAAGGGCTAACAAGGGACGTTACGGTGTGATCGCTCTTTCTGGACGCCCTCAGTCCAAACTAATCGAGCAAAGATCGGGAGAGTTGCGCAGGGGGGTGGGGTTGCGGTTCATTTTAGTTCGACTCCTAGATGGTAGTGATGTACGTCAGATCGGTATCTTTTTAGCGGGGCTGAGTAACACCAACTCAGTGGCCGAGGGGAGAGTGTCCGCCCTGAGATTGGGAGGTCGTGGTTTCAAACCCCGGCCGGGTCAAGCCTAAGACCTTAAAAATGGAACTCATTTCCTTCTCTGCTTGGCACTCAGTAGAAGGGTTGGTATTGGGGGCTCAATACACTATATTAGGTTTCGTTTTGTATTTTTTTTGACAGCTTAATCAGGGGAGAGCGCGAACGCAGTCCCCCACTACCAGAAATTATGCAGTCGAGATTCCCACATTTGGGGAATTCGCAGGGGTCAGCACAACCGGAGTGCAATGGCTGAGCCTCACCCTGGGTGAACCACCTTCTTGATCATGGTATCTCCCCTGCCAGGTAAGTATGAGTTGTACACGGTCGCCGGGCCGAAGTCTTTGCCACACACACCATCTTCAGTCACGGTCTTATTTGGTACAAACGTGTGAGCACATTCAGTGGATAAAATAGCATTTGTAGAAGTGTTTACATAGTACATTTAGTCATTACAGTAATCAAATTAAGTTTAAAAACAATAATCTGCAATAGTTCCCAGCATGCATTGCTTCTTTTCAATTTGCTGCTGCCATCTAGTGGTGCAAGGGCATTACTGTACGTGTTTTGATCATCCACCAGGATAGAAACGCTACATTTGGGAATCTACATTTGGAATAATTACTCATATAAACACCATGCATTGTAAATGTTATACTTAATTATTTTCATTCAGATGTTTTTCAAATGAGATTTTTTTTTCTCAAAGTATGATTTAGTATTCAATGAAAATCTCAGACTTTTCCACTGAAAATGTATACTTCCACAAAAAATGTATTTTAAATATTACATGGATATTTTCGATTTATCGTGTTTATATAAGGAAACCCTCAAAAATTATTTCCTTCTGAGATTAGGAGTAGTCTCGTCCAACCGAAGGAAGCCAACATAAGACAAATGCTGACACATCAAGAAACACTAAAAAAGTTTTGATTTTACATTGAGAGGGGGGTGCACCGTTCCTGGAGGTACTGCAATACCAGGTCGATGCGTGGAGTGGACGGAGCAAGCCCCTATTCCATCTCCCTGTTCCAAAAATCAATTTAATATATGGTCCCCGGATAGGGGACGTATCAGATATTAAACTGATAAGAACAGATACTACACTTGATCTTAGCCAAAAGGCCGAGAAGCGATAACCCCAGAGTGGCAGACGGGGACTACTTAAATCTCGGCACTACAATCTAAAGTGAGAGTGATAAATGTCACCAAGCAACGACAACAACACAAATTTACACGACAAGAAACAACAACATACAATGTAAGTGAAATGGATAGGTGTGCCGTTTTACAGCCTATAAAAACAAATAAATACGGAGTATTGATGGGTACTACAAGTCATGTGACCCATGATGGTCCAATGGAGAAGCAGCAGTAAACATTCCTTTTAATGGCATTATTGTGTTGTTCTTTGACAATCAACTAAGCCAATGACAAATGTTCAAGAATAGTGCAAACACATAATGGGTCCAAGCAGGACATTTGTGTTGTTTTTCGAAAGAATATTAGGAAATCGATCGCCTGTCACGTGATCCACGTCGAAGGAAAAGTAATTTTACTTTAACTTGATCTCGTTTAACCACGTGAAAATAGTCTTACATGAATCATTAACAGCAAATTACTTTCATTGCATGAGCAGATTGTTCGTGTAATACTGTGGTGAAAAGTAGTTTTGCTGCTTGACCGATATATGTGTAAATTGTATCAGGTAGCGTCACATCTATGCTCCGAGTCACCAAACTACTTCCTGTTTACGGTTTAACTGGCAGGTATTAAAACTAGAGCGACACCACAGCAGTGGAGGAGAACTACACATAAGTTCACATCAAACGAGATTAAAAACTTCAGTGAACGCACAATTAAATTATTTACTGTGTATTTGTTACAAAGTTTCACTTACTTGTGTGGAATTGTGTGCATGTTGAGGAAATTGAAGGTCATAAGAGTAGGCCTAAGATGTTAATTTGCTTACCTGTTCGGTAGAAGGAGACGTACAACAAATTTGACTTCAGTAAAAACCCCTTAAGAGTCACCTGAAAAGCATTTTGAATATTCACCAAAGCATTTTCGTCCGGAGTGATATTTTTTCGTCAGTATTCGGTGCCAAAAAAACAAGTTTTCCCCTCGAAGTCCCTTGTTACCTAATTGACTCAAACTAGACCGCCAGTTTTTTTTTTTTTTTTTTCGAAGCAACGTTCAAGGTCATCTTGGACATTTCGATGTCATTACGCAATACGTACATCATTAATACATTTTTACTGTTTTCAATAATTTAAATCAAATTGACGTCAGAGATTGCTTCCACACATTGTATGCAATCATAAGTGAAAATATTTTGTAATTTCTGTCTCACACTTCATCAAATAACACTTAATCATGTGCACAAACTGATGAGCGACCGCTCCTGTGCAAGAACTTGAGAGTTATGCTAAATCTGGATTGACATTATATACTTACTGAACAATATATTCATAAATTTTGTTGTGATTGCTATTTCTCACTTAAACTGGGCAGAAAGGCCTTCAAATAAATACTCAAATGGCTTCCCACAGTCAAACAAACTTCCAAACATAGGCCAGTTGCACTCTCTCTCTCTCTCTCTCTCTCTCTCTCTCTCTCTCTCTCTCTCTCTCTCTCTCTCTTTTTATTTTTTTGAAGTGAGTGCTTCCTGTTTGGCACGTTCTACCAGGTGTCACACAATGCGAGGGGCCAGGGGCTTCCAACCTATCCTGATAGCTGGTGTGGCTCCAAAGTGCCTGTTTTACTTGTAACTCCCAAAAGCGGGAAGGCCCGACACCGTGTGGCCTTTCTTCACCTTGGTGTGTGAGTGCGGATACATGTTTACTCAATAATCTCCGGCTCAACCTGTCTGATCGGTGCGTGCCGGCTGCGCAGGTATGAACTCAGTAAACGCCTGAGAGGACGACGAGGCACGAGGAAGACTGTGAGAAAATGTCGGGATCACTATTTGTTAAGGACTGAAAAAGCCCAGCAAAAGGTCAAGTGAGTTGGGGGGAGATTCTTCTTGGTGCTCTTCAACCAACCGATGGCTCTGAGATGCTAATGTTGTACTACAGGCTCTGGGATGTACACGACGTTGCTGCGCTCTTTTGCTTTTTGTTGTACATGTGCCAACGAGGTAAGCACTATACTTATTCTCACGACGGGAACGTCTCAACTGGTTGAGGGCCACATAAGCAAAAAAAAATAAAAAAGGGAAATAGTTCCAGTTCAGCTTTTTGGTGACAGGACGACAGTAGCTACAGACTCTTAACAATCTAAATAAATAAATCAAATCTGACAAATTATGCTCCTCAATAATGTGCGATGTCAAAGGTCTTGTGTTTAAATGTCATTTCGGTAAGATATATAATTTTCCTTTACTTCTGAATGTCATCTGTTTGTAAATGCTTTTGTTTCTTTGTTTGTGGGAATTTTGGAATTAGTACTTAATTACAGTCGTTGAATCAGACCATCTACCGTCACCAGTTTTACGTGTACTTCTACTTCGAGTGTGACAATATATGCATCCTGTTTATTATGATGATATTTATAGCTACGTCAACGCGGCTGTTTAATCGATGAGCAATGGCGCTCCTTTTTTTCTTCTCAGCGCCTTGGCATTCTTGAGTAGAATTCCTTCTCCATGCCTCATTGAGCAAACAGCAGAACCACAAGGTCCATTGAAACGTCTTTGGATAAATTTGATGAGGTTTTTGAGGCTGCCCAAACATACTTTATTAAAAGGAGTGACCCCCTTTTAGAAAGTTCTGCCAGGAACCTGTCATGTGAAATCTGAGTGCCAAGGAATTTTCTGGCTCAAAAAGTGCTTGTTAAAAAAATAAATGTACTTTTTTTCTCCTTCCAAGCTGGAGCCATCTCCATCGAGTCCCCCGATCACAGCCTAACCCGGTCCGTGCAGGAGGACGTGTTCTTCTCCGTGGATGTGGCCTGCAATTGCACCCCCACCATCCAGTGGACCTTCATGTCGAGCTCGGTGAGCCGCGCCATCGGCATCTGGCGGCCGGGCGTCTTCACCAACGTCACCGCTGACTACAGCAGTCGCGTAGAAGCGCACGACAACGGCTCCATGGGATTGTCGGACCTCCGGTTGCAAGACACCGGGTACTACGTGCTGACGGTCACCGACGAGCTGGGCGGCAGTAGTAAAGATGTTGGATTTGTCCTCAAAGTCAATGGTGGGTGGAAAAAAGACAGGTGATGCATTTTTATACTTAAATAATAATCATGTTCTTCGCAGAGGTTCTGTATGAGGACCTGCAGTACCTGTCGGTGTCAGCCCTGGCGCTGGCCTGCTTGGCGGGCCTTCTCATGCTGGCCATGTGGCTGTTGAACAAAGCCTACGGGAAGATTGTAGCGTGGCGACGCAGGAAGGAAATGCCAGGTAGGAGTTTCATTCATCTAATCTTCTGCTTCTAACCACAGATTTTTTTTTTTCTTAATCTTTTAGTAGTATAAAATGACTCATGTTGCATTGGGGCCAAAGGTTATATCCTGGTCGGTTATTGTGGCCTTTGCTGCTATAAATGGTAAACTCGGGATTGCAATTTTAAAAGTCTGATTATTGTGGAGTATTCGTGCCTCTAGTTTGTAAGCAGCATTCAAAAATTGGCCAGATGCCAACTCATATCAAGGCACCATTGTATAATACAGACTTGTTTGTACAGTACTTGGTTTATTCCTACTTCTGCCTTTCTAAAGTTTGCTCGCTCAAATGACTACAGTCACAAATAGTGTCGGGCTGTCTGGCTGTGAATACAAGTTGGCATTTCGGGCGTGTTTTGGAGTACAAAGGTTGCCTAGAGTCTCAAATGAATGCCTCCCCCTTTTTTTTTCTTTCTCCAGAAAATGACACAACGGAGCTGCAGCGTCTTTGACCCGAGTTTGTTGGGACTATTTTTCATTTGAAACAGGAAAGACATTTTTTTTTTTCTCCTTCACCACAATGGATTTGGTAGAGGAAAGGAGAGACTGAGGCACTCAGATTTATTTTATACACGTGTACTGTAAATATAAACTGTATTTATTGCCAAAATAATATTGTTTGGAGTAACTAACTATAGGTCAAGTTGGGATACTTCCCCAAAATGTTCTGAGCTGAGGGAATTGAACAGTTTCATGTGGAAAATTTTAGTAAGTGGGGGGAAAAAAAACAGTGAACAGACGTGGGCAGGGAGCCAACAAAAGTCTTGTAAAACTCCTCCATGGAAGAATAAAAAGGAAAGGGGCGTGGCTTATCTTTTTTTTTTTTTTGTAACATGGCTAAGTTGCTGGTCCACCCGGGGAGTGTTGCAATTAAGGGCAAGGGGTAAGGGCGGCCATGAGGAGCTCCATCTTGTAGACAAAGTTGCGTCCCTCCATCTTGTTCCAGTGGACCTCCTTGTACGGACCCCTGAGGTGGCTCCACTTGCCGTCCTGGATGATCTCACTCTTGGGCAGGTCCTTGGTCTGGTTGCGGGGGAACTGGACCAAAACCCTGCACCCGCTCTCGGGACCGTTACGCACTGGGGAAGGGGGGGGGGCGGAAGGAAACAACAGAGCAGCAGATAAGAAAGGAAGCCATTTTAGGTCAATTTAAAAAGTCTTAAGTGAGCAGTCTCACCTGAGATGGCGTACTCTCCGTTGGGAGACGCCACGGTGACGGCCGAAGCGTTCCCGATGCTCTCCACCGGGCCGAGGCCGACGTGGTTGCTGAAGCTCAGCACGTGCCAGCCCATCACTTTGGCCAGCTGCTGCACGGCGTGCACCTGGTGCTGGGACATCTGCGGCGAGGACGAGCCAGGGACACCCATGAAGCTCTTGATTTGGAGCTCGGTGGTAAGAGTAGCCATACCTGGGAGAGGAGGAAGTCCTGCAGCTCCTGCTCCTGATGCGACAGAGTGACCACGCGGCCGTCTCGATGGACCACTCGGATCTGCTCCACGCCAATGTTGAGCTGCAGCTGGATGGACCTGAAACATGCGATCAGCACATTAGCCACACCTTCAAATCACCTTCGTGCCTTCCTTCCGCAACTTACTTGCAGATTTGCTCGTAGCTCTGAGAGGTGATCAGCACTTTGACGCTTGACTCGTACACGTCGTTAATGTTGGACCAGTGAGCTTGAATTTGAGGGTCTTCGATGCGGCTGGCCAGGCTGTCGATGGTGCGCGCCGTTCTGACAAATCCACAAAAGATGCACGATGAATGATGTCGTCGTTTGAAAAAGTAGAAGCCGGTCTTACCGGCTCCGTAGGAAGATGTGCTTGGCCTGTTTGATGATCTTCTCCAGGAGACCTTCTCGTTGCTGCAAGTTGCTAATTTCGGCCTTGTCGTAGGCCATCGGACCCGCCAGACGCAGGCGCTTGTGGCCAAATGGGGCGGTGGCGGGATGTGGCATCACCATGGAACTCAGCTGCTGCTTGTGGAACTGCGACACAGACAAAGGAAACCTTCATTCGATTCAATCAAATTATAGTCAAAGTATCCCTGATGGGAAAAAAAAAAAAAAAAGTCTCACCTCTCGCATCATCTGATGCAGGTTATGTTCCAGTACGTAAAGATGATCATCTGGTTTGGGTCTTTCCGGTGAGGCCCGATGGTTCCTCTTGTCTGTCGTCGAGTGGCACAATGAGATGGAGAGTTGCAAACCTACAAACAGAATTATTCAGTCAGTGGCACAAAATGTAGAAAAACGAAAATTGCTTGTTTTGTTTTTCAGACTGATGCAGATTTGAGAAACATTAATTATAATGGTAATAAATACGCGATTAGTATTGGTTGATCGTAGTCACGAGCGTTCCAAGACCTGGGAAGGGCTGTGAGATGATCTGATTCTTCACGACAATGTGAGGGATTTGGGATTTGATCTGGACGGCTTCCCGAGACAACTGCGCAAAGATCTCCTTGCAGAGGAGAACGTTCTGAGCCGCCTCGAGCTTCACGTGCCACAGCTGCGAACCTGCCAATGTGACACATTACCAAGAAGATGTGCCGAATTAAAAAAAAAAAAAAACCTTTCATGATAAACACTAAGTAGAGTTGCAGCAATACCACACCTCCTTTGGTTTTTGGTTGTCGCCGGAACAAATTGACTGTTCCGAGATCACCAATGTCTGGAGCTTGCTTCTGGATGGAAACCTGGAACAGTCCCAGTGGTGATTCCACCGCTTTCTCCAATATTTCTTCATTCAAGTCGGTATGAAAATATGTCTGTCAGTCCCCTACCTTGATGTAAGCAGATCCCTCAAGATCACTGGGGATCTGCACGTCAAGGGGACAGTAGTCCTCCGGGATCTTTTTGTCCAGATCAATATCCGTGTTCTTGATCACCTCAAATGAGCCGTGATGAGGAAACAGTGAGCCTGCGTGGTTAATGACATCATGTAGCTTTTACAGACTGGGATGACAAAAACATCAAAATCACTTTGTGGTGGTTTCAATAACCTGCACTCCGGTAGCTGAGGTCTCCCAGGATCTTGTCGCCGACTTTGCGCAGCTTCCACTGCGAGCGCAATCGCAGCAGCTCCGCGTTGAAGTCTCGCTGTCTGCGGTTCTCCAGGTTCTCCGCGACAGACTTGTTGAGCTTCTCAGCCCCCTTCAGGAGGAGCTGCGCTGCTGTGGCCAGTGATTTCTTTTTGCTCATCAGTTGGAACACCTGAGGGGTCTGAATCAAAGCAAACCAATGTGGATATTAAACTTAAAATGTGCCAGTGTTTTCACTTTACCTTGCTCATGGACGGATCTTGAGACACTGGGTCTAGCGCCATGTACTTCTTCTCCTTCACCACGCAGAGCACATCGTAGAGGACACACATTTCGGTCAGGGAACTACGCAAGTTGTTGCGGACGGAATCCCAAGGCCACAGGGAGGGCTGGAACTTTACTGTTCCTGCATAAAACGAAACAGTGGAAAAGAAGAGTCATTCATTGTGCATTCAACACAAACTTGTCTTCATGATACCTTCTTCTTCCTCCACGTCATGTTTGCACCACTCGCGATCCCGGGATTCGCTGTTGGTTCCCTCTTCCTCAGAGTCGGATCCTTGGCTGAAGTCAATCCGCTGCGCCAATTTAGCCAAGTTCTGGGACATGGACAGGGGTGGCACGTACGTCTCAGTTCCATCGAGGGCAACCTCCTGCACCTGCTTCTCACAGAAAGACTCTATGCTGACCCTCACGCCTGGACCGCTGGCCATGATGGCAACTAAGCAAGACAGGGAAGGGACAGCAAGAGAAAGACATCATTATACGACTGCTTTGCTATCCAAATCGGCTAGCGTTAGCTTCATGCTAATCACGGCGTATTTGGTTAGAACACTAAACAGCAACATGAAAACGTTGAAATTAATAACATTTGATTTAAGCACATCTTACCTCTGATTTTAAGCAATTGCTAGGAATTTAAATATTGCTCCTTTAAGTTGTGTTGTTTCTGTCGTGTTTCGATTATTCTACACACGCTATGTGCTCTTCTTTGTTTTGTCATATATGGCAGCTAATTCTACTTGGGGACAATAGCACCTCTCTTCGGTGAAAAGTGTTGCTGCAGCTGTTAAAATTGTAAAATACTAAATACATTTAAGCTTCTTCTTTTTTTTTAAATATATATATACGTGATAAAAGTCTTGCTGACTATTTAAGAGTGCCGATAATTAATAATGATAATACATCTAAATAATATAACAATGTGTCGCGACAAAGTGCGCGAACACGGCGGGACGTTTAAACCGACGGATGTGACGTAGGAAGAATTCAAAGCGAACTCTTCGCGATCGCACAGATTTGTGTGCTGCAAGAAAATGTCTTTTATTTTAAATTGATCGCATCAGAATGTATTCAATCTGACGTCTATAACTTGATAAGATCCTATTTCATCGATTTACTCGCGTCTGAGCGGCGGAACTTTGCGATCAGGCAAAGTTAACCAATTCAGGCCAATCAGCTAAGCCGCTAGCTGCTTATGTTGCTACAGAGAAATGTTTACGCTGAGAGACAATGGCGAGACGGCTGGGAAAATTACGACTGAGCCCCAACGAAGAGGCCCAGTGGATGCAAGAAGAAAGGGGAAGAAGGAGAAAATTGCGAATACAACAGGTAGTGAGAACATAATCGATTTTGCTTCGCTTTCTGACGTTTCACTTCATTGTGACGTCATATGTTCAGTTATTGCGTCCGAACTTTTGACTCACTTTGATTTGCCACCCATTGAGTCATGTCAATCCCCCGAGCCAAACAGTTTGTGAGTTTTGAAACTTGTGATCAATGCTCTCATTCGAGCAAGCTATTTTTGCAAACGAATTATGCAATCCTTCAATTTATTATCATGCATTTAATTGTTGAACCCTGTTCCTCTCTTAGGTTCGTGAGCAGCATAAGAACTTTGCGTTCCAGACACGGCAGAATGTTGAGCGGAGACGTCAGCGTGAGCTGGAGCTCCTGGGACAGGAACTGCGGGAGCAATGGGAGCAACAGCAAAACGAGAAACTGCGCACGCTGCAGTTGCTTTACGAACAGACCCTCCAGATGGTCGGCCAAGGACAGAGGATGGCCAAAGAAAATGTAATGCAGTGTGACGTCAGAAAGACAGAGGGCACTGCTCTACATAATACATAGTTGTATTAAAATATCTTTTTGATCTGTAAAAGGAGCCTGATTTGCTGGCCATAACTCGGAGAGAAGCGCTGAATCACGCCAAAGCCGAAGAGCGCTTTCAAGAAGCTCTGAAAGAGCTCAAGTCGCAGAAGCTTAAAGATAGTGAGATGCAAAGCCGGTGAGAATTTTTCAACTTTTTTGAATGTGACTACCAGACTAAGACAAAGAGAGAGAAATGTGGACATTGTTTTTTTTTTTTTGTTTCCTTTGCAGAACGATCAATGCTCGGAAAAAGGCTCTGCAGGTAGAAAAGGAGAGATCGACAAAAGTGGCCAGCCTCCCGCCGCCTCCCCCAAATCCAATTTTAGTAAGTTGCATTGTTGTACTCAAAGGTTGTGCTTGAAATAGTGTGAACATTTTTACGAATGACAAAACTTGAAATGAATTGTTATTGTCTTCCCTTTCCAAGCAAGCCATTGAAGCCGGAAAATCGCACATGGGAAAGAAATCGGATGTCAGTGCCTTTGCCGGCACCCGTCACCACATGCACCCCGGGATCACGGTGGACCGGGCGGCAGACACGCAGCAGGTAAAGAAAGGCATGAACCACATGTTTGGAGTTGCCATAAGTCAACTTTCTCAAATAGGTGGATGCCCATGAGGGAGCTGAGCTGGCCATGAAGAGGCATCTGGACTTACAGAGGGAGGAAGAGAGGAAGAGAGCCGAACGAAAGGAGACGGCTCGTGTTCGAGGGAAATCGGCTCTGAAGAAAGAGCAACTGGCGCTGGTATGAACTTTGTGTGTTGATCTCAAGCACCATCGGGCCAATGTCAGACCCCCGTGTTGGTACCTTTAGGATCGCGAACGGCTCCTCGTGGAACTGGAGCACATGCAGCACGCCGACATGCTGAGGAGGCGGCAGCAGGCCTTTCAGATAGCGCCGCAGATCTTCCAGCCGCCTCACAGGAAGCAGGAGATGAAGGATGACTTCCAAAGAGACATGGAGGTTGCCTTTGAGGACATGTACACCAGAGAAAGAAGTATGAAGTCAAAACTTGGTGTAGTTGTTGATTGGATGGATTATTGTTTACATATTTTGAAATTCCAGGAATCCAAAGTGACTCCATAAGTCGGCTCGTCCCAGAACCTCGTCCTGCCATCGGCGCCGACAGCCAAGACCCGGAGCTGGATGTCACGCTAGACGAGGGTGTCACATCTGAACGAGAAAGGTCCACAGAGGACCCTGGATTGCAGGAAAATGCCCATGGTATAAATTAACATAACTAGTAAAGACATTACTAGTACCACGCTCGCAAAGACATGAACAACTTTCTTAACCTGCAGTGGAGAACATGCGAGCAGCTCCCAGGAAGGCCTTGACCAATCTCCTCAATCGCATCAGGAACCAAAGAAGCGAGTCGTCAAGCTGTGACGGCGGAATCCCCGTCGCCAGTCGGGGCTCGGAGCAGGACAACAAAGTGATCCCAGAGCGGGATGCCGTCGTTCGGCCCGAGGGAGTTTCCGAAAGGGTCGAGGCGGCAGACAGAGAAGTTTCGGAGGAAGACGTGACCATCGAAACGGGCTCGCTCAGCAGCCATCCCGCCCAGGCGCCGTTGGTTCCTCAAGGTAACACTGCTTTCCTGACGCTAGTACAAAAGTCATAATTAAATATGATGAAATGTTTGTTTTTATTAGCAACAAACGCAACAATTCAGCCAATCCCATCAGACAGTCAAGATGGAGATTCCCTCGCCTCCAAAATCCTGGAATTTGAAACCGAGCGAAAGAAAAGGGTAGGGGACCGCTTTAGTCCACTTTGTATTTGCATTTTGCTCAAGCTTTTTCGTCTTCTTCTGCAGGAGATGGAGCTGGAGAGGGAGAAACAGCAGCAGATGGCCTTTCTACAGGAGCTGGAAGAGCAGAAAGCCGAACTGGAGCGATTGTTGCTTGAGTCTCAACAACAAGAAACCCCTCAAGCGGGGGTCCATGATCAAGAAGTTCACCCACATCCAGAGGTAAGCCAAAATTTCAGAATTCTTTTTTTAAAATTCTAAATCAGAAAAAAAATCCCAATCCCACAGACTCCTGAACACACCAGAAGAATCCGAGAATGTCAAGAGCGCCTCCTAGAGCAAAACAGGTGCGTTGCATCATCAAGGAAAAGTATCAAAACAAACTTCCAGTTTCTGGTTCTAATCCAGTCTTATTTTTTTCTCAATTCAAAGAATTCATCAGCAATCTATGGACCTGGCTCGACGACGCCTGGAAGACTACCAGCGCTCTCTTCAGAACCGTCACAACGGGACCACTCTGCCCCTTCCTCCTCCGCTGCACGAGCCTCAAATCTCCACCGACTTCTCCTCCCAAGCATCGTCTGGTCCGTCCATACCACCGGCTCCTCCCTCCTCCAGCCTCCAACCCGCGGAATCATTTGAAAGTTCAAACCTTCCGAGGTACCAGCTACAGGACATCTCTGATCCCGACCCTCTGACGAGAAAAGTTGTTCCGAGAGTCCCGTCGACCACCACCGAGTCAATTCCTCCCAAAGCGGTCATCCGAAAAGTACTTCCTTCTAAAATGGTCACTAGAGAGTTACTATCTCCTCAAGTGGTCACCAGAGAGCCCGTTCCTCCTAACGCCATCACCACACAGCCAATTCCTCTCCAAGTTAGCGCCGCAGAGTCGCTTCCTCCTCAAGTAGTCACCAGACAGTTGCTCCCTTTTAAAATACTCACCAAAGAGTCGCTTCAACTCAAACCAGTCACCAGAGAGCCGCTTCCTCAAGCGGTCACCGCCGAGCCATCTCGTCCTCAAGTGGTCACCAAAGAGACTCTTCCTCTTCAACCACTCCCTCTTAAGAAGGTCACCCGAGAGTCATTCCATCCCACACCAGTCATCAGAGAAGTTCTTTCTTCTCAAGCGCTCACCAGAGAGGCCTTCACTCGTCAACCCACCGAGTTTCTCCCTTCCACCAGCTTTCCAATCCAGCCCATCCAAACGATCACGCAGAGTCACCTTCCACAGTTTGGATCACCTGCAGAACAAGACCAGCAGAGGCCTCAGGAGTTCCGCAATCGGCAGCAGGAGAGCAAAGAAGAACTGCGGCAAAAACAGCCAGAGAGTCTGGAGCTCCTCAGGCAGCAAAAAGAAACATTAAGGGCTCTGATTAACGTTGACGCTCAAGTGAGTTCACAAAGTGTCTCCTCTTGTCGCGTAATATCTTCTTCGGCTCAACCGTGATGTTCTTGCAGCCGCAAAGCGAGGTCGCCACACCACAGGACGCCGCTCAAATCCGATTGGGACTACTTTCCTCCCTGCTCAAAGTCATCGAAAAATCTAACGGGGGGAGTTTGACCCGCCCGGGGCATCTGCAGACAGAAGACGACCCAAGTCTTCATCTCCCATCCACCAGCGAGACGGGTACTAGCGCGTAGCATTGATAGCGCGCAGCATAATCCCAAAAACTGATTTTCATTTCAATTTTTTTTCCAGCCTCACTTCATGCTCCCGCCCGAGCAGCAAAACCCCCAGTGACCCGAGTCCGGCTCGGCACGATGAGCGAGCAGCACGAGCTCAGCGCCATTCAGGAAGTGGAGACGCCAGTGGACACTAGCCTGGCGACAGGTCAGTCCAAAAACTTGGCATCTCACGTCCCGTCATCACTGACGCTGATTCTGCTCTCAGGTCCGGGCGATGCTTTTTCTACGCCCCAACACACAATGGACTGGTCTCTGCGGGAGCCATACGAGTCCCCTGTGACCACAGAAGCAACTCTACAGACGTCGTCCATGTCAAGTTCAAAGAGGTCCACCTCATCGCTTTATGGAGGAAAGCAAGTGATGGGGTCCGGGACATCACCAGACACTTCTGAGCACGGTACGTTCGCTCATTTTAGCAATTCAATGAAAATAATACAATACAATCAAAACTCGGTTGACACCTACTTTTTTTTCGTGAAGGTCCATTCAAATCGAATTTTGTTGCCCAGGTTCATATCGCCACTTCTCATTGGACTCCGAGAAGGAATCCGACTCCTTAGGCCCGGCGGTCCCGATCAGCGGCTCCTTCTCGGATGCTAGCGGGTCACCTGGAGAGGCAAGTTGGGTTTTTATTTTGAGTCAAGGGTCTGACATTGCATGCAGGTACACTTTTCAACCCCTCTGAGGTTCACAACTTGTGGATCAATGATGAAAAATAGCCAAATCTGAGTGCCTTGGTAATGTCTTCCTTGGCCTGTGATTATGCATGAGAAGCTTTTTGTTTGTATGTTTGTCCGTCCGTGTGTGTGTGTGTCTGTCTGTCTGTATGTGTGTTGTCTTTTGAGCGATGATGTAAACAAAATTCCCTGAATTGTATTTTTTTTTTAAAAATACATTACATGAGGGTTTCTACACTTGAACTGAGCTCAATATCCAATTACTAAATTATTTATGAATATATGGTAAGATTTGTAAATGCAACCACCAATCCTAACCGAGTGTGTGTGTGCGTTTGTTGTCAGTCTGCACATGGACGTTCTGATCGGGAATGCTTGTCCATCACACCCTTGTCCACCGGCAGCTACATCACCAGTGACCCAGACGCCAACGCAGGTGAGGAAAAAAATAAATAAAAATTAGTCAAGCGACCTCTGGTCCAAAACCATTGTGGTGTCATTATTAGGTAAATCTCCAACCCTTGTCGCCATGGAGACTTCTCGCCTCGGCCCCTCCTCCAGTCCCGCTGCAGGCCAGCCCCAAGCGGCTCTTCACGCCTCTCCGATGAGCGACGTCCAGCGTATCGTCGAGCAATACGCCCGAGAGCTCAGCGTATCTTTAAGCACAGGTAGAGCGTGCGTGAGATGTTCGCTCAGCGTGCGGTTTTGTTCACCGTACTCCGTTTGGAACAGGGCGAGATGACGACGAAGCGTCTGGTGTGACTATTCCTTCTCCAGCCGCCCACACTAGTGTCGTGGTCAGTGAGCCACAAAACCGCCTTAAACTTGATTTACTCTACTTGAGGAACATTTTGAATTCTTGCTTGTTCATCTTCCAGAACCGTGACCAGGCGGTCCAACCAATTTTGGGGCAATCCTCGGTCTACGAGGATCAGGACTCGTTCAGACCTCTGATTGGTCAGCCAGGGGATCAGTCCTCCTACCTCATTGCAGAACAAAGAGACAGCACCATGGAGCGGCTGCTGGGTCAGCCGTCAGCTCACTCGTCCGTAATCGGCCAGCCGCCCGGCCCGCTGCTTTCCGCCAGATTGGACTTGACCTTGAGTCGCATTATGGAACAAATCTCTCGCGAGTCGAGCCAGCGCGGGTGGAGAGGGCAGCATGAACCCAGTGTAGCTCAGTTGCCATCCCACACGGAACGGTCCTGGTTGGACGAGCGTCCGGAGAGTTCGATGAAACCGCTTGTCGCCGAGTTGGACTTGTCTTCTGGCCAGGACAGTGGAAGCTCAGGTTTGAGAACTTTGCAAACAGTAAATAGATGCTGTCATACCAAATGTATTAAATTACAGATGATAAAAAGTAATAGAAAAATGAAATTGAAAAAAAAATTACAGATCATATATACTTTTTTGTTACATTTTAGGTGAAAGAACTGGCTTGGATCTCAGCACCTTGACAGAGGCCACCATTCCCTCGCATCCATCCTTACCTCCCGAAGCCTCACACAGGGTTTCCGTCCCGCCCGGCGCAGACTCCTTTCACCCCCTCCCGTCCGAGGTCACCAACAACGAGACAGCCCCGGACCCGTCCGCCGTGTTTCGCGACTCTTCCGAGGGACGCCTCTCGAGCGGCGAGCTCAGCCTGTCAACGCATTCCGACTCGGCGTCTCAAGGCGGGGCTTCTGAGAGCGAGCGCTCCACCGACCGCTTCAGGACGGAGGAAGGCTCCCGCCGGACGTCCCCTTGGCATCGCGTCAACTCTCCTCAGGTTGTGTGTCTAATTACGCGTGTGTGCGCTTAAATGAGCGCTAACATAATTTGTGATTACAGATGGTGCGGCTCTCCCAATCTGATGCTAGCAACAATTCGTCTGCATTCAGCATCTTGCCTGAGGAGGACGTAGAAGAAAAGCAGCGGGACGTAGAAGTTCCCATTCCTGACATCCCTGCAGAAGAGTGCACTTTGAACTTGAGGCTGGACCTCAATGCTAGACTACGGGTACAATTTTGTGCTGCTCGATTTTTGAAGGTGTTTTTTTTTGTCTTTTTTGATAACTTGTATTTCTAGGAGGCCGGCAGTATGAATGGCATCCTGGAGCAGTCCCAAATAACACTGGTGAGCTTGACAGACACCACGTTGCAGGACAGCATAGTGCTCGAGGAAGAACTCCCGTGGAAGGAGGAAGAACAAAAAGGCAATGAGGTACTCGTGTTGGCATTCCAGGACCTTCTCAACTCTGTCCTCGTGTGAACTTATTTTCTTTATCGTAGGAGTCCCAACCAACGTTAATGGGGAAACCTCCAGGAGCTTTTAAAGCAGATCAGAGCCCGACACATGCAGGTAAAGTCTGCTATGGATTTATTTAGAGGGCTTTGAAGGTGGAGAGTGGTTTATATTGAAAATGTCTGTCTGTTGGCATCAGGCATGCTCCTCGAGTTCAATTGGGGGTCCCAGCAGCAGGGAGTCTTTGAGAAGAAGCGCCAAGCTCTTCTTGAGAGGTCAGCCCGCCGGGCGGAACAAGTTAAGGCCAAAGGGGCGATGGTCAGGAATGGAAAAGCAGCGGAGGTCAGCCCGCAGTCTGAGGAAAGGCCTCTGCAGACCAAGGTTGAATGAAATAAAAGGAATGAAATACAAATTAACGATAAAGTTAAAATGATTGCAACCTTACTGCAGACTCAGTCGGACTACCAAGTGGAACAAATCAAAGCTAAAAGGGGGCCGGGCAAGGAATGTCCTCTGCAGAGGCAAGCCAAAGCTGACAAGTGCAAAATGGCAAAGTCCACGTTAATCAAGCAACAAAAGCCCCTGACTCCTCCAGGTAGGAAAACTGACGAGTAACAAGACGGGGCAGATACAAATGTGCCCTGAAGTTAAGTCTTAATTTGCTTTTCAGCAGCGAGCACGTCAACAAAGTTGAACGAGCAGAGCCAAGTGAAGAAAGTTGCCGACATGCACAGACAAACTCGGAGGTACTGCCATATTTTATTGTTTTTACCTTCCCATGTCACCACTGTCTCAACACCGCATTTATTCTTTCAGACTGTACGAGCAGCTTGAGGAGGTCAAAGAGCGGAAGGCGGTCCAAAGCCGTCAGGAAGCTTCGGCCAGCAACAGACAGAAAGCCAAAGCCTTCCACATGGTAAATCTTTTTTTTTTTTTTTAGGCATTACGCCGACGGCACTCAACTGATGTTTTATTCCCCCACAGAAAACACTCCAGAAGCTTCGTGCCAAGCAGACTCAACAATGAGTGACTCAGAATGTTCTTTCCTCCCTGTGTAAATTATGTTATAGTTTCGTTTATCAATAAAGTTTTAACTTATTCAAAGATCTTTTGTGTTGTGTGTTTACATAATACTTTATATTTAACTTTCAGCACCTATTTATTAGATTCATACAAATATTAAAAATCATATACACGAGTATTTTACAATGACAAAGATAGAAATTATCAGGCATCGGCATTTGATGACTTTGTCCCAAGAGCACTTTATAGCTTATTTATGAATCATAAGACTGTTGGCACATTCTTATTTTTGTTTGGTTAGGCAATCTTAAATTGGCCCGAGAAGCCCAGCTTGAGAAGTGCTAAAAAGCTTGTTCAGTAAACATCCTGACCTCTTTTCACAGTTTGGAGAAGGTTATGCTCTTGACACTCTTCTTCTCCATGGAGGCTTGAGCGGATTTCATCACGTCTGCAGTCTGAAGCATGCTCATGTTCCACGTGGCCTGGAAACATGGACCATTCACCATTTCACAATAGAGTGTTTTAAGTTTGAACTTCCTGAAGTTTTCCTTACCATGTAGTCGAGTCCCTCGGCTACACTGTGGTCTCGGGAGTAGATGAGGTTGACTTTGGTGCCTTGTACAGCCACGGGGCTGCGGGCGGCCATCTCTTCGGCCATCTCCAGCGCGCTCGCCATCATGGCCTCCTTGTCCGCAAACACTCGGCTGGATACCCGACGAGAAAACGGGAAGCTTCCTTATCCTTAATCCCCCTCATAAGGGTGCCTTAACTATTTATTTACCTGACCAGTCCACTGTTCAAGGCCTCATCAGCAAACATCTTCCTCGCCGTCAGAGCCAGATCGTTCACCAGGCTGGAGAAAACGTGGGAATATTTTAGATGAACAATTTCAAGTGTGTTTATGAGCTGTTTACCTGCGGCTGCCGATCACTTTCGGGAGCCTCTGCAGCGTTCCGACGTCCGCTGCTAGCCCGATGTCCACTTCCTGCAACATCGTAACCGAGGCAACAACCTTTAGCATCGCCCCCAAAAATAGATTCTCACCCCTTGACTGGCCATATTTACTTTTGTGTTCAAACCCCATAAAAGAAAGATACTGCTTTTATGAAGCTCACATTCTATACGTAGTATTTGTCTGCTGGACGTGTGCCTTAAAGGGGCGTGGCCTAGTGAGTGATGAACATTAGGTAATGCTCTAATTTACACGGGACGTACTTTGACTTGGAACCAGGCATCCTGGGTGCACAGGCGGATGTCACAGGCAGTGATCAGATCCACACCTGTACGATGAATTTGAGTTTTGAAAAGGTGACATTTCAATAATTTTAATGTCTAATACTTCTGATGATGTCCTCCTACCTCCTCCCACACAGGCTCCATGAACAGCTACCACAACTGGCTTTGGACACTGGAGCAAGAAGATCAACGCATAAGTAATAATAAAAATGATCATATATTAATCATCATATGTGTGACGGACCCTCTCGATGACTGAGAAGGTGTCCTGGTATTTGGTGATGTTCTTTCTAAGGTTCCAAGAAATACGGGCCGTGTCATCTCCGTCTGGTTGCAGCAAGTCGCCGGCCATGTCCATCAGGTCAATACCTGGACCATCGGCACACAACTGAGAATTAGATTTGTTCTTCAATTGATGTAAATAAATGCAACTTTGACAAGACTTGTAACACCTGCTGTGAAGACCTTCCCTGCGCCAGAGACCACAACCACTCTGCAGTCCGGGTCACCGGAAATCTCGTTAAAACAGTCCACCATCTCACTGAGAGACAGCACATGATCAGTTTTATTGTCATTGTCAGAGCACATAAATTTTCCAGAAATTTATAATATATTAATTTATTGTTTGTGTTTGTTAAAACAATATATTATATTATGCAATCGCAATATCAAGTGGGGACGGGGGGGTAGATTATTTTTATAAACCCCTTGACACAATTCCAAATTATTTCCCCTCATATGCCATCTTTTATCAAATCTATTTAAAAAAAATCTTGCCTCCAGAATGCTTTGTTCATTGCATTGCGCTTGTTTGGACGGTGGAGCTCCACATGGGTGATTGTCTGTGCTGGGTGGCTGATGGCCAGGGTGGTGTAAGGGGCTGTGGGACCGCCAGACGTCGACATGGTCCGGACGACTATTTGGCTGCAGGGCCCAAATCCCCTGTCTATTAAAAAAGAATGTATTCAAGATTAAATGCATATATTTTACTACTGTATTACTTGGGCAGTTGGTGTTGTAGTACATAACTAGGAAAACAACTACACTAATCACACCGTAAGAATTTAAAGTACGTTTTTAATGGAAAATATGTGAACCAAATTAGACACAATTTTGAGAATACTAATTAAGCGGGTGGGGGCCATTTTGGGGCAGACAGCAGTGAAATGTAGTTATGGGAAAAGAAAACAAAAATGCACATTAGGAGTGAGAATAACCTAAACTTTAAAACACACAACTAAAATTAAAATACGACAGTTGTTAGATATTGACAAAATTGACTCAATATGTGACGTTTATTAACGTAACAGGGCGCTGTTGACTTACATGTTGTGAAAGCAGACCTGGCAAAGAATGACAACATCGCCCTTGAAACGACGAAGGTGGAGTGGGAAGAAAAACAGACAAACTAAAATCTTAGCAAACACAATTTCAGCGGACGCGACGTTTTACACACCGACAGAAAGTTAAATTAAGTTAACTGTGGCTAGAATTCAAACAGGTGCCTCACCTGAAGTAACTTAGGTCCTTTAACGAAGGCAGAAAGCGTCTCCTTTCTTCTTCTTGTTTTGTTGGTACTGGCGACTTGGCACACTAGCGCCCCCCACGGTCAAGTTGACTGGAAGTTTTGCTTACCTTTCACCCACTTTCTTGATAAATCATCAGGTTTTTTTCATCAAAATATCACGATTGTAAAATAGTGTTTGCCGATTGAAATACACGCTTTGCAACGTTTGTGTAAAGAAAATGACGTCATCATAAACGGAACTATAGTTTCGTTACTGTTTCTCGAGGGTCTTTGCGTCAACGGTGACTGCAAATTTACTTTTACTATACTTTATTCTTTGGGATTGTCACGAACCGTTTTTTTTTACACCAGGAAAATATTTACTTAGTTTTTGTCTATTTTTTAAAAACTTTTATTTCAATGTTTAGGATCAATTACCGTGGTCAAAAACATCAGAACTCTCGTTCGCCATCACTTGTTTTTGACGGACTCTAGGTGTGGTAACACAATAACAAGTGCGTCACGGAGGCTATCGTTTTGACAACGCACTTTTATCCTCAACAAAATTAGTAGATAGTCGTAAAAATGTCTATATTTACACCGACAAACCAAATCCGACTGACAAATGTGGCAGTGGTGCGGATAAAGAAAGGAGGCAAACGCTTCGAAATCGCCTGTTATAAGAATAAAGTAGTCAGCTGGCGCTCCGGAGCGTAAGTAAAACATCAGATTTTGGGTTTAAATTGTCTCACATACCTTTGTTAATGCTTATTGTCTTAATACATTAATATATACACTCTAAATGTTTCTGTTTAAACCCAACCTTTAATGATCCAACGAGCTGCGTGTCAAACACAAAAGTTTCTCCTTTGTGTTTTTGTCTGCAGAGAGAAAGATCTGGATGAGGTTTTGCAGACCAACTCAGTTTTCGTTAATGTCTCCAAAGGGCAGGTGGCCAAAAAGGATGACTTGTGTAAAGCTTTTGGCACAGATGACCTGACCGAAATCTGTAAACAGGTACAGTAACAATCTCCGATGTAACTAAAGAAAGAAAGAAAGCACTGATGTTTAAAAATGACTTTTCCTCTGCGTTGCGTGCAAATAGATCCTGGCCAAAGGGGAGCTCCAGGTTTCTGACAAGGAGCGACATAGTCAGCTGGAGACCATGTTCAGAGACATCGCCACCATCGTGGCCGAAAAGTGCGTCAACCCCGAAACCAAGAGGCCGTACACGGTCAGCCTGATTGAACGCGGAATGAAGGACATCCACTATTCGGTCAAACCCAACAAGAGCACCAAGCAGCAGGTGATGCAAACATCATATGAAAAAGTGCGAATAATCAAGCATGACGAGATGACGTGATTTTGTCGAATGCAGGCCTTGGAGGTGATCCGGCAGCTGAAGGAGACCATGCAGATCCAGCGGGCCCACATGAGGTTGCGGCTTCTGCTGCCAGGCAAAGAGGCTAAGCGGCTCAAGGAGAAAGTCAAACCTCTCCTGCAGGTGGTAGAGAGCGAAGATTTTGAAGAGAACCTCGAAATTGTGAGTTGGTCCCACAATTTGGATTCAATTTTTAGTTTTTGACATTTACATTTTTTGCTGTTAGGTGTGTCTGGTGGATCCCGGCTGCTTCAGGGAGCTGGGTGAGATGATTCGCTGCGAGACCAAAGGCAAAGGCTCGGTGGAGGTGATCAGCCTGAAGGACGTGGAGGAGGGTGATGAGAAGATGTAGGGAATCACTTCAACACTTTGGAAAGATGTTGGGAACTAATTAAGTAAAAATTAAAAACTCAACTGCTCCTCTATGCTAAAAGCACACTCTTTGGGAATCTCTGCTTTGTAGCACTTTTTTTTTTATTTTTTGCACACAAATATTAAATGCAAATGTGTATTTAATGTCATTTTCTTTTCAATCAAGAGCAAGTGAAAAGTCGTTACAGTGTCCACAGGTTAACAATCAAAAGTTCTTCGTTGGTCAAGTAGGTCAAAACTTAATTTCTGTACCATATATAAAAAAACTAAATTTATACATTCCGGATGTATACACAAAATGAGCCCATTTTTAATTCTTCATAAAAAGTCAAATTTACAAGAATAAAGTTATATGTGAGTTAAACTTGAAATGTTAAAAAAAAAAAAAAAAAGGTAATGAAGATATGAACATCATGAGACATGAGGAGTCTGCTCTAATGCAAATACACATTTTCAAAATTGAAAATTTCACAGTTCGGGGTTTGAACCTTGGCTCGGGGTTCGTGTGTGCTCGCGTGGATCTTCTCTGAGGAGTCCAGTTCTTGCTCCAGCATTTCCAATGGGGAAATAAGATTTTGAGATTTTCACCTATTACTTACACACGCAACCCAAAATTGGCTCACCCTTGACCAATCATCTAGTTTTGTTGAAAACACAAGGGGGAAGGTGGGGGGGGGGTCATCAGGAGGGCACGGACCCACGTTGGTACTGGCTATGTGTGAAGTTGGCCCTGTTGATCCTGTTGAGTGGGTGCATCGTCTCCTCGGGAAGACGCGTCCCGTGACCCTCAACGGACTGGTCCGGTACCTCGGAGGCGGTGGGACACAATGTGGTGAGAAGGATCCCCCCGGCGATCATCAGCCCAAAGGCCACCCATCCAAAATACAACGCCGGTCCCCAGTCCCTCCTCAGGTGCACGGCACCCGCCAGCGGCTGGCTGCTGTGCTGGCAGGTCCAGGCGATGGGAATCAGAATGAGAATCCCGGATAAAACGTACGCGGCCCCGGAAAACACTTTCACCTGCCCCCGCTTGGGGAACCACACGGCTCCGGCCACACCTATCAAGGTGGCAAATGCCCCTGCGCCCACCGCCGCCATGATGAAGGCCCTCCACGTGCGGAAACTCCCAGAAAGCGAAATAAGTGTCCGATAGAAGGAACAGTGCAGCTCCCCGTCGTGGGCCAGATCCCAGTGGCCCCATTCCAGCCACACCCCGTCCCAGTAAGCCGGTAGCGTAGCCGTGGAGTTATCCAGAGTGCCGCTCACCGTCCACAAGGCCACGCAGCGAGTCAAGATGGCGCAAAGCCACCCGGAGAAGGCCAGACCCAGGCCCGCCAGCTCCAGACGCCGGCGCATGTTGACTCGGGAAGCCTAAACCACGGGGGTGGGGCGTCCCAACCTCTGTCTGGCTTGGTTTGTTATGGGAAACCAGTTGGACGGCATTAGGGAGCAGGGGAAGGCGTAGCCTGGGTGGAATGTTTTGTTTGTTCTGACATCGTATCAAAACAATTCGACTCCCTCAGTCTGAGTTGCCGGCAGGCAGGACAAAAGTGCCTCTGTGGGCTTTTCTACTCTGACAAGAAGCTGATTTAAAGGAAACGTCTTGTTTTTTTTCTTCTTCACACCTGTGTACAAACGGCTTTTGTGATGTAGACCAAAAAAAACATCAAACATTTCACAGTATGACAATTCTATTCATTTTGTAGCATTTGTTCATTTTCCTTTTTTTAGTCCAATCAGATTTCAGCCTTTGTGTGTTGCCATGTCAATGTCGCTAACCTAAACATAGTTTTTGATAGCGTAGCCGTTGTTTGTGTGCGTTCTGGCCGGGGTGTAGCCATTAGCACGTAGCCTCGGTGGTGGCCGACTTGCACATAAGATGCCCCCGCCGCAGAGTAGCAATCCCGACGCGACAAAGCCGATATAAATGGCCGCCCCGAGTTCCCGTTTGAGTACGTCGGGGACACGCGGGTTATAGAAGTCTCTGATCACATTGTTGGCCGTCCAGGACACGGCCACGGCGCTGGCCAAGCCCGCCAGGCCGAAGACGAGGCCCGAACCCAACACCACCCGGGTCTTAATCCGTGGGTGGTTCAGGCACTTGGTGCAGCGGGCGCCCAGGAGGAAGACTAGAAAACCGAGGCACCCCAGGAACAGGCTGATGCAGACCAGGCCGCGAGCCGCCTGCAGCTCCGGAGACAAATCCAAAAGGGCATCGTAGAGCTTGCACTGCATCTGACCTGTGTACTCACTGACGCACGTCATCCAAAGACCCTCCCAGAAAACCTGCATGACCACCAGGCGAGTCCCGATGAATGCCGTCACCTTCCACATGGGAAGGCCGCAGATCAGCATGGTGCCAGCCAAGCCCAGCGTGGCCAGAACGATGCCGAGCTCTTGCAGGGCCATGTCACACCTAAAATCAGAGGTCAACTGTCATGTCATAAGTCAAGTCTCTTCACATTTAAATTTCAAGAAAATCCTACTTAAATATAGGACTAAAATAAAATAAATAATATAATAAAATTGTACTGTATTGGATTAAAAACAAAGTCTGCACACGGACCACAAGAGGGAGCCACACTCACACTGGTGTAATACATTTTCTAAGCAAAAAGAAGAGGAGTAAATGGGTTATTTTTGTTTTATTGGGGTCCTATGCCCAAACAAAGTAAATAAATATATATTTTTAAATGACATTTTTCTTCATAGGAAATTATTTTGTGGACCGAAATTATGTCTTGCAGGAACCCTCATGTTAAAAATCACTGCTTTAGTTTGTTTCCAAAACAGAGCGTGTCATCCAAGAGGCCAACAAACCGGTTCTTCTAGAACTGAAATCAACAAACAAGAGGCATGAGAAACAAAAATAGCACATTTACTGTGATGACAAAAAAACAAAAATTATGGGCAAGTTCTTAAAACACTGACTTAACTGTCCTTTCAGTGTCAAAATAAATACGGGGCAATCCAAAGTAGGTAGAAGTTTTTTTTTTTTTATTGACCTCACCCCTATGGATTAATTTTTGGGGTAAAACCACCCACTGTTGACTTTTGAAGCTTTGGCTTGACTCATCAAATGTAGGTTTTTGTGGGTGTGTACGAGCCCATGGAGTCAGCCTTGCTATAAGCTCCCATGGACCTGTCCATAAGGTAATGCACAGATGGTGCCTCGTCCCTCTTGGGGGGGCAGCTCGCGCACAGGAGCGCCCCTCCCAGCAGCAAAAGCCCCCCGGCCCCCCAGCCGATGTAGAGAGAAGACCCCAGCTCCCTCTTCTGGGCGTCCACCACCGTCGGGTTGTAGAAGTTCCTGATGATGATGCTGGCGGTCCAGGACACGGGGATGATGCAGAGGAACCCGGAGATGATCAGGAGAACCCCGCCGGCCACCGACGCCCTGGCTTTGGCCCTTTTGTCCGGGATGAAGCTGGTACACTTCCCGCTAGCGAAGGCCAACAGAACACCGGCGAGCCCCACGATGATGGAGACCACCACCAGGGCCCGGGCGGCCTGGAGGTCCTGGCTCAGGGCCAGCATGGAGTCGTAGACCTTGCACTGCATCTGACCCGTGCTCTGAACCACGCAGCTCATCCACAGACCCTCCCACATGGTCTGCGACGTGACGATGCTGCTGCCGATGAAGGCGGTGACGCGCCACATGGGCGAGCCACAGGCGATCAGAACCCCGATCCAGCCCAGGAGGGCCAAAGTGCAGCCGGCCATCTGCATGCCCATGGAAGGCATGGCGGCGGTGATGCGGCGCCTCGGAGAGCTGGCCGAGATGATACCGGGAAGCGATCGGCTGCACGAATGCGTTGCAGACGGAGAATGAGAGGCGTGGAAGTGAAGGCCCGAACAAAAGAAGACCTGCCGTTCAAGATTCTTTGTTGATTGTCATGGGTGTTATTCTTCTTCCTCTGCACGGAGGATTGGGTTACTCAGTCCGCTCGATACTCACAAAAAAAAAAGACAGCTGACTGTCAACGTAATTACGTGACGAGGTGTGGTCACACTATAAAATTGCATGTCATGCTGTTATGATTAAGAAAAATCTGCTGAAAGTATGATTCATACAGGAACCAAATTTGGACGGATCTCGTCCATCTGACACGGAAGAAACCATCTCTAAGATTGAATTGAGCAATTTGTTTGCGTGTGTGCGGTAGCAGGACACTTTCCCGGTTTACGTAACGTCTTCTAAATTTTATTTTATTTATTTATTTAAATATTTATGAATAATATATATATTTTTTAATCTGGGTTAGTTGAACAATAACCAAGTCACAAAAGTACTAAATAAATAATCAGCTCTTATAAAATAAAATAAAAAAATTGGCTTGTGGAGATTTGAACACAAACGGTGTAGCAACACATGTAGACGGGTAATGAAACAATAAGGAGAAACAGACTAAAAAGTTTGGGAAACAAAAAGTAACTCTCAGCATAAAAAAGTTTGTTGAGTTCTTTTGTGTTTGGCACAAAAGTTTCACAAATATGCAGATGTGGTGCAACTGGCTGAACTGGTTGAACAATCCACATTCCGGCTCTTCTTGATGACCTACTTCAATGTCAACTGACAAAACCTATCAATCAAATTGCTAGTTTATAAAAATACATTTGTTTTTTTTTTTTGTTTTTTTGCTATGAGTGACTCCAAAATGTGTTCTGTTCTGATTCTGATGTGGTTGAAAAAACACATTGACAAAATGGCGTCAGGTTAAGTATATGCTTTATTAAAGCAGTGACATTGGTAAAAAAAAAAAAAGGATTACGAAAGAATATTTTCCATGCAAAACATTCATAAAATAATATCTGGCTGTACAAATAGCTTCGGATCATACTTGTTAGTTTCTTTTGGCACATAGAAAAAAGAAAGCACATCTGACTGTTCCGTGCAGATGCTGCGACAGAGAACATAGTTCATGAACCGGAGCAGAATTTGCCGGAAAATCGACTTGTCCGCGAAAGGGGTGGGGGTCATCCGCGAAACGAGGTTGGCTTGTTCTTCAAAGTCTTTTCCTGGTTAGTCGTCAGACGTAGGCCCGGCTGGTGGTTGTGGATCTGGCGCCTGAGTACTTGACGGGGTACTCGGGTCCGTCCTTGGGCGGGCAGGAGCTGCACAGGAGAGCACCGCCCAAGAGGAGCAGGGCTGCCGTGCCCCAGCCGATGTAGAGTGCTGCGCCCAGCTCCCTCCTCTGCGGGTTGGTCAGGATGGGGTTGTAGAAATCTCGGATGATGGTGTTGGCCGACCAGCACACGGGGATGAGGACCAGGACCCCTGCGCAGATGAAGACCACGCCCGCTGCCACCGCCACTTTAGCTTTGGCTGTCTTATCCGACACGAAGTTGGTGCATTTCCCTCCGGCGATGCCCAGGATGACCCCGAAGGCCGCCACGATGATGGCGATGACCGTCAGAGCCCGGGCGGCCTGGAGGTCCTGAGGAAGCGCCAGCAGGGAGTCGTAGATCTTGCACTGCATCTGGCCTGTGCTCTGCATGACGCAGTTCATCCACAAACCCTCCCAGATGACTTGCGCCGTCACGATGTTGGCCCCGATGAAAGCAGTCACCTTCCACATGGGGAGGGCGCACACGATGATGGTTCCTAAGAAGCCGATGATGGCCAGGATGAAGCCCAGCATTTGGCGGCCCAGCGACACCATCTTGACGTCTTTGTGTTTGGTTTTTGAAGAAGTAAGAGTAAGATCTGAACGAGTCAGTTGAACGGAAGGAATAACAGCCCGGAGTCTTCCGCTTGGCTTTAAGGACGACCAACCCTACTAGGGGCGGAGTCCAGTAGCCAAATTTCACTGAAACCGGTAGCCTGTGACATGAACCTGCTTGACCAGATTCTTCACGGAGGGCCAAGTGGAGTTTCGATGAGATTCACATCATCGTTTCCTCTGTGACTAGATGTAAATGAGGTTGCAAACTTGATTCAAATGACGCACTGACACCCGATTGGTGGCTCGTCACCCACTTCCGGTTTCCAAATGACAAACCTCGGAGGTGCGGTAGTATCACGAGGGGACGTAGGTGGCCTTGTTTTGGAAAATCAAAATGATGTCGACAATCAAGCTGAGACACAAAACTCATTACACGAAATTTCCTTCTTTGTTAATTTATATATAATATTAATTATGTAGCTATAGGCCAATAGTATCCCTTTAAATGACTGAAACAATATTACATTATACTTAAAATAACAGATTAAAAAATACTGCTATAAGAAATTGCAATGAATCAACTTTCTTTGTTTACACTTTTGAAACAGTGTTGCACAAGCTATTGTTTCTTTGTTTTTAGGGAAGTGGAGCTCTTTATAACTTAATAACCGATGCCACAAAAGAGTTCTGGTGTTCATTCAGACATTTTATTTCACATTCAAAGTTATTTACACGAAATCAACAGAACATGAGTACAAAAAAAAAAAAATGAAGATAATTTCACAATTGTAACATCCAGTGCAAATGAGCCTGTTGATGATGCCGCAAAAAAAAAAAAAAAAAAGCTCATTCAATTTTTCATAAGCGTGAATGGACTCAATTTGTGTCGGAAAAAAACAAAAAATTATTAAAATTGAAAGCTTTCCATGGAAATTACAAAAAATACAGTAGAATCTTGATATTTGCTTTTTGAAAATAGCTCAAATCTGCAAATAATTGACACTTATTATACAATAATGTCACATTCCAGTATTTCCTTTGTTTCTTGGTACAGTTTCGATCCAGTCTGATTTTAGATCGCCCTGTTTAAATGTACTGCCGCGGCTCGTATCCGGAGGGCGCCACGTACGGCTTGCTGGGATAATACGAGCCGCTTGGCGCGTAGGGCTGGCTGGAGGTCGGTGCGTAAACAGGCGCGTACGTCGACCCGTTGCCGTACGCGGACCCGTACGGGGCTTGGTATCGGGGGTATCCGTACGTGGGCCTCTGTGGCGGGCACGAAGTGGTGAGGATGATTCCGCCCACCAGGAGAATGGCCGTGGACCCCCAACCGATGTAGATGGCCGCTCCGATCTCCCTCCGTTGCGTGTTGATGGTCAGGGGGTTCTGGAAATCGGTGATGGTGATGGTGGCCGACCACGTGACCGGGATGAGGACAAGCACGGCGGCCAGGATGACTAAACAGCCGCCGATGATCACCACCTTGGACATGGAGGCCTCCTTGTTCAGGCAGGTGGTGCACTTTGCGCCGATGAAGGTGACCATGAAACCGATGAAGCCGAAGACCAGTGAGATGATGACCAGCGCCCGGGCCGCCTGCAGGTCCGGGGTCAGCCTCATCACAGACTCGTTAAGCCTGCACTGCATCTGGCCTGTGCTCTGCATCACGCAGTTCATCCACAAGCCATCCCATATGATCTGGCCCGTGACGATGTTGGCGCCGATGAAGGAGGTCACCCTCCACATGGGAATGCCGGTGGTCACCGCCACCCCTACCAGCCCGATGAAGCTGATGATCTGACCCGCCGTCTCCTTGCCGATTTTCCCCATGGCCAAGAGGCTGCGTTCTGGACACGATCGAAGCTTGGAATCGTATGGGTGGAAAGGGGCGGTTCCTTGCTCGCGGTGAACAGGTGAGTTCTTCTCGCCTAACCGGATTCTTCTCCTCCAGTCACAGGAGTGGCATCGAGAGAAAAACACGCTTTCAAATGCGCGCCATGGGTTTATAACTCTGATGACGTCAAATATTTCATGGTTATTTAAGTAGGTCAAATCTTCACGCAAAATCAGTGGTGTACAGCAAAGTAGAATTTACAATTATAGCCAGCCTTTTAAAATGATAATATAATAAAAGTGTTGCACACATTCTCAGCCATGATGATAACCATCGGCAGGAGCCAACAAGAAGTTTGTCATCAAACAATCCGCACCACCGTCGGGCATCACGTGACACACAAGTTAAGTATTTACACAAACGTGACTTCATTCGCTTTCGCTTTACAGTCCAAAAATCCAATCAGCGGTGACAATTCATTGATTAAACTTATTTTCTAAATCGTTCAGCCGCCTCAAAAATAATAATTCTAAAATCCTACAATTTAGCAAGCAACGAACGAATAAAGAATCATTAGGGGAAAAAAAAGTGCACTAATGCAGGGATAATTTTCTCCTACAGTGCTTTTACGCCATCTTGTGGCATCCTGGGGTATTTCAGAACATTTGCCAAACATATAGCAAAAAAGTAAATTAACGTAAATTAAAAACCACTTGATTTAGTTTCTAACTTCCAAGTCGCGTCAACCATGTTTCACACGTAATCCCTCGAAGTGGGCGCCGAGTTCACAGCCGTGAATTTGGTGACGTAGCCGGGATTCTGATGGTGTTTGGGGGGACAGTTCCAGCAAAGAAGTCCCCCGCCGATCAGCAGCAGCACGGCGGCCGCCCAACCCACGTACAAGGCCGCCCCCAACTCGTAACGCTGGGACGCGAAGACCAGAGGGTTGTAGAAATTGATGATGATGACGTGGGCCGACCACGACACGGGAATAAGGCACAGGAGCCCGGAGACGAGGAACAGAACCCCGGCCAGGATAGCCGCCCTGGCTTTAGAGGCCTCCTCCTGCATGCAATTGGTGCACTTCCCGCCCACGATGGCCAGCATGACCCCGAGAATCCCGGTGATGATGGAGATGATGATCATGGCCCGGGCGGCCTGCAGGTCCTGCGCCAACGCCAGGATGGAGTCGTAGACCTTTTATCAGAGTTTAAATGACTAATAATATCCAGGGGAGTCGGACCAGAAACATTTAAATGTGATTTAGTCTAATTAGCCATTAAGCTAACTTTTAGCTAGTCACGCCCCATTCTCTCGCTCTCTCTCCACAAAACATGAATCATTTTAACATCATTGCTTTAAAATAAAGACAAAAATGATGCTAATGCGCTATTAAGCTAACAAGAAAAATGTTCCATCAACCTTGCACTGCATCTGTCCCGTGCTCTGCACCACGCAGTCCATCCACAGGCCATGCCAGATGGTCTGCGCCGTGATGATGTTGGCTCCCACGAAAGCCGTCACCTTCCACATGGGCAACGCGCACACCACAATGACCATCAACCAGCCAACCACCGCCATGGAGACACCAATCATCTGAACGCCCTGAGACACCATCGTGCCGGCTTACGTGAGAGAAACGAGCGGGACGACGCCAGATTCTGTTTTTATAGTTTGTTGGGGGGTGAAGCGGAACCGACGGCAGAGAAGCGTGTGAACGGCGAATCCTGGCCTCCTATTGGCTGTGGGGAGTTTACATGAAAACACGGGCCTAGTCACCTTCAGTGCTGCTGAGTCTGCTGACCACCACAAACATTCCAAGGTCAGAAGGTTGCCATTGTTGTTGTCCAACTTCAGGTTAAATATGCATCAAAAATTAAATTTTAAATTAAAAATATGCCTGAAAATTTGTGGTTGTAGATATTTTTCCAAAGACTCTTTTAATTGCGCAATAATAAATTAAAAATAACACCAACAGTAAAGAACAGATGATCTCCATGACAATTTATTAACATATGAATATGTGTATAAAACATGGAAATGATCAACTCAAGAAATATTTTGCCCATTTTCCAGTCAACAAGCAAGTTCTGGTTGCCGGGTGCGGCTCGAAACGTGGGCGCCGATGAAACACTGGACCGGCTTCAAGTGAAGTTGTTGGGAGCAGACGAGGGTGGGGACTTGGTGGGGTAGTAGTCCTTGGGCGGGCAGTTGGCGCACAGGAAGGCGCCGCCGAGGAGGGCGCCGCCTATTATGAGCAGGGCCGAAGACACCCAGCCGATGAACAGGGCGGCCCCTAGCTTCGTCTTCTCTGCGCGCCCAGAAAAGTACACCGGGTGGGAAAGGTCCCTGATGACGCTGTTGGCCGTCCAACACACAGGGATGAGGCACAGCACCCCCGCCAGGATGAAGAACACACCTGAGGCCACGCAGATTTTGATCTTGGTGCCCTGGTCCCGCACACAGTTGGTGCACTTGCTGCCCGCCAGGCACAGTAGCGACGCCAGCGTGCCCAGCAAGATGGAGGCGATGATCAGGGCCCGGGTGGTCAGGAGATCCGAGCTCGGAACCAACGTGGAGTTGAAGACCTTGCAGTGAATCTGTCCCGTGCTCTGGATCACGCAGCCCATCCAGATGCCCTCCCAAGTGGCCTGCCTCGTCTGGATGAAGGGGTCCGCTGAAACCCTCACCTTCCACTGGGGCAGGGCGCACACCATGATGGTCCCCATCCAGCCCAGGGTGCACAGGACGGCGCCCAGCATCTGAAAGACCGCCAAAACCATATCCAAACTCCGATGGAAGTTCGAAAAGAAGTGCTCGAGTGAGGCTGGAGTGCCACTTTTAAGCACTCAACACACTTGGCCGCCTTTCCCCCCGGGCATGTCGCATCATGTCAGGCGAGTGTGATGGCCATCATGTGACTCACATGTTGAAACAAATACAAAAAATTCAGCCCCTCCTTCTAGGACAGGGGTGTGTGTAATTGTTTTCATCATGGAGCTCAAAAATCAAATTGTGAGGGGTGAAAACACATTCCAAGAATTTGTTTGAAGTTCACATTTGGGTTCACACTCAGGACTTGACCTAGTAGGTTCCTGGATCTTCAACAGGAACTAAACAGACTTCACGCGACAACATGCAAATTCAACACAAGAAGGAAGACGCTGAATCGCAAAATGCCAGCAACATAATGCAAACTCATACCATAATTGCAAACAGTTCTGGGATAGCAAAAGTGAGCCGCCCAAGTTTTTCAAAACTGAATAAATATGAAAATTAAAAGAGTGCTGCAAAATCACTTGCTCTGGTGTTGCAATTTATATTTCACAAAAATCAACTCACAACATAACTCTCCGAAAAACAAATAGCAGTTTTTTGGCGGGGAAAGGAAAAAATAGCTCAGCCAAATTTTTTTGAAAACAAATATTGCTGAAACTCAACATTATGTAACATATTGTTGATTTAAATTTGATTTTTTTGCATTGAACAAATCCAATAAAAAAAAAAAATCAGCTATTTACGTCACATGACCCAATAATGTCCACACACATGCAAAGTCATAAAGTTCAATCTGACCTGTGGCTGAAACTTCAAGTCCAGTCCAGTCTCCCGTTTTGTCGATGAAGACGATGTAAGGGTTCCCAAACACGAATGAGTCCGCCCGACAACGAGTGTGCGTCCAAGAGTGCCGCCCAGGGAATCAGATTGTCCCACAAATGAATGGAGGCAGTGTCCCAGAGCCAAAAACGTGGACTACAATCCCTTCGTTTGATCCACGCTAGAATCGTTGGACATATTGAATTCCAGAAGGAATGTCCACAATTAATACTCTGAGGAAAGAAGCTTTCAGACCACCGGAGAAAGCTCTTTGTGAATCTATCCGACTCTGTTCGGGTATAAAAGTTGAGGAAAGACACAACGATGAATTGAAGTAGAAGAAGAAGAAGTAGAAGAAGAGCGAAGAGTTCGGCCATTTTGTTTATTTAGCTAACCGGAAACAATTAATCATAAAAAGTTTTTCGAACTTTTTCTGCCTGTCTGAGTCAATTTACTGTCACACTAAACATAAAAAATGAGAATTAGACTTTATGTATTTAAAACAAGCACAAAGCTTTGACTGCTGTCCGCTTAGCTTGATGCTAACAAACAACGCAAAACACCTCTGACATGCTAACGGTTAGCATAGTCACGGTTTTACTCAATAAATCAATAAGGATTGGACAAAATAGAAAAAGTTGAGGAAACGCCTTTCTATATGGTTAATTCTCTAATAATGCATTTTATTAAAACTGCATTATAATTTGATTTTATTAAAAAAAATGGAACTGTGATTAGATGTTTGATTTAAGTTTGACCCTCTTCAATGCAAGAGGTTGAAAAATATAAGTTGGGTTGTCCGTTAGAAACAAGTCGGCGAAGCGGTCCAACCTGCTCCGGCTCCCACCCAGGGTAATGTTTACAAACAGCAGCTCTGCAGGCCGCTACAGGTTCAGGCCGTTAAACTTTTGGACTGAATGTCACATTATTATCATTACTCCAACCTCTAGAATAAAAAAAAAAATCCACTGGGTCTTGTTTTTATACAAAATTGTTGTCAGCCTTCCATTAAATGCCAGCAGATTACAGCAATGGTTGGCCAACAAAACTGTTATGATTCACCTCATATTTGGATTTCGATTATCTACAGACTTGTACTTGTCTGATAAAGAAAGATACCACAGGGGAAAAAAATCCTGTTTTGCCATAAATATTTTTGTATTTTTTTCAAAGTGGTGCATGGCAACCAGAAAGGTAAAAATTACATTTTTAATGACAGTGTTGAAAAGGGGGTGCGCCAACTTTGTCAAAGGGGGAATTGGAAAGTTTGAGAAAAGCTATTATGAAATCACTATTAATGTCTATTATTAATATGTTTATTAATATTCTTAGTCATGTCCAGTTCCGAGGGGGGTGCGCCGCTTTTGCACTTTAAATCTTCGAGCTTTGGCTAAGTGGTTTGCGAGACGGCGGTGCCGGGTCTGTTCCTTGTTGCCGCTTGACATTTTGATGGCGTAAAAAGTAGAAGTCAATAATCCTGCCGTGACCGCGCCAACATCAAAACGTTTTGTGCAATATATTTTGAGGTCTACTTGTGGTTCTCCTTTTAATTTTCAATTTTAGCTATGACAATTGATTTCTATTGAGGTGTGAAGAGGCAGCTGCGGACGTTGAGGGAAATGATCACCCTGATTGGTGAACCACGGTGACCTTAGTAAATGAGAAGAACCATTTTAATGACAGCTGGATCACGTTTCACAAAGAACGAGTCATTGCAAGAAGGCCCTGGGCGAGTGTTGCCGTACAAATAAGTCCAGTTGCTGGTGGGAGCAGTCGAGAAGGTTTGCACGAAAGTTGGCAAAACACACAAGAACATGTATTGTTGTTCTTTTTTTCTCTTTCGAAGCACTCAGATCTCATTCCAAAAATGATTTGGCGTTTTTTTGGCATTCATAAAGTCCGCTCAAATCGACCCGATCAGACCATTGTCATTTTTTTCCAACAGTTTTTTATTTTTGATGTGTCTTGACTACTGTTCTTCAGAAAACATGACCTATATGGATTTCCTCTCTCTGTCTGTCTGGAAGTATTTCCCATCATTCTTCAATGCCAGCTTGACAGCACCTGGCGCTGACTCCACCTTCGAGCTGTATAAAGGAGGTCCAATCTCCCTCAAGAAGGACTCGGGACCTGCAGCCGAGGGGATCTCATATCACCTGCGAGACGGCGGCTTCCGCACTCTCCCCCAACGATGGCCTCTTCCGGCGTGGAGATCCTGGGCCTGACGCTAGCCGTGGCGGGCTGGCTGGGCGCGATGGTGGCGTGCGGCCTTCCCATGTGGCGGGTGGCCGCCTACGTGGGCCAGAACGTGGTGCTGTCCCAGGTGATCTGGGAGGGCCTATGGATGAACTGCTCAGTGCAGAGCACGGGCCAGATGCACTGCAAAGTCCACGACTCCATGCTGGGGCTCCCCCGGGAACTCCAGGCGGCCCGAGCTCTGGTGGTGGTCTCGGTGGCGCTGGGCGTGGTTGGTGTCGCCCTGGCAACGGCCGGGGCTCAGTGCACTGATTGCAGCCGGGACGTGAGGGGGAAAAGGCGTCTGGCGGCGGCCGGGGGGCTCGTCTTGACCCTGGCTGGGGTGCTAACGCTGGCGGCCGTGTCCTGGACGGCCCACGTCATCGTGTTGGGCTTCTACGACCCGCTTCTGGAGGAGACGGGCAAGCGGGACTTCGGCAACGCGCTCTACTTTGGCTGGGCCGCCTCGTGCCTGCTCATCCTTGGGGGGGCGCTACTCTGGTGCACCTGTAGCCTCCGGAGGGACTGGAGACCCGCTCAGGTGGACTATTCATCTGTTTCTCGCCGTGGGTACAACAAGCGAGACTACGTGTGAGAAGTGTTGCGAATGTGACCAGCAGGGGGCGCCAACAAGCAGTTGTTTGAATGACCCTGGGCCTGTTTTTGTCTTTTCTAAACCATGTTTCCTTGGTGGTGGGCGTCATTATTGGCTTTTATATTCTTTGGGATGCAAGGCTGGAAAAGTTGCTCGTCATAGATGTCATGCAAGAATTTAGATTTTTAGACAAACGTTTTTAATAAAGTAAAACAACTGACAATGGTAGCAAAGTTATGAAATCATGTAGTCATCATTTAGCTCTCAACTTTTTATGTTGCTGATTTTTTTTTTTTTTCATTAAAGTCACTTTCACTATAATAAGCGCCTCACCTGTGTCAGTTGCTATGCAGAAAACACGCACACACCTGCTGCAGCCCCCCGACATGAGATATTTAGTTTCGGGGGAAACGTAGCGAGGAGACAATGGGGGTCTTGTTGTCTTCCTAACTCGCTCTGGGATAATCAGCCAAATGTGCAACAGATACCCTCACAAAGACTTCATTGATCACCTGGTCCCTGCTAATCTCCAACGAACCCCCCTGACCCCAATGGGTGAAATAAAGCTCATTTAGACCAAAACAATTTTGAAAAATAATCGAATAAATCGAATCTAATAATCTCTCAATCGCAATCACCATTTATTATTTCCTTTCTTTTTTCTCCATGCATTTTTTTTATCAAACAGAAACAAAATATTATTCTGTATAACAATAAGAAATATCAGATGAATTATGCTTTTAGGCTCATGCTAAAATTGAATTAATGAGTCTTTTTAAAAACTGCATTGTCCACACAGCCATTTTAAATTCAACACATTATTGAGTGACCTATTTTATGCACTCTAAACAAACAAATGTGGCCTACTTGGCTGTTTTTTGGAGTCCTTATTTTGCAAGCTAAACATTTTTTTGCCTCCCAGTATGAGTTATCAAACCGAGAATACTTTATCAGTCTTGCCACGAATCATGAAAAGGATATCTTCAAATATTTTGTATCAAAACAAAACCAAGTGATACATAAAAAAAAATAACCCAAAGGCAAATAAACCTTTCAAAACACCATGACCTTCAAAAGAAGGACACTGATAAGACCCCCTGCTCCCCCCCTCCCACCACTTGGCACCATTGTAATTGTCTATTTACTTCCTGAAAAAAAATGTGTAGACATTCAAATTTTAATATTTAAATTACCTCCAAGATGATGCACGCTGCCTAGTCACTTTATTAGAAACACGAGTTGGCTTGCAGAAACTTCGAAGGTGGAGCTGCTCGTGTTAGCCCGAGTTTCTTTTCGCTAAGGAAGGGCGGCAGATCAACACTGGTGCTGATATTCACTTTCAATCATTCATCGGCAGGTTCTTGACCACCTCTGTTACTCTTTAACCGGTCCAGTTCTGAGATAGCCACTTTGTGTGTACTCGGGAACGCTACAGAGGGGGTTGAATGATTAAGCCGAGTTTTTTTTTAGATGCTCCACCACCCAGAGGGAGACAGTTTGAATTTTGATTCGAGCGCTTGCTGAGGATCGTAATTTTTGAGACATGCCTTCGGCGGGATTGGAGATACTCGGACTGCTGCTGGCCGTGTTGGGATGGATCCTAGCCCTGACGTCGTGCATTCTACCCATGTGGAGGGTGACGGCCTTCATCGGCAGCAATATCGTGACGGCGCAGAACATCTGGGAGGGGATCTGGATGAGCTGCGTGGTGCAGAGCACGGGTCAGATCCAGTGTAAGATCTACGACTCCATGCTGGCCCTCAGCGGCGATCTACAGGCCGCCCGGGCTCTCACTGTCATCTCCATCGTGGTGGGCCTGGTGGGCATCCTGGTGGCCATGACCGGGGCAAAGTGCACCAACTGCGTGGAGGAGGAGGGGGCCAAAGCCCGGGTGATGATCGGAGCGGGGGCGGCGTTCATCCTGGCGTCGCTGACGCAGCTCATCCCGGTGTCGTGGTCGGCCAATGCCATCATCGCTGAATTCTACAATCCCGTGGTCCTCAGTGCTCAGAAGAGAGAGATGGGCGCGGCTTTGTACGCCGGCTGGGCCGCCGCCGCCTTCCTGCTCCTCGGCGGGTGCATCCTGTGCTCCAGCTGCCCATCGAGGCCCGAGAAGAGGTACGGGCCCCCGGGAAAGATCGTATACCCGCCCAGCAGATCCATCCCAGCGAGTGGCTACGAGCAGAGAAACTACGTCTGATGCGGCTTTTAATGGACGCTTCTGAACTTTTGACCTCTATTGAAAATATTATTATAAACTCAGCTTAGATATCAACCAAAAAAAAAAAAATGTACACAACTATTATTTTGTATTAAAGTCTGTTTGGATGCTTGAATGCCTGAATCATTTTAGGATCTTTTACAATGTCGAAAAAAAATCTCAACAATGTGACTATTTCTCGCTACATTTCGAGACATCGAAACCTTTCCAACTTTGTGGTAACATTTCGTGGAAGACTATGTTCTAACTTGACTCGACCCACATCCTCCACCGCTGCTCTTAAGATAGAAATGTTCTTCTGGAATGCAAACGACCTCGTTCATTCCAACCAGGGGATCTTCAGATCTTCTCACAGCAACCATCTACCTGCCTGTTTGCTCCCAGATAACAAAAACGGCCGTCTACTTTGTCAGCCCGTGACACAAAGGACTTGCTTCATGGTGGAGAGAATGGGAAGGGGGTGAGGGGAGGACAGAAGGCAGTTAGTGGAAAGGGGAGGGGCGGGATGGGGGGGCGCCATTTCTAGAGAGACGCTCATTCCGCCAAAGAATTCCAAGGGCATCCCGCAGACAGACGGTGATTAAAGGCCATCTAGCAAGTTGGGGAAAGTTCCAGAGTCTAACCGCCATTGTGTGTTCAAAATAAACAGCAACTCACGCCGTATTCATTCCGACCCAAACTTCTGTAAATATCTTCAATACTTGTCTGACATTTGTACTCTAAATCCAAACGCAAATTGAAAGTCAAACTTCTTTTCTTTCTTCTTCACCGCCAACCAATCAAAAGGTCTGGTGGTGACTCAGGTGGGCTTTGGTGGTTGAGTTACTCCATGATAATATTTACTCAATCTAGGATGGAGTCCGGAGTCGGGACACCTGTAGGATTCGACTTTGTGGGGAGAGTCCGATGAAGACCCTTGGAAGTTAGAAGACCATCCGAAATGTTCTTAGCCACACTTGCTGAGGTGATAAAAGGCCCCATTGTGGCCCATTGTGAAAGCCGAGAGCTGAGTCTCTTCTTCTCCCCGTCTTCCCCCTCCCTCTTTGCAGTGAGGTCAGCTCCTCCAAGGACTCCTCCCATCCACCTGACCCGACTTTATAAAGCAAAGTGCTCCCGTCTTGTCTCCACACACACACACAAACACACACGCACCGGGCGCCGACTTCCTCAAGAGTTTCTCCGGCGTGACGTTGGTGGAAGAGCTCGCAGGATGTCCGTGGGTTTGGAGTTGCTGGGCATCTCCCTGTGCATCCTGGGATGGATCATTGGCATCGTGGCTTGCGCCCTTCCCATGTGGAGGGTGACGGCCTTCATCGGCAGCAACATCGTGACGGCGCAGATCATCTGGGAAGGCCTGTGGATGACCTGCGTGGTGCAGAGCACGGGCCAGATGCAGTGTAAGGTCTACGACTCCATGCTGGCCTTGAGCCAAGACCTCCAGGCTGCCCGCGCCCTCACCGTCATTTCCATCCTGCTCGCCATTATGGCCGTGTTGATCGGCATCACCGGCGCCAAGTGCACCAACTGCATCGAGGAGGAGGCCTCCAAGGCCAAGGTGATGATCGCTTCCGGCGTCTTCTTCATCGTATCGGGCGTCATGCAGCTCATCCCCGTCTCCTGGACGGCCAACACCATCATCCGGGACTTCTACAACCCGCTGCTGACCGATGCCCAGAGGCGGGAACTGGGCGCCGCGCTCTACATCGGATGGGCGGCCGCCGCCCTTCTGATCCTGGGCGGCGGACTGCTCTGCTGCTCGTGCCCGCCCAGCGAAGCCCGCTACAGCAATTCCCGAATGGCGTATTCGGCAACCCGGTCGGCGGGGGGCCAGGCGATGGAGAGGAAAGACTACGTGTGACCGAGGACGGACGGGGGACACCGAGACTGGAAGGCCATCCCGGCCGGAGGACGATGAAAAAAAAATTCATATAATTGTCACGTGATTTGTGTACATTTTTTTTTTCCTAACTGTAAGTCTCACGAATGACTTGCTTAATACTCACTAATGACTGATGTTTCACAAAGTCTTCTGAGCCAAGGCTCATATTTTAGAAAAATCTCGCCAACATTGAGGTGGAATTAAAAGAAATTGAAATTGAATCTGAGCAAGAACTAGATTTACTTACATAAAGCAGGGACGGAACGAGTTCAAAAATAATAATAAATTATTGACATTTATAGCGACATTGTTTAGCAGAGCAAGCAAGTCTGCCAATTTAAAAATTTTAGCAAAATTTGTTGTTTGGAAATTTTTTCACTACGATGGATGACTGTCATTGTTTTGTATTCGTCGCTGGAATCTAACATTCAGTTTTGTAAGCATCAATTTTGAGTTCTCAGAGAACTGGCACATGTATTTTTTTTTCTTATTTTGAGCCTGCCATCAATTTTGAATCTCTACTAACCTAACAAATATGTTTTGTAAACTTTGAGGACAACTTGGTGACTTTAGTACATCGTTTCACAACTTTTATTGAGCCGAGGCGTAAATTTGAAAATTCTCTCGGCATATTTCCAAACGAAAATATCACAAAAATAAGGATTCAGATGGTTCATCGTACCTTCTGCCAAGTAGTGGAGGAGTATTTCATCGTTCTGCCTGTCACTATACATCGCTGACAAAGATAGAATATTGCTCAATATTGTGATTTAGACGCCATAAATTTCCCGCAATGTGTTCCAAGATAACTTGAAATTATCCAGCGGGGTTATCAACAAGTGTATATTTAGTAGACAACGATAAGAGCGTGATTAATTGAATCACGTGACACATGTACTGTGACGTCAACACTACGAACGTTGTTCAACATGCAACTTTTCTGTGCTTGTATCTTCTGACAATAAACACTCTCATGTTTGAATTAAGGTGATCTTTTTTTTTTTTTTGGCGCGCCCGCAGAGACCTTTAGTTTTATGTGGCGATAAATTATGGGGCTCCTACTCAAACAAAGCGCTCCATTCACGAGAGGCGCTCTTGTTTGAGTTGAACTTTCTTAGTCACCATTTTAGTTTGAGACAGCTCAGCTAGCTTATGTCCCTAATAAAATGGCCTGTGAATAGAAATGTAGTTCGAGCCAGTATGTCACACCCGGCAGGTGGCAGGATTCTAAAATATTGATGGAGGATTGATAAAACGAGGTGCGTCGAGTTACGGTTGCGTATCGGTGTCGCCGTCCACAAAGACTCAGTGTGACGTAGCCGCTGTAATTAAAGCGGCTACAATGACGTCACCCAAGAAAATACATCCAAGTAACGAAAAGATTCAATTTCTGTAGAAATATGTCTGTGAAAGCGTGTGGAGTTAATTCAATGCTATCATAATTTAAATTATTTATAGATGCAGATATAAATGTGATCTAATTAATTATATTATTAAATTAGGCCTTATTATATTTTTTATTGTAACTTTTTTTTGTAACTATTTTATTGCAACAATGTTGCGTTGGTGTGTTTGTGATCTGCTAACTTGAGTCAAGCCCCTCAGGCTTGTTTAACCACCATTGAGGTAATCATTGACCCTCACAGCAAAAAAAATTAAATAAAATTAATTCCCAAGGGATTGCCACAGTACAAATCAATTACACGCAAGATTTACATTTGTTGCGGATTTATGTAAATTAAATCTGACCCGCAGGAGTTTGTATATACAAACAGTGAGTGTTCTAGTTATTTTAGATGAGGGCCTGGTCGCGTTCGGCTGGCTCTGGCTAAAGGAGGCTGCTGACAAGTGGTCACATGACCGAAACCGGGGAATGTGGAGGGCTGAGAGGTTGCCTGGCACCTGAAGTTGGAATGAAAAGGAACCCCCCTCCCTTCCCCCAATCCAACTGCCTGGAAATACACAAGCACACTGTGTCTTCTCATGCATGGAGATGCAATAAATGTGCTCATCTGCAACAGCAAGACTTCAGTTTTTGTTTTACTAAATTTGAAAAGAGCTAATATTGACCGATTATTTCGCCCATCCGATTAATCGGTCCAGCCTTAACCTGTGAAGTATTCTGTTTGAGCAATTAATTATTTTGGCATGTAGTTAAACCGATATTCATTTTGAACTTCTGCAGGTGCACCGTTGCTATGTGTCCATACTGAAGGCCCAAGAACAAAATTATTATTGACATAACATGCACGATTAACAGAAATAGGAAGCTCGAGTGCTGACAAAAAAAGGGAGGACAGAACGGTGTGTTGACTTTGTTGGGTCAGATTGTACTGACGTTTGTAGTTGTGTGTATATGTGTGTGTCTGGGTGTGTTGTGCTGGAACGTTCAGCCCATTAGCTCAGCACTAAAGAAGCAGATGTGAGTTAATGCTTGCTGATAAAAGTTCAGGCAAGATGAAGAGGCAAAAAAATCCCTCCCTTAAATTCCAGCAGACAACACAGATAGCAGGCCAGCGCCGAGACACTCGGGTGGGAACGGAAGCTGGACGGGAAACCTGGTTCTTGGTTTAAAAAAAATACAAAACATCACCTCTGTGACCTTATAAAGTAGCCACAGGTGTTGTGCGCAACGCAGATTGCGACAGAACAGGCAAAGATCTTTACCGCCCTCTAGTGGTCATAAATATATCCGCAATAGCCCAAGCACACGTGAAGGAAAGTTAGTTTTAATTCCATTTTTGTTACGACACTTAAATTGAACAAAAAGTGGTTGCAGGAAAAAAAGAAACCTTAAAAAAAAACATTGAGAACAGTCCCCTGATAACATCGGTAATTGTGCAAATCAGTGTGATCCACGTTTTTATTAAAGAGCAAAACAACAACAAAATTGTGGCATCACAGCTTTTCCTCGCCGTCGCTGAGAGTGTAGAAATACGCCGCGTCGTCCTCCTCGTAGATGATGGCTACGGTCTCGCCGGTGTCGCACACGCTGGCGCTGTTCTGGACGTACGCCTGATCATGAAAATAAAAGATGTTAGACATAGCTCTGCAGCATCTTGAGAAAGATGAGATTCCAGAGATATTGAGAATGTGATGTTCCTCACCCTCTCCAGGAGCTGCAGTCGCTCTTCAGTCATGAGGTTTTTCTGCCTCATCTGACTGACGGCGTTCTCCAGGCCCAGCAGTTTGTCCAGGTGGCGCCGGTGCTTCTGCTGCAAGACCTTCACTTTCTTCTGCAGCTCGGCCACAACGGCCTCCAGCTGCTCCTTGCTCAGCCGGTGCTTATGGTAGCTGTCCCGTTAGTTAATCAGGATGTGCATGTTCATTCATGTCTGAGAGTCACACAAAAACATCTCACCAGTGCTCCTCCAGTTGGTGGTCCCAATTGTCCACGTCGTCATCGTCGTCATCCTGTTGGTCGGAGTCCCCCTCGAGTTGGAGTGGCGGTGACGACGGCGGGGCGGCGTGTTTGGACACAATAGGCAATGTGGACGCAATGGGCTCAGCGCTCAGAGCAGATGACAGCACCGTGTTCGAGGAGACCAGGTTGGGAAGTACGTTGGGTGTGGACTCCAAGTAGGCGATGACTTGAGTTTGGCACAGCTCCTCGACGGGTACTTCTTGGAGTGTAAGTCTATGGGCGGGGTTGAAAAAGGCGCCCGCCAGCTCCCCTTGGCAATCGACGGGTAGCAGAACTATCTCGCCGCCGTTGTGCCCAACCGCCGCTTGCATTAAGGGAGGGATGGTCGGTAGCGTAGGTAGGTAAGAGAGGTTTGCGGCCGGGTTCGTCCCGCCCGGCTCCTCCGCCAAGACCGCCTCCCTACGAAGCACTTTGGCTTTCTTCTCATTGTCATCCATCGATTTGCGTTTCTACAAAGATGCGGAAATCTGGTTTCACAATTCACTGAAGGTTGTGCATGGAAGCAATGTTTATCGGATATGTAAATTAAAATGATTCCAAATTGTGTATGGAAGAAGAGAGTACTTTGTTGCTCGTGTGTTACCTCGACCTTCCGGAAAATGGTGGGCACGGCGTTGTTCTCCAGGTATCGAATCCCCCAGCGTACCCTGAAGCACGATGACTCAAAGTGCTTGTGGCAGATGTACTGGTGTCGAGACGGGGTCCAGTTGTCCCGACCGATGTTTCTCAGCCAAAGCTGCAGCCGCTCAGGATCCTGCAGCGGGAACCTAGTAGGACCAAGTAAAATGCGTGTTCTTAATGAAAATAAAATAGGTGGATTTTAATTTTAAATTGATTTAGAAATGCAACACAGGTTCAATATTGAAGTGGATTACAAATTTAACACAACCACTATACAGAACCATCATGGAATCAGTAAATTAGAAATTCAACTGGCTCATGTATGGGAAAGAGTGGTGTAGATTAAATTTTTACAAAAAGTTGCACATGGGTTCAAAATCTGTGGCTACTTCGTTCGGGTATCCTCGAGAAGTAACACGTCATGTATGAATAAACGAAAATGACTCCGGTGTCAAAGGTCAAAACATAGCGCACGTACACGTCCTCAAGTGGATTCTCCAATTAAAACCCGTTCATGTTTTCCTTAGCAATAAATGTGTATAACAGAAATTAAATAGTAGTTTTAAATTGAATACAAAAAAAAAAAAAAAGAGACACGCGGTCACCCGGGACGACCGAAATGGCTTCACGTCAAACGACGCTTATTCAAGCTGTCTTACTTGTGAAAGCTTTTTCGACCGCTGCCGCTCGTTGAATCATTCTTACAGTTTGGCACCGAACAATATTTGGTCATGTTGGGCCTACTCCTGGTTGTCGATGTCGGGTCACTTCATATGCGTGTCCAGCGTGATTGAAAACAAGGTGAAACTCGTGCAATGTTGACAACGCGGTGCGCACCTGACGTCATATCGGAGTGACCAGATAGGCCGCCTGATGACGTCAAATACATGCGACTGCCACCTGCGCGTATTATTGTATGTCTATTTTCCCTTTATCATTTTTTCTCTCAAGTTTTATACTTAGAAAAATTTGCTGTCTGAATTTTATATTTCTTGTATTCACGTATGGATAATATGATAGTCTTACCATTTCTGAAGATATTTTTTTAACGAATGACTTCCGTCGCACTGTGCTAGTTGTGGCGCGAATTCCTTTTTTTTTTTTTTACTCCATACAACTGAAAACAGATTTTTACTTTTTTATTCTATTAAAATAGACTTGTAACTTTTTTTAAATGTCTACGAATGACTACCTACATGAAAATGACCTACATTTTAATGTTTGTAAACAGGTACCAGGGTTTATTTGGGTGGCATAATGCCAGCGACTGCTGCTGACGTAAACGGAAAACGACGCTAATCCAGCGGATAAGGCAAGTCAAAGCATGTTCAAAATGACCACACAAAAAGAATTCTTAATTTCTATTGTCCAAAATTAACGACACAAACATTTATAAAATCTCTGAACTGATTTTTAATTGTTTTTTTCTCCAAACATTACATGGAATCTCAATAATGATACAGTATATATACATACACATCAGTGTATATCTTTACCTAAAAAGTAGAGTCATCAGACAATGCGACTGTGCGTTTTCAAGACAGGGTTACATTTTGGACGTTTTTACATTTTTGTGTGTAACTGGAATAAATCCACGATTCCGGGTGACATGTCGGGTGTTTGGGTTCGGAAAACGGGGGCAGTGTGTGAGCTGCCAGGGTGAGAAGATGGCAGGGCGGAGAGGGAGCAGCGGTATCTTCCTTCGGAAGAAGCAGCAGCAGTGCAAATTAAACGTTGACCACGTCTGTTCTAGCTAACACGTCAAAAATGGTAAACAGCACCACGGTGTGAACCCAGAGTCAGTCTCTCTTTTTGAGCTGGGATCATTACATGTCCGTATAAGCTTGTATTCCTGAAAAGAACGTGGAAAAAAATGACATACTATTAAGATACATTGACAGAAATGCCGCTCTTGAACCATATTGGATGTGTGCACGTTCTAAACTCTTTGAGAGTCGCTCCTGGGTGAAACCTTGACTATCATTCAATTACAGATCTTTGGTATGGACCCGAGAGGTGATCAATTTAAAAATAGCTTCAACAAAATCTTAAGAGACACATCCAGGATTTTGAAGGTTGAATCGATGTATGAGGCGAGCATACGCTGGAAATGTTATCCAGTTTGGAAGTGGTAAACTTGTGGACCAGGCGAGGGGGTTCTAAGGGATCTCCCTCATTAAAGCGAGGGGGAGTGGGATCCCTTAAGCCCAAGTGGGAATCAGGGAGCACTGAAGGGCGGGCGTGAAGTGTGATGCTTCCGGCGGTTTTGGCGGACCGAGTCCTTTTTCCAGGGTCTACATCATCCCCAGCTGCATTAGCGTGTTGGCGTACGCCATGGGCTTGACATTCGGATGAGGCTGGAAGGCAAAGTGAGGAAGAAACCATTTATATAATTGTTAGCCAGTACTTTGGTGCTGAGGTCTCCCATTGGACAGTGTAATTCTGCATGATACTGACCACAGCAGTGAACTGGTGGAACTCTGGCTTGAGATCGGATCCCCTGAGGTGGATGAAAGCTCCTTTGTTTCCCATCTGGTCACTAGGGGACGGCGGAAGACCAGTCGTTATTGACCCGTGGCGCTGGGTCATCCAAAACGGGGCAAGGGGTTACTCACCAGTAGTTGGGTGCCGAGAAGACTGTGATGCACTTTCCTGAGTGAGTGACCTCGTAGCCCTCCGCCTTGACTTCGTGACTTCGGATGATGAAGTCCAGCTTGTTCTGATCCAGGAAACGCTCAGTCACGTCGGGCCCGAACTGGCAGCTCACCCCTCGCTTGCTGATGGATCGGCCGTTCTGCATCAAACACAGGCGTTGAGAACATTCTTTCTGGAAGTTATTGAAATAGGCTCATGAGGTTCTAGGGCAGCGCTCACCTGAGGCTGGGGGTCCGACCAGAGGAGGTCACACATGGGACCTGCGAAACAAAAACGAGTGGAAAAAAAAACCTTTGCTATAAACCCAAAATTTTTATGTCGAATAAATAGTTTATTGTACTACATATTATTTTTTTAAATAACACACAGGCTGACTGTACCTGAGTCTGGAGGCTGTCTGTTCCTCTCGATCTTCCTGAGGTCCTCCAACGTGACGCCGTCTTCACTGAACAACCCACCGTGCATCACCTGAGGTACAATAAAACCAGATCTTGACTGTTCACCACTAAAACACTTTCCGGATTTTAGCATAGCGTGTTTTAGCAACGTCCGTTCCCACATTGCGGCTCTCCCTACCAGTATTTTGCTGTTGATGCACTGCGCGAGTGGCAGCCACTGGAAAACCTCGCTGAACAGCTGGAACATCTGCGCCGTGTATTTGGCTTTCACCTCGCCCTCAAAGCCGTACATCTGGTTCATGTTGTCCGTCTCGTGGTTACCTGCGAATTGGCCATCTTAGGTTAGAAGGCGAAATGGGCCGACGTGTGTGTTTCCGCCTTGATGCCCACCTCGAAGTAGGTGAAAGTTTTCGGGGAAAAGCAGCTTGAAGCCAAACAGGGTGAGAATCACCTCCACGGAGAAAGAGCCACGATCCACAAAGTCACCATTAAACAGCTGATTTCAGCACAGTTAAGGTTATAAGATTTGAAGTTGCAAAATTGCTATCAATGCTAATCTTTAGCGCGTCAATGGCATTTCCCATTCATATTTGCATTAAGCTAGCGGGCCAATCTGAAACCAGGTTGTTTGTTTTTAACCACATAAATATTGACAGTAAACAGTTTGAAACCGAAAGAATACGTAAGGATTACTCTCCGACGGCAGGCCGTTCAACTCGAAAATGTTGAGGAGATCGTAGTACTGCCCGTGCGTGTCGCCACAAATGGTTATTTTTTCCGCCTGTTGGAAAGAAAAGAAGAATCAAGAAAGAATTTACTTATTGATCACGGGGCAAAAAGTATTTACTTTTCTATGATGGACAATTTAGACCTTTCAGTGACTTTAGACCTTAAGAAACTAAAAATGAAATTCTCACCTCTTGTAATGTGACTTCAACGAGACTTGGTAGTTTGGATAAAAGGTCTTTCACTTGCACTAAAATCTGCAAAAGACAAAAGTTCATTGCACATCTGCTTGTCTCTGTCTGCGCTTTCTAGTGTGAGCATTGCCTTACCTGATACGCGCACTTTCTGTGCAATTTCTTCTGCTCCTTGAACCAGTCCATCATTTCCTTCATGAACTTCAGCGTGACCTTGCCCTCCTCCAGCTTGGGGCCCGTGTAGTCGTCCTCGATCGCTGCGACGCGAGAGGGGCATCATTTCAGAGCAAGAACGACACACTCTTTGGATGGGGTATGTAATTTGAATTTATGTGATTTTTTTTTTTTTAAATAAACACTCATTTTGCCACTTACTCATGCTTTCAATGTCCAGCGAGTCGACGACTGACTTTTTGATCTCGTCGCTGGCGATGGCTCTCTCGAAGGCCTTTTGCTTGACGATCTTATTACATTCCTGGTACTTCATTTTTGCGTCCTTGTCGTTTGGTCGAACTCGCACTACCTGTTGTCACACGACGCATTTAAAAGTTGCTCGTTTGACTTTATTCCAGTATTGACACCCACCCAAATTTGAATCTGCTGTTACTTTAAAATTGAACAGCTTGATTTTAGTCATTATTCATCAAGATATTTCTTCAAAGAGTGCCTCAATAAGGGATTACTTGCATTACTCTTAAAGGAAGCCACGACACCGACACTTGCACGCTCGACACTTTGGCATCACGACAGGATTAGCTCATAATCCCTCTTTCAAAATGTGGAGATTAGATGAGCGTAGACCTGGCAAGGCCTTTCGGGTTTCCTTCTCTTCAGCCCACCTTACCGTCTCGTAGTCCTTGAGCGCTGCCTTGAATTTGCCCAGTGCCATGTTGGAGGTGGCCCGGCGGTAATAGCCTTTGATATAGTTCTTGTCAATATCCAGGGCCTTGGTGGCATCCGCCAAGGCGTAGCCGTAGCACTCGGTGCGCAGGTACGCCAGGCTGCGGTTGCTGTAGTAGATGGCATTGGATGGATTGAGCTCCAAGGCCTCTGAGTAGAACTTGATTGCATTTTCATAGTCTTTATCTGCATATTCAAACACAAACATTCTCAGTCAACCTGGTACATGTTGATATATTAAAAATCTAACTATCCTGCAAAGTCAATACAGTTGTCGTCTTATGGAAATCAAAGAGTGCTGTTGCTCAAAGTCTTTTTTTTGTTTTGTTTCTTCAGAGAACAAAAAGACCTTGTCATTCAAGGAATAGAATCCTATTTTTTTTAGTAAAAATAAGTATTTTCCAGAATAAAAAGCAAAATTTTATATTACTGTTGCTCGCTAATTAAAATATGACTTTTACCTTATTGAACATTTACAAAAATACGACTCTCGTTAGATTAAAAAAAACTTTAATGTCATAACATTACGGCTTTTCACCCCTTCTAAAATGATCAATTATTCTGCTCGTTCTGCATTTACGATGTTTAATTGACCTTTGGTAAAGATAATAATATTGGCGAGGAGAGAATGCCGTTGATCACATGATGATTCTGCTTATTTAACGGGAATATTCTAGCAACTTCTACGCACTGCAAGTAACGTCAATTGTGTCTTGCAAAATCTTGCAAAACAATCGGTCATGTAGTTTAACGAATCGGGGTCAAAGCGACTGTGAAGTGAACTTGACTTGCACAGGACAATGACTCACGCGGTTTAAGACGAAGTTAGCCGGAGCTAGCCGAGTGGGCTAAGCGCTTTTAGGAGCTCAATGAATGGGCTTCACGCGTTAGCCTGCCTCGCTAGCCTAGCATTACATTGACGTGGGGCTGTGATCTGCGCCGTTTAAAAAGCATTATTAACCCCCTCGACGCGATCGGCGGGGACGCTCTTGTCTGCGTTCGGCCGCTGAAGCGAGCCAACAACTTGACAGCGCTGCCTGCTCACCTTTAAAGTATTTATTGGCCTTCTCCTTGAGTAGCTCGGCATCGTTTACTCCCTCCGCCATCTTCTTCACGCTGCCGTATTCCGACGCGCGCGCCATTGACGGACTGTCGCAAAGGTCGCAAAGTAGCTCGTGGTCGAGCCTAACGAGCTTTTGTCTTCTAATGTATTTATTTTGATTAAACAAGTCAAAATATATTCTAAAACACAACTTCTTAACTAAAACTGCAATTAACAATGTTTGCCAACATTACGTAGACCACAAAACACCAAACGACGTAATACGTAAGTATTATTGCCATTATTTTTAAGCTAACGTTGATATTAAATATTATTTATGACATGAAATTGAACTAAAAACCAAAGTTGGCAGTATTTTCCTGTTGTATTTTCTGTTATAAGCCTGCAGGGAACACTACTGACGTGGAAACTTATCATTACTTCACTCAATTTCAGAAAGAATGTGAAACATCGCCTAGAACATACAAAAAATAAAAAATAAACAACGACTATAAAAAGGTGGGAACTGGTATTGTATTCGTTTATTTTTCGATTGCCCATTCAATTATATTTTAGATGTATATTTTGCTACTAACCAGTAGGGAGCACTATAGACATTCACAAGCGCCTCAGGATTCAGAGGTCAGTTGTTTTCTTTCCAAAGTGTGTGTGTGTATATATGTGTGTGTTGATTGATAGGCCCAGTGGACCGTGTGACAACCTAAAACCAAAACCAGCATTCCCCAGCTTTATTTGAGCCAAAGCATGAATTTTACATTACAAACGTCTCATGCCACACCACCAAACAAAATTATCATCATAGATATACAACACTGTACGAAAAAATTGAGAATCAATCTCCTCATCGTCTACTTGTTTTCCCAGGCATAGGTATATAGATACATTATTATTATTCAATAAATCACAACTGTCCCACCAATTACGTGTAACTGGATCATAAAACAGTGGTTAGGAATCACTGAACTAAACACAGTATCCTGTATGTGATATATGCTCAGAGTCAACCATTTAAAATGTTCTAGAAAAGTTCTAAGCATACCATTTACTAACATTATTAATTACGATGTGGCTTCTAGTGCTGTGAAATGATGCATTCAAAATAACAAAAGAACAAGCCTGAGAACAACAACCAAAAGTACTTCTTCACACATTTTTTTGGTCTTCTTCCAGGTGCCTCCAGTCGTGAGGATGTTGCTCGAGATGTTTCCTGCCATCTGGGCACAGCAGGTGACCTCCGGCCTCCGCAGATGTCAAAGTGAAGAAGACAAACAAAGCGCAGGTGCGCATCCACACAAATGCAGGCACACGTACACTATTTACAAAAGGTCAGGGGTTATTGGGCTTGAAAAGCCTTGTTTCCACCTACAGAGAAGGTCAAATTAAGTTCAACCTTAAGTATCGTATGTTCATTCTGAAATCTCACCAGAAAGGCCAAAATCGTTAATGTTGTGTACACAGGCACACACTGCCGCCTTAAAATAAGTCGTTTGCCAAAAACATAACACAAGCTGAAGCAGAGAGTCTCGCTTTTCCGCGCCAGAGCTCAGACTAATGAGAGTGGCGCCCCGGGAAGAAAAAGGCCACTTTTGATTTAAAAGTTTGTGGCTTACTTCGTTAACGAGGAGCCCATGAAAAGTTTCATAAATTACTGTGACGTAGACCAGTACGGCCCAGTCGGCTCTCCTTGCTCTGACTCACAAAGCAAATCCCGCAGTCGAGAGTAAGAGGCCCGGCAGCCAGGTGAGTCACTCCACGGTGACCCCCCAGTGATCACTCACTAACCCCGCCGTGTGAGTTCGCTAACTTTCCCCTAAGCTAGAAAAGCGATGACTCGTGTCTCCTGCCGAGTCATATAACCAGAGGTGGCAAAAGTACTCTCACTCTGAACCTAAGTACAAACTAAATATTTATATAAATATAATAAATATTTAAAAAAGACCCAAGTATGTCCAGTACTGTCTCTGTAAAAGAGGTTAAAGTTAGGCCCAAGTTTTTTTCTCGATGACATCACAGCGCCCCTTACTGGCGCGCTGACAAATTGCCCTTATCTGTGGCCATTTCTGGAACTACAGTATCAGACTTTGGCGACTGGGATGTCCCGAGAGGACTGGATACTATTTTCTTTCCCACTAAATTAAGCTTTCACGATTTCTACATTTCAAGAGGAAAAATTGATTTTACAAACCGGTAAATTGAGTTTCACGCTTGGTCACGGGACAAATCGTACTAAAAAGTATTGGTTATTTCCCACCACTTAAGACAGCATAACGGGGCTCCTGTCTATTTTACTCGCGTGTATATATAAATAGACGAAGGTGGGACAGGAGCTGACGTGAGCGCCCGCCCTACGCAAGAGTAAACGCAGACGGTGAGTGGGAGAGACGCCGTAGGAGGGAATTTGGCAAGCCGGGTTAGTGGAGGAGGAAGATCGCTCTCCTCTCCAGCGTGGAGCCTCTGGGGGGTCCTGAAAAAGTTAAACAAACATAAAGCGAGCCAGCGAACACGGAGATAGACCAAGGTCGCCGGGAATGTGAGTGACATTCCTTGGCCACCGGCCAGCGAAGGATGAGGCCTAAAGGATCGAAGGCGGTATATGTTACATAGGCCTGACGCGGAGCTGGGCGCTATTTAAGACCGCAGCCCAATCGTGTTTTCTCTTCAATCCCCCGGGGCGATTTTTCAGCGGCTTCCTCTTCTGAGCTGAAAGATAAGATGAATCTCCCCAAAGTTTACATACTTTAGCGATCCCGACTTATCTTATCGCCGGTTACGCAAGCTTAAAAACAGCCGTTATCGTGTGTTACCCGTTCTCGCTGAAACATTCAAAATATGCGGCACTTGTATAAACCGTGGAAGTTTTCCAAGTAGATCTTTCAGAAAGTTTTGGGATTAATATTTTCACAATTTGGGAAATGTGTCATATCCTTTGTAGTGTTCTAGACATGTTGACTCAGGAGAAGTTCATTAGTAATTTTTCTGGAAATCCCATCTCACCGCCATGACTACCAAATAATAAACCGAATAGCCAGCTAACATTTTAATTATGTCGGGTATTATTGTTGAGTCTCGTCTGATCAAGTAGGTCGCCAGTGAGAGCTTCAGCTTTGAAATGTAAACCATGTGTTTTTTTTTTTTTTCTCCCCGTCCAGTGGGCAGGACTTTTGAAACTAAATTTAACATAAATTAGGGAGAGGGTTTATCGTCTTCCCCGTGTGCTATTTCCTCCTCTATCGCAGACGTTGGGTTCCTGCAGAAGTCTGCATTTTTTAGGTCCCCCTTTGAGTCATAAATGAATCCATGCGGCCAACCTCCTGTTGATCAGTAAATCAACATCCTGAGGTGACACATTGCACGCTGAGCCCGGGGGGGGGGGCAGAGCACGGAAATTTCATGTAAGAGGAAAAAGAAATGTGGCACATTACCTGCCCCGAGAAGTCTGCTGCTGCCCTTTTTTTTTTTTTAATAACCTTTCCACATTTAAATCTGTTTTTAAAGCCAGTTAAAGAAAGCATAATTTTATTTCGCTCCAAGTTTTTATGGGCGAATGTTGTAAGTAATAAAATGGCTAATTAAAGATGGAGGAGGTGATAAAAGTAGATGACCAATTTCAATATATTGTTTTATAAACAGTACAGCAAATAATATGGTTATTATTAAAAAAAAATAAAGTCATGGTATGGAGTCAAGGAAGGTACCGGGACTACATTTTATTCAAGTTTACAAAAATATTAGGTTCTTAAATAAACACACTCACGCGGGGGGGGGGTGAGTCAGTCACCTCTGTCACAGAGTGGCCTTGTTATAACGAAAGGTAGAAAATGGCAGATAATTAAAGCAAATAAAAAGTAATTGCCCAGGGAAGTAAAAGCGGCCCAGATTCCTTATAAATTAAATTACGATGGAAAACAATCCTGCCAAATGAGATCAGTTCCAAGCCCGCGCTTGTGGTTATTAGCATAATCAACCACTTTATATTTCCAAGCCTTTTTATTTTACTTTTTAGTGTGCCTATGTCATCTCCCAGGATTTTTTTTTTCCGCCCCCTCATCTCCTCCTCACTTCCTTCCCGGCCAGTCACATTCTCACAGACCTCGTGCCGCTCGTCGTCTCCGTCTCGTTGTCATCGCGAGCTTTTCATGTGCACGCGAGGAACATCATCTGATGCACACCCCAAAGAGGAAATGAGAAACTCAAGCAACCATGTATGAGAATGGAACATACATGAGAAGAAGCTTGTTTTTTTTTTTTTTTTTTTCCGTCCAATTAAATTCACACTCTCGCATCCGTCACCAAGGAGCCGCGTTTTTTTGCGAGGGGTTGTCGAAACAGCTCACTTGGAGTCAGACAGGCCGCTTGGGTGTTTGTTTGCCACCACACCAAATAGTCGTACCAAAGTGCCAGACGGGCAACCGGTTAGAGCGGGAATCCCTCGGGATTACCCTTCAAAGCGACAGTGGCGCGCCGCCGGCGGGGGCCTCCGCCGATCTTTCATCTGCCCTTGCGGTCGAGCTTTTCGCACGCCGTGTTGTCGTAGCGCGTTTGTTTTACTCGCCGCGGCCTTGAGCATTGCACGCATGGTCTGAGCTTTCCCACAGAGAGGACCACTAGTGTCACGATGAGTTAGGGTGTGTGGCTCCACAAGACTACTAGGTTGTATTTTTTTGGGGGTCTATAAATTACACTTTTATTTATTTTTCCCATAATTTAGCTGAGACTCAGGTGAGCCTTGAGCTCAGACTGGCACCCCAAAGTCCAAGTTCCCTAATTGACATCAGCGCTAATGCTTCCAAAATATTTGCCAACTGTCAAAAGTCGTTGTCATGGCAACTGATGTGTGACATGGCTAGTTAAGCATGGCAAAACCGTTTTGTTTCGTATGCCAGCTGTAAGGAACAAATGCAGCTACTGTAAATATCCAGTTTCACACTGACAAACCATCCAGGATGTGGTGGCGCTGTGTGTGCGTGTGTGTGTGTGTGTGTGTGTTGGAGGCGGGGGGGTTTCCTCTTCCTGTTGTGTTACTGTTGGACTTTCCTGTCAGTTAGTATTAACTACTAATAGAGCTTCGGGTGCTTCCCAGACACTCCTAAAAGATACTTCTCTTTTTTTTTTTTTTTCTTTCTTCTTAATCTCCAGTCAGTTTGATTCCTTCCAGCGCTGTCTTAGATCACATCCTGTGCACTTGGGTGGCCAGCAATGGAGATGAGAGAGCAGGTAGACGAGTAGAACACGTGTTCATCAGATGCGACGTGATTGTTTCCTCCGCTCGTCTCGTCGAGTGTGTGGGAAAGATGAGCTGTTTGTTGTTGAGGTCTTTTGGTCATGTCTTTTGTCATGAAGAATTTGGGTGACTTCTCACATCTGCGGGAGATGAAGTCGACTCGTTTTCATCAGATTACTACTTTTGGATGTGTAAACTCAACTGTGGCCACTCCCCCCCCTTTGTTTATTTAGACAGCGAGCGCCAAAGTGCTGCCCGGCGGCATTACCAAGATGGCTGCCAAATGGCGGGCTTGCGCCAAACATCATCTTGAATTAACTTGACCGCATCGTTTAGAGAGATGTTTGATTTAAAGTGGGGATGGGCGAGGCTTTGGTCTCCAGGGACGCATTTGGCTTAAAAAAAAAACACAAAGAGCGGCCAGGCTAGTCATGAGCTAAATACACAGCGCCGACCACCAAATCTGAAGTTTATGACGGCTGCCCTAAATCGCTCATGTTGGAACAAGAACACGTTTGATTTTGAATGATTGATTAACTCATAAAGGTCAAGAACGGATTTAGTTCATCCATCCGTTATCCATCCGGCCGGATTTAGCGTGATGCTAAATTCAGACTTAGCGAAATGTCGCGCTAACGTAGCATTTTGAGTCGCTCCGTTGCGCACCTATGAAGCGAACGTTAAGTCGGAATTTGTTGGATTCGAAAATGACGACTTTAATCTAGACCGCGATGGAATAGCGCCAAGAGGAATAACTTCATTTTCCCTCGTGGCGTCCCGATCACAGGAAGTGGGCGTCGAAGGATGACTCAGTGCGTGTACTTTGACCTCCAACGCCCACGACAACACCCTGACACCCCCACCCTCTATAATTAACCGACTCCCCCTCCCCGTCTGAACCTCTTGATGCGCGACCTCGGAGGAGAACGCGGCCCGGGATTATGGCGCTGATGACTCATAGTGACGTCCCCCCACCCCTCCGCCCTTTCTCTGGTAGGGTGGGGAACAGGGGGTCCCGAATCCCCACCGCTTGTTGCAAAATTTGGGGTGGTGGATTTAAACATTGAGAAACGCATATGCAGCTTCAAAGTGTAGTGGAAAGAGGAATGTGGTGTCGATTTGGGAATTCAAAGCTAGCAGGAAGGAGGGGGGGGGGGTGAAGTAAACCCCTGCCGAGTCTTCTTTTGCTTATTAGTTTTATTCCCTGGAACCTACCATCATCTTGCTCCAAAACTCTGCTCTTGGTGTTTTTTTTTTTTGTGTGTCTTTGTGATCCCCACAAGATGGCACCAAATCAAGTAAAAGTAGTATCGGTGTCAAGGAAGTCTTTTATGATCTTTGTCTATCCACACATGCAGGTTAAGATCAAAAAAGGAAGATCAATGATCTCCAACCAAAGATCTAGAGTGGACCTGTCACTCGTTGAGGATTTGTTCCAGATATGCGGTCCTTAAAGTCTTAAAGATGCTTCTCTCTTTGTATTGTTTTGCCCGTTGCCCCGGTTACCAATAGGGCCGCTACCAAGTCCAAACTCGTGTCCATATATCATCATCAATCACTTCGAGTCTCATCCGAGGATGGCTTCAGTCGGATCCCACTTTGAGCCCTCTCAGAGCGGACGATGTGAAGATCCAGATGTAATTGGTACCTTCCCTTTTTTAGCGAACATTTCTCTCTCACCCCAAGTGAGTCAGAGGAGTTTGTTTTAGAAGCACTCAGGCATACTTTCCCTTTGTACGTCTTTGTCTTTGAAGAGTTTCTCCTCCTTGTGTTTTTACACCGACAATAATGATGAAGGCAAACTAAATCCTCGGACAGGAACATTAAGCCCGTATGCGAAGCGTCTCCAGGGCGCATCCGTGTGTGGTCTTTGGGTTCCATCTCACCCTCATTGGAGTTCTCTGCCCCCATCGGCTGCCACGGTTCAAAATGGTGCCTTCAAAGAGCTGCCAAGCTTTTTGGGCCACAGACGTTTGCGAGAAAACTCAAAAGAATAGAAATGCGATGAGACCCCACGATAGAGGTAAACTGCAGGTGTGAGCTACATCAATCACGGTAATGATAATAAACTAAAGCTAAAAAATAATAATACACGCACCTGCCATAATATTAGCAACACATTGTTTGGCAATTCTCTGGCAAAGTCTTCTCCTGACCATCTGGGAATTGAGTGGCCGAGTGAATTATTATCGTGTTGTTTTGAAGCAAGCTCAAAGCATTCAGGAACGATTATTTTTTTTTTTTTGTTAGCCACCTGTAGCATCAATAGCCACGGGCAGGCAGCTGTATGCAGCAAGACATCAAAGTGCGTTTTTAAGGTTGCACGCGAGCGGGAGTGACTCGACGCCGCTTAGCTTGGGCATCATCACGTCGAGTCACCAGTGGTGACACAACACCTGCTTGACTCGGATTACGTGGAAACACTTGAGATTTAAGTGACCCCCCCCCCCTGATGTTCTCCACATGCGCGGGGTAGGCTAGTTGTCAGCAGTTTTTCAGCCACCCCTCATCAAAAGCCAGGAAACGGCTTCTGAGAAATGAGCGATGCCTTCGAGGATGAGCCCACTTGTGTTCGCTTGCCCTCCGGGAGCTTTCCATTTCCACCGTGACAGATTTACATGAGCCTCTTCACGTTGCCACGCTTAGTCATCACATGGGAGTACAATTTCAATGTTGTCGTTCCCCCCCCTTAAGCCCCGCCTCCTAAAAAAAAAATGCTTGTTTTGCTTGTTGTGGTTTGTTAATGATGCCTTCTTGTCCTTGTAACATTCCAATTACATCTACCCTGCCAAGGCACCACAGAACATCATGAACCTCAGGGGAGGGGAGGGTAACAGTTAAAAGCTGGCAACATACCTCGTCTTGTTTAGTTTGAATTTGTTTATCGTCCTCAAAAGTGTTGGCCCGCTCCTGAAGAATAACTCCAGCTCCTTTTTAAACAAGACGGCACAGATCGTCGTTAGCCAAATTATGTAAGTTCCGCGGGGGGTTATTAATGTCAGTGGGTTCAGTGTTTTTTTTTTTTTTTTTCACACCCATGTTTCATTTTCCATGTAGTCACAGCCCCTAAAGTCTGAGCCGTACCAACGGGTCCGGACCTGCGCTCGTCATTCCCAATCCCGCCTCATGGGCTGCCGGTAATCCTCACCCATTTTAGACGCATAGGTGGGGCCCCATTAGGAATGAGGTGCACACACGTTTAAAATTTGGCCGTGGCGTGCGTCCAAAGATTCGGTGCCAAGAAGGCACATCTAGGAATGTTAGCATTAACCGGGTTCGGAAATCCAAATGCACGGCGAGTAAAAAAAAACAACAATGTAGCTCAACACATACACAAGTACACTTGTAAAATCAGTGTTTATTTATTTTTGTATATTTACAAAATCTTGAATTATGCAGCATGTTTTTGCTTTATTCCTAAAATACCTCTTTGGAACCCGTCCTCGGATTTCCGAAAGGCACATTTTTGTGCTCTTTCTGTAACGCCCTTAAGTGCCATTAGATGGCGCTAAAGCCCTGACTAATAAAAAAATAGTAATAGAGTCAAAAGAAATACGTGATACATCGCAACTTGGGAGGTCTCGTTATTGCTTGACGAGGCGCTGAACATTTTCAGTGCAATTTAAAAAAAAAAAAAAATCCTCTGTAAGGCATTTATTTGAATGAATTACTATTCGGGTGTTTTGTTATTCATAGGTTGCGGTGTATTTACAGTTGAATTTTTCGGGTTGCGTCATAATCTTCACAATTAGTCTAGTAAAGGGGGGATGACTATAGTGCAAAAAAAAAAAAAAAGAAATTTCAGATAAAAGACAAGCCAGTAATAGAAACTACGGCGACAACTTAAGTCTATTTGCGACCGCACGGAAAAAGCTTCATTTGTCTAAGCTGACATTCATTCATAGAAAGCGACCAAAGATATCAGAAAACATTTTAAACAGACGGAAAAGCAAAGTCAAAATCAGTCGGAGGGAGTTTCTCTCATCCCTCGTGCGCCGTCCGTGCCTGCTGTCCTTTGTAAACACACCTGCCGCAACGGGAAAACCCCGAGAACAACAGCAGCTGTTTTCCATGCTTCCAGCTACATGACCTCGGTGGCAAACATCTCTCGTCCCATCCGCGTCGCCCACGTGACACTTGTCCGTCCCGAAATAAATAAAAAAGTATACACAGTAATGACATCAATGGAAGGCGAATCACGCTGCAATTCCAACATGGCTGACTTGTTGTAGCTCCTGCTCGTATCTCCTTTTCACCATCAGTGTTCCCAAAGTGAGCTTCTTCCGTGTCATTTCCAAGTCTTGCCATTTTTTTTAGCTACACTTGCAGGATTTGACAATCATGTTAGAAAGCTGCTCCACCTAAAATCCAAAAGAACCCGTTAAGAACAACGCTAGGGTGTTGAGGTACGTTAAAAAGCGTCGCGCGGACTGACCTTGTGTTGCCTGCCGACGTAGTAGAGAATCGGAAGGGGCTCCAGCGCCTGGGGGACGCAGCACGGCTGGGCCGACGCTCCCGGGTTGTGGTGCTTGTACAGGGCCAGAATCTGATGGCAAGGGAAATTGATTTCTACGGCGCCGTTCAGCCGAATTTTTTTTTAAAAACGTCTCTAATTGCCGATTTTTTCATTTGCAGAGAGATGAGCAATCACGAGGGAACAGCTTCTGCCGTGGCTTCCTACCTGTGAGTATTTATTCTCAGCGTTCCAGATGTAGGTGCAGGATCCCATGCAGTAGTTGGCGTGGTAACCGGTCGGCCGGTGGATCCACTTCCAGCCCAAGTCTTTCCTGAAGTCGATGTAGAGGCTCCTCACGCAGCAAGTTTCGGTCTGACTGTATTAGAAACAAACGCTTATTGTAAGATTTGATTTCGCAACTTTTTTTTTTTTTAAACTCGGTAGGACAACTTACGCCGAGCAGGTGTCTCGCGTGTCCGTCGAGCGTCTTTTCCGCGAGCTAAGCTGGCCGCTGACGCTTTGTGGGATAGACATGGTCAAGAGGAAAGGCGGCTGCTGGGTCATCTGCTTTAACATTCCGATGTCGCTTCGGTCGCCGTCGATCCCCGAGATGGAAAAGCTAAAAGTGGCGTCGGGGCTCGTCCGGCTGCATTCGCAGAAGAGACGAAGTTCGAATCCCTGCTTGTCCTCTGCCGAGACAAATATTCAGATCTAAATTTGCCCTAAAATTGGCCAATCGAGTCAAGCCGTGTCTCAAACTGACCTTGGCCTAGGAGCCAGTCCCGTAAAGTCTCGGTGACATCAAACGAGAGCCACTTGTCCCTCCACTGGTTGGTGATGAAGCGGGACCCCAGGTATCGGGCCGCCGGGCCCACGCCACGGTACAGCTCCACTCGTTCCTCGGTGAATATGGTGGGCTGCTTGATGAGCATCCGCAGCTCGGCCGTGGTCAGCAGGCGACCGTCTCCAACGCTTTTGCGAATATCCGAGATGTTGAACGATAGCGAGACGTTTCTGGAGTTCTTGATGTTCTCCGTGTAGTTATGTTCTGCCGGATTGAGAAGAAAAAAAAAACGGTCCGTTTAATTACAGTGTACGATCCCCGATCAACGTGAAGTCCAGTAACAATGGGTTCAAGTAACACGGTTATATTCATCTGCCCCGTCGTGATCGAAGATTCATGTGTTTATCTTATGATGTTCGCTGAAGGGTTGAAATGTGCGCATTACATAACGTAACTGTTTTTCATCGCCAATGTCTTTCCCAGCTGCGCACACACATTAGCAAAATTGAATAAGCGCACGCTTGCCGAGCGTAATGGCGGCCAAATAGGAATCGATTACACAATGGTAAAGAAAGAGGGATTTGTTTTCATACTTTTATTTTTTTTGGCGGGTGGGGGGGCGACCCTTATTCCTCCCTGCTTCCCCTCAGAGGCCGACGGAATACAGAACCATACAATAAATCAGGGGTGTCCAAAATGTGGCCCGTGGGTCAGTCACCTATATGTTTTTTTTTTTAATTGGCCAACAACCTTAGGCCCGCCCCTTTAAATTTCATGTAAACAAAATTTGGCTAGGTAAATGCTAAGATTATTTAAAACTAAATAAATAAATGCTAAGATTATTATTTTTATTTATTTTTTATTTTACCAGTGATGACCTACATCATCTTGAATTGTGCGCCTCCCTCTTTTGCCCATTTTTCTGCATGTCTGCAAGTTGGACACCCCCGCCATAAATTTAAATGGATGAAACTAAGCAGAAATGGGTGACTCTGGAAGGCAGAAGAAGACGAATGTATGTGGGATTAGTAGTGAAGTAAAGGAGGGTTGCAAAGGTGGGTGGGAACGGGGGTGGGGGGGTTGGAATGTTTATCGATGCTGCTTGGTCTTGGCCCGCGCCCCGAATCCTCTATTTTGCTTGCGAATGCCAAAGCTATGATTCTCCCCTCTCCTCGTTTCACGCATACTTTCCGGACTTGGAATCGGAGCCGTACCACAATCGCAGGTCCACGTCTTGTGCAAGACTTTTTACCAGAATTTGCGCTGGCGCTCTGACACGAACAGTCCAGAAGGCCCGAAAGAAACCGACGGCTCGTGAAGGGAAACCAGATGACATTTTGGCAGGCGCCGCCCTTGCCGGAGGAGAAAGCGAGCGATAATTGAGTCAAGTGAGATAAATGTGTCAAGGGTTAGAGAAGTGAAGTGAAACAGGAAGTGAAGTCACTTCTACTCAGAAGACCGCAGTCCGGTCTTCACTTCTACTTTTTAATTAACAAATCAGACCTTTGATTGAACTTCTCCCGTCACATGACTTGTCGTGCACTACTCTCTCTTACTTACACATATGTGCCAAAAAAACAAAACTAACAAACACATGCACACACATGCACACAGGTGCTTGGGGAGGGAGGTTGTGAGCACTGATCCGCAGGTAAGCCGGGGGACAGCTGTTGTGACAGGCAGGCATGCAGCTCTGTAATTACCAGTGGAAAGAAATAGATTCCAGCAGGCGGCTCCACCCTCACCCATCACCTCACCCCCTGCTCCCCTATTCACTCCCAGACATCACATAGTATGATATCTATGCCAAAAAAAAAACATTCTTTTCATTTTTTGCATTTTCCTTGTGTTCACACCCACTACGGCGCAAACAAACCTTTTTTTTAAATGCATTAATACCTACACTGTTTTTGTAATCTAATAAAAATAATGTTTAATGAGCTTAGTAACAACTGGGAAGCACGAGATGTATCTTCTGACTAGGACTAGAAGGATAATATATATATTTTTTTTTTTACAGAAGAATCCTGAACTAAAAAAAAAAAAGGAAAGGGCCGTTGAAAACATCCTGGAGATGGAATGAAAGCGGACTTAGTCTACGCCGCGAGCAAGAGGTGAGTTCTCAAATTAAAGTAATGGCTGCCGTAATTATCTTTTGCATTTTGGGTAGGACGCGTTTTGTTTTCATTTCTGCCGGCTTCCTTGTTTTTCAGTCCTGTCGCTTCTCGATTGCCGACGTTCATTTTCACACCACAACTTGCAGAATCATGAATTTGCTTGGCTTGATAAAATACTAGATTTAGAAAATCCTTATTTGTGTAGTCTCATAAAAAAACAAGACAAAGTGGACGTTTTGCTAAATCCGACTTGATCTGAGTCCCACGCCCTCCCCGTGTTGAAACACAAACTAAAACGATTACATCCTGAAATTCGCATCCCTGAGAATGGTGTGTGGAAAGTGTTAGTCATCCAGTAAAAAAAAAAAAAAATTGGAAAAAAAGGGAGAGTTGATGAAAAGAACAGAGAGACGTTAGCTGGTGTCCCACGCCCGTGTTTTTTTTTTTTTTTTTTTAAACAATTACAAAATATTCCTCCTCACGTCCTCTCATGCGGCACACGAGAACCAAAAGGGTTTGTTTGAAAAGGAAGCCGGGCCGAGGCTTGTTCTCTGGCATTCCGCTCTCCACGGGCACCGGACCTGAGTCACCCTTGAGATCTCTGCGGCCATCAGCCCGCCTTCCTTCCTGCCAAGCTAGCCCGTCACGCTCGCCAACGTGCGAGCGCGCTGATAGCCCGCTCAGGAAGCCCGGCGAGGAGGAGGAACGACCCGGAAGGTTGAGGGCCGAGAAGTCGAGTAGTAGTTATCTCTACATTCTTTCCTTAGTCCTCGCCAATTACAAAACGTCTTTGGTGATTGACAATCATGGAAAGAGTCCATAAAAAGCCGTGATGGAGAGCAAGTGACAGGATATGCGAGGGAGAACCTGACGCTCGAGTTACAGGAAACCCAAAATCCCTCAGGAGAAAATGAAAGGGGGAATGAAACCGGGTGAAAGAGTGCACGTCATGTCTTCATTTCCCCACTCTGCTCTTTTCCATTCGAGCCCTTGCGAAGAAAAAAAAAAAAAGAGCTCATTTTTTAAAAGCGCCTTTGTTTTCCTTCTGGATGGAGGTTTTCGTTTGAAGTGGTGAAGGGAGGCAAAAGTGGACGCGCCATGACGCATACAAACAAAGGAAGATGTGTTTATGGTCAAAGATTGTGAGGCCAGATGCTTGGTGGTGCTAACATGTCGAGCGTGTCATCATGTTGGGTGGAGATCAGAAGATCCTTTATGGGCCAAATTGCGCTTGAATCGTCGCCATCTCACATTAGGTGCTTGCGTTGAAATGCGAATATTCGACCAGATGCTCCATGATGATACTTGGAATCGTTTGAGCACATTTTTGAACATTGATAAGACAATATTTTTAAGTTCCCTCGGCACGTGTGTGGCAGGATGAGGCAAGAACTCAATTTTCCGTTACGCAATCACAAAATAATTTAAAATGGACAGTTTTAAATCAAATTTATGTGAGATATTTTAGAGGGCACTATATAGAGCAAATTTTCTTTTATAATCAAAACAAGGTGCAAAAGTAAATTTCGAGATAAATGGTCAACTTGTAAAGTCATGTGGTTGAAGCTAATTCGAATTTCAAGTCATTCGGAAACTTTAGCCAAGCGAATCCCTCGTCCCGAAACTTTTGTCCGTCAGTCGTCTTCGATGAAGACCAAGAGGAGGGTTGTACTCACTGGTCATGTTAAACTTGTGCAGCACCTTGGCAAAGTACTCCTCCTCCTCTTGCTCCGTGGAGATGTTGGTCTGGCTCTGGGCCTGCTGCTCCCTCAGCATCTCCTTGGTGCTGTTGTAGAGCGACATCAGCGTGGAGGGGATCTCATCCTCGTCCCCCTCCTGGTCCTCCTCGGGCTCCTTGGGTAGACGCAGCTTGCTGAGGATCTGACTCCTGATGGCTTCGATGCGCTTCTTCTTCACCATCTCTAAATCCAGAGTCTTGCACGTGGACATGCTGCTCCCTCGGGCTACCGTGTAGACGGCCACCGCGATCAGGAGGGCCAGCTTCATGGCGCGCCGCTGGAGATGTGCCTCGGCCGAGTCCCGCCTCCGCGCTTCCCTCCCGGCGGGCCTGGAGACCTCGGATGAAGTGATTCACAGGTGGAACGGGGCGGCTGACGCAAGGTGTTTACCCTCAAGGGGGGGGAGAACAATTAAAGCAGTGTGGAGAGTCTCTGAGGTTCTGGACTGTGAATGGCTCCTAACATTTGGGTCTTCTGAAGGGCGGGCTGCTGGAAGCCCCTGACTCAGCAAGGCCGCTGGTAGCACAATGACGCGTGAGCTGTCAAAAGCCTCGCACTCACACACAAGCAGACTCCAATATTTGGATAACCTCTACTCGGACCTTCTCCTTGCGGACGGCCGCCCTCCCTCCATGTGTCGTTTTAGTGTCGTCGGGCTCGCCAGGCAGTTTCTCTTCACATGTTCTTTTCAAAAACACTCAGCCAAGCAAAAAAAAAAAAACACCACTTCCTCTGCTCTTCAACACAACCCGGGGACTCTGATGACCAAAATAGGGAGCCCAGAAATGGCCGCTCGGACAAGCTAGTTTGTTTTAAAAGTCACTCACAAGCTGGCATGGAGGTCACCACGGAGCTTCTCCCTTTTCTGAGCAACAAGCATGTGACCTGGCCGCAGCTTCACGTACATCCTCCGTGGCAGTGGCTGAAAAAAATGCTCGTGCCCCGAACTTGAACACACCTTCTCTTCCAGACTCAGCAGCACCTCTGGGGGTATGGGGGGGCGTCCGTGCGTGTCCTCCGTCTATCCATGCGTTTGGCTTTCACCTCCGTTTTGTTACATCTCCGCCTCCCCGTGACACGGTTCCCTCTACACGCCTCTTTTTTCTTTTTTACAAAAGGGGGGGGGGGGGAACAACTTTCTGCCTCTGTCACAACTTGCCTGTGACAAAGTGATTTGTAGGATCTTAGCTCAGCTAACTTTTCACCCCACCCTCCGCCTCCTCTTACTCTCGAAGCCTTTTCTGGTTCCTCGTCTAATCGAGCGCAGAGCTCTCCGCCCAGGAAATGAGGCTAACCGTTGCAGGGTGAAACATCTGCTCTGCTGTCTGCTGCCTTCTAGCGCACAGAGGACTTTTTAATGAATGCTTGGCATTAAGCGTTGGCATGGGCTGCCCACACCAGGTTTGTCTGTGGGTCAGCCTCATGACTGACAGGTCAACAAGCTGTGCACAGCGCCGGCGTCACAGCGACTGACCACCACATTTAGCCCATGCCTGTGAAAGTTCAACGTCTGCCAGGCCGGAGAGCTTAAAGGCCCCGATCTAAGAGCTGGAGCTTTCCGGAGCGATGATACCGCTTCATCTTCTTCTATTGGTTTTGACTTTGACGTAGGTTTTCCGCCTACAAGTCGAGAAAACAAGCCACTTTTATCCATTTGAGTTGTAAATGACCCATAAAAGTAACCAGTGAGCATTTCATAAAGTGATTCATCACGGAAGCAGAGCAACTCAATCGACTTTGAAGGACATGCTGTGACCGCCTGGGCCTCCGCCACCGTTTGATGTGGCACTTTGTGGAGGCAAGGCCGGTCTGGGCTAGCTTCCTTTTCCCATGAGTGTCACTTGTCATCTCGCCACTGTTGAAGAATGAGCCATTCATCGGAGGCCGACACTGAAAGGGGATCTTTAGCGGCGAGGTAGGCGAGACCAAATCCCCTAAAACAACCACTGTAACACAAACTGAAAGACAAAGATCAGACACAACATTTCCACTGAGTCAACAGATGATGCGTGCCAGTAAACAAATCACTGCCTGTCTGTCCCATCGAAACCATGTGTGATGATAGAATTTTTAAAAATAATATTGATATAATGATATTAGGTATAATTAAGTCTTAACTGTCTTTTTAGAAAACAATTAAATAGATCTATAACATTTAGGACATCCACACAACAATGCCTATCAATTTTTACAGTGAGGACAACTCACTAAAAGTATTTAATTATCGGTTGCACATAATTCAAATGTGGAAAATTGGTGAAATGTTCTGTTCTTCTCATTAAAAATATTAAAATAATATATATGTTGGTTTAATAAGAATATCAATATTATTATTATATGTTGGTTTAACACATATATTAGTTATGTGGAGGCTATTTACTTGTTAGATTTAATCAGTTGTTTTTGTGTACGTGTGTGGTCATATGCTGCCCCCTAGTGGAAGAAAAGCAAAACGATGTTTTCGAAGCTCCGTCAGTTTGCCGTCTGTCTCCATGGTTACCACGCAAACAACGACATGGTTACGCCTCTTGTCGCGCATTCTGCGTTGTTTCTAGGAAGCAGCCCCCCCCCGTCTCCAAACGCTGTCTGTTTGTCACTTTTTTTTTTTTTTTTTAGTGTCTGCATTGACGGAGGCGAAGAAAACTTATTCAAGTGTCTGAAGGACGTCGAGAAGCGGACGGTGCAGATAGTGAAGGCCGCGATCATCTCACCGCTGAGTCGTCCGTCCATGGTGAGTGCACATTTAAACCTTGTCCGATCTATATTGGCCATTATATGTGTCTGTTATTGCAATCCATGAAAAGTCCTTAAATTAAAAAAAAATAAAAATCCAGACTGCATGGTGTAAAAAAAACAAATTGACAAGGGAACCGACATCATGTAATATTGTTAGTTTCCAAAATTTCAATTATTGATCTTATCAATACACCGAGATCAATTATGCCAACATTTTAATCACGTTTTTCCTCCCTCAGTCACTGCCCAATGGAGAAATACGAGAAACTGGCCAAAATCGGAGAAGGCTCTTACGGCGTGGTGTTCAAGTGCAGAAACAGAGACACCGACCAAATTGTGGCCATCAAGAAGTTTGTGGAATCCGAAGACGATCCCATGATCAAGAAAATTGCGCTGAGGGAAATTCGCATGCTGAAGGTGAGCGAATGACCTGGTGGTTGACCTTACGTAGTCCGCCTTGCTTGACGGCGCGTCTTCTGCTTGTCCTGCAGCAGCTGAAACACATCAACCTGGTCAACCTGCTGGAGGTGTTCCGCAGGAAACGACGCCTCCACTTGGTTTTTGAGTTCTGCGAGCAAACGGTCCTCAACGAGCTGGAAAAACACCCTCGAGGGTGAGCGATGAGCAAATTTTTTTTTTATGATTTAGTTCAAATCATTTTACCCCGGCCCGAAAGCCTTTAAAGTCAAAAGTCTGGCCGCCGCTACGTCATGAAGGTCACTGGTTATCTCATCGTTTGCAACCTACACTCGAGTGTGCACGGAAACCCGTTTACGTAAACTGACGTCACCTAACAATCAGCTGCTTCAGACGGCCTGACCTTTTTTTCCTCCACGAGGCCACGCGGCAGAAATCGTAGCCACTCTTAGATGGGCTGAGGGTCACCATGACAACGGCATTGGATATACTCTATCAATATTTCCATATCAGACATCAGTAAAATTTTGTTCCATGTCGATGCTGAATAAAAGTTGGGCGTCAATGTGCTCTCCTTCCACAGTGTTCCCGAGGCCCAGCTGAAGAGCATCGTCTGGCAGACGCTACAAGCCGTCAACTTCTGCCACAAGCACAACGTCAGTAAAATCTACCTTATGATATGCGTTATGATTTTTTTTTTTTGTTACCCTACAATTTAATTTAACTTCTTATTAGCAAAGATGGGAGTCATCACATTGAGCAATTTAAGTCTTACTCAAGTCATGTGACCCCAGCTCAGGTCATTGGCCAGTGTGTGTATAAAAAGTGTGTATGTTGCGCGGTGTTGAGTGTCGGCGCTAAGGTGAGCCGTGCCTCGTGTTTGTGTTGCAGTGCATCCACCGCGACGTCAAGCCCGAGAACATCCTCATCACCAAGGCCGGCGTCATCAAGTTGTGCGACTTTGGCTTCGCTCGCATTCTCAGTGGGTCCATCGCGTGTCTGTGTGCGCGGGTGTGCGTGCATTTACCGACCCTCATGACTTATTCAGCGCCGCCTCCTCGCTTTCAATGCTTCGCCCCGAGTCAATTAGCGGCGACCAGGCGAGCCGTCCCGTGTTGGGTTTCCATATGTGCTGTCACGCTCGGGAGGCCTTGTAATCCCTCCACAATCTTGTCTTATTTAGTGCTCACCATGAACATAAGCTCACGTTGCCCGTCAAAGCAGGCGTTCCAAAACGACCTCCCAATCACGCTATTCTTTTTTTCCAAGATCACATCTATCCCAAAAATTTGAGAAGATCTCACAAACGTTTTATGTGTCTTCTGTGGTCTTGTGCGCTCAGCGGGCCCAGAGGACGACTACACGGACTACGTGGCGACCCGCTGGTACCGGGCCCCTGAGCTACTGGTCGGGGACACTCAGTACGGCCCCCCCGTGGACGTGTGGGCGGTGGGCTGCGTCTTCGCCGAGCTGCTGAGCGGGAATCCTCTCTGGCCGGGGAAGTCCGACGTGGACCAGCTCTACCTCATCCGCAGAACTCTCGGTACGCCGCTAAGATTCCGCACGTGAGGCCGCGAAATGACCTTTACGATTTTGGTCGCAGGGGATCTCATCCCTCGACACCAGCAGGTGTTCCGCTCCAACGTTTTCTTCAGCGGAGTCAGTATTCCCGAACCTGACACCACGGTACGAGTCACGTCTGCGGCGAAGCTTTGTTTTAAAGCGCGCCGATGTTATCATTCTTCTTCTGAATAGGAAACTCTGGAAAAGCGATTCTCTGGCGCGTCACCCCTGGCTCTTCAAGTCATGAAGGTATGTCCATATTTTCCACACTCCCTGGACTGGTCGCACACATTCCCATTTGGACGATTTCGTCTGAACCCGATAATCCAATCAATGTCCTTGATACCGATTCGTGTACCGTTCTATTTATTAGTCTTTGTGCGTAGGCGTGCGTGGTGATGGATCCCTCGCTCAGGCTGTCGTGCGAGGAACTGTTGGCGCTACCTTACATCCACGAGGAAGGCGGCGCCGGCTGGCCCCGCGACGCCGAACAACGGCCCCCGAGACGCCATGACAAAGGCGCCCGTCGCAGACAGACAGGAGTGAGACTCGTAAAAATACACCAAGGCTTCTCAAAATGTTTCAGTCCAGGAAACACCAAAATCCAACTTCTGATGACCTCATTTCTCTTTGTGTGTTTCTAGGCTCAATACTTGCCCCAGTTAACCAACAGCAACATGTCGCCGGCGCCGGATGTCAAGAAGCCCACGAAGCACAAATATCACCTGCCCAACATTTAGCCAATAACCAGCAGACATTTTGTGTGGGAGTGGCGGTTCGGTCCGGTAACGCTTACGACACCAAGCTGTAGTTTTGAAAATTATTTGTATAGTTATATAGTATATATATATAGTTTTCAAAGTAAACATTATCATCTTTATAAAAGCAGATTTCTCAATAGATGGCGTACCTAATTAAGTGTCCTGCTCCATTCATGTGCTGCCATTTTGTTTGGAGCATAACGTTTCCAAGTCATTACTTGTGAGATTCCAACTTTCCTTAAAAATAGACTCATTTTGCGTTCCTATAATAAGTCTACACACATCAGGATCATGACGAAAGATTTCTCTGAGGACCCAACAAATTTGACAATCGGGATAAAGATGACTAGCCGTTAAGGATGCGCCCGGCCGGCGTAGATCTCAGCGCGGCGTGGCGATGATCTGGTGTCGTCGCGGTGTGTTGGCGAAGCTGCTGTACTCCGGGGTCAGGTCCAGGCTGTCCGGACCGCCCGGGCAGGAGAAGCTAAAATGTTGCAGCAGGGACACCAGGAAGATGAACAGTTCCATGCGAGCCAGAGACTCCCCCACGCAAGCTCGTTTTCCTGGAAAGACAACTTTTAAAAACATTTAAAAAAAAAAAATCGGACACCTAGAACCACACATACCAGCTGAAAAGGGCATAAACGCCGGGTTCTTCTTAAAGTTGCCGTTGCGGTCCAGGAAGTGTTGCGGATTGAAGGACTGGGGCTCGGCCCACTGCGTCTGGTCTTTCAGCACAGAGTGCAACAGTGGCACGATGATGGTGTTCTGTTGACGACCCGACATTCAAACAATCGGAACCCACCTTGAGGATTGTGGACTGCACGGCGAGGACTACCTTGGGAATGGTGTAACCTCGGAAGGAGACGTCCCACAGCGTGTAGTGCGGCAAGCTGAACGGGACAATGTCCAGAAAGCGTTGCACCTCGTGGATGACGGCGTCCGTGAAGGGCATGGACTTCCTGTCCTCCATGTGGACGCAGCGCTCTCGGCCAATAATGGTGTCGATCTCCTGCTGCATTTTCTCTGTGCAGGATAATCCGAAAAATAACAAACACAATTTCTAGTGTCAATCTAATCTGTGTCCATTTTCCTCGCTATTTATAGACGCACCAGAAAATCTCAAGATCATGATGACAGGTAAGAGAACTTCTCGTTACCCTCAAAAGTCATTTCAAACTTGTCATCAAAGAACGCAGTCTTTTGGATTAAAGGTCAAACTCCTTCAAGAACCAAGAAGTGTCCCAACTTTTTTTACAGATCATATTTTTGCGGGAGCCTGAACCTTGTATTTCTGGATTTTTGATGAGCACGCTGAGAGCATATCGCATGGTGGAGCCCGTGGTTTCGGTTCCCGCCAAGAAGAGATTCATGACTGTGGCCACCAGGTTCTCGTAGAAGAACTCTGTGGACTCGTTGTCCTTCTCCTGCGGGAATAAATGTAGTCAGAAGCCCATTTGTTGTATTCGGTCCTTTCTGACCTGTTGGATGCGGTTGAGGAAGCAGTCGATGTAGTCTCGAGGTGGCGCTGAGGGCTCGAGGGAGTCTTGGTGCTGCTGGATCTTCTTCTTGATAAAAGATCTTATCACCTCCATGTGGCCAAATACCTTGTGCTGTCGACCGGGAAGGTGCTCGGTCAGCCATGGGAAAACGTTGTACATCTGTGGAAGGAGACGGTTTAAATACTTAACATTAAGTACATTAAGAAAAAAATTGATATCGAGTTTTCGGGGGAGATTTTAAAATAAATGTGTGTTTTTTTTCCAGGGGATATGCCAGTGTCACCCACCTGCCCAAGAGGGCTGGCCAAAAACTGCACCATTTCCGAAATGATGGCCAACAGCCGCAGGAAGTCGTCGTCCTCGTAGTCGAAGCGTTGGCCAAACACCAGGCAGCAAATCACATTGGACACACTGCAGCTCAGCAGGAACGAAGGGTCAAAGGGTGCAGCTGCAGAGGGTAAATAAAATAAGGCACTGAGGGAAATGCAACAACATGGATTTCACACGCTGATGACATCATCAGAGGCAAACAAGTATGCAAGGAATGCATTTGTTTGTTTTTATTCCAGATGGAGAACCACGCAGTCAGATTTTCACAGAGTGGAGCTCCAAAGGGACCTTTTTGAGTCTCAATGTGGACCCTCATGTGTTGGCTCTCCTCTTGGATCCATTCCTCCATTCCTTTGCGACCCATTCCGAAATCTCGGAGTGTGGTCAGGGTGAAACGGCGCAGCTGACGCCAACGCTCGCCGTTTGAGATGCCCAAACCTGAAAAAAGAAAAAAAACAATCATTGGAAAAAGTTTTTTTTATCAGGCTGTTTTGAGGTAAAAATATTTTATTTATGTCAAGCATTTATTTCCCTTTAGAAATCTTTTGTTTACATTAATCATGAAGCTATTTGTAAATACTAAAAAATGCCACAAGATGGCAGCAAAACACTTTTTCAAGTGGACAATACAATAACTTAAACCTCCTCCCCTCAACTCAAACGTCCTTGGCACCAAGATGCCACAAGATGGCGCTAACTAAAGCAACAGTTCATATTTTGAGACTATTTCGGGATGAAATTAAACCTATAGTGCAGCCCTCACCGTAGCCCTTGGTGGCTTTGACGAGAAAGGGCAACTGCATTCTGCCGGTGAAGTCATCGGCCTGATCCACCAACGCCTCTTTGACGGTCTCGTAACCCACCAGGACCACCGTGCGCTGCCTGCCCAGGTGCACTGTCATCACTGGTCCGTATTTTTCACTCAGCTGGAAAAAGACCAGTGACAATGAAGTTGTCTGTCTACATGTGTTGCTCCACCATTTGTGTTCAAATATCCATTGCATGCTTATGGCGTTTTGCATTGTTTGTTAGCATCAGGCTAATTGATTACTGTGAGTTTGGTGTTGCCAAAGCGTCTCACCTTAAGGAGGCTTTTAAAAGGAACGCGTTTGTCTATTTGTGGCAGGTTTCCTATGAGAGGCAACGCAAGCGGGCCTGGAGGAAGACCGCCCTTCTCGCCGCTCTTGTTTTTCTTGTCAAGTAACAAGAGTAGAGCCAGCAGGACCCCGAGCAGCAAAATGGCCACGGAAATATCCATGATGAACGCTCACACAGACGGCGGGAGATTTCTCATCTGAGACATGCAGGAGGAACCAGTCAGGTCGGTTACGTGACTTCGTTTGCACCTTTGCCCCCTTTCCAGAACAAACAAGTTTGACCTCAATCAATATAGACCAAAATACGCCTTTTATTTCATAACAGCCTTATGTTCATATGAGGCTATAAAGATTGACAGTTGGAATTTTGTTTTTTTATTTAAAAAGAATGCATTATTATGAAAAACGTTTTTTTTTTTTTATTCTTTGGGGGGGTTGAGTAATATTTTCTGAGGGGGTGAAGATATTTTTGTGTGGGGAAAAAAAATTTCTGTTGTAAACACTAAAGTTAGGTTTTAAAGCCTCATTTATTGTGGAAAATAATTTTTAGTGTGTGAGGCCACAAAGAGGCTTGACCCTTTGTGTGTTTTTCCTGACCCGCCGTTAGACGGAACGAGAGCTTGATCTTATTTCCATCATCATCGGCTCACTCAATCAAATCTGAACGGCGACATGGGGCATGGGACTTTGTTACGTAATGCATCAAAGTATGTAAGGATTAAAGCAGCAGTATTGGATAAAAAAAAAAAAAAAAAATCAATGCATTTTAATGAGAATCAATTACGTATGCAATTAAAGTTGTGTGTTTGCACAAAAACAACACACTAGTATTGGACGGCTTTTAATATAAAATGGAGGTAAACACAATGGATTGATCATGAATGATTTACCTGAGGAGCATAGGCATGCAGAGCCCGGAAGAACGCCAGAAAATGTGTTAAAGGGGAACCAAACGCAAGATAACAAAACTTTGTTGTATTTCAAAGAGCACCAAAGGATCAGAAGAGGAAAGCGGGAAGACTTTGAGATGGTCACCAATTATTTCAAAAGCCGCCTGTGAAGCTTTTAAGATCACAAAGTGGTCTTTGATAAAAAAGTCCCAAATTATTTGAGAAGCCCTGCTTTCACGCGCTGCCCAACGCAAGCGTCTTTCAAAAGGCAAAGCTCCCGCAATCAAAAGCGTCAAAGTCGGAGTCGCCTTCAAAGTCAAAGCTGTTGAAGTGCGTGTCCGAGTCCACGTCTTGGCCGCAGGCGTGAAACGACCCCCCGGCCGGCATTTCCGAGAAGCCCCCTGAGTGGACCATCTCGGGCGCTCTGCCGGCTAACGGCGAGGACGGCGAGCAGGAGTTGAGGTAGCCCAGAGCCGAGGAGGCCGCCGCCCCGCCCATCAGCAGGCACACCGCCCGCACTGCTCGGGCGTCGCTGCTGTTGCCGTGGCGAAGGCAATCCGACACCCGGTGAGGGGGGGCCACCGAGACGCTGCGCAAGGATCGCCGGGGTCCACCAACTAATGAAAAAAAAATATATATAATTCTACCTATCTTTGAAACAAATGTCTGCTTCTGTAAAGATCCAAAAACCGGCCTTGACTCTGCCGTCTCTCTCTCAGCGAGCCGCTTCTCTCTATGACGTGGGTCGACGGCGGCGTGCCAGCCTCGCTGGGCCGAGGCGAGCCGGGGTCCTTATCGCTGCCGGAGTCGGGCAGAGGATCCCTGTCGGTGATGCAGCGGGCGATGCTGCGCTGCCTCTGCAGGCCGGCAGGTGACATGACGCCCTGGAAACGGACGTGGTTAGTCAAAGTACATGTCAGTGCAACGTGGGAAAAAAAAAAAAAAAAGGCTCACCTCTCTCACTTTTCTTATCAGCTTCAGCCACAAACTGGAAGGAAAAAATAAAAAGTCATTTCTGCTTGGAAAACGGACCGTCTAATGTCACGGCGAGACCCACGCGCAGTCGTCCGGGTTGTCGGCGAGCATCAGCAGAAACTTGCTCTGCTGAAGGACGAGGGCGAAGCAGCAGTCCCTGCGGCCCCCCGCCGGCAGCCTGGGAAGGTCCAAGATCTCGCGGCCCTCCACGATCATCTCGCAGTGGCTTTGCAGGTCCACCACTTGGTCGGGCGGGGACTCGCCGTCTCGGCACACCAGCAGGCTTCCCTCCACGCTGAGAACCACGTACTTGTCCTTCCACTGTTTGAACATGAAGCCACCTGACCAAGGAACCAGAATAGACTGTGAGCGCCTTTGTCTGGGTTCTCCATTTTTTTTGTTCCAGTGATGCTCTCCATCCTCACCTATTCCTCAAGCCTGACTAACGTTCTGACTACGCAACGCTGTCCATTTCCAGGCCAGGACACACGTGACAACGTCAGAGCGCAGTCTGCCGCTCATCCTGTACTAACCATGATGATGATGATGAAGATCTGCTCTACTTCTCTACGTGGAGGATTAAACGTGATTTGGCCAAGAGCGAGAGACACAAAGGTTTGACTTCACAGCGTGTCGATAAAAGTATTTGGATACACTTCATTATTTATTTCCTTATAGTGCAAGTTTATGAGAGACACTAATGTTTTGGGGTCACTTACAAAGGTCAAATGTGTGGATGATCAGGGAGTTGTTATGTGTCTACAAACTTCTAGGTTGCAATGTTCTCATTCTGACTGAATGATGAGATTAGTAGTCAGGGTGGAACAAAATTGAATCAGAATCACGTCATCATTCGATTTTTTTTCACGACGCGCACGATCACAGAATGAATTAAATTCGGCACGAGTGTAACTTAATGATAAAAACCATATTAACAGTTTTTAGATTTTCTAATATTTACCGACTCAGCACTTCACTTAGCAGAGCAATGTGTAGGCTGTGCTAAAATCCAATAAATATAAATTTATAGACTGAAAGAAGCATGAATTGATTTGAAGACAGTGCAAATGTTTGGCTGCTGATAATAAGACCTCAGCTTTTCATTTTGACAATTTATACTTGTTCCATTGAAGTCACCAAAAGGCACTTTATCATCATATTGTCACTGAGCCTTTTCAAATGCCAGCCAAGATTTCTAACATTAGCATGGAACAACACTGCAGGACACATTTTTGGCAGAAACAAACAAAAACACACAGCTAAAAAAAATCTGATACAGAAAAAGCCCATGTGGCCTCTGAATGTACTCAACTATAACATTTAACATATTAAATTACGGCCTCTGAGACTGCAGGATTGTGGGCGCGCTGAGTAGCCTACCGTATTTCCTGAGGTAGCCTCGGTGAACGCCGCCAACTGTGTTCATGGCTGCTCCAAAGTACACAAATGAAGGCTAGAATTTGGGATGCCGGAAAATAGGATGAGAGAAAGGGAGAGAGAGAGAGAAAATAATCCCCACAATTTAGGCCCTTCCTTTTTACTCCTGATGCTCGGAACGGAATCATCCTGCCGACCCGCCAGATTAGAACAGGGATTATCAAGAGGGCCACAGCTGGAGGGGGATATATATATATATTTATATATACGTATGTATGTATACGTGCACGTGTGTGTGTATACTTTGCATATATGTGTATATATATATATATTTTTTTTCCCCTCTTGTCACTGCTTGTAAAAATAATATATGGAGATGATCTTCAGTTTTTATGTGTGAATAATGAAAAGCAGAAGTGCTCTCTATTTTTCTTCCCTTTTTTTTTTTAAAGACGGTAGCTATTATTCATTGCAGATCTCACTCGCTGAACTGAACACATGTACGACAGTAAAACCAAACAGATGTTTCCACCCTGGCTACACATTAGGGACAAAAAAAAGGGAAAAAAAAAAACACCCCCGCCTCCCCCAAAATATGTCGCTCATCCCAAATAAAAGTGGAAATGGAAAGTTGTGTGAAATACAGTGAGTAAAATCAAACATGAAAATAGTTTTGTATTATATACAAAACAATGGAATGTGTAAAAATATATATTTTTTAATGAATTATTATATTTGTACTGTTTGCAGGCAATATTGGCAGTGGCGGTAACGAGTGGTAAGAATATCTTTCACCACAAGAGGGCGATAGAGTCACTCATTCCTCATAGCTCTCTCTGGTCACATGTTCAGAGGACCCCTGTGACGTATGTGCAGTTTTTTTTGGCTGGCAGGGTGTTTGACTACAAGTAGAAATTCGATTTAATTGTGTGCCCAAAGTTTCCTGTGTGCAAGCAACAGCTTTGTTTCGGGTGTCCAAGCCTGATAACCTGACTGCTGCAACAATGTCCTTTCAAACCTCTTAATCCACTTTAGCCTTGCCGCCAAATCCCCTGTAAATCTTGCAATCAGGAATGCCCCCCCACGCACACATACACACACAACCCCAAAAGCCATGGAAGACTCAGAACACCCCTCTTTTTGCCCCCCCAGCCCCCTCCCTACTTCTCTTATCTAGGAGCTGTGCTGGAGCGCCCATTGAAAAAGTTGTAAATACAATGAGGCTCTTTTAAAGGGGCCTGGGGCCATTCTTAAAGGGACCCCAGCCTGCAGGCCCCCAGCGTGGGAACGAAAAGGGATGGGGTGGCGGGTAGATACACAAAGGAAAGACACAACAAACATCACACCTATTGGGGAAAATCACGTGACCTGTGTATGGTCAAGTGCAGCACCATCTTAAAGTAGGTGATGTGGAGCAGGTCCTTGTTTTTTTTTTATTCCCAAAAATCAATGCTCATCAGTTTGAACATATGACTTGTCTTGAATTCAATATAGGATAAAAAATATTTGACATCTTTACTGTAATTGGGTTTTATTTATATTGGTTTCCAAGAGGAAATGAGTTTTTGTATCAACATGTATGAATGCAGGCATCCTCTAAAGAAAAAGGGAAGACGAAAGTGGAGGAGGGTGCAAAGAAGCTGACTTGTGGAATTTGAGTCCTACAAGAAAGAGGAGGAGGAAGAGGAGGAGGAGGAGGGAAACGAGGAAGGAGGGAACGGAGGAATGTACGCGCACTGACGGAACTGCACCACAACCCGTCGCTCCTAAAAGTGGACAAAAAGTTAACTTGGAGTTTCTTCTTGTTGCCTTTGTCATCTCTTTTTTTCAGTGGACTTAATTCGTGTCACGGACGAGTTTCTCCCGCTTGAAAAGTGCGACATGATGAAGAGATGAAAAGACTGCAAAGAGCGATGACTCAATCGAAGAAGGAGCCCACTTTTCGGGGGGAACCGCTTGGCTGCTGTGGGTTCGTCTCGCTCCTCTTGATCCTCTCCGCTTCCCCGGCAAAGGTGGCCTGCTTACAAGGTAATCAAAAAAGAGCAGAAATCTATTTCTGTTTTTAAATGTCTTAAATATTGACACTCGGGACTAAAATGATTGTCAATTAGCTCGGATATTGGAGCACAAAGGAGAAAGTTGTTGATGAGTGTGAAGAGGTGAGGCAGGTAAACATCATGCGCTCAACATCCTGCAGCGTCCTAACCGGAACTTTTTCAAATTTATTCCATTGATTAAAAGCTGCAATAAATATACAATTTTAAAAACGTCAGAAAATAATATTTTTGCGCATTTTATACATCAAAGTGATTTCATACTGGAAAATATATTTAATAGCAAATACTGCTTACCATTAATTAAATATATTTAAATAAGTATGAATATAATATAACAAATAGAATAATGTATAAAAATATATTTATGACAACTAGGTAAAAATAAGAGTTTCCATGAAATTAATTAACTTAAATCACAACTCTTATTTTTGTTCAATTATAAAAAGTAGTTTGGTATTTTCCTTTAGTCAAGTAACTTAAAGTCAAGTTACTTTAAAGCAACTTTCTAAAGTTGGAAAGATGATTGACACCTTCAATAATGAACGAACCCCTAGGAAGTGTTGTGAAAATCAAAACGCACGTTGCTGTCAAGCTGGACATTTTTTTTTTTTTGCTGGTTGACACGTGGAATGTTTCAAAGAATGTTTTCTTGGCCTTTAGCAGGTGAAACAAGAATTACTGGAACCATTTAGAGCAGAGATGTCCGAACCTTTTATACCCCAAATTACTTTTATATAACAAAAATGCTGAGGAACTCATTTGTTCTGCTTCTAACTCAAAACACCCAAATGATTTTTTTTTTCCCATCGAAATGGATGGAAAATGCCATGAATAGCTGCTCTTTCCTAAAAATAGCTCGCGAGTGATGACGTTGTGATTCCCTGGGAATGTTGTACAAGTGCTCCGTGCTAAATGTAAACACACACACGCGTCACAAAGTTAATGCATGTTAAATTGTTGTAATTTGTTATCGTTTAGCAAAGTTCTGGAGAGCAAGTGTTGAGTTAAGTTGAGCCCCCCCGCGCGTCACCCTCACATGGCTCTCAGGTGACTGTAGGCGCTTGTAAATCAATAAGCGTCCACATTTTTCCCCAATGAGCCAAAGAGAAGGATGAGGAGGGTCTGCTTATGAGTCACGGACGCCCTCTGTGACTCACACTGGAGCGTGATGGATAGATGGATGAGGAGAAGGAGGGGGTGATGAACCCAAATAATAGCATGGCAAAAAAAAAAGTGGGCGAGGTAATGAATGGGAGGAAGGGGTGAAGAAGGCACCCAATGGGCGAAATGTTTGTGTCCCACTTGGCAGAGAAACAAAACAGTGAGAGCCGGAGGGAGTTTGGCGGGACACAAAGGAGGAGAAATGGAGCGTTTAAAGGCACATGCACGCCATGGCACGCTTTTTGGGACTTATTACTCTCATCTCGATGCATTTGTATAACAGATGAACACTCGAGAACTTCTTGTGATACAGCACTAGAGGAGCTAGGATGTTTTTTTACAAACCCCAAAAAACAGTGATGGGAATTTATTTTAGGTTCCTTTAGGGTGGAAATGTTGAAAAAAAAAATGCCGGAAAAAATAGACAAACCCAGTTCCACCATTGCTTTTATTCTTTACATGTAAGAGTCCAAAAAACACTTTGTAAATCCTATGAAAAGTGTTTTTATACATTAAGAAACATTCTCCACTTTGCTGCTGCTTGTCAGCGCACAAGTGGCCTTTGTCCTGCTAGCAAGGTCAGCCCGCCATCTATCAGTGAGTGTGTGTGTGTGTGTGTGATTAGTTGAGTTGTTTGTCATGTCCCTGATAAGCTTGATCAGAGCTGATGCTTTAGTCACAGACATGTTATACTTAATTCTCACAGAAATTGGATTAAAATGTGCAAAAGTATTAAATATTTTTTCCTAACCAGAAGCTCAGCAGCAGCACTCCAAAATAACTGATCCACAGCATGACTATGGCAAATAAAATGTGTCTAATCAATGTTCTTGCAAATTTCAACAGTTTTTTTTTGTAATCATTTTTTCCTTGCCGTTTAGATGTGGAATTTGAGAAACAAGTGGCCACCATCATTTCATCCGTGGGCAAACCAGTGAGGCTGGAGTGCGACCTGTTAGCCACGCTCGACGACGGCGAGATTCCGCCCAACGTGTACTGGCTGAAGGACGGCGAGGCGCTTCCCTTCGCCGAATACGACGACTACCAAATGCCGGTTGTCGGCATGGACCGCTGGATCGTACACAGCACCCTCAGGTAGACGACGACGACGGCTCCGCAAATCTTGAATGAATTAAGACGAAGCTTCGTCTCCTGCGGCTTGGCTCCTTTGTGATTTTGAAAACCACAGCGATGGAAAGTCAACGCCATCGGGATGTGGCTTTTGTCTCGCTTTCAGTTTTTCGCCAATATTTAAAATTAATGTGTGGGGAGGTTTGTGGAGGAAAAAAAATGATAAGAACTCACAATCTTTAAGTGGAGAGGTGGCCGTGACTCTTATCGACCCATTAATAAAATTAAAATAAGTTGACGAGAATACTTGTTGACGGGATCTTGCGTCATTGACGAGTATTCTCATCGCTGGCAAGCAATTAATGAATCTAATCAAATATTCTCCATAGGATTAAAAGTGTCCAACTTTCGGACATGGGCACCTATCAGTGTGCGGTTGATGTGGAAGGTGAGCAGATTTTGTCCATGGACGGAAGCATCATGCTAGAAGGTGAGTGGCCTCACATCTCGGACCCGGTACCGACACCCAGACCCGTCGAGTCAATTCTGACCCGGCCGCTTTCTTCCTAAGGTCTCCCTCACTTCTCCACCGAGCCGCATCACATGTCCGTAGAGGCCAACGTGCCGCTGAGCCTGCACTGCGTAGCCCACGGACCGCCAGAACCGGTCCGAGTCATCTGGCTCCGGGACGGCGCTCCTCTAAACACGGTGGACGACCCGGTGGCCCTGTCGCCGTCTACGCTCAACATCACAGGTCAGCTTGGTCTAACTTCACTGACAATATTCAACAGTACCACCTTGGATAAACAATATTGGATCAGAACTTTGAAGGCACGTTGGAATTCTAGAGAACTAGTCCACTTAACATTCCCCCTCCCAACACGTCTCGGCTCAAACACGACAAGAAGATTATCAGCAAGGAGAAGCTGTCGGGCCGAGAGCCGGCCCAGGGGTGTTCTTCTCAGACACGAGGAGGAGGGGGGGAGGAAAGAGGCCACGGGAGGGGGGGGCGGGGTTCACGTACGGGTTGAGGGCTCCTTTAGGGGAGAACATAAACAGTTGAAGACAAGAAAAAAAAAAGCATGCAGGCGCTCAGGCTGGCAGAGCGGGCTGAGTCACACAGGAGCCAATTTGACGAGGCTGGCGCTGAGGTGCCGGGTTCTGCTTTGACTCATCGGAACCGTTGTGACGGTTGCCGACCGGGAATCAACACTCACCTCTGTGGAATGGCCAGCTGTTCCAAACTGCACGGAACATCTTCCAGTAGGCACGGCGAGAAAGATGGATTCAAATTCAGCCGGGGCCTTCTCAGCCCATTCGGCATGATTTGCATATTTGGACTCTCTTGTGCAGTAGCAAAAAAACTTGCGACTCTCTTATCTTTTTATCTCGATGGACTTTAGCTCCAGTAAACTCGGCTTAAGCGTGTCACTTCCGTAATCCATCTCTTGAATGACACCATTTCTTGCTGCCACAGGAAGCTGCTCCATTTAAAAACAAGATGTTGATCAACATCCACGTGGTGCCACTGTGTGTCTGGGCAAAAGTTGCGCAATCTCCAGATGACTCCCTCCACACACACACACAATTTCTTTGAGCTTCGCCAAGCAAACGGCGGAAGTGCGCCTTCTTTTGTCCATCCGCCTCACAATGGAGGCTTTGGTGCATGTGGTCCGCCATGAAGAACACACTGGTGGCAGTGTACGTGTGTGGCTGGCAACAACACTGCGAGGTCACATGATGCGTATGTTGCGGAATGTCTCAAGTGTGTGAGCACGCTGATGTGACAAACTCGTTGGGCTTCGGAATCAAACGAAGCTCTGTGGAGCCAACGTTGGCTAGAAGATGCTTTTAGGAAACAATTGTGCTGCGTTTGGGATGGTGATAAAAAATCCACATGAACGGAAAATTCGTGCTGACTCGCGGTGCACAGTCATCCGCTGACTCACGTTGCCATGGAAACCACAACTTTCTTCACTACCTTTTTTGTCTCACATGAGCCTTTCACTTTGTTTAAGCACCGCCAAAACTTTCCCCTTCTCATGCCCACTTTTTTTTTTTTGCCCGCTCAGGTTTGAACCGGACCAGCAGTTTTTCCTGCGAGGCCCAAAACCGCAAAGGCGTGGCCGCCTCTGGCTCCGGCACTGTTACCGGTAAGGCGCCGAGTGTTACGGTAAACTTTAAATCATATATACATTTTACATTCAATCTTTTTCAGTGCTCCCTTCCGTTCCTCACCACTTGAGAGCCGTCAACATCACGCCAACCAGTCTACAGTTGTCATGGCAACCTGGCTTCGGCGGCGACTACCCGGTCATCCGCTGCACAGTACAGGTAAGTTTTCCAAACGTGTTCTCCTTCTCCAGATAAAGACCAGACACCCCCCCCCCCTCTCCTCCCTCCCAATTCCCGAGTCCCACCCATCTTTGTCCTCCTGGAGCAACGAGATCAGGTTTCACTCAGGGAAAGTGGGCCTCCCTAAACTAATCTGACGCAGCGACCCTCCCTCTCGGTGGCCATTACGGCGAGCGGCGCCACCCCTAAACGTCTGGTTCTAATAAAGCTGCTCCTCATACCTCGCCCCCCCCCCCCCCCCCCCCCCCCCCCCTTCCCCCTATTTCCCCCTCATTGGGAAAAAAGTCAAGGGGCCAGGCTCGGCTGAATAGGGCAAAAAAGAAAAGGGACTTCTTAGAGGTGGATAGTAACAAACTTTTTAACTTTCAGTATTTTCGCAAAGATGATATTTTATACATTGAGCTACACGCGCCTCACTACTTTTGTTTTGAGAACAGCATACCATGTTCTATGACTGTTCTTTTTATACTGCCCCCTTGTGGCCAAAGCTGGCACACCAGCAGGAGCAACAGAACCCATTGAAATGAAACATGAAATCAGGATGCAGAAATATCCTGTTTCATTTAGTTTTTATAAAATAGTAGTAGTAAAAAATATATATTTTTCCTCAACTGTCCAGTACAAAACCGTGGCAACTCATTTTCGACATTGTGACAACCCTCAAAACTCTCTTCTCCACGTGATGTCTGGGGCTCCAGATGAGTACGAAAAAAAGATATCTTAAAAACAGGAAATGGCATTAGGAATGATGTGTGAGCCGTACGAGGGGGAATGTGCTCTGACTCAACAAGATGAAACGCTTCTTTGCAGCCTGGACGTGACTCACGGGGTCAGGAATGATACAAGTGGTTTAACCGGAGGGGGGGGGAACTAATGGGACACGCCCCCAAACTCACTCAATTGTTTGAGAGGTCAAACACCTGCACACACACTACTTTACCTAAACGCACACACATACACCACCTACTTCCACATGCACACACACACACTGACACACACTGGAAACGAAGAATGGTGACTTCCAGCCCTCGAGTGCTCCAAAGCCACAGCGGGGAAGTTGCATATGGTCGGAGCGGTCCAAGTGGACCACAGCGAGATTCTGCCGAGACAGCACTCAGGATGTTTTTGCATCTCCACAAAAACACATTTAAAAAAAAAAAAAAATTCCTCCAGGCAGCATCAAGTACACACGCTCAGTTTCTACTTAGCTTACTGGGCTTTTTTTTTTTTTTGGACTCTTCCAGGTCAAACACGCCGACGAGATGTTCACCGGAGGTCCGGATGAGATGATCCTCAACCAGAACTTGAACGTTCCTCCGAGCGAGTACCTGGTGGAGGACTTGGAGCCCCACAGTGTGTACGCCGCTAGGGTGGCGTGTCACAGTAGCCAGGGGCCGTCGCGCTGGACGTCCTGGGTGGAGATGCGCACGGCCGAAGGAGGTCAGTCAGTCGTTCGATTTCATTCTCACTCTTTACGCAAATTTACACATTTCAGCTTTGGCACACAATTTCTTAAGGACATAGGAACGGTTGTCATGGAAACATTACCACCCGTGAAAAGCGACAGTTTGGATGGCCCTCACGTTCGAACCGAGGTGCTATATTTTCCCATGCCAACTCCCAGCATGCACTGCCAGCGGAAATAGAGGCGGGACTAGCACGCCAGGGAGGCGGGGCTCCGGTGATCGGTGCGTTCCATGACCCCGAACTAAAGAAAAACACAAAAAAGAAAGAATGAAAGAAAGAAAGGAGAAGCGGCGCTGCCTACAACATGCAATTGAGAAGTTTGAGCTCCCAAATAAACCTGTCGAGTTTCACTTCTTCATCAATCAGGCTTTTGTTCCTTTTCACAGGAGAATAAATAAAGGGTGGTCACTTTGCGGTTCCCCATTTTTGTTCAATTTCTCAGGGAGGTCACAAAAAGCCAAGACGGGAGATTATTAAATAGGCCCAAAATAATAGGTCGCGTGTGCACGAAAACAGGAAGTGAGAAATGTTGACAAAAGTAATGGGACACCTGTCAGTTGTTTCCAAAATTAGATTTTGATACTGGATTTAATTCTTTGTGTCCCATTACTTTTGCAGCTAAAATAACAGTAAAATCCCCCCCCTCCCGTCTCTTTGCCGCATATGTTTCTCATGGAGCGACAATGTTCTCGACTGTCTTCTCCTCCAAAGTGTCATCCAGAAGCAAACGTTTTCCTCCTGCGCTCTGCTATTTCGGTCCTAACCACTTGTTGACTTGGCTGGACTTCTTCAGACGGCACCACCGAGGAATTCTAGAAAAACAATCCAGCCTCTCGCTCGTGCTCGCTCCAGTTCGCTGCGTGTCTCCCGGCCTGCGTCTTTCGCTTCCCCCATTTTGGCTTTGACCTCGCATGAGCTCACATGTAGCAAGGCACTGTGGGAAAACAACTGAAAGAAAAAAAAAAAGAAAAGCGGGAGTAGGGGAAAGGGGAGGTGGCAGTACTGTGAGGAACATTTACTATTTTCCCTTTGAATAACTTACAACAGTTTAAACTATAAAAACACCAAAAGGCCCCATTAGCTCAATGCTAATGTTTATTAGCATCTATGTGCTTTAAGCACCTCATTAAAAACAAAAAGCACAGCGACACGTAAACAGACATATTCTTTATCCTCTGCAAAGAACCACGAGTATAAGTGCCGCACTGATGAGTCGAGAGTAGTTGAGATGTCATCATACAAGGCAGCAAAGTTGACATTTATTTTGAGAGTCTCCCAACTTTCTGGCCTCAATGTGACCTTTCTCCAAGACGAGAAACAGACACACCCACGTACGCAACAGCGCCGCCTTCAGCGCGTTCAACAGTAGTCACGCGTGAGGATGACGTGCGTGCTGGAAACGATTCCACGTGCACTGATGGGAAACATGACGTGCTTTGTTTTGGAGAGGAAAAAAAAAATCCCGCAGTCGCCTTTCTTCTTATTTTGCAAACTTGTTTTTGTAACAATGTCATCTTTGTTCGCTTGAACGTAGCCTAGCATAAAAGGGCTCGGCCGCAACCAGATGGAAAAGCGGGGAGGGGGAGGGAGGGGCGCTTGAGTTGTTTTGGCTGCCGCGCCAGAGGCGAACCAGCACATGTGGAAACTATCAAACGCCAAACACTTCCTGATTACCATCATGCTCCGACACACACACATGCAAATCTCCTCGCTGATGTGCGTTGCTCGTTTCAGTTCCCGATGAGGCGCCGGGCAACGTGACGGCGCTGGGGAACGACAGCCGAGTCTTGCTGGCTTGGGAAGAGCCCTCGGGGAAGCTAAACGGAGACCTCCGCGGTTATTTAGTGGAATTGAGCGCCCCCACTGTCAATCAGGTGTGCACATTTCTCACACACTTTGAAAGAGACACAAAACTACCTCTCACACATCATGGCCGCTCTCTCTGATTAACAGTTCGTCTTGGACGCCGGACTGGACACGGAGCTGTCAATCAACCTGTCCCTGCCGCTCTCCAACGTGACCTTGCGGGTGTGCGCCTACACGGGGGCGGGACGAGGACCCTGGAGCCCCACGCAGACTCTGACGCTCGTCTCTCCTGGTGAGGAACCGTAACTCAAAAGTTTGATCATTTTAATAAAGAAGCGGTGTAAATAAAGTTTTCAAAGCCAGCTCGAGTACAAACCTCGTCTCTCTTCTTTTTCTCCCCCAGAATTCCGAGGTGAGTGCCAACCCAGTGACAAACTTCCCTTTCTTCCTACCTCCTTCCCTCTTCTGTGGAAGAAAAAGGGGAAGAAGATGAAAAGAAAAGCGAGGCGAGGTTACGCTGGGGTGAACCGGGACGCCGCTTCATAAATATTTAGAGCGTGGGCCGTCTCTGTTTGCTTAAGCTAATCGGGCCAGACGGACGATACAAAGAAGTGAGATAAAGACGGGCAAGACCCAGGAGCCTTTATTCAGAGTCACATTATTATCGCAATAAGGAAAACAAATTAAAAAAATATATCGTTAAAAAAAAATATTTTATTTTTTCAACGCGCAGGTCTTTCGTCTCCGCCGGCTTTCTCGTGGCACTGGTGGTACGTGGTGATGGCCGCCACCGGCGCCGTGGCCCTCGGAGCGCTCATGGCCGTCTACGTGGCCAAACTACGGCGCAAGGAGACACGATTCGGGTACGTCCGGTTATAATGAATTCATTTATTTATTCGTTTTTTTTTTGTGTTAACCTGTTTTTGTGTTGTTTTTAGAGATGCCTTCGAGCCCATAATGCAGAGCGGCGAACTGGTGGTCCGTTACCGGGCGCGACGCTCGTACAGCCGTAGGACCACCGAGGCCACGCGTGAGTTTTGACACACATACAATTTCGTTTCGTGAGTTCCCAAGTCAGGTCGCTTTTTCCAGCCGATGTTTAGTCTCAGGCTGTGTTGTGTATGCTTGATTATCATCTGCAGCAATCCAGTCTGTAAAAACAACTCGTGTTACTACAAACACAATCTATGGATGTCTCGCAGTGATTCCAGACACACACACACACACACACACGGTTGTGACAGTGATTATGGCAATTTAGTTTACAAGTCCAAACTTGCCCCGAAGATGCGGCGAAGGAATGTCCCGGCATTCTCGGCCTCTCATGACAAAGTCAAGCCTCAACATATGCTTGTGATAAAATGAAGGCCATGTTTTTTTTTTCTACTCCAATTAGCAAAAAAAATTGGTTATCATAATTTAATATTTTTCACACACAGTGAACAGTCTGGGCATCAGCGACGAGCTGAGGCAGAAGCTCCAAGACGTGATGGTGGACAGACACAAGTTGACGCTGGGCAAGACGTTGGGCGAAGGTAGCTTGATTTTAAAAGCAGCGTATTTTTTAAAAATGGACCATGTGTGTTTCTTACGTGTGCCGTGTTGCCCGTGGTTTCTGCAGGCGAGTTCGGCTCTGTGATGGAAGGTCAGCTCACGCAGGAGGAATCTGTACTCCGAGTGGCCGTCAAAACTATGAAGAGTGAGTGGAGGACCAAGCATTCAAGCAGTGGAATATGCAACATCTAAAAAAAATGCTAGCACTAGCCACCAAGCTAATAGAAAAGTTGCTTTCGAGAAACAGGAGACACATCTCAAAATCAATTTATCTATTGAATTTTTTTTCTTCTCGTTTCTTTCTCGTGGCTCTCATCCCAGTCGCCATCTGCACGCGCTCAGAAATGGAGGACTTCCTCCGGGAGGCCATCTGCATAAAGGAGTTTGACCACGCCAACGTCATGAGGCTGCTCGGTGAGACTCCGCCTCATCCACGGATGGGAACCGCCCGAACTGATATGTGTGTTCCGCACAGGTGTGTGTCTGCAAACGGTGGAGAGCGAGGGTTTCCCGTCGCCCGTGGTCATCTTGCCCTACATGAAACACGGCGACCTCCACACTTACCTGCTCTACTCGCGCTTGGGAGAAAATCCCGTGGTGAGTAAAGCGACGACGTGTGAAATTCAAAAACACCTTAGGCTGACACAAATGCGTCTCTGCGCAGTACCTGCCGTCGCAGATGTTGGTGCGCTTCATGACGGACATCGCTCGCGGTATGGAGTACCTCAGCAAGAAGAACTTCATCCACAGAGACCTCGCCGCACGCAACTGCATGTACGCACGCCTCCGCTCGCTCCTTTCACTTCCCGTCCGAGGTCACCGTCGGTCGCTGAACTGAAGTATCCAAAACGCATTCCAGGCTGAATGAGAACATGAACGTGTGCGTGGCCGACTTCGGGCTCTCCAAGAAGATCTACAACGGCGATTACTACCGGCAGGGGCGCATCTCCAAGATGCCCGTCAAGTGGATCGCCATCGAGAGCTTGGCCGACCGGGTGTACACCACCAAGAGCGACGTGGTTGGTTCCCCTCCCGTGTGACGTCATCACCTTGTCGCACTCTTTGTTCTAACTTCCTCTTGTTGCTGCTCAGTGGTCGTTTGGCGTCACCATGTGGGAAATCGCCACCAGGGGGCAGACGCCGTACCCCGGCGTTGAGAACAGCGAGATCTACGATTATTTGAGGCAGGGAAACCGTCTCAAGCAGCCTCCAGATTGCCTGGACAACATGTGAGTACACATTTTTTGTGGACATTTAATATTTTTTAAATTGATTTGATAAAATAAGGACGTTTCTGCTCTTCCTCAGCTACGCTCTGATGTTCTCCTGCTGGCTGCTGAGTCCCAAAGATCGTCCGACTTTTGAAACGCTTCGCTGCGAGCTGGAAAAAGCCCTCGACGACCTGCCCGACCCGCAAGACCCGGACGAGATTCTTTACGTCAACATGGAGGACTCCTACATCGAACCGGGGGCCGTCGGCGGCTGCGACCCCCTCGGAGGCTCCGCCCATCTGGGCCTGAAGGGCCTGGAGGTGACCACGGCGGAGGTGCACCAACCCAACCGCTACGTGCTGTGTCCCCAGCACGACAGTGGCCGAGCGCTGGCCGACTCCCTGGAGAGTCTGGACGTTCCCTCGGCTTTCTCGGCCGCCACGCTGCCTCTGCGCTACTCACGACACTCCACGCCCGACGTCACCGGTGCGTCGACGCCCGATATAGCCCGGGCGGCCACGCCCGCCACCGAGCTGCTGGATGAGCGAGAGGTGACCCATAAGGTCGCCTGGCAGTGATGAGCGCAACCGGATTGAATCGTACCTATCGAGTCAGAGAATGGAATTTTAGATGGTGTGCCTTGGTGAGCACAATTTGCACACAAACACACACACACACACACACACACTTGAAGGCATTCCAGGATGTACGCCATTATAAAGAATTTAGCTCCCAAATTTTCACTTTTGTCAAAAACACCAAAAAGGAATAACTTCCATCTTAAATCATGCTTATTTTACATAAACAACCTTAACCCCTAACCCCCAAAATATAGTGATACCGTTTTTCCATTTTCCACACACACCACAAAAACCTGATGGCATTCCAGCAATTCTTGATCCTTCTCATTTTGACATTTTTCATTTATCCAATAATATTTTTCCCTATATCATTGGCCAGTGATCAACTGAAGCAAAACTGATTTCCTCTCGTCACGCCCCCCCTTATTCCCCTAAAAGTGGCACACGGTTGTGGAAAATTTGGATATTTGAATGTGAGGAACTGCATCGCCACAAAAACTCAAGGAAACCCACTCACTGAGGATCTCCTCGCAAACCAGGAAAATATCACTGCCAGGACTCCTTGAAGCCTTTGCCCCACAAAGGTACCAAACAGTCCAAGATCCGAATATTCTGAGGTGGACTTTAAAAAAAAAGAAAAAAGAAGAAAAAAAAAAAAAGACAATAAGCACATTGACTTTCTTTTGTACCCTGATTGTTTTTCTACTTTTCCAACTTTGCACTAATGTCTTTTTTTTATATCATTTTGTACGTTTGTCTATTCTGTGTATACTTTTTTTTTTTTTTACTTTGTAAACTCCATGTGATGGACGAGGCCTTAGTATTTTTTTACTTCAAAATTTGTATTACGAGCAGCCGAAAATACTTCACCAGCTGTCATCATCCAAGCATTGAACAAAATTGACTTAACTTCAACAAATTAGTTAGTTAGTTAGTCAATTAGTTTTGCAAATATGTCAACTAGTGGAGGAAAAAAAACAAGGTAGAATATTCGAAAACAAGACTAAATATTTCTATCATTGACTAAATTCCAGTTTGAACGAGGTACATAAAAAGGTACTATTGGGAGCTGCTGAGGTCTAATGTAATTGTCTATAATTATGTTTTATAATTATATTTATAATTATAAAATAAATAAAAGGACGAGAATACGGCGCAACGAACCAACCTTGGCCACTGTGCTTACTCCGCCGCGAAAACTAGTTCCTTGCGCGTAGTTCCTAATTATTTTGGACATGCTACTGATGTTTGGAAGCCTCCAGGTAAAAGCACGTCGTCCTCGGCTTCGTCGAGCAGCGCAAGCGGGTTCGTGAAACTCCCCTTTCAGTAAGTTTTCTCTCTTTTTGAATTATGATTTAAAGATGTTTTAGTTTCTAAATACAGCTGAGTGCTTGTTTGCGTCTACTTGCAATTAGTTCCTGGTTAATTTCATCGCGTTTATGATGCACGTCCATAAAGTTCATAACCAAGACCACCACAAAAATTTATGGAACAAAATCAGGTTCCCCAAATGCGTTTTTGACCATTTATTTTAAAATGACTGCATTTAGATTTTGTTTTTTAATTTTAAAATTGTCCCACAATGCCTTTCTTCTCTTAAGTGGGTCATCAAATCAGCTGTGTTCCAAGTTAAGGAAGTGGAAGTTCAGAGGACATGTAGAGCTCTGTCCCTGGTCCCCAAATTTCAGTCTTTGGCATTCAATTCGGTGCTGAAAGAAACATCAATTCAAGAATGACCCTCACCTTCTTGAAATTTGCCCACAGGTTGGTCCTCATGAGACTCCCTCGGAGGTGCCGAGTATTGCTCCTTCTGTCCATGTTCCTCTTGGTCGTCCTCTACTCCAACTTTCGAAAGGAGGCGATCTCCCAAGTGAAAGAACCTCCAAAGCATGCCGTCCTGCGCCAAACTGAGGATCAACCGCTGGTCCAAACCCAAATCCCAACCAAAGTCCCAAGTCCAGTCTTGACCCCACCCTCTGTCAACGTATCTTCTGAGTTCAGGACTTCTATCCCAGAAAATGGAGCATACTGGAATCAACTTTTGCACGCCCGACTGAAACGTGCGGAACGGGGCGAGAACCCATTGAGCCGGGACCCGTCCTGGCCTCACTGCCGGGACAATCAAACCGACGTGAACGACGTGGCCTCCTACTCGCTCCTGCTGCGGAACTTCCTGTTGGGGATGAAGTGCCGCTCGCCTCCGTTCCTCCTGGACCAGCCCGACAAGTGCAAGGAGAACACCACCTTTCTGCTCTTCGCCATCAAATCCATCCCGGCCCATTTCGAGCGGCGGCAGGTGTGATGATGATTGCATTCAAATGTATTCCACATAAAAGTGAACTAGATATTATTCCTATTAAGGATCTAGCGAAAACCTGAATTTTGATTTAAATGAACTGAATGAAATCGTTTCTGCAAATGTATTGAACATAAAAATTCAACTCAACTTCACTTAGGCAGTGATTTTTCTGTACACCACTAGAGGGAGCCCGTCTGGCACTAATTGGCACCACACAATCACTGAACAGACAAGAATCTTTTTTTTTGGGGCAATTGATTTGCTTCATACAGGCGGTGCGAGACACCTGGGGCCGGGAGTACCTTCATGATGGCGGCCTACGCGTGAGGACGGCCTTCCTGTTGGGTGCCTCCTCGCCGGATGACCCAGACATCAGTGCGCTAGTCAGGTCAGTACTTTCAAATTACGTTGCTAAGTACTTTAAAGTTTGTCTGAAAATCTGATTGCTAAGTCGGCATCGCCGGCTCAGGTTCGAGGCCGAGCGTTACGGCGACATCTTGCAGGCTGACTTCCACGATTCTCTCTTCAACCTGACCCTCAAGATGAACGCCTTCCTCCGGTGGACCCTGGAAAGGTGTCCACGAGTCTCCTTCGTCTTCAGCGGGGACGACGACGTCATCGTCAACACCCCGGCCCTCCTGAGCTACCTCAGCTCTCTGGATTCTTCCAAGGCCTCTCGCTTGTACACCGGACACGTGATAAAAACGGCGAGCCCTCTTCGGGACCCCAAGAGCAAGTACTTCATCCCCACGAGCTTCTACAAAGGACCCTACCCGGCCTACGTAGGCGGCGGCGGGTTTGTCATCTCCGGGGCCTTACTGCGACCGCTCTATTCCGCCTGCGGAGCCATTCCCTTCTTCCCCATCGACGACGTCTACATCGGCATGTGCTTCAACGCCCTGGGGGTCTCGCCGCAGGCCCACGGTGGCTTCCACACCTTCGACATCCGAGAGAGAGATCGCGAGAATCTGTGCGTCTACAAGTATTTGATCTTAGTTCACCGCCGGTCCCCCCAGCAGGTGAAGAAGATCTGGAGGGGCATCCAGAGTCCACTACTGACTTGTTGAGGCCATTTTTTTTTTTTTTTTTAGGGGGTGAGTACAAAGATCACATTGCCACTGACAAAACACATAAAGGATCAGACCATGTTTAACATTGTGAAACATTATAGTGAAATTATTAAAGTCAAGTTAAGAAGGATAAACAAATTTTAGAAAAACAACCAAATAGTAAATGGAAAAATACATAAGGCAAACCAAGTTTAAGTTGCAAAATAAAAAAGACAGTCAACTTGAAACTTTTATTTTCACACAAAACAAAGTGCAGGAGAGGAGCTACCTTGGTGTGCTATTGATTTTTGTAACAGTTTCACACGACCGCTAAAATCTGAACAAACAAAAGTATATTACTTCCATCTACGCACGATGTCGACGACCGTCTGTTTGCATTTAGTGATAAATGATAAGGAAGTGTGCTAACCGTAAGGCACCGAGAAGAACATCCCACTCCTCATCAAAACTACAATGTTGTGCATAAGTAGACTAGAAAGTAGGGGTTCTCAAACTTTTCTCACATTTGTTTGTAAAAAATACCAATTCTGTAAAGTGTCTTTGTAGAAAAAAAAAAAAAATCTTCTGAAATGTAACAATCCTGTATGTAACATTTTTGTTTTCGGGAGTCATAATTAGCCTGTTTCCATATCGTTAGCATAATAGCATTCACCCTCAAGACACATTTCAAGGTTTTCGGGAAACTACCAGGAAAACAAAAACAAATGTATAGTCACAAAAACATGGAAAAAAAATCAATATTTAGCAAGCACATTCCTATTTTATTGCTATTTGGACTGTAGCTTCGAACCGGCATAGGCAATTATGCTAGTAGGCTAACGATAGGTAGGTATGCATGGTTTTTTTTATTGACATGACAATTTATTGCAAATTATTTCGGCGACCCAAGTTTGAGAACCCCACTAGTAAAAAGTTTTCAGCCCGAGTCTTTGTCGTAGAGGTCGAGAGGGTAATGCTCCTTGTACTGCTGCATGTGCCGCATGAGCGAGTCTCGCTGCTTGTTGAGGGCGGGCGTCATTTCCTCGTAGACGTCGGTGAAGAGCAGCTCCGGGTTAGGTTTCAAACGCTTCTCGGCCCGTTCGAACACCTCCATAACGGTCTTGCGCGACTGCTTGCGCCAGGCGCGTTCGTCCTCCTCGCTCCACCAGCCCCTAGACGCCATGTAGTGGCGAAGGCGCGAGATGGGGTGGTCCTGCTTGTCCCAATAGTTGACTTCGTCCACCGAGCGGTACGCCGAGCTGTCGTCGCTGGTGCTGTGGTGACCGATCCTGGGGAAAAATTTTGCCACAAAAGTTAGAATAGATTGAAAATACAAAAAAAGGAAAAAAATGGGCGAAAATAAAATACTGAATTTGATCAAAAGACAAATGAAAGGTCGTGACCCGTGATGCTTTCTGCCCACTCACCTGTACGTCATGGCCTCAATGAGGAAGGGCTGGTTCTCGGCGACGGCTCTGCGCCGAGCCTCCTTGGTGGCGTTGTACACGGCAAAAACGTCGTTGCCGTCCACGCGGATTGACAGCATGCCGTATCCCGGACCGCGAGCAGCTGGTAACCAATAAAAAAAGGTAAGGTTGGCACCGATGCACCTCTCCATTATTTTATCTGTCCAGTTATTTTGCAGGTTAAGAGGTGCGGAACACGAAAATGTTTTTTTACCGATGCCGTCGCCACGATACTGCTCATTGGTGGGGGTGGAGATGGCGTAGCCATTGTTACGGCAAAAGAAGATGATGGGGCACTCCAGCGTGGCCGAGAAGTTAAAACCGGCATGGGCGTCGCCCTCGCTGGCCGCCCCCTCGCCGAAGTAGCAAATCACAGCTCGGTTGATGTTCTCCCGCTTGAAGGCGTACGCGGCTCCCACCGCTGGACGACAGGAAATAGGACGTCACCTGCCGTGCGCCGTGGGGGGTCTGGAGTCAAAACTGCGCCCGCACTTTGCGGGACCGCAAACTCACCTTGCGGGATCTGCGTGGCCAACGGCGACGAGATGGTGACAAAGTTGAGGTCCCGTGAGCCGTAGTGGACTGGCATCTGGCGGCCTTTGCCCAGGTCGTCGACGTTGGCGTAGCACTGAGCCATGAAGGAATCCAGGGGGAAGCCGCGATACATCAGCACGCCTGCGGGGTGCGCTCAGTAATTATGACACAAATCTATTTTTGTTGTCAAATTAAAATGATTCCAAACCAGCTTCTCTGTATTGTCCAAAGACCATGTCGGTTGGATCTAGAGCGGCGGCGCTGCCAATGTGCGTGCCCTCCTCGCCATAGTTGGTCATGTAGAAAGAAATCCTGCCCTGTGATTGAAAACATTCAAATCATTATTTGCCCAATACTTAAAAACAGAGTGGGAGTGAGTACCTGTCTCTGAGATTCATAAAGAATACGGTCCATTGTGTTCAACAGTGTCATCTTCTGGTAGAAGTTCAGAACCGTTTCTTTGGAGAGCTGAAAGGAACGAGCAATTACAATTTGCTCTGGACAGTAAGGTGAGCAGGCTCTACCTGAGGGTCTTGGGAGGGGTTGATGATGTTGCCTTGGCGGTCCATGACCCGGTATATTGGGATGCCCGAGATGACGTTGGGCTCGATGAACTCCAGGTGGTCCACAAACTCTGCGGAAGCGCCAGGAAACTGAGGCTTCTCCAATGTGGAGTCAAACGGTTGCTGTCTGAGTGCAGCCTGGAAAATATCCATTATTTTAGTATTGTGCCATATAATAATATATATTGTAGGTAAATATAAAATAAATAACCAACATAAAGACATGGAAATATGTTTGCACGAGATTTAACACAAAGATAAACTTATTTGTTATACTACATTCATTGACATGACGTCATTTTTGGACGCTCCCATTGCTCGACCAATCAGAAGCGACCTTGTCACACGGTGTTTTGTCACCGTGCTTTATTGCTCCGAATATACAAACAAAACAAAACAAAAACATACGGTGCACGCCTTCCTGCCAATCAAAACATTTGAGTTTAAAGTGTAATTGTCGTCTAATGTTGCTAAACTGTAAAAGTCGTCTAGTGTTGCTAAACCAGTTGGGCGCCAACGTATCGCGAGACTTGAAGACGTCAGTTTCAATAAATTGAAACAACAAGAATTTTAAATCACAGTTGAACACAGTGAAATAAATCAAATTTATTCACGCGTTTTAGTCGAGCATATCGCTCTTCCGGGTTGCCACGCTCGATCCACATCATAATACTTTGGGGGGCATTCAAGCTAACGCGACCTTCGGGGTTGCAAAGCTGAGCCACACTACAAAGTAGAAATATAATTTTTGTACTTACATTGACTCTGAAGGTCCTGTGATGAAGCAACCTTGACGCCTTCAGGGCAGACGCTTGCCGAGCTGCGTGGAAACATGCCCTATACATTTTATTCACAGGGCTAATGCTGCTAACAGCTGCCATTAGGGCCGTCCTCAAGCTGGTAGAATGGCGAAGTTGTCCGCGGCCGATGCACGTTTTGGGAAAAATAATATTTATAATCCGATCACGACACTGGATTTTCCACTTTTAAACGGGCACGCACACGGGCTCAAGTATGAGGGAGGGGTAAAAAGCTACACGCGCTGCTGCAAGACGTGCACCGTAACGGAAGTTAAATATGGGGCTTCAAAATAATACGAATGATCATTTTTCTTTTTTTCTTTTTTTTTAACCCTTTAATTTTGTCCTGTGTATGCGTAGCGTAACAATTTTTAAACGTTACTATACAGGGATAGAAACTACTTTTTCCATCAGGAGTTACAACAATAAATTCTGGTATGTTTATGGTAAGTTAGAGAAACTTCACAGGATACGCAATCAACTTTTCTGCATTGTTGTCATTTTACAGAGATGATTAAAGTATTCACGCTGCACGGTGTACAAGATGTTTCGTTAATAGTGAGGATTCCATCGAGTATTTTATTTATTTATTTATTTATTTATTTATTTATTTATTTATTTATTTATTTATTTATTTATTTATTTATTTATTTATTTATTTATGCATCTGGTTCTACGTCCTTCACTGTAACTAAAAAATAAATAAAATAGCGGCTAGATTGGTCATATTTGTACAATTCTGTACTGATATCTAAGTTTGGATGTGTATTAAATATCACAAAATAATACTTAAAAAGGGGAAAGACACTGAACTGCGCCTTCGTGACGTCATCAACGAGCGACTTCCCAAACGGTAAACAAGAGTGACGAAAATCTTTCGCGACTGACACAGTTTGTCGGCACGATGGAGTGCACTCCGTCTGCAGCATCCCTCAGAGAATTTGGCTGCGAGCAAAATTTACTCTCACGTCCTGACGGATCGGCGTCTTTCACACAAGGTAAAAAACAAGAAATACGACTCTGATTTCATGGCCTAGCATTTGGCTAGTTTTCAGCGTGAATAGTGGCTACGCCTGCTCGCCATTCATTGTGTAATATTTTTACTGCGGTGCATCACAAATGATATTTTCTATTTCACTCACACTATTTTTGGTTTCAAGGTGACACAAGTGTACTGGCTGCAGTATACGGACCAGCTGAAGTCAAAGTCAGTAAGGAGATTTATGACCGGGCGACGTTGGAGGTGATCATCCAACCCAAAGTGGGAATTGCAAGTAAGTCCTGAGTTTACTGCTGCTGTCATGCTACGATTCACCAACAGGTGGCAATAGTGTGCTTTGGTTAAATATTGTGTAATGCTTTGTTTCTGATTAGTTTGACAGTAAACTTCAACTGAGAGTAAAAAGACTAAAGAAGATTGTTAAAGAAGCTTTTTTTTTTTTTGTAGGCGTGAAGGAGCGAGCTCAGGAGCAGTGTGTGCGGGAAAGCTGTGAGGCATCCCTGCTTATGTCCCTTCACCCTCGCTCGTCCCTCACGCTCGTTTTACAGGAGCTCCATAACGATGGCTCTGTATCCTTCTCTCATCTAACTTCTGCAGCTTTTTTTCCGATATCGCGTCAGGTCGTCGTGTTTTTCTTCCTGACCCTCTCTCCAGCTCTTATCCTGCTTCTTGAATGCTGGCTGCATGGCTATGATGGACGCCGGTTTGCCAATGAGCTGCCTGTTCTGCAGCGTCACTTGCGCCATCCACACGGACGGAAGCATCATCACCGATCCGACCGCTGCTCAGGAAGCGGTAAGTGTGATTTTCCCTGTGGCAGGGAAAGTTGACAAAATGTCAACATCAGAACTATCAATTCTAAATCAATTTTGACTGTGCTCGTCTGCCTTTGCACTCATCAGGAGAGTCGAGCTCTAATAACCTTTGCCATCGGCAGCAAAGAGCGCCAAGTGATGATGACCTCAACCAAAGGATCGTTTTCAGTGCAAGAAGTTAGTAAAATGAACCGGCGGTTCTCAAAATGTGCCATAACTCTGAGCTCTGCAATAACCATTTGCAATATTAGTATGTTGTAGCATTTTCTTTTTTTGTGTGTGTGTTCATGTGTGTGTGTGTCTGTACAGATGCAGCAGTGCATCGCCATCAGTCAGGCGGCGTCTGAGAAGATCTTCAGCTTCTACAGAGAATCCCTCAGACGGCGCTACTCCAAAAGCGTCTGATTTTTTCTTATTCTACTCACCGCACAAAGTCCACTTTTTATAATAAAATAAACCTATTTGGACCTCCTCTGCATGCATTATTTTGATTCTTATTTAAATGCTCTAGTTCTAAAAATTCCTGCCGTGTGTGCTTTGGCCTCTATGGGGCAGTGTCGTGCACGCCTTGCCCTACATTTAAAAGAAGTAGAAGAAGAAGGTGGCGCGCTTCGTTAACATTTTTAGCTCGCTTTTCACAGTTTACGGAGAAAAGGTACCCGTGAGTATTGTTACATTACCTTTCTCTTTTTCTACATTACCTTTCTACAACGTTCGAGTATAAATGTTTGTTATTTGAAGGTAAATACCTCCCGCAATGTGCTAATTTTTGTTAGCCTCATTTTCCATCGAGTGTTAGCATTAGCGCATACAAACTTATTGTATTTAATGTGTGTAATTGTTTTTCGTTGTGTCTTTAATTATTCAGTAAACTCCAACTGGGCGGTCTATAAACATCTTAAATGACACTCTTATCATTGGATAGAGATTTGAAACAAAAAAACTAGTTTGTGAGAATCGGTTAAAGATTAAGATTCTTTTAATACACTATTTATGTTATGACTTGTCTTAAAAACTTTAAAAATATATATATGGTGGCGTACGCTTGAGCATCTTAATCCCTGACGTTGCCAAGAGCCAACGTTGAAATCTCTTTCATTTGTGTCAAAATTCTGTTCAAAACCACAGAAAATGCAGAAAACAAAATGCTGAAAAAAATTCCCAACTGGGATGTGGTGATTATTCATTCAATTTGACAATTGTAGCACTATTTGAGGCAATAAAACATATAAATAAGCCAAAGAATTTTCAAAGAAGTGCAGTTTTATTTATTGGGATTCACTGTTTTTCCTTCCCACTTTATTTACATTAAACAGAAGAATGTGAGCCCAAGTCCACATGTCGTGTGAGAAGGAGTGAGCGGTCCACGCGGAGTCTTTTGGGCTCAGAAGACGGCGGAGGAGGATTGTCGTGATGTTGGAAGCTGACGAGGTATCACGGGTCATCTGTTTATTGTTCACGCACAGTTATTGTTATTACGTTTGATCATCATCGGTGCACCCTACGATAGAAAAGCTACATCTACATAGAAAATGTGGACTTTTCCCTTAAAATAGTCATTGGCTTACGGTAATGGCACACTGAAGCTCAAGCCAAGTCAGGTGAGGGACTCATGCTGGACATCTTTTTGTCTCTCTGGAAATTTCCAAAGAAATAGTTGAGCACTCTTTTTTTTTTTTTTGCGACCTTAATTGACTTAAACATAGAGTACATACTAACTCGCATTTTTTTTTTGGCACTTGCGTCCATCTCTCATGGTCCTCCTAACTTCTCTCTCACTGCACAATAAAAATTCAACACAGTAGGTCCTGATCTTAAGGGTGATGATCTTTTTGAACCTGAGCACACGAGTTAGCATCTTGTGTGAGAGTGCAATATGATAAAATGCATGATTGTAACTCGGCTGCACGAGACCATGACTTGTGCCTGTAGGGTAGCGTCGGATACAACCTGAGGTAAAAGCCTGTTTCAATAAGGTCTTGCAAAATGACCAAATCCGACCTAGCTGACTTTGCCGTTGACCAAGGCGTGGTATTGCCAATGATTAGATTTTTATATCGATTGTGTGTGAATTTCTTTACCTGTGTAATCAATGTTGAGACAAACTCAAAGACAGACATTGTAGACAAATGCCAAATGCATATTATATCCTGTATGTCTTGTTTGTGATTGATTTTGCCGACATGCAACTAGGCGGTTTTTCAGTGTACATGAGATGCTAACTCAAGCGCACAAGATGCTAGCTTGTAAATGTGGGACACGGGCTATCAGAAGACGACTACTCAGCAAACATGGCAATATTTTTTTTTTTCCTGAATTGCATTGTTATTCTTTTAAAAGCCTCCTGGAGCCCCATGGGAAAAAAAAGAAATATTGGCCACCATATAGATGTTGTATCCTATGTCATTGTAGGGGCTCCATATTCTTCTCATCGCTTAGGTTTTCATTTTCGAGTTGTGGCGTATTTTAGAACTTCACCAGCCCACGGCGAGGTCCTCCAGGATTCACTTCTCTGCACCCGCGTCTTTAAAGTTTTCTTACACGCCCTTGTTTTTACCGTGAGGATGATATCTACAGTGGTTCTCTTCTAACTTTGGTACAGCTAATGAGAGTCCAGAGGGCGGCGGGGAGCTGCGGGTTGTAAATCAAGCGCATTTCCACTAAGAATACATAAAAGAATAGCTTGCAATTGATCATGCGCTAAGCCACGCCCCCTATACGTAGACTGGCCAATCACATTTCTAATAGAAATAAAGGGCGAGCCGCAAAGCTAATAAGATTAGCGATGTGTTCGCTATACGGGAAAATCTTGCTGCTTAGTATGATACTTCAGAATGAATTTTTTTCTTCTTAAGCGGTTTTTGTTATCTTCATGATTGGGGTCTGGAAAAGATCAAATATTTTTCAAGATTTCTAAGAAAATCTTTGTTAAGGAGGGGCGGGTCTTAGCGAAAGGCCAATTGATTATGGTGGAGGGTAGAAAGGCTGATGTGCTATAATGTGATTATTTTACAAGTATCTGTCGGAGGCATGTGCACAAGGTCCATTTTTTTGTTAGCTTCAGCGAAGCATTCACAGCTTTTTTTTTTTTTTATGGCGGCTTAGCAGACAGGTAGGAAATGAGGGCGGCGATGGCGCAGATGTAGGTCACGATCCCGAACACGATGGAGAGCACGGAAAGCCACAGGGCCTGGCGGGACGCCGCGTTGGCCCCCTGGAGGTCGCCCTCGGCCGAAGCCTTGTTGGTCTGAAAGGACACAAACATTTGAGTCACCAATGGCTTTTTTTTTTTTTTTTTTAAATATAAAGAACTGCTCCAACGAGGCCGTTTTGCCGCATGCCTGTCTTCGACTCTGACTGCTCACGCACCCTCCCAACCTCCTCGCCTCCCTTTTCTACCTCCACGTGACACTATTGGCTCTCTGTCACCTTGAGGCTTCTTATTATGACTCTAATTAAACCTTAATGAAGGCCATTGATTCCGTAGGACGGCCTTTGCTACTTTGCTTTACAGAAGCGTTAATGGGATGTTTACACGGCTGATGTTGTCCCCCCCCCCCGTTTTATCTTCTAGATGTTCTAGATCCACTCGCCACTTTCCAATTTATGAGGCTACGTCACAGTCCTGACAGAGGTTTATATGCATTACATAATTGATTGCGTTGCTAAGAATCAAGATATGACTCACTGACTCCCCGAGACCACAGTTTGAGAACCACTGCTTTAGACACTGAAACAAATTAGATTTAAAAAAAAAAAAAATCCCTTTTTATTCCCAGCACATTTGTTTTACATTTTAAAATTGTGCTCGCAGTCTGTGTGTGTTTTGATCCTTTGTGGTTAACTTAATCCCGCAAATCTAAGTAATCCCCGCACTTGAGTTGCACTTAAAACAGTGAGGCTGTTGTTAGTCCATTGCTGCCAACTCAAGTGCCAGGTTGCATCTCGTCAGCTTGGAACTAATGTGTGTATGTGTGTGTATGTGTGTTCACCTTCTGCGAGAGGTAGAAGGCGGCGATGCCCAGGGGCCAGAAGCAGCAGAGCATGGAGAAGAAGGCGAGGCCCAGGTAGTCCTGAGGGATCATCAGGGGGAAGTTGCTCTCGCTGTCGCTATCGCTGAAGTCTTCCATGGACGAGTCCTGAGGGGGACCAGTGGACACAGGCGAGAGGTCAGAATTTTTTTTTTTTTTTTTTAACATGCTGGTCAAGGACCTTCTGTTGCTTAACCACTAAAAAAAATTATATAAATATAATAAAACTTAAAAATATATCAATAAATAATAAATAAAATGTTAATAAAATAAATAAACATACGTCAACACTGAACCCTCTAAGTGGACTTTAGGATGTCAACCAAATATTTTGTCTTTAAAATCACACAAAATTGATGATGTTCAATTTTTTTAAGGGGTGATGACATCACACATGGTATGAGTATAAAATGGCAATACACATGATCAATATAGACAATTTATTTTATAGATGCCTTTTCTTCGTTTGTCTGGCAGCATCGGAACTTTACTGATGCCATGCGACTAAATGAGGTCATGTGACCGATTGAGGTTAGCACGGACGGGTCGCTCGTGACTCACGCGTCGTTGGCGAACGAGGGTTTATTCAGTCTGACTTCCTGTATGTCTCGCTTTATCGCATGAATGCGTGTGTGCAAATGATGCAGCTGCGGCTAATAATAGGCAGCCCCGCACCACAAATTTTTTTTTTTTTACATCTTTGGCCATTTTAGCTCTGCTTTAGCTTTTAGAAAAACAATGATGGACAAATAACCTGTGATCAACAAGAAAATTCGGAAATTGTGCCCGCTTTTCGATACGCGTCATCAAGAGTCAGTAGCCGTATAGAAAATTGCATCTTTACAAAGACAATCGTGCTAATGTTTGAACTTCAGGATAAATAATGTGATTTTATGCTTGGCTTGTTCCTGTCTGCTTTAATGTATCAACATGGGCCATTTTCTTTTGCAAAACGTTTTGGGCTTGGCAAAGTGCAACCAAGGAGAAGAAGATGCCGTGTTGCCTTTGAGGTCACTGCGAGGTTTCCTTCCCGCAAGACGGCACTTTTTGCATGACTGGACTGCCGCCAGAATCCCAAATGAGCTTTTTGTCTGTCCTTGCGGAGCAAAAAACTCTTTTGATAAAAGTGTTTAGGGCCGTGCACATCCAAACAAATGTAAAATCGCCTATTGTCGGATTCAACTTTTCCAATTTCGTATTTATGTTCCTTGTGAGCACCGTTGAAAGGGGAGCCGTCATGCCACAATCGTTACCTGCGCAACGTGACTCCTTGACAGCTTTGCTTCGTCGCTGTCCCCAAAATACTTTTGCTGGCACGCTTCTATTAATAAATACAGACGCTTGTGCTTATAATGCAGTTATCCTTCTCAGAGCAACAGCAGCAGCAGCAGAGGATGTGTCACACCGCTAAATGATGTCATTAAATATTGCGTCATGTCTCAAACTCACAATTTACTAACACTAAACATAAAATATAATGTCAAATATTAAGGAGGAATCAGGCGGGACGCCGACTTACGTCCGAGTCGGGCAGCAGGTCGTCTTCGTCGTCCATGCTGTAGGTGGCGCTGTGGAAGTCACCGTGCGCTTCGGCCAAAAGCTTGCGCTCCAACGTGGATCCGGGCCCGATGTCCACAAAGGTGGTCTCCAGGTAGTCCTTGCTGAGAAGCGAGTCGGCGTGGCTCCAGATGGGCGCAGCCGGGTAGAAGGACTCGAACGTGCGGGGCAAGGAACACGGGTCCAGAAGCTGATGCGGTTGCTGAACATCTGGCGGGTGTCCGCAGTAGCCCCTCCATGCCATAGGAGGGTAGGCCATGTCCTCCTCGCACTTGACCAGCATTCCCTTGAAGACCCCCCCGGGAGCCGGTCCCGACGGCAGATGCGGACTTTCCCCCAACAGAGGGTGCTCCAGCTCATCGCGATTCTCCATCGCTGGCTTTGACGGGCATCCACGCCCCAAACTGTAATCTACGGAATCGGACTGGCTCCCCCCCCCCGATGAGTGCACAATGGGATTAGACGCTTTGCCGGCTGCTAGTGTTTCAGCGATAATCCATCTTTAATCCAATTCTATGATTTCTCTCGGTGAAAGCTCAGGCGAAGAGGACGACAACACGCGTTGTATCCGTCGTCCCCTGCAGGTTAGGAATTCCAAAACCTCGGATCTTCAGGTCTTCCTTTCTGATGATGGACATCCAATGAAGAACCCTTTCAGGAAATCCCGGAACAATCCGTTCGGACGTTATGATGTGGCACTTAATCCCAGGTCACTGCGAGTCCCGCGGTTCACGCAGTTAACTACCAGTTGACCTTTGCTGTCTTTCTGTCTTGGCCTTTGATCGTTTGGGATTTACGAGGAAAAGTTCTTGTCGGGAATAACAGATAAAGATGATTTCAAAGTGCAGTTTTGTCAGTGACTGGCGACCAGTCCCAGGTGTTAATTTTGAGAAATAGTCTCAACTAAGGGATGAGATTGCGAACTGCTCCGATGTAGATGCTCAATTTTGTTGCCTTTGTCTTAGTGTCTGACTGGTGACCAATGCAGGGTGAAGGATTATCAGGATTATCTTTTCTTTGCAGATTGCAAAAAAGGTTCTGGTGTGGAATGACCACAAAGACTCAGAAGCTGTTGTGATTTCCAGGTGGCATATGATTGAACGGTGACCAAATCAGGATGCGGGATTTATAGATCAACTAAAGAGTTTGAACCAAAGTTATTAAAAAAAAAAAAGTTTTAGGAATGATCGTCAATGAACAAAGTAGCTTTGGGACTTTTCAAGGTGCAGGTCGGTCGTCTGTCTCGTATCCAATCTGGGTATGAAAATGGCCTCGGATGGATTTGACAACTAGCAATTGAGCCGCTCAGATTGTCTTTGAAAAATCAGATACAGGTTGAATGCGGACAAAGAAATGGGAATTGAGCTGCAGTGAGTGTTGATTATGCCCGAGCGTCACTCAAACTCGTGGCGCCGTGGGCGGATTGGGGCCATATTGGAGGGCAGTTAATCTGTAAAAGCAGTGAGACTCCAGAAATAGAATCCTAGCGCCTACGCCGGCGGTTCAAACCATCCGCCGGCATACAGCGTCCATCGCTGCATGGCGTCACGACGAAGAAATCAAACAACCTCCGTGTTGATTTACGGCACGCCGCCTCTGCCGCTGGCCCCAACTCCTCCGGGACGTGTATTTTTAATGTGGTCCATCCAACTTCACAAGCTTTAAGTCGGGACAAATGAGGAGTGCCAGGCTCTTTATCTGGGCTGCTACAAGGAAGAGGAGCTCTATTAAAGAGAAGCAACAAAGACATTTCAGCATTGAACGTTCGCTTGATCTACAAACCATCGTCCTGCAGGAATACGCCGGATCGATGCGCGTCAATAGTGAGCCTGTGGAACTATCATTTCCTTTTTAAACTCAGTCTATGTGAAGTATAAAAAAATCCCAGAGGAACTTGAAATTAAATTCTGGAGCAGAGCAGATGCGTTCCACATCAACTTTATATAAAGCAGACCTTTGGGTAACACAGCACTCGCTCCGAATTTAGAAAGTTAGTTTTCGGATCAATAGACTGTAACACTTACTTAGTTCAGCTTGATGTCTTCCAGGCGTCCTCAAATAAAATCAGGAAGGGCTCTGCGGGGACACACAGAGATGTATAAAAACAATATTTGAAAATGTCAGCACAAGCCAGAGCAACTTTAAAATACATTTTACTGATAGATTCCAACTATGACACGTTTTAGATTAGACAAAAGCGGGTCTAACTTGCGGCGCAGGTGATGTAATGCGATACAAAAAAAAATATGAAGTCAATCAGTAGCACATGAATGGAGCATTTCATTGCACTCGGGAGGGAGAAGAAGAAGGTGTGATTGCATCATCAGTCACCTTTCACTCTTCTCCTACTCGACTTGCGCTCGTTGGATCCACACTTCCTGTTCTCCCAACTACTGCATCTTCATTCCAGTCCCGATGCACTCAGCTTATTACGCCCCCCCCCCTCCCCATCCACTTCCTCGTATTCTGCAACGCTAATAAAACGGCGACAAGGACGCGGCCACAAATCACAAGCGGCGAGTAACAAGAGCAGTCTCTCGCGACTCTCACCTCCGTGCTTTTATTTAATGAGGACAATGCGCGTTTTAACAACCAAGCCGGAACGATACAGTATATCGATATCGCTCTTGTCATCTCGCAGTGGACGGTTTTGATACCACTTGATTCTGTGGATCTCGAATTTTTTGGGGCCCAGGGAGAAATTTCTCATAAATCCCATAGAAAAAAAAAAAGACTTTGAAGTACCTGCACAATCCCAAGCTACAACGCTCCACTTTGAGACTCCAAATAAAGCTAATAAAGCTTTTATGAGGGCCAAAAGATGATAATTATTTGCATTATTTCCTAAGGGAAGCCGTGTATGCTAACAATGGCGAAGCTGAGGTACAATAGCAAAAAGGAAGCTCAACTGCTGCTACTGCTGACTCGCTCTGATTTTCAGCCACTCCGCAGTCTCACTCGATGCGTTTCAGCACACGCACGATGCAAAGTGCCGGCGGTCCCGTAATTTGCTCCAGCACAAACGAGCGGCCAGGGACGGGATGCGGGAAATCACACTCGCTAATGAAAACACATGTATGCGTAACCCCCCCACCCACCTCCTGGGCCGCTCGGACCCAAGCTGGGGCTTACACGAAGCTCATTGATTCCATCTCTGTGATAAAGATGCAGCTCGATGACTTTAAAAAAAAAAAAAGGAGGAAAAAAAAATGACACAGCTTTCTTGCCGTTTGCAAAGTAAGCTCCTGTTCCTATGGAAACGCAGCGAGCCGGCTGGATGAGAAGTGAAGGGCGGGCTATTTATTTGCCACTCTATGATGACACTCTTAGTAAAACTGCCGAAAACAAATTGCTGTGGCCAATCCTATTTGTGTCACACTGAGGTCAAATTAGGATACGTGATTAACGAAGATTAATAAGTATGCGCTCCCTCCATCTAATTTTGTAAGGCGCACACTTCTTAGCCTGACTAAAATAAAAGCGGGATATAATTAATGGCCTTTTTTTTTTTTAAATTTAGTACATTTTTAAGTACAGTTCAGTTATATTTAACTTACACTCCGCCCTTCCCATACTGTATCCGAGTGCAGGGTTAATTTTCATATACTTTATCATCATAATATTAAATATCCTGCCCTGATTTTTGATTTGTAATGTTTGTTGTTCTGCTGCGAATTGGCGACCTTATTTGTGTTTTTTTGCGGTAGCGTAAAAAAGTTCAAGTTTGAAAACCATGATTAGACACACACACACACCAAAAATCTAAAAATGCTGCCTTGTGCAATGAAGTGTTTTGGACATAGTGTTCTGTGTGGAGCACAATGCTGCGTTGCTGTCGTTTGTGCACGCCTGCGTGTGTATGTGTGTGTGTGTGTGTGTATATACAAATGAGCCAATGATGTGTGACTGCCTCCTGCAGCTGTTTTCCAACCCAGTTTGCATTCATCATGTCTTCTGCTTCCGAACGTTTTAATTGGGAGGCTGATGTCACTTGGTGCACGTCTTCCAAAACACCCAAAAAAAAAAAAAGTGTGTGTGTCATGTTTCAGGCGAGCCAAGCACACAGGTACAAAACAAAGTAGCCTTATTTTGGTGTGTACGTGAACTCAGCTCGTGGCAATCTTGAGCTTGCGTTTGCAATATCATCATCGCACACAATTTGCCGTGTGTGGCATGTTCTGTCACGCATGTGACACCAACTTTCTCAAGTTTGGTCAAATGAGAAGACAAATTATTGCATCTTTCTCATTTTAAAATCAAGGCATTTCATTTTGAAGTCAACATTTTTATTTATACTCATATTTATATGATCGTCATGATATCTAATGTCATATGTAACATACATATGTATTTGTGTAGTACTATAAATAATACACTATATCATTATTAAAAGGATGGGTTGAAAATAGATCGACCTATTTATTTTGCACAAATTAGATTTTTTTTTTTGCAAAACAACCCAAAATTCAATCAAAATAACCCAAATTCTTGGACCGGTTTGATTTTAAGATTGTATTATATCCCTTGTGTGTATTCTTAATCAATATATGCATGTACACGTATTACAATTTTATGCCCTATACAACAATATTACAAATACTAAAATCTAATACTGTCATCTTACATCTTAAATTTCATTTTCCACATATTTCTTCAATACTGAAAAAAAATGGCATGCATGACACTCGGGGATAAATACAATATAAAATGAATGTATAAAAATAGAATAATAACTGGCTGCCGTAAAAAAGGAGGAGCACACAAAGCCAATTCAAATGGCTCGTGAATCCGCATGCGACGAATGAATAATCTCGTCGTATTGTCGCCTCACCTTCAGGTTGGCACGTCGGCTTCTCTGCTGTCTGGATGAATCGTCCGACGGGGAAGGAGACAATCGTCCGCTCGTCCCGCATTGTTTTGCATCGGCGCTGGCGCGCACGGTAAGACGTCAGTGCTGCATCGGACTGCCTCCCCCCCTCCCCTCCCGCGTGTCGTCTCCTCTCCCATCCTCCTCCTGGCTCCTCCTCAGTGGAGGGAGCATGGCGTTCCACTCTCGTGACTCCCCAACTTCTCTGTGAGCCTCTCGCTCATTATCGCCTCCCCCCCACCCCCTTGCGCTTTGCAGCTCTTGCGTCCTAAAACCTCGTTCTTTAAACGCGTGTGTTTCAATTACTGCAAAGGGGGGGGGGGGATTGCAACGGAGCATGCTAAGTGAGGACATTTTGCCTTTTCTTACTCATTTAAGAGGATTACAAAGGTCAAGGCTTGATTTTGGGTTGGAATTAGGATTGGGGTTAAGACCAGAATTGCAGAGGGGAGGCAAGGGAGGGCTTTAAGGTTAGCAAGTGTGTGTGCGTACGTGGGTGTTGAGAATAGATATTTTTTCTTTTTTTTTTTTTTTTTTTATTCAGGCTGTGTTGTTTTAAACGTGTGTGTAAGTTTCATCTCTCGCTCTCCAGCATCAAACCATTCTCGCTCTCTATCTGTCCATCATTTGTTACTAACCAATTTTAGATTCTATCTGTCCATCCATCCATTTGTCTGATAGTGTTAAAAAAAAAAAAAAAAAAAGGATTCAAATTTGGAAATCACAAACCGAATTTTCAGGGCTGGCGATTGAGCACAAAACGATACGGATAATTGACAACTTCCCTGCACTGCATTTAAAAATGATAACGTGCAAATCTGCTCAGCAGGCGTGAGCAATCAACATAAAGAGGTGGGAGAACAAAAGATGCAGGGGGAGGTGCTTGGTGCTTGTTTGTTATGCATCATGGGTTCATGTGTGTGTGTGTGTGTGTGTGTGTGGTGTTTTCTTCTTTCTTCCATGCCCACTTCACCATTTCTCTGACCCACTTTGGCCCTCCTGAGTCACACTCAAGAAGGCATCAGCATGCATGTGGATAAAACGCTGCAGTCAACCAATCAATGGCCTGGCTGCCGCTAGCTTATGTTGACTATTTAATGAGGCGGACACGCACAAACTCACACACACGTACACACCTCAAAATCCTTTTTTTTTTTTTCTGTTATTTGTTTGAGCGGCCGCAAAGCCGTCTGTCTGAAAGGGTATTTGTCTTCAGAATCCATCACGGGGACGAGGCTCAAAGCACTGAGGGATCAATTCTCTTGGCTCTCTTTTTTTTTTTACATATTCCCAAAAAATATAGACTCTGCTTAAAATAGAAATGCTGATTCAACTCTTAAGTAAAATAAAAAAGTTTTATTTTTTTACTTGTTCCCAAAAGATATAGACTGCTAAAACTAGAAATGCTGATTCAACACTTTTAAGTAAAATAAAAAAAGTAAAATGGACATTTTCCCATCACAGCGCTATGAGCCTCTCACCTCCTTCGCCATCACTCATTCCCTCCAAGCCAATAATCAGCTAACGGGAAATTGGGGCCAAAAGGTCCCGACCATCTTGCAGTTAGGCAACTATCAACTTTACCCAAGCTGGCAATGCAAGCCAACTAAACACCAAAAACATTTTTTTTACTTCTAGCTCCATAAGAAGTGTGACCCAGCTCTGTACATAGAAAATAAATCGAAAGCTTATGTTCTCTTCCCCCCAGAAGCGCCTGAAAGACCACCTCAGCAAACATCGAGTTTCTCAATCGGGGGGGACAATACCTCGCTTGGGGGGCAGGGTGTTGACAGCCGGAGGTGATAAGTAGCTCATTAGGGAGAACACAACTAATCCAATTCTTCTCCACAGCTCCAAAACACAGCTCGTCAATCTTTACGCTCCCATTAGATTTCGTTGCAACCTGCTTTTTTGTTGTTCTCAAGCAGCCCCGAGCAAAAGAAACACGTTTGGGGAATTGCTCTTCCTGCGTGAGGTAAAATTGGATACATGCTGTAGCACAGATGAGAATCTTCAAAACACGATGCTCGTGACAAAAAAAAAGCACCCTTTCCCTGTTTCGCAAAATCTCTATTTCGATTTTTTTTTTATTTCCACGCCATGAATTTGTCGACCTCGCTATGAACCGATACGGCTCGTCGTTACGGTCATTTGCGAGGAAACGGGCCAAGATGGCCGCTAATCGTGGATTGTGATGGCGGCAACGAATCAGAAGCAAATAACGAAATAATGAAAGCCCGAGTCGTCGTTTAAGGGGATTAAAAGTCTTTTCCGTGAGGATGGACTTGAGTCACTGTCACGGAAGACGAGAGCCAACAATTCAAGATGGAGGCACAAGCGGTAGTGGGGGGGATTCTGCTTTCAGGCTTTCGGGCAATTAAAGTGATTAATATCCTCCCTGTGGAGGGTTGGGGTGGTTAATGGAGGCAGATTATCAGGGAGTGTTGCTCCGACTGTTAGCAAGTCAAAGAGGCTACGCTCCTCTATTTACGCTCGTGACAGGAGAAACAATGAAATTGGAACTTGTGAAGAATAGCTTGCTGTCCAAATTTCCCCGTGGAGGAAGCACGTTTGTGAGGACATTGAGATCGGATACGTTCTCGTCCTCCGCCGTGCATTCGGTGACGTGCTGAATAATAGACAAGTACTTTTTCGCCCTCCGTTCCTCCACAGTTAATCCCGGCTCGCCGCGGCTGCTCTCGTTACTTGAATAAATCATTCTGGCCTTCGGGATGACAAGTCCATCAGGGTGGACTAACTCTGCCATCTTGTCTTGTTACATAGTCTCCCCTCCCCTTCGGGTGGCCTTCACAGGCTCTTTGGTTGGTACACGTGTGCAAAAAAAAAAAAGTACAACACAATACAACTTTATTTGGAAATGTAACAAAGCACTTTCGTTATAACAATGGGGACAACCGCAAAGACAGTAAACGGTCATGTGTGTGATGTTACAATGTCTAAAAAAAATTTTAATCCAAAGTGCCATTTGGTTGTATTTAACTTTAAATACCCTGCTCTCGGTCCAAAAAGGAACAGAGCCAGACCGCTGTTATTTATACCCTCGGTGTACTTTTTGACCAAGGTCGGCTGGAAAAGGCTTCAGCTCCGCTCCCCCCCCCCACCCACACACATACACACACACACACACACACACACACACAAAATCAAGCATAAAAAGTCAAAATGAAGAAAAAGGAAAGAAAGGTTGATTTGATCACATTACAGAGGAGCACAGTATTAATACTACTTGATTATATACGCCGCCTTGTGGTCAGCATTGGGCATTGCACAGTCATTAAACAACATATATGTATATAGTCTGTAAAATAATACAATCATAATACACGCAACCATCTCCAAAAAACACACATATTTCATACTACTAGAAGACTCATTCTTTTTTTTTTTTTTTTAGTTCCTTTCCAGTCAGATAACCAGGCTTAAAGTTGGAGTATAAAATATTAGACAAAAACATATTGAGAACTGATGGATATTGAAATTCACAGAATATTAGAGAAGCTGTAAAAAAAATATATATGCGGACCACTTCCTTGTTTGCCAACCTGAAAGCTATCCAACATTATGTGGTGGTGAGCGGGTATGTTGGGTTAAAAAGAAACTAAAGTGAAAAAAAGAATACTGAGACTCGTCCTTCAACTGTCTTTGAGCAAATCCGTGAAACACACAATACATTGTGCGCCGCTTGACCCAAGTGCATTTTTCCCAGCTAAGAGAGAGACTTTGGTCGAACCTTGGGGAAAAGCTGAGGGAATAAACACACAAGAATAAATAAGTTCCTTGTTCACAGGGACCATCCCAAAAAACTAAATCAAAGCCTTGGCATATTCATACCAGGCCAGTAGTTGTTACCTCTAAGGGGTAACATACGGGACAGAAAATTGTAGTCTTACCCCAAAGTAGTTGCTGGGTACGAAGCCCTCGCGGCCACACAGCGAGGCCCACCACCAGTCGGAGCCGTCAACCTTCTGCAGGATGGTGACCATGTCCCCCTCTCGGAAGGTGAGCTCGTCCGAGGCCTGCGCCGGGTAACTCCACAAGGCGTACAGCACTCCGCTGTTCTCCGTGCCCATCGCCTCCTCCACGCCTGACAAAAGCATCATAGACACAAACGTGAAGTCAGACAGGAACATCAAAAACACAAACGTAAAGTCAGTAGGGACATCAAAGACACAAAAGACGAGTTCAACGTCCGCATTGTAGCCTCAAAATAAAAGAAAAACAGAGTGAAATTAATTACATCAAAGACATCAACGACACGACAAACGTGGAGTTCAACGTCCGCATTGTAGCCTCAGAATAACAAAAGAAAATCTGAATGAAATGAATTATGGCGACATCAAAGACCCAAACAAAAATAAAAGAAAAAGTTTGAAATTAATCATGGCAAATTAATCATGGCAAAATCAAAGACATGAATGTAAAAACAGTCTCTATTTGAATGCGCGTGCCTCACCTCTCAGGAAGCTCTCGCACTCCTCAAAGCCGACGGCGTACGGGTCGCACTTCTGTGCGGCCGTGGCGCCGTCGCTCTCCGTCATGGCCATGACAGCCGCGCCGTTCCTCACCAGGAACTCGCACAGCGGCCGGTCGTTGCACGACGCCGCGCAGTGCAGCGGAGTCCTGCCGCACACAAAACGTCAAAGCGCTCTGACGTTTTAACGATATGCCCCCATGTAGACATTTACCATCCGTGGCTGTCCGGCGCGCTGACATTGGCGCCGATGCGAACCAGGAAATCCACCACATTGTAATGGCCGCCGCAGATGGCGTTGTGGAGCGCCGTGATACCCTCGTCGTTAGACTGGCTCGGGTCCGGCATCTGCGGGGACGCAGAAAGCTCCCACTTAGTCTTAATAAAAGACTTTAGTCTAACATAAAATACACAACTTCCCTTCCAATGACTGGTAAAATTAGCATTAGCATTAGCACCTCTTGTACGGCCCGCTGCACTGTTTCCAGCTCTCCCACCAGCGCACCGTCCAGCGCCAGCACCAGCGGGCTCAGGCGGGCTCGTCTTCCGGAACTTTTGCGCTCCCGGCTGGCCCTCAGGATAGAATGGTAGTTCTGAAGGGACAAACACGGCTTGAGCTGGGATTCAAATGCATATACAGTAGGAAAGGTCCGGAAGGTTTCTGTTTTCGTACTCTGCAATCTTGGAGGGTGTTGGCCTGGGGCGGTCGCGGCGGAGGAAGCGCAGCGCTGTTGTCCTCCCCCTCGGAGGAGCTGCTGCTCTCACTGCCGCCTTCCTCGCCCTTGTTCCGCCGCTCCTTACGCTGGAAGAGTTTGTTGATGAGCTTCTTGTACTGGTTGGGTTCGTACTGCGACGCCTTCTTCAGGGGCTGCGACGGTTCCACCGAGCCGCGCCTCTTCAGAGGTCGAGGGATCTCCGAGCGGATGCGAAGCAGCTCCTCTATGTCGGGAATTTCCTGGCTCTGGGCCTCGGGGGCCACCACGGGCTGGAGCCGGGTAGGACTGAGGGGCCGGGGAGGGCCCTCGTGGATCATGGGTACGTGGTGAACTAAGTCCAGTCTGGACAGCTCAGCGTCGATGTCACCCGGGTTCAGTGCTGCCAAGAAGGAATGAGACAACTTGCTCATTGTGTGAATGAAGACTCTTGGTCCGGGGAACCTTGACGGGAGGCAAATGTTTGAAGATGAAGATTTTTTTTTTACCGTCGCTGTAAATGGCCGGTTGTCTGAGTTCAGGCGGCGGCTGCATGGCGGCCTGGTTGAAGAAGAAATTTCTGGATCCGCCAGTCTGGTAAGGAGCCTCCCACTGGTCTCCATGGTGGCCCCCTGGAGTCATTCTGGCGGACGTGGCGCCCCACTGGGGGTTCTGGAGACGCATGATGACGGAGAGCGGGATGGGCCTGCGTTGGCGAGATTGGACGGAAGCGGGCGGAATGGAAATCCGGGAAATGGGTTGCTGGTGGTACTGATGGGATTGGGGCGACGACGGCACGTCCGGGAGGACTGACACCCGAGTGTTCCTTGGCAGGGAGCTGTGAGAGAACTGGACAGGCGGAGCGCGAGGGTTCTAAAAAGGAAAACAGTCATTTGTTTTGGTCTCAGAAAATTGGTTGTCCCCACAAGTAGGACTTTTCCTTCACACCTTTTTGGGGCTGGGGGCCGGTGAAGGGCCATCTAGGTTGGACTCTCTCCAGTTACTGTTGGGCACGGTGGCTCTGATCCAATCGCTTTCTGGAAGGAGACAAAAGGCTCATTGGATGACATTTTCTACTCGTTTGTCCCACTCGGCGCACAAGGACTGACTAACTGTCATAAGTGTGGTGAGGCTTGCTATCGAAGGACATGTCTAGATCCGTCTCGTTCCACTTCCCGGGACTCTTTTGCTTCTGCACGCCCTCATCTGGGAGAAACCACATAACAGGATTGAGAGGTTTTTTTTTTTTGTGTGTGCCTAGCAAATTTCATATCCCTTAGGAAAACTGATTTGGTTCTGAACAGCACGGCAGAAATGACCCCAAAAAACTCAAAATGTCGATTTCTCAATGGGACTTTTTTTAAATGGCTGTGTACTCATGCTGTAATTATAAGTATTGTGATTTGAGCGGATTTGTATCGTGTGCCCGCTGGGATTTGTCAAATACAGGGTGGGTAAGCAAACCTGTTCTACAACTCCGTGTGTGTGTTTGTTTCCCAATAGATGGTGAAAATCATCAGATCCGCAGAAACTCACTCAGCAATCGAGCAGCAGCAGCAGCTCCACCCTCCTAAGCAATGCGAACCCTTCTTGCCACGTTGTTACATCACGTCCAACACAAATCGGTACGTTTACTTAGTGCAGACTCGACTAAAAAGGAATTTAAATGATACTAATATATTTCCTCGTCTAGAGGCTGCTGTTTGTTTTATTGATTCAGATTCAAAGGCGGGAAGGTCTTTTCCACGTTTTTTTCCCCCTAACATTTTTTTTTTTTTAATTATTTTTAATTTTGGTATTTTTACAATGAAAATTATAGGGGGAAAAATTTAATTGTTTTGTCCGTTATTTTTCATGACAGTCAAATGAAAAGGTCCTCACCTGGTGGTCTGAAAGTAAAAGCCCGAGGAAGCGTTTCTGCGGCGGGATGATGAAAAGATAAAGGCGAGGGACCCCGGTCGGGCCGAGGCGACCCGCGACCGTCGAAGGGGCTGAGCCGGTTAGGCGAGGGCAGGGGTCGGTGAGAGGCGGCGGTGCGATTGGGGGACGAGCTCCTCTCGATGTAGCTCACCGAACCGCGGGGACTCCAGTCGTAGCTTCTCCTCTGGCTTTGGGGCGAATGCTTGGGGCTCAAAGCACCCTGGGGCAGAGGCGAGGCGGCCCGACTGATCTTGGGCGAGGAAACCGAAGTGACTGAAGGCACCGGGGAAGTAGGCGCGCTTTTGATCATGGTGACCACGGAGTCCATCGGGTGGAGGGTTGATGGGCTGGGCGTGTACGGCGGTGACAATGAGCTGATGTTATTCCAGCTGCTCGACCCCCTCAGTGAGTTGGACGTGCTGGATGATGAGGAGATGTGCTGCTGTTGAGGAACCTGCGCACACACAGAAACGTTTACACCCTTGAAGCTCCAAACGCTGTGTATCTGAGCGTACCGGTCCACGGCGCTGTGTGTCCGGTGGTCCAGAGGAGGCCGCCTTCATCATGGAGCTGAACTCTTTGTCAAGCTCGTCCGCGCTAGCCAGCGATGCGCTCAGGTCATCGTTCATAGTCTGGACTGGAGAGCGCCAAATTGCAAAGCAGACAATTAGCACAGAGCTCAAAGGATGATTGACAGGGTGATTAAATAGAAATGGGGGGGGGGGGACTCACACAGTAGGTTGCTGCCATAGATGTTCTGAGAAGCCATGGCTGTAAGGCAGCGACGTTCAACTCCTGAAAAAATGGGATTTGGTTTTTTATCTTTCTATTTCCACGTATTGACTCATTTTGTGTACAGTTCCGGTTGGACCCTTTCAAGCCGGGATGGTCTTTGTTCTACTTTGGTGTGGTCCCACCTCGCTATTGAGGAGCCTTGCTCAATTATCAGGTATGTTGAACCGTTTACGTCCTCCCCGAGGGGCAAACATGCAAAAACTCAACCGTCCACACCCTTTTTGTTTGTGTCGAGGTGAGGCAGACATGCCAAAAGTGCCCAGACAATGATTATGCATCCACTTATGTAAGTAAATAAATAAAACGATAGAAGGTTGAATAATTGAATAACTAACTAAATTAATTGATAGATAAACATATGAATTTATTAAATTAAATATCAATCTAATAAATATTAAATAAATGGATATGCACTCACCCTAGATAAAAAGATAAATAATTAAATTAATTAATGGGTAAATAAACGTACGATAATTAAATAAATAAAATATCAATAAAATGTATTGAATAAATAAATAGATGGATGGATGAATACATAAATATATATGAATAAATAAACGAATACACACACCATGTGCAGATAAGCTGTACTGAATCAAATCTAATGAGAAGTAAAGTCAAGTGTTTTGCAAACATAAACTTCCTCAACACGAAACTTTGACTTTGTCAAGTGTTGCCAATTATAAATCACGGGTGCATATTTCCCGGTAGATAAACGAGTGGCACTGTGAGCGACATCTGGCAAATTTGAACCAACATTAGCCAGGCACCTCGGAAGAGGTTCACACTATCCATAAGATCGGCCGTGCGGGACTAACGGTCGCATTCCACGGAGGACCTTCCACGTCATCCCTCCCCCTCCCACACACACATCTTATCTTTGTCAAGAGAGTGCGCAACACAAAGCCAGATCACGCACAGGTCACATCATAGTCCGGCCCCTCCGCTTCCTGGCATGACACCCCCACTCCGTCCCGTCACCCACCACTCAATGTTTATTGGACTGCTCATGGCGCTGAGGGTTCTTGTTTGCTTTCTGTCCAAAGGTCATTCGGACGTCTAACCCTAACCCTATCAAACAGCGCCAGTGTATTTTAACTAATATTCCAGTTCAATATGAAACTATGGTTTCCCTTTTTAATTGAATAATTATTATAAAATTAAATATTATAAAAAAATAGACTAAATTATATATATATAATTTTGTTGACAGAGATTAATACCCGGATTGCTTAACAGCCCCACCCATGCGGTCGCAGTGTCCTCCATTCCCATTTTGTTAACCTGCTGATTCACTTTTGGACATTTCTCAAGAGCAGTTGTGCAAAAGGGATCACGCCGCTCTTCCTCTTCCCACCGTTAACCATGCAACAAAGATCCTTTCACCGACAAACTTTATGTGTAACAGTTCAAGACAATCACGGTCAGTTGAGCGGAATACCGGGGTGTGTCTGATACAATCACTGCTGCGTGTGATTCAAATCCTCCTCTGAGATCCTAGATCACCTTTTTTGATCTTATCCGTGTTTCCACAATTTCCTTCCACCTGAATTCTGCTGGCAGGGGATGCAATGCCAGATTGTCATACTTCCGCAAGACTTTCTGACATGTGAGACTTGCCCAAATCCCACGAGACCGCAGCTAAAACAACCACAGGACTACCAAAAAAAAAAAATCCCATGAACCTTAATTAAATCTTCTAAGGTTGTGTATTCATTGTGTAATAGAGGCCAAATCTAGCTCGCAGCAGATCTTCAATTCCATCGTGTTGAGCTAAATCTGCGACCTGTCACCTACCAAGAATGCCTCACTCAGTCTTTTCTATTTGCAGACAATGACAAGAGTTACGCCCTAGTTCCTCACAACAACTCTCCACTGCCTTGCAAGCCACAGAGGTAGGTGCTTGACGTTGCCTCATGAAAAAAAACCAAAAAAAAAACGTACCAAACAAGCAAGCACACATTCTGTTCACCAAAGGCAAGGAAAACAAGCCTGGCAATAAAAATAATGTTTCTCAATCTGTGTGTGATTTATAATCACCTTTTTGAATTGGTCATCAAAAATCAAAAGATTAACAATAATATATAAAAATATGTATATATTGTTTATTTATTTTCAAGCTAACATTGTGTTTCAATTCTGGGCTGAATATAATTTCAATATTTAACTGGTCGGGTTAGCGTGACCCGGAGTATTGATTAAAGATTAGTTTGTACACGTTAGCCGCCACAATCATTTACGCATGATTCAAATTGGAAATTTGTTTAAAAGCTTTTTAAATTTTCTTCTCTTCTACGTTTGCCGCACGTGACTCAGGAATCTGTCTGTGCTGCAACACATTCTCAACATTTCTAGACAACAAAGCAGACGGCCATTACACAGACTTGCAGGTCGTTCCCCCCAATTTATATTCCTCTTCCAAGCAATTATGGGCGTTTTTTTTTTTTTTCTTTTTCGGTCGACTGCCAAAAAGCGAGTGTCGGTGCACAGGAGCAGTGGTGGTTTGGGGCAACGGGCTTTGTGTGTCCTTCCCAAGTGTGATTAAACGCTTTGGGGTGAACCGTACAGACCATGTGTTGCCTATTTGCAGCTGCAAGTTTTACTTTTCCCACCGTGTTTTTTAAACCACTCTAAAAACGCAGAGGCTTAATCATTATTACAGTAAAACCTCCTCCTCCCCCCCGAGGTTGTACAATTGGGAATTGTGCTGAATTTTTCAGAAGCCTCTTTCAACTTGAGTCACTTCTCAACAGGCAGCAGTTTGGCAAGTTCTTCAAAAAGAAACTTCAACTTGATTATGTCCACTGCCGGTTGAAGCTTGCTGTCAAACTAAACACAAGACAAATGAAATTGCGCAATGTTTAAATCAATCTGGCTAACTGCTAGTTTGATGCTAACACATAATGCTACAGATAGGCTAACGAATAGCATTTATGTGGTGAAATGGATATTTGAACACAGTTGTGCAACACATAGATAAACAAACACTATGACTACGCTCACACGTACATATTCTTTATCCTCTCTGAAAAACTAGAGCAAATTTTAATCATTGATGGCTTTATCAGGTAAAACTAGATTACATTGCATTACATTATATTGTTGTTTTTTGGTGGGAGGCTGGAACGGATTAATTTCATTTTCATTCATTTCATTTGTCACGCGCCACTCGGACATTCTGCAAGCAGGTGGATTTGCTTGCAGACGCGAGTTGGCTTTGCGCATCCCAAGTGTGTGTCTATCCTTCGTGTCAAGCTTCAGGCCAAAAATCCTTCAGGATTCGAGTTCTGAACAAGTCCTGATGTGTTCCGCCAACACAGCATTAAAAGTAGCCGTGTGTGGGACTTCTCACTAGTTTATTTCATTCATCCATTTTCTTTTGCACTTTAGGGTCACGGGTTACTATGACAACTTAGTCTTCTATTAACCGAAAATGTTTTTGAAATCCGAGAGCAAATTTGAAAAAAAAAAAAAGTCACGTAAGCACAAGAGAAAGAACATGCAAAGAAGAATTTCGAACCTTGAACATCCAAATGATAAGGCAGACGTGTTAATCCGCATTGTCCTTGTCCAATTTCGGTTTCTTTGTGTGTCTTTGGCATGTGGAGAAATTGAAAATAAAGCTGACTTTGACTTTGATATCTCAAGTAGGGCCGACCGAGTCTGAATTTTTTTTGTTTCACAAACAAGCAATAAAGTTTTCGCAAATACTTTCTGAAGCACCCTCAGGGATTTGTTCATGCAACATTTACAATCATAACAAATCTCATTGTCCTTATTACATTATAATAGTCCTAAATTGTGGCAATAAAGTCACATGAATGAACATGAAATTGGTTCGAATCTGAATGAAACTCAGACAAATCTGGGTTGTTGCTTTGATGCCCGCATGTAATTAATCGTGCAGGAACAGGAACAGGCTGTGGTATTTCAATGGATGCGAACCAGACGGTTACAAAATTAGTTACATCTGATGTTCATTAGTTCCGAACAAAAAATAAAACCACCCTTGCCTCTGAGAATTCCACCCAACGGACTGTAACGTCACTTTTGAGGGGGTGGGTGTAACTTTCCTTGCAGGAATGCACATGAGAAGTCGCTTACCTCAAAGAAAACGGAAAGCTCTTGTCCTCCTCCCTTTGAGACTGAGAGAGAGAAAATCTGCGTGTCCTGATCCTGGAACACTTTTTTTCTAAGCTTCCTGAAGTCGGCTGCCCAGTCACAGTGTGTGTTATTTCCTCCAGGCGTGCACACACACATAGCTCTAAGTCCGCCCCTGCTCCTCCTCCCTCCATAAACGCAAGTAACCCGAGCCAGGTGTTTGAACCACAGCTGGCCAGGTATAACATGCTGCCTCTTCATTTTTTGCGACAGATTTTTTTTCTTGCCATTAGTTTTTTTTTTTTATATATGTTATTCATAAAATGTATGCATTTTTCAAATTTCCAAACTATTAAGTAAGTTAAGGTTTAAGTTTGAAAACTTGACATAGTAATCGACTAACAACGTAATCGAATGAATGTCTTTGTCGTGCGTGTTTTTGACAGAACAGCGTCACCGACGTGCCAGCGCGACCTCTGATTGGTGACCTGGCTAACCATGTGATTCGCTTTTTCACACCTAGGCCCGCCCCTGAACGTGAACGCACTTCCGCCCCAAGATGGTCGTCGGCGCATTTCCAATCGCCAAGCTCCTCTACCTCGGAGTGAAGCAGTTGAGCAAGCCCGTCGCTAACCGGATAAAAGCTGGGGCTCGGAGGAGCGAATTTTTTAAGAATTACATCTGCATGCCGCCGGCTCAGCGTGAGTAACCGATCTTTAAGGGTGTCTAGTGACCGCTAGACGCAAGTGTCAGACGTGCACGGACATACATTCGCCGATGGCCAATGAGAATGCTCCTGGTAAAACCTCATATCCAATAGACGTCGTGAATACACGTGACTAACCAATAGTAGACAAGAACATGCGAACTGGGCGGTTCTTGATTGTCATTGAATGTAGCTAGTGTAGCATCACACGGCGACTTGTAGTTATTAAATTAAAAAATAGCGATACAATTTAATTTAAATTGATCACGACACCTAGCTAGTGATTGTCCGGCTACCATGTACATTGATGTAGTTACTTGAAACAGCTACCAGCTAAATGCCATTAAATAGAAGCCATAAAGTCGCTCCTGAGTAAATATAGTACATTTGCACGTTAAAAACAAAAAAGCCAATTTAGCCTCTGTCCATTCTTATTTACACACCAATATAGGCTTTTGGGGAAAAATCTAAATAAAAACAAAACATTTTTCAGTATTTCAGAGACCTGAATCATACCAGCCACTATTTAGGTGCTTGTACCCCCTTATAAAATATGTCATTTTATCACTGTCATTGCAGTATACCACTGGATTGAGATGAGAACCAAGATGCGCATCATGGGTTTCCGTGGTGCCAGCATTAAGCCACTGAACGAGGAAGCAGCGGCGGAGCTTGGCGCCGAGCTGCTGGGCGAGACGTTGATCTTCCTCGTGGGTGGCGGGTGCATGGTGCTGGAGTACACCAGGCAGGCGGTCAACTCGCGTCACAAGGAGGAAGAGCTCAACGAGACGCTCAACAGCCTACAGACTCAAATAGCAGAGCTCACGTTCACCACAGAGACGCTAAGCGCTCAGCTGAGAGAGGTGAACAGGCAGCTAGCCTCCTTTCCTGCGCCCACCAAAAAGTGAGGAAATGGCGTAAACGTAGTACGTGTATGGACATAAGACTTGATTGCAACATGTAAAGCCTGAAGCTGCTACTTCACTGCTACTCCTGCGTGGAGGAAGAAGTGGACATAACATCAGGGCGATGTGTTTTGGAATTGCAACTGTGTGCAAATAAGTGGATTGCTATGACATTCATAGTGTATTTTTTGTGGTTGATATTGCATGCTCATTACAAAGTGAAATGATTGGTTTGAGAATTGAATCAACAAATTCAAAAGTTAGTATCTGATAATGGCATCTGTTTGGATATTTAATAACTTAGAGGCTCGGTTAATAATTAACATGCCTCGAGTGTAAAGGGGGGGGAGCACTTAGTCAATATCACTGTGAATCACTTTGCTGATTTATGTGTAACTGCCATAAGGGGTGAACAATGGTGTAAAATAAAGACGATGATGCCATTAATAATGAATTTGTTCTAAAAACATAGTGGCGCTTATTTTAATGTCATACTCTCCTACAAAACTCAATGTTTACCCCATTTTTTAAGCAGATTAATTTATTGATTATCAGAGAAATGGAAATGGGGAAAAAAAAGCTCTTGTGGGCAATCTCAAACTACATTACCCAGTATTCTTCAAGCATCGCCCCTACGTCACTTCCTCTTTGAAACGCGCGTTCTCATTTACGATACTACAACCAATACTTTATTATCACCATAAATTAGTGTTAAAACAAAAAATCCGGCACTCGAATATTAAATGGTTGAATTACGTTTTTTTTTTTACTCGCTCAGACTCATCTAATGGCGTTAGCTAGCTGGTCCGCTAGAGGGCAGTCGTCGCGCTTTTCATCTACCTCGCTTTTGTTGGCCACAAGACGAGCGGTGGGCAAGGTACAAATCATTTTTTGTTTCTTTTCTTGCTTCGACACGCGAATGCTCAAACAAAGTGCCCAACTTACATGCGAGGCCAATGCACGTTTTCTTTTCAAGCGGTAGCGTTTCGCCTTGCGCTCAATGCATCGTAATGAAGCTTGCCATAAGCTAGGTATGGCTAATATCAAACGCGATAAAAGCCAAAACGATAAACAACAGGATTTATACACCTGTATAAGTAGTAGGCAGTTTTGTTTGGTAACGCTTATAAATACGCCGTTACCCCCTTTCCTTACGTGTTTTCTTAATTCACATCCGTTTAGCCAAACTACCAAATATTAGCCATCATCTATTTTTTGGGGCGCCCTTTTAAGTTCATTACAACGCTGTAAACTTTGCCATATCTCATCCCTGCGCTTTTTCTTGCCAGCCATTGTTTTGCGCGCACGCTAAGCAACGCGATGAGTTGCGACGTGATGAAACTGAAACTAAACGAGCTCAAGAGCGAGCTCCAGCGTCGCGGCTTGAACGCCATCGGTCTGAAGGTGGACCTGGTCAGGCGGCTCAAGTCGGCGCTGGACAAGGAAGCCCTCGGAGGGAACGAAACGGAAGAGCTGCAAGGTAAACACACAATTTCCCATAAAGTAGCTCATTAGTTCCTTTCACAATTAAATATTGATTCAGTTACCTAGCAAGAGTTTCAAGCTATTTATTGATACAGTAAATAAAACAGGGTAATCCATTTAAGTCACGTTTCTCTGTGGACGTTCACAGCTTTTGCTGGAAGCGACAGCGATCCACTTGAGGAAGACGGAGGCAGTGACTCAGGAAGCTGCTACGAGGAAGAGGAGGCAGAGTTTGAGCCGGATTCCGAGTCTGGCTGCAGCACGATAGACTTTAGCACCAACGCCGAGCTTCCTAAAACTTCCCCCATACCTGGGATGGTGGTCAAACTTGAACTGGATGAAAAGGAAGACGTCATCATCAAACAAGGTGTGTGATGGTAAAAAATGTCAATCTTTGAATATGTAATGAGTGAACTGATTTATTTGAGATGCTGCTGTTGCTGACCAAATGTTATTAATTGGTCCTTCATTACAGAAATGAAGGAGGACCTCAGAATTGAGAATAACCCGGAGACGCAGGAGCAGTTGAAGGTGGAGTCGGAGATAACTGGACAGCACGGCCAAAAGCGACGGCGCGAGGAAAGCAGCGGCGACAACAACTTTGAACAACCCAAGGAGAAGAGGTACGCATTCGACATTTCAATAAGCTCGTTCTTACTTTGATCAAATGAATGGTTGCCAGTACTGACTGAATTTACAGATCATGGAACATGCAAAGATCTCCCACCAGTTGGCAGTCTGGAGACGAAAGGTAAAATTAATTTATATCTATATATTTCCTACATCCCAGTGCAGTGAAAAAAACTTGTTTGTGATTTGTATATTTTGTATTTTGCATGTGAAGCAGTGATTCCAGTTCCACACCTGATGACAGTGTGAACAAAGGTATAAAAAAAAATCCTACATCTCACACCACAGCAATGTATATATTTTTTAATTGTTTCTCATTTATATAATTTACAGATGTATGGAGCAGAGATGATGTGGAGGACTGTAGCTGGCATGCAGCCGGCTGGGAACCAAATCAATTCTCCTTCACCGCAAGCCCCGGACCACGGAGCGGCGCCGCCGAGTTGGATTCCACCTCGCCGGCCGATTTCCTGGAGCTCTTCCTAACCGACGAGCTACTCCAACAGATCGCGGATTGGACCAACTCGTACGCTACTCGCTATTTTCAAGCTCAGTCCGAGCGCTTGCCGCATAGCAGGAGTTGCGGCTGGAAACCCGTGTCGGTCGCAGAACTCAAAACTTTATTTGGACTCACGTTTATCACCAGTTATGTCAAAAAGCCAACAATTTCATTATACTGGAGTATGGATGAGGTCGACGCCACGCCCCATTTCGGCCGAACCATGCCGAGGAACAGATTTCAGCTCATATGGAAATTCTTTAAATTCAACAATACCACACCGCAGGACAACAATGACAAAATGTACAAAGTCCGTCCAGTGTTGGACTACGTGGTGGAAAAGTTCAAGGAGATGTATCAACCGGGACAAAACATTTGCATTGATGAGGGGATGATGCTTTGTCGGAGCCGCGTATCCTTCAGAGTGTTCAACCCTAAAAAAACGGTCAAATATGGAATCAAGTCATACATACTATGCGATTCCGCCACCGGATATTGTTTCAACCTGCAACCCGATGTCAAGGAAACTCCGATGACGTCGGAGATTGTCTTCTCTCTCCTCGATCGTCTCCCAGGTTACGGTTATACGCTGTACATGAACGAGTCTTACAATTCCGTAGCAATGTGTGAGCTTTTATTGGGAGCGGAAACGAATGTCTGTGGAAAACTGAAGAACAATAGGGGGGAACCGAAGATCTTTAGGAAGGTGACAAAGAATGAGTTGGGAGTGGAGGACAAGTTTACGCGACACAATAAGAAGGTGATGGTCGTAGCATGGCAGGGAAAGCTCTATGTGACAACTTGCCACAAAGATATAATGAAGGAAGTGCCCCAGAAGGGACAGAAAGATGAGGGTCCTACCTCAAAGCCGGAGTGTGTCGCAGCCTACAACTCCTCCATGACTGGGGTGCAGAAGCTGGACCAGAAAATTACATACTACCCCTTCGTCCGAAAGTCGACAGACTGGTCCAAGAAGTTTGTTGCCTATCTTTTCCAGCTATGCATGTTTAATGCTCATGTCATCTACAGAGCAAGGCACCCAGAGGAACGTATAACCCTCTTGGAGTTCATGCGCAGCGTTGTCAAGTCCTGGACGGTGAAGCGATACGTTCTGGCGCAGGTAAGAAAGGATGAGGAGGGAACGTTTGAGAGGTGTGGGGACTTGGTGGCTCACCGGCCTTGTAAAAGGGCACCAACGAGAACTGACCCAGACAGCAGGCTCGACGGGCAGCTTGCCAAGCACAGACTTGAATACGTGACCACAGCTAGCAGGAGCGTAGATCCACCAAAGCGATCAGGAAGGAGGTGTAGGGTATGCGCTCGCAGAGGTTTACGCAAAGATACCAGAATGTGGTGCGTGTCCTGTTGTGTCGCTTTGCATCCAGGAGAATGTTTCACAGCTTACCACACTAAACTCAACTATTCTGAATAGTTATATAAACACAGCAAAGCTAAAAGCTGTGGACAGAATAATTGAACAATTCAAAACATCATACGTCTTTGTCATTAGTAAAAATTGTACATAGTTGTGTTTGTATAGTAAATATGTTTTCAATGTTGGTGTCACCAAAGCAGAAACAAATGTTTTTTTCTGCAGGTGTTCAATTTTTGGGGTCAAAACCAAAGGTCAGAGCTGAGATTACAACCCAGAATTCAATCACTGAGGCATAGGTGCTGGTGTCCCTCAAAATTATTTATTTTAAGTTATTTGTTCTTCATTAATTGTGGAAATTGTGTTTTACTGACAGTACTTGAGGTAATTGTTCTATAAACGTTTTAATTGTGCAATAAGGGGTACTACGGCATTGTATCAGTTTTTTTTTAACCCAAGCAACATGGCGACTGTTGGCGGGCATTCTCTTAACTACATTACCCAGTATTCTTTAAGTATGACACGTCACTTCCTTTTAATGCACGTGACCTTATTCCGTCATGATGCCGCTTTCACCAAGTACTATAGTTTCTTAGTAATTCGGTGTTAAACTACACTAATCTACAACTACAACTTGTTTGAAAAGTTAAAAAAATAATAAATAAATAATATAAAATTATAAAAACCAACTCAATGGAAATTGGTCGAAAGGCAACTTCCGGTAGTCTGAGGAAGCTGGAGAGGGCGCTAGAGGGCAGTCGTTTCACTTTTCATTTACGGCGCTTTTATTTGCCCGCGAGACCCGCGTCGAAAGAGGTAGGCCCTGACTGGAATTCCACAATTTGCCGTGTAACTTTTATTATTCCCGACGTCAACCGTGACTTGGGTGCACAACCTGCACGTAAAGCCAATGCATGTTTATTACGCTTATTGCGCTTTTCAAGTGGTAATGTTTCAACTCGCGCGCACTGCACCGCATGATTGGCCCTTATGCTAAGCTAACATCGAAGGCGAGAAAACGGCAAAAGAGTAGTTTTCATATACATGTGTATTTTGTTTGATAAGTATTATAAATAGGTAATTAGTACAAATGTAGTCCCTCTGTAACGTTTTTTTAAATACATTTATCAATGTAGCTGAATGGCTAATATTAGCCTAACGCTCCGCTGATGGCGCTGTCGCATAGCGTCCTTGTAAGTTGAACTCGACGTCGCAAACTTTCCAGTCTCACACCCGCGCTTTTTCCTTACAGTCTTTGTACAGCACGCTCACTCGCACCAAGTAACACGATGAGTTTCGACGTGAAGAAATTGAAAGTGAATGAGCTGAAAGACGAGCTCCAGCGTCGCGGCCTGGAGGCCAGTGGCCGAAAGGCGGATCTTGTGGAGCGGCTTAAGGCTGCGCTGGAAGAGGAAGCCCTCGCGGAGTCACCGGACGGAGGGGACGAGGAGCAGGGTGATGAAGGCGGGGAGGGCTACGAAGTCGATGATGACATGGATGATCAGCAAGGTAAACCACAGATTTACATTTTTCATTAAATATAAACATAAGGTCTCGCTATGTATGTTCACCATTTGTCAACTTAAAATGTTGACCTGTTTCAGTGTTGTGCAGTAATTAGGTTGAATGAGCAGCAAACCCATCAAAGTTTCTTTGGGTATGTACAGGTGAGGATTTTGCTGAAGGTGACGGCGATGCGCTGCTTGAGGAAGACGAGGGCAGAGATTCGGGCGGCTACTACGAAGAAGACGAGGTCAAACCGGAGATTGAGTCTGAGCCGTACGAGAGTCGGCCAGCATCCGACTCCGGCCACAGCGCACCAGACCTCAGCGCCCAGGACCTCAGCGCTCAGGATCCCAACGCTCAGGATCTCAGCGCTCAGGACCTCAGGGCTCAGGACCTCAGCGCGCCAGACCTCAGCGCTCAGGACCTCAGCGCGCCGGAACTTGGTGCGGAGGACCTTAGCGCCCCGGAACTCCGCGCGCAGGACCTCAGCGCGCAGGATCTCAGCGCTGATGCTGACTTAAGCGCAGACGCTGACTTCGGCACAGACACGGACCTCAGCAGAGATGCTGATCTTCCCCAAGCTGCTGCCGTCAATGAGGCAGAAGTCAAACTTGAACCGCACGAGGAAAAAGACATCAAGCTCAAACAAGGTTTGTGACAATTAAATTCCAGACTCACTTGGGATTGTATCAAACTTTACAAATGAAAAGATGCAGACGCTGTTATTATTATTTATTCATTGAGGAAGTATTGTTGGAATTGTGTCGTCAGAAAGTTCTCGGTTTCTCAGTTGTGATCTCAACATAGTTCCTACGGCACCAATTACGACCGTCAATCCTGATTGGACCACCGGCTGACCAAATTAAATGTTTGTCGTTCATCACAGAAACTAAAGAAGACATCAAAGTTGAGGACACACAGGAGGCGGCAGGTGATGATGGGTCAGAGAGCCGTGGGTCTGAGCCCAAACGTGAACAAGATGGTGACGGTCCGGCAGAGCAGGTGAAGATGGAGTCCGAGAGAAGCGGACAGTACGGCCGAAAGCGACCGCACGAGGACAACAGGGGCTACAACTACTACGAGCATCGCGAGGAAAAAAGGTATGCGTTCGTTAATTGTCCAAAGCAAGCTTGACGGCTCAATCCGTTGAACCAGTAGTGACGCTCCTTTAAAACAAATTGTATTACATTGTAATTTATCGTCAACCAATTATGCCCGTCAAGGGACACTTGTCGCATTCTTCGTCGCAATCACTTGGTGTGTGAAAAGCCACAAGGCCCATTATTATATCCACAAATTTTGTTATGCATTTCAAGTTTTATTTTGAAGGGGTAGGGGTATTATTTACGAGTGCACAATATATGCTGGATTTTACAGTAGGTCCATCATTTGATGAGTTTGAACACAAGCTAAAAGGTTTCTGCCGAGTATTGCTTTCGTTTTACGGGTTTTTTAGCACTGTCTTTGAACCCGTTTGGTCCAACCCGTGACAACTCGGGCCAAGCGTCAGTGCCAAAGCAAAAAGTAGGCTTGTTCATAACTGGAGCCTCATGGTCGTTCTCCAAGTGGCTCCTTTAAAGCAAGCTACAGCTTCATATCCAGCCGGCCAGCCATTAAATAATTTACCGTAATTTCCGGACTATAAGTCGCGGTTTTTTTCATAGTTTGGGTGGGGGGGCGACTTATACTCAGGAGCGACTTATATATGTTTTTTTTCACAAATTTTTACTTGATCATTAAGACATCACTTACAAGTATAGTTGACCACTTCCCATGTTATTTTTAGTATAGTTGATCACTTCACATGCTTTTATTTCTTTATCTTGAACATATTCAAAACATAAAAAATAGAGAAAACATCAAATAAAGCAATTAACACTTTAAAGCACCATATCCAAGTCCACTGTCTGCTGTATGTACACTTGCTCCATTTTTGCTCCTCTTATCCATCCATCCATTTTCTGAACCGCTTAGTCCCCACGGGGGTCGCGGGCGTGCTGGAGCCTATCCCAGCCGTCATCGGGCAGTAGGCGGGGGACACCCTGAACCAGTTGCCAGCCAATCGCAGGGCACACAGAGACAGACAACCATTCACACTCACACTCACACCTAGGGACAATTTGGAGTCTTCAATCGGCCTACCAAGCATGTTTTTGGAATGTGGGAGGAAACCGGAGCGCCCGGAGAAAACCCACGCGGGCCAGGGGAGAACATGCAAACTCCACACAGGGAGGGCCGGAGGTGGAATCGAACCCGCACCCTCCTAACTGTGAGGCGGACGTGCTACCCAGTGCGCCACCGAGCCGCCCTGCTCCTCTTATATTTATTATTATTATTTATTATTATTTGTTCATTTATCATTTATTCAATACTCTTATTTATTCATTGTTAGTGCCTTCTTGGTTTTTTTTGTGTTGCTTGTATGCATATGTGTACTATCTCACCGAGGGATAGTGGAAATGTAATTTCAATCTCTTTGTGTGTCTTAGTATATAAAAAAATATATCGACGATAAAGCAGACTTTGACTTTGATAAAACAACCAAGAAAAATTATATTTTCAGACGAAACTGGATGAGGGCGCTCTAAATTTTACCGTTGGCCGTGACTCATCAACTGGGTGGGCTTAAGAAAAATGGCACCAAAAAGAAACTCATATTTTGCAGGTTACAAACTTCAAGTTGTAAAATATGCAGCTGAAAACAGTAATCGAGCAGCAGAAAGAAAGTTTGGAGAACCGTGATGTACCAATGGATTACTATTTCAAGTGACGTCAGTAGCGCGGCGCGCCGGTTGTTTACATACAAACGTGCCCACACAAGGACGACCGGCATCATTCGCGGTGATCATTTCTAAGTGACACGGAGGACAAAGAGTTTGAAGGAATTAAGGATTTGGAGTGACATAGAAGGTTTGAAAAACTATTATGGCTTTTACGCACGCCCGGTCTCTACTGAGTCGGGGGCCGACGCTCGGCCGAGTGGCTGTCCGCGAACGGTGCGCGGGGCTCGGACATGGCCATTACGCACGCCCGGTCTGTCTGGAAGTCCACGCCGCCACACGCTTGGAAGTTTGTTTTGTTTAATAAAGAGCCGTTTACCAAACCTACGTCTATCCTTGTACTTTGTTAACGCTACAATATAGTTATATAGTAGATCTGTGGAATAAAGACGAGGCTGACGTCAGGGCGCACGCGCGGCGATGTTGACAAAGGACGAGGAATTTGATCGATGGATTTAATGGAATTAAAGTGCACGGATGGTTTGATCATATTATTGGCTTGTATTATAGTTATTTAAAATATAGTTTATCTATCGTTATATGAGCCTGTGGAATATTTTGAAGCGCAAGCGCCCTCAGCCGTGCGCACCCATTGTTGACAAAGAACGATCGATGGATTTAATGAATTGGAGTGACACCGATGGTTTTATAAACTTGTTATTCATGTAATAGTTGTCCTTAATCACTCTATATGTTACGTCAGGCCCGTTCTCAGCTCTTTGTTTTTGTTTGTCACGTTAGCATACCTATCGTTTAGCCTGTTGTTGCTATTTAATGAATTGGAGTGACACCGATGGTTTTATAAACATGTTATTCATGTAATAGTTGTCCTTAATCACTCTATATGTTACGTCAGGCCCGTTCTCAGCTCTTTGTTTGAGTTTGTCACGTTAGCATACCTATCGTTTAGCCTGTTGTTGCTATTTAATGAATTGGAGTGACACTGATGGTTTTATAAACATGTTATTCATGTAATAGTTGTCCTTAATCCCTCTATATGTTACGTCAGGCCCGTTCTCAGCTCTTTGTTTGTGTTTGTCACGTTAGCATACCTATCGTTTAGCCTGTTGTTGCTATCGTTTAGCCTGTTGTTGCTCGTTCATGACTGTTTTTGGTGTGGGATTTTGTCGAATAAATTGCCCCCAAAATGCGACTTATACTCCGAAGCGACTTATATATGTTTTTTTTCACTTTTTGGGGCATTTTATGGCTGGTGCGACTTATACTCCGGAGCGACTTATAGTCCGGAAAATACGGTATATATATTTTTCAAACGTCTGATTGGTTCTATTTTGAAGGTCTCGGACGCCACAGCCACCGGCAGAAGACGAGGAAGAGAACATTGATGACACTCTTATTACTATCGACACATGTAAGTGGAAAGCTGGGCTCTGGTTATGTACACTTTTTTTTTTTAAGGCTATGCTAACTGGATGTCCAATTTGCTTTGGTTCTCAGACAACTGCGATCTGCACTTCAAAGTGTCCCGGGATCGCTACAGCGGCTACCCGCTGACCATTGAGGGCTTTGCTTACCTGTGGGCGGGAGCACGTGCCACCCACGGGGTCACTTGTGGCCGCGTGTGTTACGAGATGAAGGTATTTTAAAACATCCAAAAATCTGCATTCATAACCACAAATATCTGGAGTGACCGGATACATGTCGTATGTTTTTTTTTCTTCAGATCAATGAGGAAATTCCCGTCAAGCACCTTCCCAGTTCGGAGCCGGACCCGCACGTCGTCCGGATCGGATGGTCCCTCAATCACTGCAGCACTCAGCTTGGTGAGCTCATTTAGGGGGTGCAAAATAAGAACCACCTCCTCATACCAACTTTCCTTGATTCTTGTCCTAGGAGAGGAGCCCTTTTCCTTTGGCTTCGGCGGAACCGGAAAGAAAGCAACCGAGTGTAAATTTTCCGACTACGGGGAAAGATTTGGGGAAAATGATGTCATCGGCTGCTACATCGTAAGCGACCGCAACCTCGAACCTCAGCAGCTTTGTCCAAAACGCTAACACCCGCTCAAATATCGGCAGGACTTTGACCAAGGCGAAGAAGTGGAGATGGGATTCTCCAAGAACGGCGTGGAGCTCGGCGTCGCCTTCAAAACCACCAAGGAGGCTTTGGCGGGCCGTGCGCTCTTCCCCCACGTGTTGGTGAAGAACTGCGCCGTGGAGTTCAACTTTGGGCAGAAGCAGCCTTACTTCCCGCCGCCCAGCGGCTACACCTACATCCACAGCGTGGCCCTGGAGGACAAAGTCAGAGGTACCAAGGGACCTGCCAGCAAAGGCGAATGCGAGGTAAGGACTTGAACTTGATTTTGAGGCCTGTCATGATTTAGTGATGTTAAATGATTACAACGCAAAGATGCGGACCCCATTGGAAGTTTCTACTTTGGCTTTTCAGATTCTGATGATGGTGGGCCTGCCCGCCTGCGGAAAGACCACCTGGGCTATCAAGCATGCAGAGACCAACCCTGAGAAGAAGTACAACATCCTGGGCACCAACGCCATCATGGACAAGATGAAGGTGAATTTTTATTCTTATTATTGTCATTATTTTTGAATTCTCTAACTCGTGTCCGTGCCGTGCAGATGATGGGCCTGCGACGCCAGAGGAACTACGCCGGGCGCTGGGACATTCTGATCCAACAGGCCACGCAGTGTCTCAACCGCTTGATCGAGATCGCCGCTCGCAAGAGACGCAACTACATCCTGGACCAGGTAGTGTAGCGGCAGTCGCTCGCGCGCACACTTGAAGCGCTCAGCACCGTCACTCATTGATTACTCTCTCTAATGGACTATCTATTTATTTTTCAGGGGGGCTCTGTGTATTGTAGAAGTAGTAGAAGCCGCATTGAATCTCACCCTCTTTTGTCACTTTGCTTGTCTTGTATTGTAATCAAAAGTGACGGAATATTTTTACTCCATGTTGTCATCCCTCGCTATCTATACGTATATATATTTATATATATTTTGCACTGTCATAAAACAATATACTGTTTGTCTTGTGAACTGCGACAATGTACAAGTAGACCGTGACTTTGTAACGATGTTGAGAAACAAGTAAGCTCTGACGCTGGTGAGTAAGACAAACACCTTCTGTTGCTAATTCCTAAGAGAGAGCTTTTTCACTTTAAAAGCTGTTTTGTTAACTACAAGTGAGATACACGGAACTGTTGAGTGTGTGTTTTAATTAATTGACCCCCCCCAAGGTAAGTAGTGACTAACAGGGTTGACATTTTCAGGGCGTTAGTTTTTTGGGGGGGGGCGGCAAAGGTAGGTAGGGTCAGATAGCGACATTGCCATGGAGATGTGAGTATGTGCAGGTAAGTTGTATCTGTGTTGTCATGTCTAGTGGGATACGAGCTCCTTGGAAAAAAAAAAAACAGGTAAGCCCAAGTAGGTATCAGGGGTGGGGGGCCCAAACGCGAAAACCGATTTGTGTCCATGAAGGATATTTCTATAGTAGCGTATTGCGTCGATTTTCACGTAAAGCCGAGCCAGGCGTTTGATGTAATTTGGGACCGATGTTGGTATTTTTGTCTCTTGTAGTTCCGGCGATTCATTGCTGCTTTGCTCTTTTATGTCTACTAACACTGGTGTTTCCCAAGTTTGGACTCGTTCAATGATATTTGCGTATTATTGCACGAAATGGCGTTTTCGGTGAGGCAATCCTGTCGTTAGCCACCAAAGCACTGCCGTTGAAAAAAAGCCTGTTGAACATAATAAATATGTCAGATGATTACTTCTTAACATGTGGTGTACTGCTAATGGTCTACATTAAGAAGACTGATGTTAAATGAGGAACAAGCAACAAGTTGAACTCGGTGAATTTAATTGACCAAATTTGGACGTAGGACGCTTCGGTTTGATGATGACAATGCGTTGCGGATTTATCTGTGGATGTTTTCTCGTCTGTTAAAGATTTCTAGTTGTGAACCAACGTTAAATTATTTTGTCTCTTCTGAAGAATCTTTTACCGATCATGCGCTGAAATCGATTCGTTTGAACCAGCAGACACCGTGTTCGTACATTTGCAACGCCACAACTTGTGACCTTTTTTGTTTCGCGTACGGAAGACGTGTTGATCAGAAAAACAAAGGCTAACTTGTCATTCTCTTATCTCGTGACATCACTATATATGCTTGTCAATAGCGACAAACTCACTTGAAAAAGAAATTCTGCGGGAATAATAGCATTGTCATTTTGAGACGCGTTTCCTCGGATTTTGTGCGTAAAAATTAGTCAGGTGTCTTGTGGGGTTTTTTTTTTCATACAATACAAGTTATTTTTTTTCTGGTGTTGGTGCAACACAAATTTGTACGGAAGTTGCTAACACATTACGAGAAACATTGCTAGGCTATTAATACGGAAGCCGTGACAATACATCCAAATGCTAATCCCCAAGCTAGTTCATTACATGTTTTATGTCAGGACCCTGAACGTAGCACAATTCTTATACCTTGCTTTATATTTTCTTCCCGACTGTTTAAATCTTAATGCTAATAGTACAATGCTTGAACGTTTGATCCATCCGCGGAAGATCTGCGAGTCAGACATGTTAACAACTACACCCAACATGCTAAGCAACTAGCTCCCACGTGGTGCCGCTTTAAATAGCCAGTTAGCATGCTAACAGACCGGTTCTCGTTTTCAGGTTTTTTTCTTCCACACCTTTTAACCTTGCTCACTAACATGGCTAAAAATCACCGTAGAGTTTCGTTGAAATGAGTAACTCAATGGGTCCCCCCCCTTCCCCTCGTTGGTCCACAGCGAACGTTGGGCAGCTGATAACGGCAGGTAAGCGTTGTGAGCGACGCGCCCTCTAGCAACCGAGCTAACGCGTAGCCTCATCCCAGCCAAACAAACATGTGTCGCTTGATGATTGCAGGGTTCCAGCTTCCCATTCCAGCGGAACGCCTTTGCAAGTAAAACAATAACAAACAAGCTTCTACCTCTTTCTTGTCGCCATTGCTAGACAAATGTATATGGATCAGCAAGGAGACGAAAAATGCGTCCTTTTGAGGGTTTTCAACGCAAGGCTATTGTAATTTGTCCCACGGACGAGGATTTTAAAGAGCGAACTTTAAAGCAAACCAATGAGCAGGGGAAGGATGTGCCCGATCATGCTGTGTTAGAAATGAAAGGTAGGACCGCTGTGGATACAAGCAACAAAACACCAGATCTACTTTTTTTTTTTTCTTTTGTTGTTTTTTTTCTATGTGTAAAAATCAAACTTGGAAGATGAAACCCCCTTTTGCGTCCCCACTTGCTTCTCTTCCCCCTCCCTTCCCCATCAAGTTATCAGAACTGGACATATTTATAAGTTGTGATTATTATTTTTTTTCCCCCCCAATGTTCCCTCTTTTTGCCTCCTTCCTGCCTTGCAAACTGAGGGGGTGCAAAGTTTTGCTTGTAGTAATCACTACTAAATTCACAAGTTCGCCAATACACTTTTTTTTTCATGAGCGTATGTTGTAACAAACTCGATCGAAAAGATGCAAGTGCGTCGAATCGGAACAGATTCGAATTGTTCCACTTTGAAAATATCTCAAACGGAGCCACGCCATATTGAATCAAATGGTAATATCCACCGAGTCGAACTGAATTGAATCGTTTCACTTTCTTTTTTTAGGTCAAAGCTTATCGTTCTACTTTAAAATCAGTTGTACAGCACTTCGCGTATGGCGATATGTAGAAGCTAGAAAAACACATTTTGCAAAGCTAAGTTTAACCTAAATTGGTTGATACTTTTTTTTTTTTAATCATCTATATACCATTTATCATCATATCAAATTCTCGTGCTATACCGAGCAGTGCCAATAAAGGGAATGACTTGAACATGTTGATTTGCATCGAGCTGCCCTCCTTGGTTTGCAGCGTTCTTTCCTAACCCCCCCTCCCCCCTCCTGTGTCTGTTTCCACAAATGTTGCCTCCACGGAGGAAATGTTTGCTCCCTGTCACTTGATCTTTATGCTCTTCCCGCCTCTTCTGCGCGACACTAATTTGTCTCCCCTTTGTTTTTTTTGTCCTATGGTGGTGTGGTCGTCACCGCATCCCCATCCCTCTCCCCTCTCTCTCTACCCCCACCTAAAGCCAACTTCACCTTGCCTGAAACCTGCGACTTCCTGGAAGGGGTCACCTATGTTGAGCTGCAGCACGAAGAAGCCGAGAAGCTGCTAAAGCAGTACAACGAGGAAGGGCGCAAGGCAGGGCCCCCGCCTGACAAACGCTACGACAACCGGCAGGGCGGCTATCGTGGCCGTGGCAGCTTCCCGCGCTACGACAACCGCGACTCACCCCGCGGGGGCGGTGGCTACCAGAGCCGCGGTGGAGACTCGGGTGGATACAGAGGTACCAGCTTTTTTTTTCTCCCACATGCTTCATTATGAATGCACATGTGTAAAGCTATAATTGGCCTGAAGGAGCATAAAGGATGGCCTTTCCACAGGTTACAATCGGGGAGGCTACGGTCAGAGCCGCTGGGGCAACAACGGTAGCAGCTACCGTGACGGCGGCTCCGACTCCCGCTCTGGATACCGCGGACAGTCGTCAGGAAGTAGTTACAACCGGCCAGCTCCTTACAACAAAGGCGGCTACAACCAGGTAAGCCTAATTCTATTGTATTCTAAAGTACTGTTCTGTTTTTCCCCCCATCTCGGTCAGGCTCTACTTGTAAACGATGTCAACGAAGTACGTCGATGTGCTCTTTGTCCACTCGCTCACTTTGCACTCTTCGGGCAGGGCTACGGCCACGGCTACAACCAGGGCGGCTACAACCAGGGCGGCTATAACCAGAACTACTACGGCAATTACAGTCAGTACCCGGGCTACAGCCAGAGCTACAGCCAGCCGGCCGTCGCCGCCCAGTCGTACGGCCACCACCAGCCCCCCGCTCAGCAGCATCAGGCCCCTCCCCAGCAACATCAGGCACCCCCTCAGCAGCAGCAGCAACAGCAGCAACAGCAACAGAGCTACAACCAGCAGTATCAGCAGGTAAACAAAAAAAAACAAATTTTTAAAAACGAAATTAATACCAACTATAATGAATAAATACATTTATTTTTTATTTCAAATTAAAAAAAATCTATTTTAAGTATGAACAAAAAGTTTTTTATGATTATAGTTCTTATCTTGTCCCCACAGTACGCTCAGCAGTGGCAGCAGTACTACCAGAACCAGAGCCAATGGAACCAATATTACAGCCAATACGGCGGCTACCCTGGACAGGGCAGCCAAGGCTCGTCTTCCGGATCCCAGTAGCTCCCTACCCCTGAGCCACTTTGGTGTGCTGACCCCCCCCCCTCCCCACCCCTATTCTTCACCACCTTGTTTTTTTCCCCCTCCCTTTAAATCAATCTTGTATGAAGCCGTGGCGTGGTGATAGATGCTAGCTAGCCCCGTGCTAACCCTTGCAATGCTTTGTGCGGATGAGAGATGAGCTGATTTGTAGACGCACCAGTAAACAGTTTAGGTGGGGGGAGGGTTGAGGACAGAAGCATGCTTTTTACTTTTCGTTGACTTTTTTTTTTCTTTTCAGTCACACATCACCAAACCACCGTTTTAGAAGCCGTCGTATTAAGGCGTTGACACTTTTTCAGTAGAAGCATTTTTGCTTTTTGTTGTTTTAAATCTTCTTGTGGTCATTGTAGTTCATATTCCATTATGTTTCCCGCAAATTTTCTTTTCTACCAGTGTGAAAAATATGATCAGTTTCTTGTCTTTATACAATAAATGCAGTTGTATACACCTGAATGCAATGTTGGCTTTTCTTTGTGACTAATATTTGAGAATAAATTTTGACTGTAAAAAAAAATATTTGTTTGAATTTAATTCATAATAAATTGGAGTTTCAAATTATTTATAAAATAAATCATTTTTGTTTAGGCTCATGTACTTCACAGTCACATATGACTTTGTAATTTTTCTCTTTTAATTCTTCATCCTTGGTGGGGAGTCACAAAAAACATCACAGCAATGAGATTCAGATACATGAGAACTGTCAAAAAAATGCATCTTTCCTTTCATACACTTTGAGCTTTTTTGTGGTAGCTGCCACACTTCAAAACACACCCACACACATACATGAATGGCAATTCTGCTTTAGTGTTCATTTTCCTCCACACACTCAATCCTGGATCCGGAAACTGCTCGTGATATTCCCAAGAAACGTAGCACCAGAGACATCATGACCGGAAACAAAAAAAAAAAAAAAAAAAAGTCTATTTGTGGTGGAGAAAGTTCATGTGCCTGCCGCTCGATGGTCAATCGGGCTCCCGGCTCTTCTCCTTGCAGAGGTGAAGCTCCTCCAGCTTCTCTTGCAGGAAGGAGATGGGCATGGAGCACCCGCGACTCCTTTGAGAAGGCAGTGTGTTGGCCTGACACACACACCCACACACATACACACACACGTTAACATGTTAACTTGAAGTCAAGGTGCAGGCTTGGCATCTCACCTGTCCAGGAATGGTATGGTTGTACACCCTACGCTCCTTCTTCTCCTGGGGGGTCCACAACCCGGGGTCCGTCTGAGTGGAGCGGTCCCACAGACCCGCAGAGTCTGTGCTTTTCCTGAAGGGGGCGCAACCCTTGGGGTGTTCGGAGTCGTTGCCGTGGGGGAACACGAAGGCCTCTTCCTCGGAACCTGATGAGGGTCAGGGGTTAGGGTGCATGGTGGTGTAAGAATTGTGGCCTGGGAGGGGGGGGGGGTACGTACTCCACACACTCCCTTTAACTCGGGAGTCAGCGCCGGGGGTGCACGGGCAGGAGCCGCTGGTGCTTTTATGTTTCTTCAAGCACTCCATCCCCACCAGATCGCGGCAGTGTCTGTGGCAGTTCATCCCGCAACCTGACGAGAAACAGAGCTTTAATCATTTCTACTTTTGTCAAGGTTTTGCAGCAAAATCAGGATCTGTTAGATCTGGTGGAGTCTTGACCATAGTTTTTGTGTGTGTCCCCTCTGACCATATTTAGGTACTGCACTTAAGGCAGTGCACACCTTGCAAGGATGAAAAGTAAAATGGCCGCCGCAAGTCAGGTTCATGTGTGGAGTGTGCAGGCAGGCCACTCTGTTTTTTTTTTCTTCAGCTTTGGTTGGTCTTCAACTCAGTATTTTGACATTTTAAATGACTTTCAAGCTGGGAAGATTGGAATAGTTTCTACGTTTATTTATTAAGCCACCCTTAAGCTTCTGTGCTTCTTGACCTCAACAAACAAATAGTGAGTGAATGCTTTGAGTATTACCCTGCCTTTGAATTTATGAAATAACTCATTTGCAGCTTGCATTATTACTCTTCAAGATACTCAAAACTGCCATTTTGAAAATGTGTTTCTGGAAAAACTTTAAGCTATCACTGATGTGCTTGGTTAGCCATTTTTATTTGCTGACTTACCTTTACAGTGGTAGCCTTGCTTGATGACGCCCCACAACTGCAACATGATACAACCATGTTATTTTTCATTCCAAATGGTTTTAGCGTTTTTGTTTTTTTTAAATTATAAAGACTGACAAAGCCGCCGCAGGTGTCGCAGAAGGTGGGCCTCTTATAAGTGGTCTCGTGGAAGTTGTGCGCGTCGTTAAAGTTATAGCCCAGCTTGGCGCACACCGACATCCCACGCATAAAATAAGATGTCATCTCCTCTCGGCTGATTTGACCGTGCCTGAGGAGGACGGCCATTTTTGAAAATGTCGCTTTGATAATTGATTTGATAATTTGATAATTGTTGGATATTATCCTGTAAGTGTCACCTGTCAGTTTGCTGCGTGCAGAAGGAGAAGGGAAAATTGGCGGAGATGTTCTCAAAGTCCTCCAGCGGGATGTAACCGTCCTGCTTGTGGGCGTAGTTCTTCATGATGGACTAAAGGGGGCGACAAAGAGTGTTGAGAACTTCTCCTTTGCGCTACCAGTTAATAAGGAAGTGAAAATCGAGTGTGGGTGTGTGTATGAGAGCCCATGAGTGACAATTTATAATTACCTCTCACATAAACACTGAAAAAAAAATACCCTCATGTGTTGTACTCACATCCACCATTTGTTTGACGTGTTTGGAAATGGTGTCGGGGTCCAGGCGGGGGGTGACCCCTGACCCCCACTCTGCCACCACCGGCGGTTTCACTGGAGTGACAGGCTGCAGTCATAATGAAAACAAAAGTAGTTACGCGCACTCACACGCGTACACGTCGTTACACCCTAACTTGATACTTTGATGCGGTTGCGTGACGGTTGCGCTTTGCTCGCTTTTCTCGTACGCCCACATCGCTAACCCAAACATAGTTTTCAGACATTAAGTGAGGTTACGTTTTTTTTTTTTTTTTGGAGTGAGCACCCATGAGGAGGAAAAAGCTTAATAGGTCTATGAGGGTGAATAGCACACTTGGTGAGCACGGAGGAGACTGACCTGGATCTTGGGGTTCTTGGGTTCCTTGGTGTAGGAGAGTTCATAGATCTGGTCCTCGGTGTAGTAGAGATCTAGAGAGAGCTGAAGCATTAAAGACATCATTGGTGACATTCCTCCATTGAGGTCTGGTTCTGGCTCCGGTTCGTGGTTTCGGGACCAGGTCCGGGTCTCCTACCGTCAAAAGATGCAGGAGGTCTTTGTTGGCCTCGAATGGCGGCGTGAGGCGGTGCAGCTCCAGGAGATCGTTGACATTGCTGTGAAGGTGTTGCAGCTTGCTCAGGTTGATCTTGTCGCCGTCCACGTAGTCGGGCAAGGCCTCGTTGAGGGAGATCAGGTCCTTCAGGTGCACCCCCAGGATGGGAACCTTGAAGCCGGTGCACTCGCTGTATACACGGCGGTAGTTGCTGTAGTTGCTGCGCGATGACAGGAGCTCCGTCATCTCGCTCAGTGCCTGATGACGTCATGGTGGAAGGTGCTCAGAAAAGATTCGGAATTGCCGCGAGCCATCGGTGTACCTTAGTGACGTCAGGAGGCAGAAGGTTGTACGTGTCTTTTAGACGGGAGATGGCGCTGTGGCAGAGGCCTCCGGTGATGGCCATCAACGTGTTGAAGTTCTGCAGAACTCGGAGTCTCTACGCATACAAACGGATCATCTTGTGAAAATGATTTTATAACTCAGGGAAAGGAAGAAGCTAAAAATGTCGCCCACCTGAGCTACGTGAATGAACTTGGTGAAGACTTGTGCCCTCTGCTGGGCCGTGTGCCTGCTGAGGATCATGAGCTGGACCCATTGGGAGACGCCGTTGCACATCATGACCGAGCGCTCCAGCGCCGGGTTGTCCCGCACCGAGCCGCGTACCACGTAGCTACGGTAGTCCAGGAACTGATCAATCCACAGCCGTCACACATGTAAAAAAAAAAGTGGGCAAGAAAATTTGACATCAAATGGTTGCATACAGATATTTTTAGAAGTTAAAATTGAGTGTCCTTAAAAGAAATACTCGAGTCTGACCGAAACGCTGCAGAAGTTTTTGAACTCCAAGTAGCTGAGGTGCTCGGCCATCTCGTCGGGCTCCATGTGGTCAAAGATGAGCGACACCTTCCGTTTCTTCACCGAGGGCGAGGGGCCCTGTGACACGTTCACGTGGGGGCTTCTGGAAAAAAAAGACAGATTTAGTTGACTGAAGCTACTTTTGGACTTTAGTGTGGCTGTTAAAGTGATTTAGGGTCAAGATAATTCTTAGTCCTCCATGAGCCCAAACGTAGCAGTTTTTTATTGTATTAATTTTGTACGACATTGATCTGGGGGAAATTAAGCCAACCGCACTGAGTATGTTTCAAATCCGAACCGGGAGGGGCAAGTCAGGATGTGAGTGTTCCTTTAAAAACAGGTTTGTGCAGAAGCTAAGTAGTTAAAAAAAACTCACGGGCACGACGTGTCGATGATCTGCGCCTCCTCCCCGTCCGATCGCACCAATGCCCACAGGTCCCCCATGGTCTGCTCCAGAAGGGGATCAGCCTCAAACACGGCGGGGAACTGGCCGATCCAGGTCCTGGCCACCGGGGCGCAACAGCAAAGTGTGTTTAGTAAGCACAAAAACAGGGCGGGAGGAAAAAACCGGTTCTGTCAGGACTGGAGTGAGTTGTCACTCACCTGACCAGGTGGCATACTTGACCCCGCCTCAGGCCATGCTTGTCAGGAGGGCTGTCCTTATACGTGAGAGACAGTCAAGGAGAACATGTTCCTTCCTGCTTATTCTGGAATATTTCTCACACTTGCAAATTTGGACCTGCAGTTCAGCCTCGTCGTGAAAAAGGTCACGTGTGCTATTTCAATTAATTTGACCGCGAAAGTGGCGCCGCCACGTGACCACGAGGATATAAGGCCAGGAGCTTCTGGGCGAAGGTCTGCGACGAGACCACCCAACTGTGCATCATCAGCGTCATGTGGACCAAGTGGGACCCTCGCTGGCTGCACAGCTTCCCCTCCGAATCTGCGCAACACGTAGATTTAGCGTTACCTCCGCCAAGGAAGCGGTATTATGGCAATTCATCAAACAATCTAAGCAGGGAGGGGGGGGGGGACAAAATTTTTTTTGTGTGGCAATGAGGTGGTCATTCCTATCGCCTTTCGCTGATCACATGGTCCCTGGAGCCCAAAACTTTGAGACCCCCCACCTCCCCACTCACCCCTTGGCAGAACAAAAAGCCTCATTGTGTGAGAAACCCCCCCCTCTCTACTTCCCTGTACTGGCCCTCATTTGCATAAGCAGGTTGTGATCAAATGTGCGCGACTGACCGAAGCAGCCAAGGCAGCGGAGAATGAGCTCATCCAGGCTGGCGGCGCTGGCGCTGGGGGCCGGCGAGGGGCCCTGCAGGGCCCGGCTGATATCCTGCGGATTGGGACATGTGTTGCGTCTGTGCGGCACTTTCTGCCGCGGCGACTTCCTGCTCTTCAGCGCGCCGGTACTCTCACAGTTGGGCTTCCTGAGAACAAGTAGGCCGCAGATAAGTCCAACACAATGCGGTCACAACATTTAGTCACGCTAACAGTCGTCGACGGGTGCTTCAAATTTGGGATTTCAAAATTTGGGGGAAAACGATTCAAAACCCGCCGAGCACCCTGTAGAATGAAATTGACATTTTTTTAGACACTGATTTAGTCCCAAAAATTGTAAAGCTCCAAAGTTAAATAAAGGGAAGAATGTGATTTTGTTTGTGTGTTTGCGTGGCTCCAGCGTGTTGTGTATGGTGTGTAGAAATGTGTGTGTCGCGTATGTGTGCAACCGTACTGCTGCCAAATAATATTGTGACATTACCAGGAAACGCTGCGAGTTCAGAGAAATGACGACAAGTTCCCTGAATGGCCAGACCTACATCCCCTTCTCTTATACACGCACACACACGCACACAAACGCACACACTCGAGCGCTTACACAAGTAATGAAAAAAAAAATACACTTCGGTCCAGTGATGACTACATTCATATTTCTACTGCAGGAAGGACAGAGGCACAACAACTAAGTCACTAAATAATAATCTGCAATTACACTACTAAGAAAAACTTTTAAAAAATATTCGATTAATCGGTCAGGCCCTAAATTGAACATCAAAATGAAGCTTAAAAAGAAGAATATGTAAATATATTGTCCTAATATACTTCTAATAAACTCTGTTGCTTCAAGTATAGCTACTGCAACATGGAGGCTAATTAGTGTTAGCATTAAGCTAGCAGCCCGATAGGCTAAAATACTTGGTTGTTTTAAAGATTCGTGGTGTAATTCTTTTTATTTTGTGTTACATTTGACCGTGAACTTCAACTGGAAGTGAAATCGGTCTGCTGTACTTAACGGATAAATCCATATTTCAAATGTAAATTTGCAACGGTCGTTTTTTTTAACCTTTTCTTTTCGCTTTGTGACTCATAGCAAACGTGACCAATCATTTTTTTCTTGACGTGGTTTTTGGGTATTTCCCCCTCGTCGCACATAAACAGCAGGTGAGAAATATCAAGAAGTCGTTCACCTTTTCCTCACTGACTTTCTTCATCCCCCTGCGTGCTACTCAAGTTGGAAAACTGCTTCCTCTTTGGAAACCCCCCTTTTTTTTGTTCCCATCTAAGTCAGGACTCCTGGCAACAGCAAGCCCACCCGAATCCCCCCCCCCTCCCTCTCCTGCCTCCACACAGGCCGAGCGATATGCAAATTCACCCTTTCTGTCCCTAATTGATTAATTAAAGCCCATTTAAAGGCCGAGATTAAATGAACGATTGCTTTAAAGCATGTGAAATGCTCTTACGTGATAACGATATTTTAGCAGCACCCGATTAGAGTATTGAAACTGGCACCGCATGATTTTTTTTTTTTTTTTTTTGCAGCACGACGTGTCACGCATCGTTGCGTGTCGATCGCACCATCTGATAAGAGCTGTGCTCTGGGCGCAAAAGAAGTCCTGAAGCATTTCCTGTAGCAACATCAAAAACCCTAAAGTTCAGTTGTATTTCACTTTTATGTTGTCATTTTCATATAGGTGTATTGTTTATGTTCATAGCATAGTGTTCTTTTCATGAACACTTAGACCTACTAGGCTACTGTATTTTCAAGGTGGTCATAGTGGAGGAACCCAAAATATTTATTTTTGTTTTCCTTTTTACAAATGCATTTTAATACGCAGATTTTCACTATTTGCAGGTCAGCCCGGTCCTGAACCCCTGCAATCAGTAGGTGTCAATTACACGCTCTTCCACTAGATGGCAGAAGTCACCTTGAACCTTACTTCTACCGGCATATCCAGCTTTTACCATTTATACAATAGAAAAACTTCCTATTGAATCAAACAAGCCTCGATTTTACACAGAACCGCTCGATTTGTTGTGTAAATTGCAACAAGATTGTCATAATATTTTTTTGCACTATTTTTAAATCGCAAAGGTGAGCTCAGGAAACTGTTGAATGTTGAACTATCAAGTATACTGATATGCAGGTCAAATAGATTAGCTGTGTGTGTCTGTGTGTGTGTCACCTGTCATCACCTGCTACTACTCTTGCACCACAACTCTCAAATGGCTGATGCAAACATAAAACTCCCCAAACAAATTAACACTTTTTTTTTAACCACAGTCATGACCTCAAAACCTCTCACACACACACACATACACACACACACACACGGGCTTGTTTTAATGCACTTTTTGTTTGTGTTACCTCTTGGTCTTGTTCATTGCGGCTTCTTTCTCTCCGCGGCCTCCTCCTCCTCCTGGGCAGCATCTGAGCACGGCGTACCTACAGCTCCATGCTTGACCCCTTCTCCTCCTCCTTCTCTTCTTTGTCGTCCTCTTCAAAATCTTCACCTTCCGGCCATCCACAAAACCGCCCCCCCCCACCCTCACCTCACCCCGAAAGTCAGTCAAGCCCCTCTCCGAGCATGTGCGGTGTGCACAGAACAGCAGAGGCGGACTTCATGCACCTGTCATCAAGGAGTCATATGCAGAAAGAAGGCCGAGCACCAGTGTGGCCAAACGTAGAGCTAGGGGTGGGGGGGGGGAAGAAAAAAAAGTCACTTGTCGCGTCTACATAAACAAGTCAGCATCTTAAATGGAGGAACTGGCTCTGGCAGATAGGGGAACTTGCATCAGTTTCTCTGCGTGAGTGTGTGTGTGTGTGTGTGCAAGGGGGAGGGGTGAGGCCACAGAGAGAATGGTGCACACATGCAGCGCTTGTATAGGAAGGAGGAGAGCTGCAGGCAGCTCGGCCAGCAAAGAGGGAGGGGGGGGGGTGATGAACAATCATCAGTGTACCCCAGGAAGCAGCCTCTGCTGCCTTGTTTGAGCCACTTCCCATAGGAAATCGTGGAAATAGAAAAAGTCCGCTTGCATGGGCCAGCTGTCTCCATCGTGCAACTTTTATTCACCCCGCACAAAATGTTTGGAGTGACCTTTTTTTGTCACATGACTGAAAAAAAAATAGTCGGCTAATTGGCCCGAACAAGTTAAATTTAAATTGACGTTGTTAGACTTGGCAAAAGTTGCAATTGGAAGAAAAAAAAACAAGTTTTGCTTCATTTCTTTATTTTGTATTTACATGCAAGCATTTTCTTTATTGACTTGAACCGTGACTGGTGAGGTTCACTGCTTAACAAGTTTAGTCAACATGTTTACATATCAACGTGCCATGAAACAGGAAAACTTGAAGTGAGAACACCACTAAATTGTTTGTACAAAAATAATGATAATAGTAATTTATTATTATTATTAGTAGTATTATTATCAAGATCACCTGATGTGCTAGGAAAAAAATGAGGGCAAGGTGCAAAAAAAAAGTTCATCATCAGTGTTTAAAAAAAAAAAGATCATTTATCATGCCGGGATCAAGATAGGGCTCGCGGACCCCCAGGTTTCCAGGAACCCTGATTTGAGACGATCCCCATATCAGGTTGCCGCTCCTGATGTCTTCTTTCTTCTCCTGGAACTGTCATGTGTGAGGGTGGCAAGCGAGCAGACAGTCCACGTAGTGTTTGCACTTGTGAATGTGGCCGTGCAGCTGGACAGGGGCAGCTCAATGGCATCCTTGTTTGAACATGAGGAGGACATTAATGCACCCCGAGTGTGCAGAGGTGGCCTCTTTTTTTTGCTGCAGGAAGCTAAGCTGCCTGGCTTGGCACGAAGGGGCGATATGGCATCGAGAAGCTGCAGGCGAAGATGCAGAGCGGGTGAGTGAGCAGACGTCCTACAGTCCGTGCATACAAAATCACATCAGGAGACTCTGAGGATGAGAAAGGCCAATTTACGACTATATTACTGTGAAGTAGCAATTCTGCAGTCATCTTAAAGACAAAATAAAGTGAATTCAGATATTATTTTGTATTGCATTTCACTTTTTCTGGTTCAGAGCATCAGTTTTTTTTTAATAATTGTACTTTTGTTGATTATTTATGCGAGATTTGATGATATTTTTGCTCCTCTGGTGACCTGAACTAGAAGGAAGTGCTTCGTCCTGTTTTTCCGAGCACGGAAGGTGGTGCATAACCTCTTTAGTCTGACACTATTAACCTTTTCCGCTCTTGTGTTCTTATTTTTTCTACTCATTTTCATTTGTGTGTTGTTTTTATTGGTTAGGTGACCATGACAAGTACTTCCATCTTTCCTCGGCATCTTCCCGGTTGCATAGAAGAGCGCGATTCCTCCACTGAGCCCGAATATTATCACAATGTCGCCATCTATTGGTGTAACAAGGCAACTACACAAGTAGACGCCAAGTCATGACTTGGGCGAAAATGGAGCCACGGTTGGAGCTGGGTTGCACTGGGAACTTCAATTCCCATAATGCACCTCGCGTGGTTGTCTTCGGTGGCGCGTCACCAAGTGGTTGCTTGTCTACGTCCTGCCGGTGGCAGGCGGCGGTTTTGTCCCTCCGACGCCTTCTCCCTTACCTGCCGCAGTGGGCGATGGAGGAGAGGATGACTGACGCCACATGGATGCCGAGCAGGTAAGAACGCCAATGTGTGGGAGTGTGTGCGCGTGCGTGTGCTGCATCTGCATGAGGACTGTCCCTCATGCAGATCCACCTCCCCTGAAATGATTTTGGCAAATTCCAGTGTTTCCCCAACCATTACTGAGCCAAAGTCCATATTTTACATTTGGAAATATCCCACCAATAAATAAAAAAACGGCCTATTTACGCTTAGGTAGTGCAAATTTCTGTTGTGCTTTTTCTTTAATACCACAAGATGGCGCCAAAAGCCCTAACTATTAGGAAAGTGGTCATTTGTGTCAGGAAAGTATTTTTAAATGATATGCCTTGACTGTTCTAATAATAATTAATCATTTTAGCCTAGATTGTTTTAGTCCTCATTACACGTGTATTAAAAAAAAAAAAATTACCTGCTTGCCATTTCTGTGCTATAATGGGATTTTAGGTGTTAATTATTTTGTTTTCTGAGGGTTCACTGTTAATGGTTATTTTTATGATATTTCTGCAGATTATTGGTGAATTGGATCAACAAAAATCATTTCCATTAATTTAAGATTCATTTAAAGCTGACAATGGAGAAAATAAATTCAATTGTGGAATTGCAATTGTTATTTGATCAAACACCGCTGATCACTAACCACTTTGCTTTCACTGAGGATTGCAGAAATTTAAAGGCTAAAAAAAGGAAATGTCAAATTGGAAATTGACGTGAGTTTCTGAATGTGGTGGTGGACATGTACAGCGGCTGCGCCCCCCCCCCCCTCCATCCTTTTTTAGCTTCAGACATGACGAAGGAGGGGAGGGAGGAGTATGTGTCAGCGTGAAGGAGTGGCACTCCTTCTTCTACAAACATGGTGGCATGGCAAGGTGGCTGCCCCTCCCTCCCTCCCTTCCTCCCTCTCTCGCACTGTGAGAGTCGACCCGGACGGGTGCTGTCCTCCAGCACAGCCACACGCTCTCACACCCGAGAGAAACCGAGAGAGAGGGGGGGAGAAGAGGAAATCACGCAAAGCCAACTAAAGGATCTTGTCTTGTCTTTGGAGGTGGTGCCACTAACGCGCACTGAAGGATGGCGGAAGGGGGCGAGGGAGAGGAGGAGATCCAGTTCCTGCGAACGGTGAGTCCGCAGAAGAAGTTAATAATGTAGTTAACCCAGTTAAAGTTACATTGGTCACCAAGACTGGTTTGGATTTGATTGACAGGGCAGCATATGGAGACTGAATTCTCATTGCACCCCAAAAAAAAAAAAAAAAATCTCATCACACAGTGGTCAGTGCATCTGTTAGCACAGTTATCTATTTTTACCCGAGGAAAGGGAACTCAAGTGTTGCTGGGAGCTGTCCAGATGTTGCTCAGTTACAGTAAAACCCCCAAAGTTGCTGGTTGACCTCTGATTTATTTATTTTTTTCGGGGAAATTCATTTGGCCATAAAGTTCAGTCTTGTTTACGTCGGGCCGTGACACATTTCTCCACAAAAGCAGTTGATCAGGGGTGTGTAGACTTTTGATATCTACTGTAATGGATGGAAGCAACACCTGTCCATTCAAGTATTTCACTGCTCGGTCTTGCAAAGGTTTATTATAAATTTTTAATAAGTGATGGACATCAATGACATGGTGAGGGTGATGCGTTCAATGACCACAAAGTCGGGACACTTTGAACTCACTGCACTGCTCCGCTTTGCTTAAATCCTCATCACATGGTTTCCGGACGCCATGTTTCTATGAAGTGGGCAATATTTGGAAAAATTAGCCATTTTGTAAACGCTAGCCGTGCTTCTTCTTCTATTGAATATAAAAGCTGTGTCATCGTTTGCGCCTCTCGTGGCCGAGAAAGACACTTTCAAGTTGTATTTGAGTTTCAGTCTATAATTGAAGCTGCTTTTTATAGTGTGTCACTATAAGTGTGCACCCTGGAGGGAGAAGCTGGAGCAGCCATTGGCCTACTTGCTAGCATCTTTTGGGACATGCTGGTTTTTCTCCGAACAAATCAATTCTTCAGAAAAAAACCCCAGATGCCTTTTAAAAGATCATTATGTGACTTGAATGTGAATAATATTCAAATAAATCCATCTCTGCAGTCATGCAGAAGGATGATTTTTATTTTCTGACCATTTTCATCTTTCCTCGCCATCAGTAGCTTCTCTCCCTCACTTTTACCTTCATCACTTTGCATCTTTACGTGACTATATTTTCAAAAGAAAAATCATTTGACTCCGACGCGGATGCTGCCTTGATCCGAAGGATTTTGCTGGCAAAGCGGGGCTCCATAAGTGTTGAGCCCAGTGGACGAACACATCCAGAGAGACACACACACACACGCACGGCACCTGTTGCCGCTTATGTACACAATGAACAGGTGGGCTTCTCTTGTCTGACATCACGCTGAGAGCTAATTGTTGAGCCATCCCGCTAAAGCTAGCTAGTCATGTGGATTTTTTCCAATCGATGATTTCCACCATCAATCCCATCGATTGATTTTCCTTCTCGTCAATTGTCGTCCATTTGACTTGATTGCTTGTCCTGCTTCTAAAACGTGTTGCTGTCTACTCAGAAGCTAGCGCCCAAGTATCTGCCGGTCAGCAGAAGGAGGCAACGTGATCTCGACAGGTGCAGCCGCCCAAAATAGTCGGAGCGGAGCGAAGGGCTCGGGCCTCAAGCGCAGGCAAAGAGCCGATGGCGCAAAGAAAGATCGAGAGAGCAGAAAGCATCGTGCTCCCCCGCTGAGTCATTTTCAAAAGAGAAGTCTTAACATTGTTGCGTTATGGATTTTTCAATGCTTTTTTGAAAGCAACACAATTGAGGCACCACTGCAGTCACCACAATTGTTTGTTATTGCGTATATGAATCATTTAAGCCACAAATATACTGCAAACTATTTCCCCCAAAACTGTTTGATACAGTAATTTGTATAATTGCAAACACCGCTGTTAAAAATAAATGGCTTTCAGATTTGATTTGGGAAAAGTGAGCCGGAAATAATTGTGAATGTCGCCAAGAGATAAACACTGGCGGTGCTAGGATTTTTTTCTTTCGGGGGGCGGGGCCCCCACAGCCCCCCCACTCTAGCTCCACCGATGATAACGCCTCCATCGTTTGTTTGTTAGCTTGAATCGTCACTTAGCAGCATACCTATAGAGATGCTAACTAGCATTAAGCTAGCAGAATAATGCCCCGCCATTCTTTGTTTGTAAATACAGAACAGCGACATGCCTGTAAAATTCCAACATTTTATGGACTACTGGAGCTCGACATTGGTGTTTATGTTAAGAGTGAGGAGCCCGTTGTGCGTCATGACAACTTGGCATAGCTAGCGGCGCGTGGCGCCAGCTTGTTACACCATTTGAGGGCTTTACATGGCTTTAGATGTCAGTCCATCAAATTGTCTCCTGCGTGGTCCACATGTTTAAGTCAATCCAGCAGAAGTTGGAGTAAGACCTGCTAAACACGTAAGGATTTTTCAAATCCCAAAGATTGTTGATAGATAAAATTAATTTCCACACTAAGAGGAAACAAAATTGTCATAGTATGTTAGAAAGGTGATAACCGGACATCCTGACCTTGACTCAGAAATGTCTCGACTCCTTGGAACGTGGGGAGATTATCAAATAATCAGGGCGTGTGTTTGGCTAGCTGCAAAGTGTCAACCTTCAAATGCGGAAGGCGGCCTCTATTAATAAAGCGCTGAGTTAAGTGGCAAAATTTGTGCGGCCTCTGCGCTAGCTTACAACCTGGACAACTCGGTGGGAAGACGAGCGAGTGTCTTCCCACAAAATCATCCCGAATGATTGAGCGAGCGCAAGACTGTGCTTTGAAGGCCAGCGGACATTTTGGGGCTGAGGAACAATAGATGATCAGGTGCTTGCGAGGGGACACCGTTTGGCAAAGGCCTGAGTTTTTACGAGGTCACCCGTCTGAGTCACTTTCCATTTTCCCGCTGTGCCTCATAAACAGTAGCGTGTGGCTCTTGACCCAAAATTTGAACATCTGAAAGCATGTGAGCAGAAGTGGGCGAGAAAAAATGAGACAGGTTAAGTGGTGGATCTTCTTGCGTGTGTAATAGCTGAGCGCAGGCAACAGCTGAGAATGGCGAGTGTCGGGTGGGGGGGATGGGGGGGGGGCGTTTATCGCTTGTGTTTTGCACCAGTCAAATTACTGTCTGGACTGTTAGCGCTCGGCTCGGGGCGTGTGCTCACCTCGTTTCCTTTCTTCACCTACGTGACGCAAAAAAAATAATTAACCTAAAACAACACAAAACAACACAAACCAAATCAAAACAAAAAACAAAACAATACAAACCAAAACACAACACAAAACAAAACAAAATAACACAAAACAACACAAATGAAAACAAACCAATACAAACAAAACAGAACTATGAGACACGTTCTCCTCCACAACTTATTGTCTTGCACGCGAGGTACGAGAATTTTTTGCAGTCTCACCATGTGACGGATTTTTTTTTTTTTTTTGTGCAGGACGACCAGGTGGTTCTGCAGTGCACCGCTTCCATCTTGAAGGAGCAGCAGATCAAACTTTGTCTGTCCTGCGAGGGCTTCGGGAACCGCCTCTGCTTCCTGGAGACCACGTCCAACGCCCAGGTGAGTCATCGCTCACCTTCAACAATTTGAAACCAATTTTTGATTGTCCGTGACTCCTTTTTCTTTCTCTTTCAGAAAGTGCCTCCTGATTTGGCAATATGCAGCTTCATTCTGGAGCAGTCGCTGTCGGTGCGTGCCCTGCAGGAGATGCTGGCCAACACGGTGGAGATGACCGAGGTAGGAATCCAGGGAAAAATTTCCAACGATGTAGAGATTGTCTCAAAATATTTGTCATCCGAAACTTCTGCTACATTTTTTTTTTTGCGATGGTTTTTAATGCTATGTGGACACCCTCCCCCTCAGGCAGTCGATTTGGACAAATGGGTATGTGTGTGAACATCAACCTCGATCTCTCTGTTGACATCTTCATATTCCCGTCCTTGCACATTTGTGTCTGTTTCGAGCAGGGCTGTCATCATGTTTCGTCGATTGTATTTGAGATCTACAAATGTCTGTGATGTCATTGGCACCATGTCTCACGTGATGTCAGTATTATTATATTTTTTTTCTCACGCCGCAATGGCATACTTGATGCATATTCAAAATAGACATCAAAACAAATCAAAGCGCTCCATTTGCAGCGTTAGCTCCATGTCGGGCAGCCCAGATGAAGATTAGCAAGGCGAGTCGGGAGGTTGAGAATAGCATGGCATGCGGCCCAGTGGAGTGCCCAGCCCACCTCTGTCGGAGGGGCAACGAGACACCACCCGAATTGCCCCCCCCCCCCCCCCCCCCCCCCCCCGCCTCCCCCCGACACACACAAGCACGACCACCTGTCCTGACAAAGTTAGCGCCGGAGCTAACAGTGTGACGGTAGTACTTGACATACCTGAACCGTGTGATCCGTGGGGATTAGAAATACTTAACCCCGCATAAAAGGCCATTGTCGTCACCCTGACTGAATTGTTTTGGTGAAACAATCCGTCCTTGTGGCATGTCGAAAAACCGCAACAGATTTAGCAAATCCCTTTTATCGTCGTTCCCGTATCATTATGATTTATTATTGGTAGGGCTGTTCGATATCAATTCTTTAAAGACCGATACCAGTACGATACTGATACCAAGAACCGATACCACTAGTGTACTTTTGATACGTAAACTTTCCCCCGAAATAATGACAGAGGATTTTTGAAAAATACTTTTCTATATCAATATTGCATGAAATTAATGGCAATTTTCTTTTCTTCTAATTTCTAGTTCCTGATTGTAAAACGGTATCGCCAAAGTTGCGATACCATTAACTGTAGTTATCCGTTTTGAATAATTGTTTTATTGCTCCCCCAGTCCTCGCAAGGTGGCGGCCATCGCACCTTGTTGTACGGTCACGCCATCCTTCTCAGGCACAACCACTCGGGCATGGTAAGTCCAATTGTTTTTTTTTGTGTGTTTTTTTTTTTGTATAACATTTCTAAATCCAGACTCTCCCTCCAGTACCTGAGCTGTTTGACCACATCTCGCTCGCTCACAGACAAGCTGGCCTTTGACGTGGGCCTGCAAGAAGATTCCACCGGTAAATTATTTGCATTTTTCCTGCTATCTGTAATGCCTTCAAGTGCCAGAAGATGGCGCCAAAGCCTCGGTTGTATTACCTCGTAACATTTAAGCTCGCCCGCCGCCATGTTCTCGCCACGCAGGCGAAGCGTGTTGGTGGACGATTCATCCCGCCTCCAAGCAGAGGTCTGAAGGTGAAAAGGTCCGCGTGGGGGATGACCTCATCCTTGTCAGCGTTTCCTCCGAGAGATACCTGGTGAGACTCCTCGTAAAAGCAAACCGGTTTGTATCGAGTTGACCTTCCTCCTTTGTCCTTCAGCACCTGTCCTACGCTAGTGGAGATCTGATGGTGGACGCCTCCTTCATGCAGACTCTGTGGAATATGAACCCCATTAGTTCTGGATGTGAACTCGCTGAAGGTGCAAACACACAATATATTAACAATAAGATAGTAAGATGAATAATTAGCATTGTTAAGCTAAGCGTGTCGGGAATTCCTACGTTGTTGTTTTCAGGGTTCCTGACGGGCGGTCACGTTCTCAGGCTCTTCCACGGTCACATGGACGAGTGTCTGAGTATCTCCACACCGGAGGAAGGAGAGGAGAAGCGAAGGTCAGAAGAAACTGCGTAAAATTCCTTATTTCTTTCTTTATTTGTTTGTTTATTTTTATTGTTATTTATTAATTGATATTTTTATTGGTATTATTACATTTTATAACTTTCTTTTACATATTTGTCATGTTTTCTGTTTTTTCTGTAGCTTAAACTTTTATGATGTAACAAATAACAATAACAAAAAATGTATTATCTTCCCGTCATCTTTTGTGTGTTCCAGAATGGCTCACTACGAAGGCGGTGCCGTTTGCAGCCAGGCTCGTTCATTGTGGCGGTTGGAGCCTTTGCGAATCAGGTGACTAGAAACAAGTCAACTTTAACAAGTGACTTTTCTTTATTCTCCCAAAAATATTACCTTTTTTTTTCCTCCGTTGCCTCCAGTTGGAGCGGGAGCCACTTAAAATGGGGGCAATCTTTCCGCATCCGCCACATCACCACGGGCCGGTACCTGTGTCTGGATGAGGAGAAGGGCCTGATGGTGGCGGACGCGGACCAAGCCAACACCAAAGTGTCTGCCTTCTGCTTCCGCGCCTCCAAGGTCTGATAGGACCTTTTTTTTTTTCCACAAAAATGTCCTCCAACATCCCACAACAGGCCCTGTAAAATATCACAACAGTGACCCCTAGCGGATAAAAACAACATTGCATGCATTCACGAAGCTGAAAATCAATATTTGGTCGCTACATCATAGATTTATCTGAATCTTTTTCTCTGAGTCGTGCAGCTCTGTCATTCTTTATTTTCTAATTGTTCTCCGGCGAGCAGGAGAAAGTGGACGTGGCTCACAAGCGAGACGTGGAGGGGATGGGCATCCCGGAGATCAAGTACGGCGAGTCCATGTGCTTCGTGCAGCACGTGTCCACCGGCCTGTGGATGACGTACGCCGCGCTAGATGCCAAAGCGGCGCGTCTGGGGATGATGAAGAGGAAGGTGTGCTTCTTTGAAGAACCTCCACATATCGGAGCCGTTCCGTGATGGCTCCTTTACTTCCAGGTCATCCTGCACCAAGAAGGACACATGGACGATGCCCTGACCGTGTCTCGCTCCCAAACCGAGGAGTCCCAAGCAGCTCGGATGATTTATAGCACCATGGGTCTCTTTAGGCAGTTCATCAAGTACGCACATCAAAGTTCCTGCTCATCTTCAGACCAATGCTTCAAAAATCATCGGTTGGTGGATTTGTCCGCCTTGTCTCCAGGGGTTTGGACTCTCTGACCGCCAAGAACAAATCTCCAGGGCCTTTGTCTCTCCCTCTGGAGGGCGTCATCCTCTCCCTGCAGGATCTCATCTTCTACTTCCGTCCTCCTGAGGAGGAGCTGGAGCACGAGGAGAAGCAAACCAAGCTTCGCTCCCTTCGTAACCGGCAGAATCTCTTCCAGGAGGAGGTAGGCGGCGCCGCGTGAGTTTCGGGCTTGAGCTTCTATTCCTGCTGGTCCGTGTCTTTCTCCGGCAGGGGATGATCACCATCGTGCTGGAGTGCATTGACCGGCTCAACGTGTACAACACGGCGGCCCACTTCTCGGAATTTGCAGGCGAGGAAGCGGCAGAGTCCTGGAAGGAGATTGTCAATCTTCTCTACGAGCTGCTGGGTAGGACAACCGCTGCGTGAAGATCAACAAGCGCATGCATGTCACGTGATGACTTTGCCGTCTTTTGGAAAGCTTCGCTCATCAGGGGCAACCGCTCCAACTGCGCCTTGTTCTGCGACAACCTGGACTGGCTGGTCAGCAAACTGGACCGCCTGGAGGCCTCATCAGGTATCTGATCATCTGAACATGACTGTAGATTTTTTTTATTTATATTTGATTTATTATTTAGGTATTCTGGAGGTGCTCTACTGTGTGCTCATTGAAAGCCCCGAGGTTCTAAACATCATCCAAGAGAACCACATCAAGTCCATCATCTCTCTCCTGGACAAGCATGGACGGAACCACAAGGTGCGTTTTGGAGATTTTATCCTCAAAACATATTTTAGTCATATATATATATATTTTTTTAGGTTCTGGATGTCCTGCGCTCTCTCTGCGTGTGTAACGGTGTGGCTGTGAGGTCCAATCAGAACCGCATCACTGAGAACCTGCTTCCGGCCCGAGATCTCCTGCTGCAGACCAACATTGTAAATTATGTAACCAGGTACTCAATCCAGTACCGATACCAAGAAGCACCGACACCACTTTGGATACATCAGCATACTAATTGTGACGATGTGTGCTCAGCGTCCGGCCGAATATCTTCTTGGGCACGTGCGAGGGCTCCACGCAGTACAAGAAGTGGTACTACGAGATGATGGTGGACTACGTAGAACCCTTCGTGACGGCGCAGGCGTCGCATCTCCGCGTGGGCTGGGCCATGACCGAAGGCTACAGCCCCTACCCCGGAGGCGGCGAGGGCTGGGGGGGCAACGGCGTGGGCGACGACCTCTACTCATACGGCTTCGACGGCCTCCACTTGTGGTCGGGTAAGATGGCGGACCGTCGGAACTCGAGGCCGGATTTCCTGACGATGGAGTTGCGTTTTTTTTTCCTCAAAAAGGCACAGTGGCGCGGCAGGTCGCGTCACCCGCCGCGCACACTTTGGCGGCGGACGACGTGGTCAGTTGTTGTCTGGATCTGAGCGTGCCCAGTATCTCCTTCCGGATCAACGGGCACCCCGTTCAGGGCATGTTTGAAAACTTCAACGTGGACGCCCTTTTCTTCCCAGTCATCAGCTTCTCAGCGGGAGTCAAGTAAGATCAACAGCTCCCCCCCTCCCTTACCTGTTGGATGTCCGTTGACATTTCCCACGCCTTCTCTCTTCTCCAGAGCTCGCTTCCTGCTGGGCGGTCGCCACGGCGACTTCAAGTTCATGCCGCCGCCGGGTTACGCGCCGTGCTACGAGGCGCTCCTGCCCAGAGAGCGGATGCGCATCGAGCCCATCAAGGAGTACAAACACGACTTCAGCGGCGTTCGCAACCTTCTGGGGCCAACCCTGTCGCTCACCCACACCTCTTTCACGCCGTGTCCCGTGGACACCGTTCAGGTAATTAAAAAAAAATTAAAAAGCACAAAATGATTGATATGAATATTAATGACCTTACCTATCTACGGGTGCAGATTGTGCTACCGCCACACCTCGAGAGAATCCGAGAGAAGCTGGCGGAGAATATTCACGAGCTGTGGGCGATCACTCGCATCGAGCAGGGATGGACCTACGGGATTGTGAGTCTGGAATTGGATGACTGTAATAACTCAAACAAAAACAATTAAATTAATAATAATAAAAAAATAAAAATAATAATAAAATACTAATAAAAATAATAAACAATAAGTAATAAATACATAAATGATAATAATATTTTTATTTATTTAATTATTTTTCACAGTTGAGAGATGACAACAAGAAGCTTCATCCCTGCTTGGTGGACTTCCAGAATCTCCCGGAGCCCGAGAGGAACTACAACCTGCAGATGTCCGGAGAGACGCTTAAGTGAGCTTCTTGTTGGGATTTGAACTCAAAAGGATTCAAAACTCGACTTTGACTCGGCTTGATGTCTGTTTTGGTGACGTGGTCTCACAGGACTCTCCTGGCTCTGGGCTGCCATGTGGGCATGGGTGACGAAAAAGCTGAGGAGAACCTCAAGAAAATCAAGCTGCCAAAGACGTACGGTCTCAAAATGTCTTGACGGTCATCACAAATATTTTATATGACAAAAATTTGTGCTTTGTGTAGCTACATAATGAGCAATGGATACAAGCCGGCGCCACTTGACCTCAATCACGTCAAGCTGACACCCAACCAGAACCAGCTGGTGGAAAAACTGGCCGAAAACGGACATAATGTTTGGGCAAGAGATCGCGTCCGACAGGGCTGGACTTACAGCATAGTGCAGGTACCGAAATTTACCGCGTCGTCTCGGAAGAATCACTTTGACAAAACTTTGTGGACTTTTGTTTCAGGACATCCTCAACAAGCGAAACCCTCGTCTGGTGCCTTACAACTTGCTGGACGAGAGAACCAAGAAGACCAACAGGGACAGCGTCAACAACGCCGTCCGCACGCTCATCGGCTACGGCTACAACATTGAGCCTCCGGACCAGGAGAGCAGTGAGTCCAAACACAAGTGTTTGACAATCGGGCCAAGGTCTCAGAATCTTCTGCCGCCGCAGCTGGCCACGGCCTGGAGAACATCCGCGGCGATAAGGTCCGACTCTTCAGGGCCGAGAGGTCGTACGCCATCACGCAAGGGAAGTGGTACTTTGAGTTTGAGGCGGTGACCACGGGCGAGATGCGAGTGGGCTGGGCTCGTCCCAACGTCCACTCCGACACTGAGTTGGGAGCCGATGAGCTCGCGTACGTCTTCAACGGCAACAAGGTGAGTCCGACTCAATCAAAAAGTGTTGCGGTTCCTCACATTTTTCCGTTTTCAGGCGCAACGGTGGCACATCGGCAACGAGCCCTTCGGCCGCCAGTGGCAGTCCGGCGACGTGGTGGGCTGCATGATCGACCTGACGGAGATGAACATCATGTTCACGCTCAACGGCGAAATGCTGATCAGCGACTCTGGCTCGGAGATGGCGTTCAAAGATATTGAAATTGGCGAAGGTGAGAAAGAAGAGCTGAATGTAAAATTGATATCAATTATTATCTTTCCAACAATTCGACATGATCTGGAGGTGGTTTGAAATATGGATTTTTTTTTTTTTTTTAACTCCTCAGGTTTCATCCCAGTTTGCGCTTTGGGCTTGTCCCAGGTCGGACGAATTAATCTGGGCCAGAATGTGAGCAGCCTACGCTACTTCGCCATCTGCGGCCTTCAGGAAGGCTTCGAGCCCTTCGCCATCAACATGAAGCGGGACATCACCATGTGGTTCAGCAAAAGCCTGCCCCAGTTTCAGCCCGTCCCCACCGACCACAACCACCTGGAGGTAACTCTCGACTGTCTCAAATCATCTTTCCCCATTGAAATGAATGGCAATGCAATTAATACGTTCCATAAAGACTACTAGACTGGACAAAAATCACTCGTCATCAATTCCTTAGGTCTCCCGAGTGGACGGGACCGTGGACAGTGCCCCCTGCCTGAAGCTGACCCACAAGACCTTCGGCTCGCAGAACGCCAACACGGACATGATGTTCCTCAGGCTCAGCATGCCCGTCCAGTTCCACGAGATCTTCAAGATCCCGGCGGGCACCACGCTGCTCACCCGAACGCTCACCATTCCTGAGGACGAAGTGGTGGTGGTGGAGCCCGACTCGGAGTATGAGGTCCTCAAGAAATCAGCCAGTCGCAAGGAGCAGGAGGAAGACAAGAAGGAGCCGTCTGTACCCAAAGAGATCTCGGTGGAAAACGAGAAGGACGCCATGTCAGAGAAAGGAAAGAAAAGAGGGTAAGATTAATAACTAATCCATTTTAAGTGCTGTTTCTGTTCTGATGGACTCAAAGCAAACAATTCTCCTTTCTTCACCTTAGATTTTTCTTCAAGGCCAAGAAGGCGGCCATGACACCTCTTGCGCCTCCCCCCGCCCCTCCAACCGTGCCCCGTTTGGTGGAAGACGTGGTCCCTGACGACCGAGACGACCCCGAGATCATTCTAAACACCACCACTGTAAGACACACCGTGCCGTCTTTGGTTTTTAGTTGTCCATAAATTTTAATTCGTAAACATTTTTAGGATTTTTCTAACTCCGCCTGCCATTTTGCTTCCAGTATTACTATTCGATAAGGATCTTTGCCGGGCAGGAGCCGACAGGCGTGTGGATCGGTTGGGTTACTCCCGACTACCACCAGTTTGATCCAACTTTCGATCTCTCCAAAGTACGGAACGTCACGGTCACTGTGGGTGACGACAAAGGCAACATCCACGACAGGTTGGTTCGTCTCACGTCGTTGCTGATGTTCGTGAAGTTTCAGCGGACGGTTGTGATTGTTTCCGTGCAGCATGAAGCACAGCAACTGTTACATGGTTTGGGGAGGGGACCTGGTCAGCACTCAGCAGACCCGCTTCAGTCAGGAGGACATGGTGGTCGGCTGCCTGGTGGACTTGGCCACGGGGCTCATGACCTTCACGGCCAATGGAAAGGAAATTAACACCTTCTACCAGGTGAGTGTTGCAAAATTGTATTTCTTTTCATTTTCAGGGAGAGCCTCCAGAGAGTCTCATCTGCTCATTCAAATATAAATAAGTCGACGGGATATTATTTTCAATGACGGGTTTTCTCGTCGCTAGGATGTAAAGAGTTAAGTGCGGAAAATAAAACCAACAATTTTCCGTCTCAGGTGGAGCCCAACACCAAGCTGTTCCCTGCTGTCTTCATCCAACCTTCCAGCCAGAACATGGTCCAACTGGAGCTGGGAAAACTCAAGGTCCGATCCTGACGCCCACATTTCCCCTATCGCTTCCCTCTCAAACCTTCTTCACTCCGCCCCTCAGAACATCATGCCCATCTCGGCCGCCATGTTCCGCAGCGAGCGCAAGAACCCGGTGCCCCAGTGCCCCCCGAGGCTGGACGTCCAAATGCTGACCCCGGTCATCTGGAGCCGGATGCCCAATCGCTTCCTCAACCCTGAGGTGGGCAAAGTGAATGAGAAGCTGGGCTGGATGGTGGAGTGCAGCGAACCTCTTGTCATGATGGCTCTGCACATCCCTGAGGAGAACAGGTAGGACAGCAAAAATAATCAATCTTGCTATCTAGCTAGCTATTTAGCTAGCTAATCTAGAAAATGAATCCGATTTTTTTGGAAGGTTTGGTCGATTTGAAAATTTCAGCCTACTATATCAAAATGTCAAGTTGAAATCAGTGAATTGTTCAAGCCTATTTAGAAGCGTACGATTGTCCTAAAGATGAAGCAAATGTTTCTGCGTTCAGGTGTATTGACATCTTGGAGCTGTCGGAGCGCCAGGACCTGATGAAGTTCCACTACCACACCCTGATGCTCTACTGCGCCGTATGCGCCTTGGGCAACAACCGCGTGGCCCACGCTCTTTGCAGCCACGTAGACGAATCGCAGCTCTTCTACGCCATCGAGAACACCTACTTGCCCGGTCCGCTCCGCAGCGGCTACTACGACCTCCTCATCAGTATCCACCTGGAGTCGGCCAAGCGGGCGCGCCTGGGCACCAACAAGGAGTTCATCGTGCCCATGACGGAGGAAACGCTCAGCATCAGCCTCTATCCGGACACCAAGAAGGCCCATTCCCTTCCCGGCGTGGGTCTCAACACCTGCTTGCGACCAAAACTTCATTTCTCCTCCATCAATTTTGTGGGCATGGATCCGGATTTGTATACGCTGAGTCCAATTTTCCCACTGCAGGTGAGAAGTTCATGAACGTGGTCCACCAAAATGATTTGATGATTTTTGGGGCTCTGTAACGTTTTTTTATTTCTTCTCGCCCACTTCAGGAGCTAAAGACGCTAGCCATTAGCATGCTAACGGAAGCCGTGCTAGACGGTAGCCAGGCCATGCGCGACCCGGTGGGAGGTAGCGTGGAGTTCCACTTTGTTCCCATCCTCAAGCTGATCAGCACACTGCTCATCATGGGCATCTTCAACGACGAGGACACCAAGCACATCCTGAAGATGATCGATCCCAACGTGTTCAGCGGGAAGGAAGAGGAGGAAGAGGCGCCAACGGAGGAAGCTAAAGGCCAAGCGGACGGGGAGAAGGAGGAAGGGGATGAAGCCGAGCTGGAGGACGAGGGTGTGGGGGAGGAGGAAGAGGAGCTGAAAGCTTTGGAGAAAGGAGAGCACCAGATGGACAAAGAGCCCAAGGAGGAGGCAGAAGAGACCAAAGAGGAAGACGAGGCCAAAGGGGATAAAGCAGAAGAGGAGGCGAAGAAGGAGGCTGAGTTGCTGGAGGCAGAATTGAAGGAAGAAGAAGAAGGTCTGGAGGAGGGATTGCTTCAGATGAAGTTGCCGGAATCTGTCAAACTGCAGGTTGGACATTTCTGAGACTCGGCTCCGAGACTTCTTTGGGAACATGACCTCAATTTTTGTTTTGTGAAATCTTTCTCAGATGTGCACGCTCCTGCAGTACTTCTGCGACTGCGAGCTACGCCATCGCGTGGAGGCCATCGTGGCCTACTCGGACAACTTTGTGCACGAAATTCAGAGCAACCAGCGCGTCCGTTACAACGACCTCATGAGAGCCTTCACCATGTCGGCTGCCGAGACGGCACGCAAGACTCGCGAGTTCCGCTCGCCGCCGCAGGACCAGGTACAGTGAGAACGCAGGAACATGAGCAAAAATATGGCAAATTGATTTTTTTTTCCACGACTTTCAGGTTCTTCTGCTGACCAATTTCAAACACAGTCCTGAGGATGAAGATTGTCCTGTGCCCGAGGATGTTCGGGACACTCTGGGAGAGTTTCACAATGACCTCCTCCTTCACTGCGGTGAGGACACCCGCAAACATCTCCCGTTCTACTTCTTGTTCTAAACCGATTTTCATTCCCCTCCCGAAGGCGTACATATCGAAGAGGAGACGGAGGAAGAGGAGGTGGACACCTCGCTGAGTGGAAGACTTCTCAGTCTGGTGGACAAAGTGACAAACTTGCGAAAGAAGGAAAAGGAGGAGAAGCCCGAGGTGGAGGAGGAGCCTAAACCCAGTAAGATCCCACACATAGAAAAATGTGAACCATTGGAGAAATGTGGAAGGAAGGAAATATCTGCAAGACTTTTAATTCTTCTTAGTAGGTCACAATGTCCTGTAACTGCTCACCCCTCCCCTCTCTGCTCTACCGAGAACAAAAAATGAAGCAGCTAATCGTACTCCATTCGGAAAAGTCTTTTCAAAGTTTCTCACCACGCAGGCACCCTTCAGGAGCTGATCTCCCACACCATGATCCACTGGGCCCAGGAATCGTTCATCCAGAACCCGGAGCTGGTTCGCCTGATGTTCAGCCTGCTCCACCGGCAGTACGACGGCCTGGGCGAGCTGATCCGGGCGCTGCCCAAAGCGTACGCCATCAACGCCGTGTCCTACCAGGACACCATGGACCTTCTGGAGTGCCTGGGCCAGATCCGATCGTTGCTCATCGTCCAGATGGGACCGGAGGAGGAGCGCCTCATGATCCAGAGCATCGGGTCTGAATTGAGTGCACTTGGTCCACATCCAAAGTCATAAAAAAAAAAAATTATAACAAATATTTGATAAAAACTAAATTGAACTTTTTTTTTTTTTCTCAGGAATATCATGAACAACAAGGTGTTCTACCAGCACCCCAATTTGATGAGAGCTCTTGGTATGCACGAGACGGTCATGGAGGTGATGGTCAACGTGTTGGGTGGCGGAGGAGACTCAAAGGTAAATAAATAAACAAAATAAAAAATAAATATATATATTTTTAAGATAAATAAAAAAATTCAAAAAAATAAATTAAAATCTGCATCAAAGGTAAATATTTTTTTTATTTTTTAAAAACTCCATCATGCTGTGTTGATGGAACCACTCACTGTTCCACATTTTTGCTCGGCAGGAGATCCGCTTCCCCCAAATGGTGACCAACTGCTGCCGCTTCTTGTGCTACTTCTGCCGAATCAGCCGACAGAACCAGCGCTCCATGTTTGACCATCTGGGCTACCTGCTCCAGAACAGTGGCATCGGATTGGGTCGGTTATCTGTCCGAATCGAAACTTTAAATCTTGTTCTGATAATGAACCGAAATATTTGTAGGCATGCGGGGCTCCACTCCTCTGGACGTTGCGGCGGCCTCTTGCATCGACAACAACGAGCTGGCTTTGGCGCTGCAGGAGCAGGACCTGGAGATGGTGGTGACGTACTTGGCAGGTTGCGGCCTGCAGATGTGCCCCATGCTGCTGTCCAAGGGCTACCCCGACATTGGCTGGAACCCCTGCGGAGGGGAACGATATTTGGACTTCCTGCGCTTTGCCGTCTTTGTGAATGGTAACGGTGCCGACTCCATCTTGGACCGGACACTCTCTTCATCCTTCCCGTCCCTCTTTAGGAGAGAGCGTGGAGGAGAACGCCAACGTGGTGGTGCGTCTTCTCATCCGCCGGCCCGAGTGCTTCGGCCCGGCGTTGCGAGGTGAGGGCGGCAACGGTCTGCTGGCCGCCATGGAGGAGGCCATCAAGATCTCGGAGGACCCGGCGAGGGACGGACCTACTGTCAAAAAAGACAGACGCTTCATGTAGGTGTCCATCTCAAACCTTTTTGGGTCCAGAAAACTCATTTTTTTTCCTCGTCAGGTTCGGTGGTGAGGAGCAACAGGAAGAAAGCCGCGTGCATCTGGGGAACGCCATCATGTCCTTCTACTCGGCCCTCATTGACTTGCTGGGTCGCTGCGCCCCAGAGATGCACGTGGGTGGAGATCTTAGTCCTCTCACTTCTCCAGATGTAGAAACTAATGCATCTTTATTCGTCCGCCAGCTGATCGAAGCAGGCAAGGGCGAAGCTCTGAGGATCCGAGCCATCCTGAGGTCTCTGGTGCCAATCGAAGATCTTGTTGGAGTCATCAGTTTGCCCGTACAGATTCCTTCGCACGGAAAAGGTCAAGTTCAAATTCTAGATTTCGTTTTGATTTGGGTGACGTGTTTGTCTGATTTAATTTTTTTTCGTTTCCGTGTTGCAGATGGTCAGGTTGTAGAGCCCAAGATGTCCGGAAGCTTCGTGCCCGACCACAAAGCCTCCATGGTGCTCTTCCTGGACAGAGTCTACGGTATTGAGAACCAGGACTTCCTGCTGCACGTGCTGGAGGTCGGCTTCCTGCCCGACATGCGAGCCGCGGCTTCTCTCGACACCGTGAGTCCTTCGGCGGACCGACCGTTGGTCGAGCGGCAAACCGGAAACTCTGAGCTCTCGTCTTCTAGCCGGCTTTCAGCACCACGGAAATGGCGCTGGCACTGAACCGCTACCTCTGCTCGGCCGTCCTGCCTCTTCTCACTAAATGCGCCCCGCTATTCGCCGGCACCGACCACCGCGCCATCATGATCGACTCCATGCTGCACACCATCTACCGGCTTTCCCGCGGCCGAGCCCTCACCAAGGCCCAGCGGGACGTCATCGAGGAGTGCCTCATGTGGCTCTGCAAGTCAGTCGGGTCGCCAAAGCGGGCCGGGTCAGCGTGACCCGTGTTGCTTATTTGTGACGGATTGTCGGCAGGTACCTCCGGCCGTCCATGCTTCAGCATCTGCTCAGGCGGCTGGTGTTTGACGTGCCCATCCTCAACGAATATGCAAAGATGTCGCTCAAGGTTTCCCTCATCATTTTTAATTTTTTTTTTAAGATGTCAAACTCATTTTTGTCGCGGGCCGCATCGTTTGTTATGAATCTCAACCCAAATAAATGTAATAATTTTGAAATGACAATTATTAATTCTAAAATTTAAATTATTATATTAGTAATATTAGTCATATTTATATGTTAATATAGAATTATATATTAATATATTCTCTAGATATAAATATACTATAATTCAAATTAATATAAATAATAAAACTACAATCTCGATAATTTTTTTCCCTGCGTTCTCCACGGTCAGGGGCATGAACATTAAAACTGTTCAAATTTCAAAAAAAACAAGATGAATGGTAATAAATATTGTTAGCAACACCTCTATTTTTAAAATACAATTTTAAGGCCAAAGTTTGACACCACTGAGATAAACGATTACCCTGCAGCTTCTGACCAATCACTACGAGCGCTGCTGGAAGTATTACTGCTTGCCGAACGGCTGGGCCAACTTCGGCGTGACCTCGGAGGAGGAGCTCCATCTTTCCCGCAAACTCTTCTGGGGAATCTTTGAGTCGTTGGCCCACAAAGTAAGAGCAGAGCACACCAAGTGTTCCTCCAAGTGCTTTTCATAACTCTGCTCTCCTGCATCCATCCCCTACGTTGTAGAAATTCGACGCGGAGCTCTTCAAAATCGCCATGCCGTGCCTGTGCGGCATCGCGGGGGCCATCCCGCCCGACTACGTGGATGCCAGCTACTCCTCTCACATGGAAAAGAAAGCGTCTGTGGATGCCGAGGGCAACTTTGATCCCAAACCGGTGGAGACCACCAAGTGAGATTTACAAAAAAAATAGACGATTGAAAAAATGAAATTGGGAGAGAAAAATAATTATCCATTTGTCGACAGCACCATCATCCCCGAGAGGTTGGACGTCTTTATCAACAAGTACGCGGAGCATACTCATGATAAATGGGCATTTGAAAAGGTAAGTTCTAAAAAAATATATATATATATATTTATTTTTTCCTTCTTCATGTTCACGAATGTTTCTTCAACTGGTTTATTGACAGATTCAGAACAACTGGACCTACGGAGAGGTGCTGGACGAGAACGGCAAGACTCACCCAATGCTCAGGCCGTACAAAACATTCTCAGAAAAGGTGACGGTCCTTTTTACATTCTTCGATCCGAAGATATTTTCATTTTCATTGATCCCGCTTGCTTCTCAGGACAAAGAGATCTACCGCTGGCCAATCAAAGAGTCCATCAAAGCCATGCTGGCATGGGAGTGGACCTTGGAGAAAGCCCGAGATGGCGAGGGAGACATTGAAAAGGCCGCCACACGCAAACTCTCCCAAACTGCTCAGGTACTGTCGTTAAGGCTTATACTTAATTAAGAAGAAAAAAAATATATATATATCTGTGTCTCCAAGGCTACGTATGATCCCAGCCACGGTTACAGCCCTCAACCAATAGACATCACCGGAATGGCTTTGTCCAGAGAGCTGCAGGTTTGTACCGCACGTCTGTCTCGCCCTTTGACCTCCACCAGACGCTGATCTCATCTCTCTCTTTTTGCAGTCCATGGCCGAGCAGCTGGCTGAAAACTACCACAACACGTGGGGCCGGAAGAAGAAGCTGGAGCTTCAGTCTAAAGGTGAGCGAGTTTTTTCCCGTCACCAGAGGAAAGTTGCTGAGGGACGACTCCTTTCAGGTGGCGGCACGCATCCTCTGCTGGTGCCTTACGACACCTTGACGGCTAAGGAGAAGGCCAGAGACCGAGAAAAAGCACAGGATGTCCTCAAGTTCCTCCAACTCAACGGATACGCCGTCACCAGGTCGGCGTAAAAATGTTTCCCGCCTATGACATGACATCATAGTAATGCAAATGTACTCAGTCACAATAAATATTCGGAGTGATATACTTTTTCATTCATCAAAACACACCTTTTATTAATATCTATTTAATAGATATAAATGTAATAAAATGAATATAATTATAACTAAATATATAATTAATATATTAATAATATAAATGTATTATTATATAATTTTATGATTAATTATTATAGAATATTGGTAATAATATTAAAATTTATATAATATATAATTATATATCAATATATTCTATATATATAAATATACTATAATTTTTTTTTTTTTTTTCTCCCTGCTTTCTCCACGGTCAGGGGCATGAAGGACATGGAGCAGGACATCTCATCCATCGAGAAGCGCTTTGCCTACGGCTTCCTCCAGAAGCTTCTCAAATGGATGGACATTGCCCAGGAGTTCATCGCTCATCTGGGTGAGCAAGACACAACTTCACTACCTGAACTTTGAGGTCACATTGGTTCACGATGTTTCTTTCCACAGAGGCCGTGGTTAGCAGTGGGCGAGTGGAGAAGTCACCACATGAGCAAGAAATCAAATTTTTTGCCAAGGTGCGGCAAAAAAATGTGACTTTATAAGCTGTGGTTGTCAAACCTGGGTTTGCGGGCCCTTGCTTGGCCCCCACGTAGCTCCGCCCCTGCCTGCTGGACAAGAAGGTCACACATCGGACTAATTATTAATTATTTTTTTGTCCACAGATTCTCTTACCACTTGTGAATCAGTACTTCAAGAACCACTGCCTCTACTTCCTCTCCACCCCTGCTAAAGTTCTGGGAAGTGGAGGACATTCCTCCAACAAGGAGAAGGAAATGATCGCAAGGTGGAGCTTAATTTTCGTTTTTAAATATCTATCTAATATTTCAAGCAACTGGTGTGTGATGCGTCTGTCCTCTGCCCTCTCGCCCCTCCCAATGTCGGCTTTCCACGTCACCTCAACCATCTTTCCTTCCCTGGTTTTCTCCTCATCGTCCTCTTCCTCTTATTTTCTCCTCCTTGTCAGTATCTTCTGTAAATTGGCTGCTTTGGTGAGGCACAGAGTTTCTCTTTTTGGTAAGCGATCTGCACGGCGCGAGTGTGTCTGTCGTCCTCCGCATCTTCCTTTTTTTCCGTTTTCTTTGCCCTCTCGTGCTCTCATCTAACACGTCTTTTTTTTTTTGTTTGTTTTCCCCACTAACAGCCTGAGTGTGATTTGAATGTGAGTTCGTCACAATGTTGTTGCGATGCCAATTATGATATTTGGCAGAATAAAATGCAGATATCTGGCCAATTAAAAAAATATTTACTGCATTTTTTTATTGATTAATTGCTTATCAGCTATATTCTGCCAAATTTTGAAATTGGTGGTCTAAAAAAAAAAATCCGTATCAATGCAAAAATAAATTGTGAAATATATTTTTTTAATTGTTTATTTTAATTGAATGATTTTGCAAATTGTTCATATAGGAATTGACTAGCAAGCCGCATCCTGAAAAAAAATATTTTAAAAAAGTAGAGCACGAAATTTTGGTAAATTTTTCTAAATGACAGGAGTGGAAAAAATATTTTTTTAAATTAAAGTACCCTTGACCTCCTTCTAGGAACGGATGCAAGTGCCATTGTCAACTGCCTTCACATTCTGTCCCGCTCGCTGGATGCCAGGTGCGTTTCGTCCTGAGGTCTTCAATGTATGCTTCAAGTTCTGGGAAAAAAAATGTTTTTATTTATGGGTCGCCATCTCAGGACCGTAATGAAGTCAGGGCCCGAGATCGTCAAGGCCGGCTTGCGTCAGTTCTTTGAGAGTGCTGCCGACGACATTGAGAAGATGGTGGAGAATCTCAAGCTGGGCAAGGTTTCCAGCCGCAACCAGGTCAGAAGCCAACCTGATAATCGGGTCATCAAAACCGACACAACTGAACCTTGCCGCTTGTCATAGGTGAAAGGCGTGGCCCAAAACATCAACTACACCACCAACGCTCTCCTGCCCGTCCTCACGTCGCTCTTCGACCACATCGCTCAGCACCAGTTTGGAGACGATGTCATGAGTGAGTCCGGGTCCGCTAATAGTCCTCACGCCATACGTTTGTTAGCTCTCCGGAGTAAGACTATGGCTTTCCTTCTCCTCAGTGGACGACTTGCAAATCTCCTGTTACCGGATCATGTGCAGCATCTACTCGCTGGGCACGGTCAAGACACCGCATGTGGAGAAGTAAGTAACCTTCATCTTCACCCCCCCCCCCTTCAAGATATTCATTATCCTCCCTTCCTCGCTCCCCCCCCTCCCGTGCAGACAGCGTCCCGCTCTTGGCGAATGTTTGGCGCACTTGGCAGCCGCCATGCCCGTCGCCTTCCTTGAGCCCGAGCTGAATGAGTTCAATGCTTTTTCAGTTTACACCACTAAGACGCCCCGAGAAAGAACCAGTGAGTTCAAAGTTCAATTTCAAGACCCCTACATAAAGTTGGTTTGCCCCAAAAAAAAAAAAAACTTCAAATCATTTTTTTTTTGTCTTCTTCAGTTCTTGGCCTCCCCAGCCAAGTACAGGAGTTGTGCCCCGACATCCCCGAGCTAGACATCCTCATGAAGGAGATCCACGACCTGGCTGAGTCGGGGGCGCGCTACACGGAAATGCCCCATGTGATCGAGATCACGCTGCCCATGCTGTGCAATTACCTACCACGCTGGTGGGAGAGGGGCCTGGAGAACTTCCCCGATCTGGAGGGCCAGATTTGCACCGACGTCACCTCGGAGCACCTCAACCAGCTCCTGGGTAGCATCATGAAGATCGTGGTCAACAACCTGGGCATCGACGAGGCCTCCTGGATGAAGAGGTTGGCAGGTCGGTGGCAGCCATCTTGAAATGTCTTTTGAAATCCGAGAAGAGAGCGAGATGTTCGATCTGGTCGGCAGTGTTCGCCCAGCCCATCGTGAGCCGGGCCAAGCCGGAGATGCTCAAGTCCCATTTCATCCCCACCATGGAGAAACTGAAGAAGCGCTCAGGCAAGGTGGTGGCCGAGGAGGACCATCTGCGTATGGAAGGCAAGACGGAGGTGGACAGCGAGAACGGGACCATCCGGGATGAGTTTGCCGTGCTGTGCCGCGACCTTTACGCCCTCTACCCTTTGCTCATCCGCTACGTGGACAACAACAGGTAGACGAGCCCATGTTCCAAAATGTCACAAAGAGGAGGCAGCAAGGTTCCCGTGATGTCATCATGTTTCGTTCGCAGGGCGAGGTGGCTGACGTGTCCCGATCCCGACGCTGAGGAGCTCTTTAGGATGGTGGGCGAGGTCTTCATTTTCTGGTCCAAATCCCACGTGAGTTCTTCTTTTGCGATTTTCTGTCAGTCCCGTTGATGCCCAAACTTGATACTTTGTGAGGTGAGCCAATCACGAGCGAGCGTGTGACGCTCGTGCCGTTACTACCCCTTCCAGAATTTCAAACGCGAGGAGCAGAACTTTGTGGTGATGAACGAGATCAACAACATGTCCTTCCTCACCGCCGATAGTAAGAGCAAGATGAGCAAGGTGAGAGAGGACACGCACACAAACACACAACCTCATGTCCATCAACTTTTATTCACCATTAATATGGATTTACACTAAATGGGTGTCCCACAAATCCCAAATGTTATTTATTTTATATTTATATTATTTATGTATTATAGTATTACTATATTTCTATATAATTGTATAGATTTTATATTATTTATATATTTATTTGATATTATATTTGTTTTACTTCTAAGTTTGCATTTTTGTTGAACACTGAATAGAATGAGAACCTGGTACGCTTAAATTGGATTTAAAGGAGGCACTTGAGCGCCGTCTAGTGTAGTCGATCAATATGGAAGGAAAATTGAAGTGAAGTAATGTGGCCATTACGTTCATTAAAAAAACAAAATGGCCGCATTTGTGTTAATGTGAACATACGTGCTGAGCTTGGTCATGATTGGACACGCGCAGTGTAAATCCAGTCCGACATTTCATTCACTCCATTTGTAAAATAACGCATTAAGGAACTAATCTCTGATCAACTAACTAACATTTCCAGATGCTGAAAAACGTACAAAACATGCTCATGTCAGCCTCGTGCGTCTTTTCCACTGTTTGGTCATTTGAAACCGAACCAGCCACATCCGACAGTGCAGCCGGAAAACATCGACAGTGCTCCCTCCGCCTTGTAATTGCCTATAGTGGCCACAAGATGGCGGCAAAGTAATCTGTTTTGTCTTAAAGAAGCTCCTCAACTTACATCAACATGGTTCCACTATGCCTTTCATTCATCGTCATTATGGTTGGGTAGATTTCTTTAAGGGAAAAATGGATTTAAATAATATAAATTAGAATAAATTGAATCAAAATAATAAATCCCTCAATAAATAAATACAATTTAAATAAATCAATCAAATCAAAATAAATAAATCTATAAATAAATCACTCGATGAATAAATAAATACAATTTAAATAAATAAATAAATAAATAAAAATTTAAATAATTAATCTGGAACCTAGCAAATGTGTGAGATACAGTGTGAATATTTTCCAGCTGCACTGTAACTCTTGAGCCGCGATTGATACGGCAAACTCCTAGGAGCGTTGTTCAGAGGCACTTTGTGGTGGTTGAGGCCAGACGCTGGCGTGTGGCTAACTGTGCTCTCTCCTTGTATCCTGGGTCGGGGTTGGACGGCGGGCCGCTAGGCCGGAGACGGAGAGGTTAGACTGTGTTTGTGCACGAGCGCTGGGCTGACCGCATGGGCACCTCCTGGCTTTAAGCCAGGCTTCTCGTCACGCTTCCTGGACGGCAAAAAAAAATCACAATTTGATTATCTTCCAAAATTGTTCAGCCCTAGTCAGTGTGTGCGTGTTTGTGTGTTAGCGAGCCGGGGTCGGCAGTGGCTTGATGAAATTTCTGCGCTGTTGTAGACTGTAGTGGCCTGACGGGTGCCATGGCGCTCGGCTTAGCAGTTTCACGCCATTTTGAAACGTGATCGCCGAGCGCCATCCTCCCACTTTGTTTGATTCATGAAAACGTTTGTTTGTAGATAGTTGTGGTGGGATGGGGGGGTGACGTTGGGTTCCGAGTCACCTACGTTGTTACTATTCCAGGGGTGTCCAAACTTTTCCTCTAAGGCCCGCATGAAAAAAAAAAAAAATGCATGAATGGGGAGTACAGGACTGCAGTGACATCTTCAAACTTACGGGCTGAGTCAAATGTTGTTTTTAGCATCGGGGAACTTTGGACACCCCTGTTGTGTTTGCACCCAAAAGCCGCATCCTTTGCTGTCACCGATGGATCTGCGCAAGCTAGACACGTCAACGGGATTTAAATGCTAGCGACGGTAGCAGGTAGCCTCCAATACACTTACTAACCGGACCCTCCTCCCCCTTTCACGTCTAATTCATTGACACTATTAAACTCGATCAACCATTGATTATGTGTTTGCGTGAGAAGAGCTCCTCGATCCCGGAGCCAAAGCCAGAACCTCGTGTGTGTGCGGGGTGTCCGGAAAGTATTAACAGCGCTTCACTTTTTCCATAATCTTATCACAAAATGGCTGACAGTGAATCCCCGTTCGAGACCCACTTTCTAAAGCTATACATACAGTTCTTGTTCTGTCAAGGGATTTTTTTTTTTTTAATTGTGAATATAGTGAAGCACCGAGGATACTTTCCAGATGCAATCGGTGCGTGCGACTAACGGCGAGGTTGCATTGAGCCCGACCGAATCTTGCGTGGACAAGAAAGTTTGCTTGTTGCTCTGAGGAACGCCATTTCTATTTCCTGTTGAGTCATTTTGTGCGCATGCCGTGTCACTGCGCATGATGTGCATCTGGCCATCACATTGCATATGTTTCTTGTTCCCTTTTCAAGCCTTGCCATCGATGGATCGTATTTGGTGAATTTTTATATGGTGGACCCTTTTCAAGTGATGTCAGACTACTCAAGGCAATTGTAGAATCAAAACAGCACATTCAAATCAAATATTTTTATGCATTTGGTAAGCTAAAGAAACCATGTCTATCATCTTTGTTCATCTATAGTGGTTCTAAAAAGTCTACACACCCCTGTTTCAAATGCCAAGCTTCTGTGTTTAAAAAAAAAAAAAAAAAAAAAAAAACTTCCCCCACATTAATGTGACCTACAACCTTGAAATTCAGTTGCAAAACTAAAACTTTACAAGCGGGGGAAGTAAAAATAGTAAAAGATAATGCAGTTGCAAAAGTATACACACCCCAATGGATAGTAGTGGCTGTGCAATTGAGCAAAAGTGGTATGACATGACTGAAAAGCGTCTACAGCGAGCACAGTTGAGAGGCGGGCGTGAACGTTTCTTTATGTTACCCCTTCTAGTCCGGAGGCTCCGAGCAGGAGCGTACCAAGAAGAAGCGGCGGGGGGACCGCTACTCGGTGCAGACCTCGCTTATCGTGGCGGCGCTAAAGAAGATGCTCCCCATCGGCCTCAACATGTGCTCACCCGCCGATCAGGAGCTCATCAACCTAGCCAAAATCAGATACTCACTGGTACTGTCACACGTGGAATGTTTGATGGCTCCGTTATCAGGTGGTGGAAAAAATGAAACGAAAACTTTCTTCTCTCTTGTAGAAAGATACCGATGAAGAAGTGAGGGAGTTTTTACACAACAATTTTCATCTCCAAGGCAAAGTAAGTCAGTTATTATCTTCAGCAGGGGGTTTTCAACTGGTTTTCACCAAGAAGCAACTCAGGGACCACTGCTTTGGCCTGCAATGCCGTCTTGGACCACTAGAGGGCCACAGACTACCTACCGGTTGACAATCCCTGGTTTATGGTATACACATAAAGGTTGTGAAATGTGCAACTTGCAGGTGGAGGACCCGGCCATGCGCTGGCAGATGTCCCTCTACAAGGAGATGTCTGGAAAGGCGGAAGATGCTGAGGACCAAGAGAAGGTGGTCAAAAGGGTCCAAGAGGTGTCTGCTGTCCTCTACCACATTGAAGTGGTGAGTACCAAGATTAGAAAACATCTAGTGGGTAGATGTGCGTGAAGGAAAGCCTCGCTCTTCGTCTTCTAGACAGAGCATCCCTTCAAGTCCAAGAAGATGGTGTGGCACAAGTTGTTGTCCAAACAGCGGCGAAGAGCCGTGGTGGCCTGCTTCAGGATGACGCCCCTCTACAACATCCCCACGTAATTACCCCCCGACGATGGTCACTCTCATTCCGGGCTCGACAAAATATTTTTCCCGCAGGCACCGAGCCACCAACATGTTTCTGGACGCCTACAAGCGCAACTGGCTGGAGACGGAGGGCTACTCCTTCGAGGACAAGATGATTGACGACTTATCGGTCTGTCGTTTTCCCCTTCTCGCCGTCTTTTCAAATAAACGGAACGTGAAGGTCTAACCCGTGTGTCCGTTTGATAGAAAGCCCTGGAGGAAGAGGAGGAGGAGGAAGAAGAGACGGAGACCAAGCCCGACCCGCTTCATCAGCTCATCCTGCATTTCAGCCGAACCGCTCTCACTGAGAAAACGTAAGAGCGGCCCGGCTACTTCTTCTCGTCCTCATTGACTCATTGATTTATTTATTTATTTTTCCCGCCGCAGAAAACTGGATGTCGACCATCTCTATATGTCGTACGCTGACATCATGGCAAAGGTATGCAGAAAATCCGAAGAGTATCGCGGCGCGTCTTTTCTCGCCTCATTCCCGTTTTGGTCTCGTTGCAGAGTTGCCATATGGGTGAGGATGACGAGGAGGGAGAACAGGAGGGGGAGGAGCCATCCTTTGAGGTGCGGCAGACAGAGATGGTATGGGGGGACCAGGGGAAGGGGAGACAGGGGAGTCAGCGCAGAAGCAGCTCCCCGTGCCACCAGTGACCATACGGCATCAACACACTCGCACCCGCCCCCCCCCAAACCCAGCACAGCCCACAACAAACATTCGTCTTTTTTTTTTTTAATTATTATTTTTTTTAATCTTCGTGTGGTCTCTCTCACAACATATCCTGCGATGGCGGACTGAGCTGTGCATGCCTTTGGTGGATTCGGAACATCGCAGAGTTTTTATTTCCATCCCCCAAGTGGATCTCCCTGGCCCGACTCACCCCCTCCCCTACCCCTTTTACTCACCTCCTTATTGGAACGTGTCTCACTTGATAACTGGGAAACTAACCGTGATATTGGTTTGATTTTGTTTGTCCCCCTATTCCAAAAATCAGCCTTTGTGATTGGATAATTGCATTTCAAATGATTTTTAGTTCGTTGCATTGTTCAACCCTCATGCATGGTCCCGCACACACTTCACATTTTGGAATTGGAGAATAAGTCCGGGACATTTACAAGTAGGCAGGTGTGTGATAGGGAGGGACAAGATGGAAGTTGGGTGGGAGTGTGGGTGGGTTGTTGGATAAATGAGTCATGTGTTCCAGACTAGTCATGTGATTGACAATAGCTGCATTTGAATAATAGTACACAGGGATGCCTTGAAATACGAATAACACGACACAACTAGCATAGCTGCTGTAAAAATTCATTCAGGCCAAGTCCTTAACAACAAGAAAAAAAAAAAAATATTGTTATGCTAATATTGCAGCCTGATTTATACTGCCCCCATCTGGTCATGGTGTGCATAACAGCAGGCGCACATTACTATCTCAAGGCACCGCTGTACGTTAGGGCTGCTTTGAGTAGTGAAAATGTTTTGAACTACCATATTTCCGCATATTGTGGCACAGGATCTTATTTTTTATTAGATATATTTTATTTTATATATGACAGCCCTTTATTGGAGGTACAGCCACTATTTGAGGAACTATGGTACGTTGATAGTACATCCAATTGGCCTTAACAAATTAAGAGGACTCATTGGCTCATTTTTAACATTGAAGCACAATCATCAAAAATGACACAATGTCCCTTTTACTCCGCCAACGCTAATGAATGGTACAAATTTTGCACTAGCTTAAGTTGCCTGCTGGAAATGAGTGTGGAGTATGTTGAGTGCTGCTTGGAGCTTGTGGAAGTTATCAAGCTGCTGGGATAGCTTCCGAAACTAATGCACACAGTAGAAGCGAGTGTGTGTGGTGCAATCTGCGTGGGCGTGGTTACAACCGCTTCCCTCCTGCTCTCCTCCCCATCAGGAAAAGGAGATGGAGAAGCAGAGGCTCCTCTACCAGCAGTCCCGCTTGCATGGCCGCGGGGCCGCCGAGATGGTTCTGCAGATGATCAGCGCCTGCAAAGGTGGGCTGCCTCCACATACAGTGGCGGTGCTAAGGGGGGGACGTGGGGGCAGCGAAAAAAAGTTTAATGTGGGCGTACAACTAAGTTAGTTTGTTCCAGGTGAGCCGGGAGTCATGGTTTCTTCCACTCTCAAACTGGGAATCTCCATCCTCAATGGAGGCAACTGCGATGTGCAGCAGGTCAGTCGATGCCTACTAAGCAGTCATGCTGCTCAGATTTTTTTTTATGGCATATCATAGTTTTTGATTTTTTGTCTCCACGCAGAGAATGCTGGACTACCTGAAGGACAAAAAGGACGTGGGCTTCTTCCTGAGCGTTCAAGCTCTGATGCAAAGCTGCAGGTCTCCAACACATCCATGTTACTTTGAATATTTGTCGGAGCTCTCAGATGTGAAATTGATAAGTTGTAGCTTCATCAAAAATCCCCCGCTGGAATGTGTTGCTAACCAAAACAGCAGCACAAATATGGCAAATTTTTGTTTGACTGTGTGTGTTTTGTGAGCAGCGTTTTGGACCTGAATGCTTTCGAGAGACAGAACAAGGCTGAAGGACTTGGAATGGTGTCAGAAGAGGGCACCAGTGAGTACACGTGCACGAAAAATGAGTTATGAAGGAAATATGACTCGGTGAGAATTCTCCAAGGTTTGTGCACTCACCGCATCTCTTGTCTTCTCTCTCCTCCCGTCGGCGCTGTCAGACAAGAAGCTCGAACGTGGTAAATAGGCGTCGCTAGTTTTTTTGCATGCTAGCCAATATCCTTTTCTCTCAAATCTGAGTCATTCAAGCAAATGCTCAAAAGTCGCTCAACGTGGTGTGTTCACTTGCATCCAATTTGTCCGTATAGATGAGAAAGTGATGGCGGACGATGAGTTCACGTGCGACCTCTTCCGCTTCCTGCAGCTGCTCTGTGAGGGCCACAATAATGGTGAGTCAACATCTTGTCCAAATTCTGGATTGGGATTACTTAAACAAAGTTGCCAGTTCCAATGTAATGTTTTTTTTTCATTATTATATTCATTTTTAATTGATTATTTCCATGGTCATTTTGACACCTTTGACGAAATTGCATGAAAATAACTCTGAAAAACACAAAGTCAATAAATAAATCCATCTAAAGGTCATCTCCTGTCATTCACTAGACTTCCAGAACTACCTGAGGACCCAGACCGGCAGCACCACCACCATTAATGTCATCATTTGCACGGTGGACTACCTGCTACGACTTCAGGTGAGCAGCCTGGATTACGTTTTCTAAAATTCCCCCAAGTGGTAATTTTTTTTTAAGTGTGGGTAAAAAATAAAGAATAGAGAAAATAATTTAATTTAATTAAAAAAAAATCTAAAAAATTGTCTTGGTGTAATGAAAAAATTGTCGTCGGGCAGGAATCCATCAGTGACTTCTACTGGTACTACTCGGGCAAGGACATCATGGACGAGCCCGGCAAGAGGAACTTCTCCAAAGCCATGACTGTGGCCAAGCAAGTCTTCAACAGCTTAACCGAGTACATCCAGGTGACAAACATTCGTTGGTTGCAAGTAACAACGTACAAAAATGTTGCCACTCGACTTAAGAAGTTTTTTAGGTGTCCATTCTATGCCTGAGTAATTTTTAATTCCTAAATATATATTTTTTCATGTTATCAAATCATCTGTATGCAAATTCCTTTTTACTTTTTTTTCTTATTGAAGGCAGGTGTGTGTGCTACTTTTGCCATAAGAGGTCAAAGTTCAAAAGTTGCATTTTGTCTTTCAGGGTCCATGCACGGGCAACCAGCAATCGTTGGCGCACAGCAGGCTGTGGGACGCCGTGGTGGGCTTCCTCCACGTCTTCGCTCACATGATGATGAAGCTGGCTCAGGTGAGACACGTCATGTATTCTTTTTCCTAATAACTGCAGACCCAGGATCGTTTTTGGAGGAACCTATGGAAGGACCTGGTGTCTTCATCTCCAAAGAATATTTTCTCGACTATTTGTTTCGGCTTCTCCTCAGGATTCGAGTCAAATCGGGCTGTTGAAGGAACTGTTGGATCTACAGAAGGACATGGTGGTGATGCTTCTGTCTCTTCTGGAAGGTAAGAAATTTACGGAAAAGAGTCAATGAAAGCACGTTGGCCTCTCCTCTGCGCTCCTTCCAGGCAACGTTGTGAACGGGACCATCGCCAAGCAGATGGTGGACATGCTGGTGGAGTCCTCCAGCAACGTGGAGATGATCCTCAAGTTCTTCGACATGTTCCTCAAGCTGAAGGACATCGTCGCATCCGACGCCTTCCGCGACTACGTTAGCGACCCGCGAGGGCTCATCTCCAAGAAGGACTTCTCCAAGGCCATGGACAGCCAGAAGCAGTACTCACCCACGGAAATCCAGTTCCTCCTGTCCTGCTCGGAAGCCGACGAGAATGAAATGATCAACTTTGAGGAATTCGCCGACCGGTTCCAGGAGCCGGCCAAGGACATCGGTTTCAACATCGCCGTCCTCCTCACCAACCTGTCGGAGCATGTGCCGCACGACACGCGGTTGCAGAACTTCTTGGAGCAGGCGGAGAGCGTGCTCAACTACTTCCGCCCCTTCCTGGGCCGCATCGAGATCATGGGCGCCAGCCGCAAGATCGAGCGAATCTACTTCGAGATCAGTGAGGCCAACCGCAACCAGTGGGAGATGCCACAGGTGCGCGAGTCCAAACGCCAATTCATCTTCGACGTGGTCAACGAGGGCGGCGAGAGCGAGAAGATGGAGCTCTTTGTCAACTTCTGCGAGGACACCATCTTTGAAATGAACATCGCCGCCTCCATCTCCGAGCCCGAAGGAGACGGCGCCGAAGAGGAAGATGATGAGGAAGAGGAAGAAGAGGCGGCCAAAGAGGGCGACGGCGGCGAAGGCGAGGACGGCAACGGCGAAACTCCGCCTCCGGAATCCGCCTCGGCCTTTGCCGACTTCCTGACCAGCGTGGTCAATTTCTTCAACATGTTCACCTTCCGTAACCTGCGGCGGCGTTACCGCAAGCTACGCAAGATGACGGTGAAGGAGATGGTTATCGGCCTGGCCACCTTCGTCTACACCATCCTCATGGGCGTCCTGATGTTCGTCTACAGCGTCTGCAAGGGCTTCTTCATGCTCATTTGGAAAGTGCTCTTCGGCGGCGGCCTGGTGGAAGGCGCCAAGAAGATGACGGTGACCGAGATCCTGGCCAGCATGCCGGACCCAACGCAGGACGAAGTTCACGGCGACCTGCCGCCCGAACCGGGAGCAAGAGAGATTCAAGATGCGGAAGGAGCGGCTGACTTAGATGCGGGAGGGGGCGAGGAGGAAGAGGAGGACGGCGAGGAACGGGAAGGGGGACGCCTGCCTGGTTTCAACGCTCCCGGCGGACTCGGAGACTTTGGGGAGACCACGCCGGAAGAACCGCCCACTCCTGAGGGCACGCCGCTACTCAAGAGGAAACCGGTACGTCAATGGAACAACTTTATTCGTATGACCTAGTTACATACATATACATATCTTATATGCGTCGCTTGACACAGTTGCCTGAAGAGGGTGAAGGTCAAGAAGAGGCAAAAGGAGAAATTGTCGAACCTGAAGAAGAGGCCCCTCCGGAGACAGAGAAAGCAGAGTGAGTTGTGGACCGATTGTGTCGGGCATTTTGTACTGTAGATTTGGATTCAAGCTAAATGCTACTAGTGGCTAGCGAGTCTCATTTGTCGCCTTCGCAGGACCGAGGCCGACGAAAAGAAGCCCGAGAAGGTTGAACCCGAGCCCGAGGTCAAGGAGGAAGAACCCGAGAAGCCGACGGTGAAGACAAAGGTGAAGGAGAAGAAAGCGGTAGAGGAAGGTTTTGAGTTGTGGAACGAACTGGAGGTCCAGAGGAATAAATTCATGGTGAGCAATTGACTCTTCTCAAACGGGTTCTCGAATGCTCCTCCGCTCATGTCTCCTGATATCTCCTTGCAGAACTACCTCTCTAGAAACTTCTACAACCTGCGCTTCCTGGCCCTCTTCATCGCTTTTGCCCTCAACTTCATCCTGCTCTTCTACAAGGTTTGCTTTTGGATGACAGACTTAGAAAAAAAATCATCCAACAAAATATCACGAGTCCGATGACCTCCTCAGGTGTCGGACAGCCCCCCGGGCGAGGAGGAATTTGAAGGATCGGGTCTTTTCGAGGGCGGCTCGGGACTGTTCGAAGGCTCCGGCGCTGATGAGGAAGGATCCGGTTTCGAAGACGGCGGCGAGGACGACGAAGACGAGGGCCCCCTGTACTACTTCCTGGAGGAGAGCACCGGGTACATGGAGCCGGCGTTGGCCTTCCTCAGCATCGTCCACACCATCATCTCCTTCCTCTGTATCATCGGCTACAACTGCCTCAAGGTGAACTCTGTCCTCTCTTAGGCCACACCGATTAATCGGATAGCCCATTTAATCGACTCTTACAAAATGGAATATTATTTCTGGGGGAGTATTTGAACGTCAATATCTTTGTTTTATATTTTAATTTGTTAAAAAAAAATCTGCCAATATTAATATCGGCTGATTAAATTGACCTGGCCGATTAATCGATTTAATCGTCTCTTACAAAATGCAGTGTTATTTCTGGGAGGAGTTTGAACGTCATTATCTTTGTCTTATATTTTAATGTGTTTAAAAAAATAAATAAGTAAAATTGGCTGATATTAAATAATCTAATATCATCTGATTAAATTGACCGATTAATCGTTCGGGCACTACTCGCGTGCATATATTGTTTATCCTCCATCTGGAATAACCTCGTCTCACCCTGCAGGTTCCTCTGGTTATCTTCAAGCGAGAAAAGGAGCTGGCCCGGAAACTGGAGTTTGACGGCGTTTATGTAACGGAGCAGCCCGAAGACGACGATATCAAGGGACAGTGGGACCGACTGGTGCTCAACACTCCGTAAGCGATTGTTTCACCCAACAAGATGGGTTTGGAATTTTACTCTAGCAAAAATCAAAATCCGTCTATTTCACTATTAACATTACTTTATGTAGAAAATATGAAATTGTAATTGAACATTTTCCGTGACTTCAGATCTTTCCCCAACAACTACTGGGACAAGTTTGTGAAAAGGAAGGTGAGTTCTTCCGACTGTTTTCATTGGAGGAACTGTCATCAAAAAGCATTTTCATTGGTTCATTTTTTTGTTGTTGTTAGGTGTTGGATAAATACGGCGACATCTACGGAAGGGAGAGGATCGCCGAGTTGCTGGGCATGGACTTGGCTTCCCTGGACGTCAGTGCCATGACGCACGACAAGAAGCCGGAGCCCGACAACTCAATCTTCAGCTGGTATGTTTGCGGCCCACTTAACTTAAATTTGAACTTCTTCTGACCTATGTGACATTCTTTCTCTGCAGGATAACATCCATAGACATCAAGTACCAGATCTGGAAATTTGGTGTTGTGTTCACGGACAATGTGAGCTCAGGAAACTAAAGCGTCTGTTTTGAAATTTAAATCAGTGTCTGACTCTTTGGTCTCCTCGTAGACCTTCCTGTACCTGGTCTGGTACATGCTCATGTCCATGCTGGGCCATTACAACAACTTCTTCTTCGCCGCTCACCTGCTGGACATCGCCATGGGAGTCAAAACCCTGCGCACCATCTTGTCCTCGGTCACCCACAACGGAAAGCAGGTGAGAGCGACGGTAAAAAGCAAAACCTGGAACCTGTGGAAGACTTCTTGGGGTCATGTCGTCCCCAGCTGATGATGACGGTGGGTCTCCTGGCCGTGGTGGTGTACCTCTACACCGTGGTGGCCTTCAACTTCTTCCGCAAGTTCTACAACAAGAGCGAGGACGAGGACGAGCCCGACATGAAGTGCGACGACATGATGACAGTGCGTCGTGCCAAAATGTCGTTTGATCATCATCGCCCGACTTTTAGTGTGGATGCGGATTAAGGCTCCTCCCCCTCCCTTGCAGTGCTACTTGTTCCACATGTACGTCGGCGTTCGGGCCGGCGGCGGCATCGGAGACGAGATCGAGGACCCGGCCGGAGACGAATACGAGCTCTACCGAGTGGTTTTCGATATCACCTTCTTCTTCTTTGTCATCGTCATCCTGCTGGCCATCATTCAGGGTACAAACTTTTTCACACTGCACTTAGCAAGCCCATTCATTGAATATTTTTTATTTCTGTGCCTTTTGTTTGACAAAAAAATATCTCAGTGTTGATTTGGGACTGGCAGATTGTCGTGTTTTGAGCAATTGTGGGCTTTCAGGTTTGATCATTGATGCCTTCGGCGAGCTGAGAGACCAGCAGGAGCAGGTCAGGGAGGACATGGAGGTGAGTTTCCCCCATTGCTTCCCTTCGTCCGCGTTCTTCCCCTTTGACGGTCTCGTCTCTCGTCCCTCCCGCAGACAAAATGCTTCATCTGCGGGATCGGCAGCGACTATTTTGACACGACGCCGCACGGCTTCGAGACGCACACTTTAGAGGAACACAACTTGGCCAACTATATGTGAGCCTCTCTCTTTAATTTAATTTAATTTAATTTAATTTAATTTAATTTAATTTAATTTAATTTAATTTAATTTAATTTAATTTAATTTAATTTAATTTAATTTAATTTAATTTTGTTTTATTATATTTTATTTTATATTTATTAGTCTTTGTTGTCTTGCAGGTTTTTCCTGATGTATCTCATCAACAAAGATGAAACGGAGCACACCGGCCAGGTCATGTCAAGTCTTTCTACTCGCTCTCACTTAAATTCAGAATTTTCAGACCAGCAACTGAATCCGGACATGTCTTTTTATTTTCTTAGGAGTCGTACGTGTGGAAGATGTACCAGGAGCGCTGCTGGGACTTTTTCCCCGCCGGGGACTGCTTCCGAAAGCAGTATGAGGATCAGCTGGGGTAACACGGGTGACAAAGACGATCGGCCGATTGATCTGAATCGACAAGTCAACTATGCTATGCACATTTTGGCTGCGGCATCCAATTCGATCAAACGATAATCACGTGACGGGATTTTTTTCTAAATTGCCTTGCTTGTATAAACGTCGGCGTCACGGCTCGTCTCCACTCCGAACTGTGCCTGAACGCATCATGTTCATTGAACGGACTTTTAGTGCCTAGAGCAAAGTGGCTGCTTTCTTCGTTTTGTTTAGCTGAGAGGGAAAATGCTTTGTTTATCGCGGGAACGCGTACGAACCGTTTTGGCACCATCTGGTGGCATCCGAGTGCCAAGTACGTAAGGTCGGCAAAAGTATGTTTAATATGTTTTGATGGAGGTCTGCATTTTTTTTTTTTTTAAATAAGAGAGCATAATTTGACTGCAATTTTGCGGACCGCCTTTTGAGAAGAAGACTCACGGAGGAATGAGCAGAGAATTATCAGCGTGCGACGCCATTCTGTATGTACAGACACTTTGAAGTCTTACCAATTTATTTATTGTTTCTCTGCCAACGACTGTTTTCGAACCTTCCAGCTAACGGCGAGCAGGAGCGAATGAATGTACGTATTTAAAAGCGGCCATTTTGAATAGGAGGCTTATTTTACATACGATAAATTTATTTTTTTCTTTGGAGGATTCCAACATGTCAGATGTTGTCTGTGATTTGTGCGTGTGTGTGTGTGTGACGCGTGGAGGAAGACGATTTTGGAGTGCGTGTTGACTCTCAGGTGTGAAGACGCTGCCACAGCATTTTTGGGCGGCCTTCCAAGCCGACACGTTGACTGAACTCTGTTTTGCGCTCACAATAAATGGGTTCACTCAGCAAGTATGCCAGCAAGTGTCCTCGTTCGTAAACAAAATCGTACTTTCGGCTTGTAAAATTCGAAACTTAGATGGAACATACAAGCAAGATAAGAGTTTTTGTGTTTGCCTTGGGTGGGCCACATTCCTGCACTGGAAGGAACCATTATGTTTTTTTTTTTCTTTTTACAGCACCTTATAGTTCACACGGAATATTTATCTTCTGCCGGGTTAATGATTAATTCGTATCTCACGTCTCGGTTCTTTACTTCAGCCCATAGAGTATTCACATTAACAATGTAGAGTTGATGGCAGATTTGTGACAAACTCAAAATCTGCAAGAGGTGCATAAATAACAACGCAAATTGTTTTAAACTAAAATGGCAACAACAAAAAGTAGCAAATTTAATCCAAATAATATTACAGGACTTTTTTTAAACTGATTTGCAAAATCAAATAAAACTGAAGTCATAGTGATTTGATTAATTTTATTTGAGGCACGATTAAAATAATATTTCAAAAATTTGTGTTTATCACAAAAAAAACATATTTAACTGTTTATAGTTTTTAATACATCATTGGAAAATTAAATATAATACTTAATGAAGAGTAAATTAATTCATTCAAAATCAGGTGTGGCCTTGCGGTGCAAACTTTAGCCCAGCCCTGCTCCAAAGTAAACAACGCACGTCCTCCTTGGTCGCCCCTCCCTTCTACCCGATCGGTATAAAACATCCGGCAGCGACCTTTTCACCCGCCTGCTCGCACGTCTCAACGACCTCCACCATGTCCTTCGTGGCTCCTCCTGGTTACCAGCCTGTCTACTGCCCCGTGAGTATCCTCAATTTGACTTTTTTTTTAAACACACACCTTTGTCATAACAGGGTGTGCAGACTTATGCAACCTCAGTTGTTTATCTCCTATCAAAAACGTAAGGTGTGTAGACTTTGTATTCTTTGTACAGAGCATTCCGTATCTGGGGCCCATCTACGGAGGTCTGCGGGAGGGAGCTTCCATCTACATCCAGGGCTCGGTTCCGGACAAAATTACCAGGTGAGTTCAGCCCACTGGCTTGGCTGGGTGGGTCGTTTTTTTTTTTTCCCCCATTGAAGGAAATGAAAGGAGCTTTTACGGCATGCTCCTCCCTTCTCAACGTGTGCGTGGTCATGAGCAGGCAGAGCAAACATGTTTTCCGGGTGGCCCAACCCAAACTGCCCCCCGAGCTCCATAATTGACGCGCACCCGTCTCCATCAGGTTCTCTGTGAATCTGCTATGCGGACACTCCGATTCCAGCGACGTGGCCCTGCACTTCAACCCGCGCTTCGACGGCCGGGACAAGGTGGTCTTCAACAGCCGGCTGAACGCCACGTGGGATGCGGAGGAGACGATCCGTGACATGCCCTTCAGAAAGGGCAAGGCCTTCGAGATGGTCATCATGTGCTCCCTGGAGGGCTACCAGGTCTGAGCGTTTTGGGCCGGCGTGGCTGTGACCTTTGACCTGACAGTAAATGTCTTGGCAGTTCAAAATTAATGGGAAGGACTTCTACACCTTCAAGCATCGCCTCCCTTTGGCCAGAGTGCACGGCATGGAGATTGCAGGAGATGTTTGCATTCAGACCATTAACGTCATTGGGGTGAGATGAATTTGTGTTTGTTTACATTGATACTCGCCATTACTAATCGCAGTAAAACTTTTTTTTGTCATTCTTTTTTTAGGCTGGCGGCTCGGGAATGGGGGTAAGTCCATTAACATTACCTTTTTTTTTTTCCCCCCTCACTGTTTTTGTTTTTTTACTGCCATGGCATGAAATACCTTTCAAATTGAAAATTTTCCCACATGCAGCAGCAGGGCATAGGAGGCATGCCAGGATGCGGGGCTGCAGTCCCTGTGAGACTTTTTCATTTATTCTTCATGTTATTATTCAACGATGCAATCATGAAACGCTTTTTTTCCAGATTGTGAAGGTTTAAGATTTATTTGATCATTTCAGTCGGGCCCTAAATCCTATTGCAGTGAATTAGTTTGATGCCAAAATAGATTTATTGTGATACTTTGTTTTCTTTCTGGCAGGGCGACTATCCAGGGGGCATAGTAGGCATCATTGGGGTATTCATCTGTTTGACTATTTTTCAATAATTTGATTGCCAGATGTGTGTGCGTGGGCCACATCATTAGGTACAACTCCTCAGTCAATTCTGTCCTTTTTTGCCCTATCAGGGTGGATACCCAGGATCAAATCTACCGGTGAGGATATGTCTTATTATTATTATTATTATTATTATTATTATTATTATTATTATTATTATTATTATTATTATTATTATTATTATTATTATTATTATTATTATTATTGTTTGACCTTATCTCTCATGTTAATTTTACTGCAGAGCATGAGCGGCCAGCCGATTTACAACCCTGTGAGTATTTATTGTAAACAAAAAAGTCAAAGGCCCCCCAAAAAAACCCTAACCCCAAAAATAAATAAAACATTAAATACCCTAATAAATGTTAGTCTGGCCAGTTTTCTTGCAGTCCATCATGTGGTGTTGTCTGTGCTATGCAGCCGATCCCGTTCTCGGCCATGATTCCAGGAGGAATGTTCCCGAAGAGGACAGTCGTCATCCGAGGCATGGTTCCCCACCGTTCAAAGAGGTACTATCTGTGCTAATGACGTATAATGACAGGCAGGGCAATTAAATTCTCTTCCACTAGAGGGCGGAAGACAATTGAGGTTGCAGATTTTTGTATCAATCATAACAATTTGGCAAAGCTGAGCATCAATGCTCACGTAAAGTTATATGTTTTAGGTTCAGTATTAACTTCATGGTGAGTAGATCTGGTGACGTCCCCTTCCATATGAACCCGCGCGTGGAGGACGGCGTGGTGGTGCGCAACAACATGGAGGGTGGCTGCTGGGGCCAAGAGGAACGCCAGCTTGGGGTCAACCCCTTCGTGGAGCGCCAGTACTTTGACGTGAGTATTTGGCAAAATACGACTGAAGTGTTTCTGAGTCATAGCTTGTTAAACAAAAATGATCATGGTGTGGTCGATAGTGGAATTACACTTAACAGAACAAAAACTGATTTTCCGTTTTTGTCAAGATGTCCATCCGTTGCGGCAGCGACCGCTTTAAGGTGTTCCTCAACGGGCATCCGCTGTTCGATTTCAATCACCGCACACGCGCAGTCACCGAAATCGACAAACTGGAGGTGGCGGGTGACGTGCAGATTTCCTACATCCACTTCTAAAAGCACGCTCGGTTTGTACTCAGCACCACACTTGTGCGATATCTCCATGACAACCAACATCAGGACCAAAGATTTTTTGTTCAAAATACTGGAGATACTTTATCAAAGCTTGATTAATAAAAACAATTGAAAAAACGTCACTTGTAAAGTTAGAGTACTAATTTTCAACGGGAACGCAAGCCAAATATTCCTTGTGTCCACATTCTTTCATGATTGTGACAACAGTGAATAAACCAAGGAGGCCGTCATTTAGAATCTTTAATTTCATTGTATTATCAGTAGGATATATATATTAGCAAAATCTGTTAACTGCTATTTGACATTTTATTTTAAAATGCAATTTGAGAAACACAGGACGACACAATGCTCGTTCACTCATCCGTCAGTGCCTGATAAAGGCCACTAGGTGTCAGTATTGCTTTGCAAAAACTTTACTGTCCCCCCTTTGTATCGCATCTATGATAGTGTAGTTGTACTTTGGAGTTTTGTGTTTCATTATACAGTGGTTAACTTAAATGTTGCACTCGCATGATAGTGGCGAACGTTAAAATGTGACTTAAAACATTGCCTGTTTTACTTGACATTAAATAGTTTCCTGTGGGGGGGGAGGGAAAGGCAGGGGAATTGGATGTCATCGAGGTCAGGAGCTAAGTTTAGCCTGGGTTGTGACCAAGTCTTTGCCACATAGGGCACTTTTTTTTTTTCCTAAATCAAATCACTTGTGAGACATTTATTGGGAACGTGAGTTAAGTTTGAAATGATGTTACGAGAGTTTTGGGATGTGTGGTGTGAAATAATGTATCTAAGAGACCAGCACTAAATATCAGACGAGGGATCAACTTATGGCAGAGAGGTTTTTGAAGTGTAGACAAGATGTTGTGGGTTTCACTTGGGGTTTTTCACTATTTGGGGTAGGGATCAGTCTCTACTCAATATGACAAACTAATAACCATTTAATGTACTCGGAAGAATAGTGTTCATATTGAGAGATCAGATCCTGGAGATGTTACAAAACGAGCATACAAGGGCTTAAAGGTAAAGAAGATGGCGAGAGAGAAAGTCAAGGCATAAACGCGATGGGGGAAGTCAGCGTAGGTCGCTCTCCTCCTCCTGTATTGTCTTCTTGATGCGCAGGAGCATGGTGGTGAGCCACTGGTCAAGCCGTGAGATGGTGTCAAATTCCTTAACCTGTTCAAATTTGGGAAAAATAAATCAATCCAGGAATAAAACACACTTTAGTTGAGACAAAGCTTATTATATAGTTAAAAAATAAAACAACTAAAATTGGAAAACAGTTTGGTTAACAAAACAAAATAATTTCTTTGGGGGGAAAAATCTGAAACTATATCTTACATTTATAAACCTTAGCTGAAAAAAAAAAAGTCAATGCACAATAAAAACTTATTATAGAATGAAATAACTTTCATAACCCTGGCTGACCACAAACGTGCCCACTCACCGAGTCGGTGTAAGCGTCCACGTTCTGTTCGTCATACGCGTCTAAGAGTTTCTGGTCAACAAAAAAAACGGTGTCACAAATATAAACAGTTCACGGATGTTCTTGACCAAGCGCCGTAGACAAAACTTACCTTTACCAGCTTGCACTCTCGAGAGTCGGAAAAGGCCGGGAACATTTCTTCATACTTCTGCACTGCCAGCTAAATGATGATTATTGTTAGTGTGACGGGAGGTTATACGCATCGGGGCCGCCGCTACTCACTTTAGCGTTCAGCATGTCCACACAGAAATGACAAAGCGCCGCCTTGAAGAAGTGATCCTTGGCGCTGTACTTGAGCAGCGTGCTGTCCATGGCGTGAGTGGCCACCTTCAAACGACAATCGCAACGCTTCAAGGACTCAAACTCCCCCGCAAGTAAGTAAATGGGAGTTTCAATCTGACCTGCTCGTAGATTTCTATGGCTTTGGGGTACTGCTCCAGCTGGGCGGCATAGGTGGCGACCTTCAGGAGGCACTTGTTAGCCGAACTGTGAGAAGAAGCAAAGAGCTGCTCAGCAAAAAAAGGAACCTCATGATGACAGACTGGTTTTACAAGGGAATTTTTTCACCTGGTGGATTCTTCGCCTTTGTAATAATCTGCAGCTTGTTCGTAGTGGGCGATGGCCTGCGGCGAGAAAACACACCACGTTTGATTTACCCCAAACATGCATGAAAATGTTCCAATTTAATTCCATGGTTTGACTTGTGGCACCTTATCAATGTCCACCATCTCTGTCTCGTAGATCTCAGCGATGCTAATGTGATGTTTGGCTGCAATAGTGAAGCGGCCCTGAAATGACCCAAATATAGAAATCAATCAATCACATACAAGCGGAACATCAAAAAAGAAATCCAAACTCACCATGTCTGTATATATCTCGATTGCTCGGTTTAGACAGTTTATGGCCTCTGTTGAGACGAGGAAAGAAAAAAAATCAAGAACATTCAACAACCACCATGTAATGAGATCCAATACAGAAATCGCGTTTTACCTTGCGGGTCGGCTTTTTTGAAGGCGTTCCCGGCGTCTATGAAGTTGGTAGCTGCGTCGTGTTTGCTCTGCATCTGCAGGTGGAGGCGAGCCGCTTGGGAGAAGGCGTTTCCTGCCGCTGCAAAATAAAAAAAGGACATTCTATGTGTAATCAGTAATAGAGGAGCAGCGGACGAGTTGATAATCAGGTATATCTACATACCACACCAGTTCTTGGCCATCTTGAACATGTTGGCGGCCCTCACGTACAGGTCACAGGCCTCTTCCTGCTTGGAGGAGGAGCCCCTGCACGTGACACAAATTTAGTAATGTTTGTTGTTATCTTCTTCAACGGCTGGCTCGTAATTTCATATTAGATATTTTGCACATTTCTGTAGCATTGCCAAGACGTTTTGCATTTCTTCCTACGCGCTTTATTATTTGTTGGTAAACTTGGAAAATGTGTGGAAACCCAGGTTGTACTTGGGCACGGTGCCCCCTAGTGTTCAGAATTGTCATTGTCAATTGTCATTTGGATAAATAAAACACTTCATGGCATTAGCAAATATTAGTACTCTGTATTGTCAAGTACTTATGGCTTGACACTACCATTGATACAAATATAAAGGTTACTTGTACTCGGGCTGAATAAAAATAGTATTGGTTCATCTATACTTTCTTTATGTTCTAAATGCGGATTTTGTAATAGCTGTTTTCCCCCAGAACAATTCCCCTGGATGGCTGAAGGTCCGTTCCTTCTTTCATTCATTCATCTTCCGAACCGCAATCGGCCCTTGAACACGCCTGTTCATGTTCATGCAATTCAATCTGATTGGTTAACACGACTGTAAACAAATGTTGACCGGTGTTGTGGCCTGATACATCCTGACGACCTTCTCCACTAGATGGCGCAATCTGATTAATGTTATTCGGTTTATTACCGAAATAACTCATGTTCATCATTCGCTAATCTTGTGATGAGCTTTTTGTAAACATAAGCATCCTCAGAACAAGCAATTCACCATTTCGTGCATATTTGTCATTAGAATGCTCAATTCAGCGTATACGCACTTTTAAGTCTTAACCAGTGACTACAAAAGGCGTACATCTCCTAAAATGGCTATCAACGACAAATGCACACATTATATATATACAGTGAGATGAATAGAGAGGGTGTTAATTTGATACACTGGTCAAGTCTCGTCAGCTGCCTTTTCCGCTTAGTTGGCCCTTTAGCTAACGCGGCTACAGTGGTGCGACTCACCCGAAAAGCGCCCCCAAAAACGACTGCGAGGACTTCAACTTCTTTTCGGCCTCGGCCACCAAAGCCGTGGCTTCTTTCTCTTTACCGCTGTTGTCCATGTTGGTAGCGAGTCTCGCGGTTTAAAGAGAGGAGATGACAAAAAGTCAACAAACTTGTAGCATAAACCGCAGCCGTTGATTTGTCACTCGTCACCAGTCACGTGACATGGGTACACCAGAAACATGAGAAACGCACTCCCTCGGTGCGTTCGCTGACTGTCAGTGAAACTGAGCTGTCAAAAATGCAATTTACGTATACGTCAATGGTTGGATTTACGTCAATATTTCCTTTTCTTCGCCCACTCAGGCGGTATCTCGGGTCAGGGAGCTTGAGGGTTCTGTGCAGGAGCTTCGCTGTTCCCAGTATTACCCTGTCGGATGTTGTTCATGGTCTCTGCTGGAACCACCCAAACCAGTTAGGGGTATCTGCCCCCAGTGCCCCGATCACTGTTGCCTTTACACATTATCTCGAGTTCTTCATCTCCCATATCTCCATTTCTCATGAATATCACCGAACTTCAGAATTACGTGGAACTTAAGTTGTGTACAATTGGAATGTCTTGATTCTATTTCTATTAATTGCTCCTAAAAAAATGTAAAAAAAAATAAATAATTTTCAGTGATTGATATTCCAAAAGAAAGTACTTTATGTGTCATTTGGGCTCAGTGTTGTTGTTCTTTTGGTCATGTAAAATAATGTGCCTGCCTTGGCAACAGAAAGGTTGGGAAACACTGCACTCGTCCACTGTTCTGCCGTCTTGACATATAATCATCTTGCTTGTTTATTGTTTGAAGAATTTCCTTTAAAAAATAAACTCTTTTCATAAATAACAAAGAATTCAAATTTCAGCAGAACTCTTCAGAGAGGCAAAAATGAATTCGCTGTTGTGAAATCGCCAATAAAGCGAGTGTCGATTTTCCATCAGGCAAAGCGGCAGTAGCCTAGGTTCCTTGCCCGTAGTTGGGTCCTGTGCAGCAGCCCGTGCGAGGCTGTCCTGGAGACCCCGCGCTGCCTGCACCTCTATCGTCTCGGGTGAGTTTGTTACAATGTAGCAATTTCTCTATTAATCGCAATAACTGCAACAAAGCTGCATTTATTCACGCACCGCGTGTGCTACAGCTTAGTGCACGGCGGGTGACGTCGACTCGCCATACTGCTGCACGGCCCGCCAAAAACGGGGGGCTCCTTTTTCCCTGCGAATTCCCAAGCATACCCCCCTCCATCCAAGATTATTCCAACATTAACTCATATTTTTTTGCTCGCCAGGAGACATATGTTGTCTCTCGGCGGGTTTGCCATCTTCCACGTCCCAGCTACGAGCAGCGTCTCGGGCCGAGTGTGGACGTGCAAGCCCGGGCGTTTAAACCGCCTCTACTGGCGGTTTGTTTTGAATGTCAAAGGCTGTCGAGCTAGCGATACACGTCCGAATATTGTTGGTAGCCTAGCTGTGGCTAGTAGGCTAACAAGCTAAGGCTAGCCAAACGGAGCCCGGGCGATATGACAAATTGCGGGTATTACAGCTGCAGGCTGGCCGTCTTTTTCGTCACATGAACACCTTGTGCTGGTTTTGGGGTTGTTATCGTAATCGGAACGTGACGGGATAAGTGTTATTACGCAGGCGTAGATCTTGTTGGTAGACTCGTTAGCATTTAGCCCGCAGCGTCTCCCATTCATATCCTGCGCAGTGGCGCCGCTAAATGGCAAGTATCCGCTGTCTTTTGCAGAGAAGGAAAGTGTGTGAGTGTGGTCTTGGTACATTTGGGTTCTGTGTGTACCGTGTGGATAGTGTATTTGTGTGCATATGCTGGGATCGTCCGGGGGAAAGATTGCAAGAGACCGCAAGCAAAGCTGCTCAGGTTATGTGGAACCCGCGCCTTTTCAATTTGTCAAATTATTACACGATGAAGCTGTTTTGTCTTTAAATCACACGAAACGATTTTATTTTTCACCAAATGTCCAATGTCATCATCTTAAAACAATATATCTGGTGACCTTTTGCGTTCATCTGAGTTTCCCAGTTTCTGAACTTTAATTTAGTTGCAATACTCTCTTGCTAAAAAAATATAACTTCATTCTTTTTTTTTTTTTTTTATTACCACAGTCTTGAAAAACTCTTATCACAGTCTTGTTCTTGCATGTTATGGAACAGTTGAGCTAATTTCTTGGTGTGTTTATTTGATGCCATTTCATGTCATCCTAAACAGTTGTCATGGATGATGAAGACGGCAGGTGCCTTCTCGATGTGATTTGGTAAGTTGTCTCAAATAAGATGCGACATTACGATTGTGCGTCTCATGTTTTTTTGCTTTCGTCATGCATTGTTGTGAATGTCACTTTTGTTTATACCGGCAGTGACCCGGAAGCTCTCAATGACTTTCTTCATGGATCTGAGACCCATGTAAGTAGATCAAGTGGTGATGGCTTTTTATTGGATGATGACGGTGCTGGTAGTTAGTCGTGAGACAATTGCTGGATTTTTTTTTTTTTTTTTGTGTTCTAATATGTTTACAATCTCTATAAAATTGTTTTCACGAGTTTATATGTATTTAGAGGGGTTTTATATAGTCTCTGTATTTTATGGACTTAGCGAGTAGATCTGGAACGTAACCAGTGCAATGATTGGGTCTCACTACCATTGATACAAATATAAACGTTTGCGTGTTTGCCGGCTTTGTATGGCCACCCATCGTTTCAAATGTTAAACTATGAATCTGCGAGTAGCAGGCTATCGATTGGTGCGCCTTCCAGCGTCGCGTCCTTTTTTTGCTTACTCTTTTTCCCTCCCACTGTTTTGGCTGCGTTTGCTTTTTGAATGCACTGTTAGTAGGTTCAGCCTGTCCTTTCTCTTTTTACTCACCCAAAAAAAAAAAAAAAAAAAGAGAAACTAACGCTTCCCAAGTCTGCCAAACCCTGTGGATGTGCCTGTCTTTCCCTCAACTTTTGGCTGGTTCCTTACAATCTTGGTTCTCTTTTCTATGTTCTGTCCTCTTCCTCTCCACCGCCTCCCCACCACCACCTCCTCTCCTCCTCCTCTCCTGTTCCGTTTCCCTGTCCTGGTGGCTTTTGCCTGCTGGTTTTGGGGGGCCGTGGGGGTTCTGTCTGTCCCATCCCGGGTGCGCGTGTCTGTAGTTGGACACTGACGACCTTTTGGATGGTTCGGGTGATCCCGCCAGCTCGTTCTTCTCCGCCACCGGGGTGAGTAAAATTCCCCCAATCCCCTTCCACCTTATCTGTGTAGCAGCGCATGCACCGACCCCTCCCCCCTCCACTAACCCACCTAGAAGGTTTTATTTTCTTGTTTGTGGGTATTGACGTCTGACAGTATGTATATTAATGTATGTCTCTGCCAAATATGTTGGGCTCAGTGTCCAGTCTCACCCCTAAATTCCATTTTGCTCTTGTTTACTGTTCGATTTAAGGGCCACGTTCCAGAGGTCCAGCCTACAGTTCAGCTCTCGGCCAATGAGGCCACGGGGCTGCCCAGAGTCAGCGTTGACTTGGACTTCCTGGAGGATGACGACATCCTGGGCGGATCCCCCGACGGGGAAGGCGGGAGCAACGGCATCGGGACCAACCACGAGCCCTGCGACATCCTGCAGCAGAGCTTGGCCGAAGCTAACATCACCGAGCAGAGTTTACAAGAAGCCAATGCGGAGCTGGACCTGGAATCGTTTGGCATTTCCGCTCTTCCGCAGGTGGTTCAGACGCTGCCCGACGCCGGCCTCCCTGGAGCGGCGGGCGCGACCGTCGGCGTAGGCATCAGCGTCGGGGGGGCGGCGGCGACGGCCATATTCCCTGGCTCGGCCCAAAGTGCCACGCCCACTCCCCCGAACGCCACCGCTGACATGCTGGGCTCTGTGCTGGCTCAGCAAGGTCTTCAGCTCCAACCGCAGGTTATGAACAAGGCTATCAGCGTTCAGCCCTTCATGCAGCCCGTGGGCCTCGGGAACGTGACGCTTCAGTCTATTTCGAGTCTTCAAACTCTCCCGAACGGGAGCCAGTCTGGACATTTGGGGATTGGACAGATTCAGGTTGTGGGTCAACCCACCGTCATGACTATCAATCAGTCCGGGCAGCCCATTCTGGCCAAAGCGATGGGAAGCTACCAGCTGCACCAGTCCGGGCCGGAGGTTTCAGGGGCGACGACTCAGACTGGGCTCGGGGCATCGGGAGGTGGACTTCTCATCCAAAGCAACAAAACCACGTTGGGCTCGCCATCTTTAAATGGACCGCCGACGGTTGTTAGCAGTACAAACAGTACCAGTAGCGGCACCATGACCGCACCTGCTGGACTTCTGGGCTTTGGAAGTACATCCCTCAGTTCAGGAATGCCGCCCCAATCTCAAACTCAAGGCCAAATCATGCACAACGTGATTATCCAGCGCACACCGACTCCCATTCAGCCTAAACCTCCTCAAGGAGGAGCCCTCCAAACAAAACTTTTCAAGCCGCAGCAACAACAACAGCTGCAGCAGCAACAGCAGCAGCAGCCGACGTCCCAAAACCTGCAGAACGACACCACCAAGGCCCTCGGGCTGCAACAAATTCCTGTTTCGGCAGCTCAGAATGTAACGTTTCTGACTGGAAAACCAGGCTCAAATGTCGTACTTAGCACCCAAGCCGCCACGCAAGGCTCGCAGTTCCAGCAAACCTTGTTCAAGCAACAGGCGACGCAAGCAGCCGGCAAACCGCTCAGCGTACACTTGTTAAACCAATCGGGCAGCATCGTTATTCCCTCCCAGACGGTTCTGCAAGGTCAGAATCATCAGTTCCTCCTGCCACAGTTGCAAGCGGGCGGGCAGATCCTGACCCAGCACCCCGGGGGCCACATCATAACCAGTCAGGGCCCTGGTGGCCAGCTCATTGCCAACCAGATTTTAACAGCCAACCAGAACATCAACTTGGGTCAAGTTTTGACTTCCCAGGGACATCCCGGGGCAGCCCACATTCTATCCGGACCCATTCAGCTTCAGTCTGGTCAGATGGGCACGCCCACCCTGTTTCAGATGCCCGTCTCGTTGGCTCAGACGCAGGCCCAGACGCAGACCCACACCGTCTCGGGACACGGTCCAACGGTCATCCAGGGCATGCCTATCCAGAACTCCCTGACCATGCTCGGTCAGGTGGAGGGCTTGAGCCCGGCGGTCAGCCTTCAGCCGGCTCTGCAAGCCCAGCCAGGTGGAGTCCCCAGCAGCAGCAGTTGTAGTAGCACCAGTAGCGTAAGCGGAGCGGCCACCATGGCGGCCACCATCACGCAAGGGCAGCCGTCAGAGTGCATCGCAGTTCTGGGGAGCGCCACCGACCAGGCCGCCCAGCAGGCCTCTATCCTCTCCATGCAGCAAGCTCCTCCCGCAATCACCGCCGTATCGTCCTCCGCTCCGTCCATGTCCCTGTCTTCGCCAGTGACCGCGGTCGGGCTGGTCTCGCACCAGGCTCAGCACAGCCCGGGGAGGCTTTTGTTCACCAACCAGGGCTCCAGCATGATCCTGAGCCAGGAGTCTCTGCAGATGTTCCTTCAGCAGGTCAGTGTTTTCCTCTCGACTCGCCTCGTCCTGAAAAACATTCATTAACATTGTCACCGAGTGGGCTGTGTTGGGAATCACTCCCGATTCCGCATGGCCATTTTGCAATTTTTGCAGCGCTCTTCGGATATGAAGTGCGCCATCCCTCATATGGTGTCCTCAATCCTCTTGAAAAAACAGATGGTTGCTAGAAAAGGTTAACGTCAATATTTTGGGGGGGAAGGTAAAGCAGCTGATGTTGATCCTGTGCATTTTAATTATGCAAAAGCGACGATGTAATTCCATAACGGCGCGGTGGAGTATTTTCTGAAACTTATTTTTCATTTTCTTATCTAACAATTCTTAGATTGTGATTTAGGGAGTCATGATTAAGTGAAAGATTCCAAACACAGCCCTGGTCTGACCTTTCTGGCTCACCATTCTGCTTCTCATCCAACTTCCCCCCCCTGTCATTCCCTCTCTCTTCCATCACCCCGGGAACGGTAAACTATTAGCCGGAGAACAGAGAGGGCGAATCGACCCCCTCGGTGGGGGTCCCTGCGTCCGTAATCGTCAGCGGCCTCGGCGTCACAGCTCCGGCCCACACTGTCCGTGACAGCCAATTAAGTGATTCGTTGGTGGGTCGCAGCCCCCCAGTGTTAAAGCAGGTAGACATGCCCTCTATGTCAAGCGCCCCCGCCCCCCCGTCCACTTGCTGCTGCCGCCACAGCCCTTAGACGTTGGCCCCCCCCACCCCACTCGCTGCCGTGCTATTTGTAGGCTTGCTTCCATGTCGCTGTACTGTGGTGCGCAAATAGCTAACGTGCTTGCAGCTTGTGTGTTTGTGTGTGTATATACTACCTCACTCACAATCAAATCAAGAGACAATTTTTAAATTGTTTAGCCCTTTCCAGATTTCTTGACTGATTGAAGCAAATCCCGCGTTTTGCGTTCAACAGTTCAATTCATTCTGCATTCTTCATTTCAGTTCAGCTTCAGCTTTTGACACAATTTGTTCATTTTTGTTCGCTCCAAATTGCATGTTAACTTTTCATACGTCACCTCGGCAGGTACCCTCCAGTGGACATCAGCAGCCCTTAAAGATCCAGAGTATGTCCCCCTCGCCAGCCTTGAGCGGTCACGCCACGGCGCCCCCTGTGGCCGACAGCCCGCAGCCCTCGCAGTCGCCGCTGACTCTCAGCCAACACATCCAATCGCCGCACCACCAGCAGTCGCGTCCTCCCTCGCAGCCCCAGCCGGCGTCGCAAACGCCCTCCCGCTCCTGCACGCCCTCGTCACACCCGCCGCCCCTCTTCATCGTCCACAACCAAGTCGCCGAGGCCCCCTCGCAGCCTCAGGTGGCCCAGCCGCAACCGACCCAGATCCAAGTCCAGCTCCTCCCTCAGCCGCGGCCCGCCTCCCAGCCAGCACCTTACCACCAACAGGAGCAGCCCCCCATGTCGCAGTCGCCCAAGCCCCAGCTGGCGCACTCTTTCGCCGCCCCTCCCGCCGGCGCGGCGCCACCGGCCGTATTAAAAGCCCAAGTCCCCGTCCACAGCTTGACGGCGGATCAGCAGCAGCACCTGGCGCTGTTGGGATCGCAAATCCAGACGCTGTCGGCCATCAGCCAGCCCTCGCTGCAGCAGAAGCAGCTGCTGGATAAGCTCCACCAGGTATGTGCTGATCTTCCAAGTTCCTACCTTCCAGACAAATTTGGCTCACACTCTTCTGCTGTCTTTGCGTGCTTCCAGATCCAGCAAAGCATCCTGCTGCAGGTCAAGCAGCCGGCTCAGGCTCAAGTGCAAGCTCAAGCCCAGGCTCAGGCTCTTCCTCCAGCCAGCAGCCAGTTCAGCTTGCAGCAAGACGTGCCTGTGGATAAAGCGGCGATCGCCTCGTCGGCCAGTGCAGCCACACCTGCTCAGCTGTCCTCGGTGCTGCAGCCCACCTCTGTGCTCATTACAAGTCCCGCTACAGGTAAGCCTCTGTCACGCCCTCGCCATGCCAGACCGTAGCGTTTCGCCTTAATGAAAGTCTCGCTTGTCTTGTTTGCAGCCTCAAGTGACTTACAGGTAGTCTCAGGAGTCCCGGGACCAGCTGGAGCCAAGGTGAATCAGAGTATCGCTCCTGTGAGCCTTACACAGCCCGCACAGGTCAGCTGTTTTTTTTTAATTTTTATATATTTATATACGCACACAAAATCTGACATATTTTTTTTTTATTATTTTACAAATTTCCATGCTATATCACAGAATTTATTTTCCTTTTATTTTTTTATTCCACAGATTCAGCCAAAGCCTGGAGTGATCAGCTCGGGTGGAGGAATGACTCTTGGTAAAGGTGGCATGCAGATCCACGTGTTAGGTACCAATGTCACCCAAATGCCTGCTCCACAACCTCCAGCTCTTCTACAACCTCAAGTAAGCTTCAAAATCTGTATTTTGATAGAATCTTGTAGAATTGTTTGATACTAGCACACATTGCAGACAAATCTGAATTTTGTCAGCATTACAGCTGCGGTAAAATTAATTCAATTAATTTAATATAAATTATATTAAAATATTATAATATTAAATATATATTAAATTAATTAAAATGATATTATTTTTTATGTCACATTGCAGACAACAGCAAAGATGCCTTTCACTGCAGAGCCAAGCAAAGAAGCCAGGTTGGTTGGTGACACTCGCGCCGATAACATTTTTCCTCTCAATTCTCCTTGCGCTCAACATGTTGACGTTTTTTTTTCAGGTTGCTGGAGCAGCTGAGGAAACATCAAGGCTTGGTGCTTCACCCAAATTACAGCGCTCCCTTCGTCTCCTTCGGGGACACGCTAAACCGACTGCTGCCTTACCATCTCTACCAGGGAACTGCCATTTCCTCTCAAGATTATCAGAAAGGTACTCAAAGATTTTCAGACTCAATTCATCAGAAAAGCTGAGTCACAAAACGGATGTGATCGTTTTGTTGTCCACAGTGGATGATGAATTTGAGAGCGTCTCCTCCCAGCTGCTGAAGAGAACGCAAGCCATGCTTGATAAATATCGATACCTGCTCTTTTCCGAGTCAAAGGTGAGTCAAGCCGGTGAGTCCCGAAAACACCCCCGCCCGGAAACTGAACTGACGTTTGAATTGCAGCAGAGACTTGGCCCCTCGGCAGAGATGGTGATGATCGACCGCATGTTCATCCAGGAGGAAAAGCTGGCCTTGAGCCAGGACCGGATTTTGGCCAAGGAGAGACCAGGTAGGCGTTGACCATCGGAAAAAAATGCTCGGTGGTTTTAAAACTTTTAACACCAAGTGAACCCTTAAAAAAAACCTACCAATATTTTATCATGATTTTTTTTTTTTTCACGAGCATCATTTAGTTTTGTCCTGAGAATATGCGTCCGGCTTACTTGAAATTCTGTGCTAACTGAAGTTGATTGTGTGTGATTGCAGAGGAGTTTGTGGCTAATGCTCGTCTGTTGGAGAGTTTAGCTGCGTCCCAACACAAGTCCCCTCCGGCCGAGCCCACCTCCAACGTCACTGGTGTCACCGTGGCCGCCGCTGCCCAGCCACCCCCGCCGCCGCCGGAACCCGCACCTCCCATTCCGGCTGTAGCTTCCCACGTCCCACCGAAACCCCCTCCCGCCCCGAGCGTGTCTCCAGCGCCGACTCCCACTCCTGTCGCTGGCCCCCCTACCGCCTCCTTCCCTCCGACAAAATTGGTCATAAAGCAGGGTGGGGGAGGGGCCTCGGTGTCGTGGTCCAGTAGCTGCGCCCCTCCTCCGAGTGGGTCTGAACCGACAAGCCAGAGCCCTTACTTATCGCGTACCCCTGCGTCGTCGTCGTCGTTCTTTTCCTCCTCCTCCAACTCTAAAATGGACGACGATGACGACGACGCGCTCCCGCAGAGGACCAGCAAGCCACCCATCAAAACCTACGAGGCTCGGAGAAGGATCGGCTTGAAGCTGAAGATCAAGCAGGACCAAACGGGCTTCGGTAAGGTGGTCCACAACACAGCCTTAGACCCAGTGCACACGTCTCAGCCCAACACTCCCAAATCCCAACCCCCGTCCACTCCCACGCCCGCTGGGGTCATCAGGACCCAGTCGCCCGTGTCGGTCACCACGACGACCACACAGTCCAACCCATCCCAGAGCTCGTCCTCTGTGCAAATGAACGGCACCCTGGAGCACCATAACCCGGCCTCCGCCACCCCCGCGCCCTCGCAAACCACCTGCCGCCTCCCCCTCCGAAAGACTTACCGGGAAAACGTCAGCCCTCGGGTTCGGCCAGGCGTCCCGGGCGGCGGCGGGGACGACGACTCGGCGCCCTACCCCACCCCCACCCACGAGAGGACAGTCATAGCCAGCGTGAAGGTGGAGAAACGAGGTCAGGACCCCGACTCGGGCTTGGACCACGTGGCCGACGTGTTCAACCACGCCGTCAAGGGGGTGAAAGGGATCGGGGAGGATCGCTCGGAGCAGGACGCCGACTTCCCCAAATACAAGCGGACCGGTGGGAAAACCAAACAGAGACAAGCGGGGACTTTTAGGATGGACCAGCACGCGCCGGGGCCCCCTTCGCCGGAGTTCCCTTCGCTCCCCGCCAAGCGCAGTAAGTCGGATTCGCCCGACATGGACAACGCCAGCTTCTCCAGCGGCAGCCCCCCCGACGACTCCCTCAACGAACATTTGCAATGCGCCATCGACAGCATCCTCAACCTACAGCAGGAGCCCACGCTACGGGGGCACCACCACCGCAAGGGGGGCAACGGCCGGACGCATTCACGCTCGGCCCCCCCGCACAGACCCTCGGTGCCCCCCTCGTCTTCCTCCGCCTCGTCCTCCCTGGCCCAGCATCCTCAGGTCGGCGGCCGCGGCCACAATGGCAGCCTGGTGCCGCAGACTCAGAGCAGATAACGGCCCCCCCGCCCCCCGGCCCCGCCCGCATGGACTGAAGGGGGCCGGGTGGCGCCCTGGAAAATAGGAAGCAAGTCTTGAAGACTCTGCCAAGTTTGTCCGCAGTATCCTCGAGTCACGTTTTTGTGGTCTTGTCCTGTCTGGGCTTCTTCTTGTGTTGTCACATGCTCATGCCCCTCCCTCCCCTGAACTCCCGCCCCCCACATTCCCCTCTTGTCAGTGTTTCCCAACTTTCATTGAGCCAAGGCACATACTTTACGAGGCAAAACTCTCACGGCACAATAACAATCTGCAACTTTTATGAAAAGTGTTAATATGTATACCTTGGAACGGCAAGGTCAATGTTGAAGAGGATGATGAATGTATGTCGCTCCAAGGTATGTAGCAGCAAGCTAAACGGCAAAATTTACACCATAATTGAGCCTTGAAAATTCCCCACAAACATCCACTCGCATGCCTCCCTCCCTGTGTCTCTTGCAATAAGGCGCAAGTTGCGCAAAAAGGCCAGAAAGATTAAACAACCCAAAGCGCACATTCGATTGCGTGACGAGCACATAGCACAAGCCGAATGATGACAAAAAGGTTCAAGGCCTACAATCGTGGTTATAAAAACATTCTAGTACCAATCCTTATTTATTTATTTTTTTTACTTAGTTTCTGACCTTGTTTGACCTCTAAAGTCATGAGGCTCTGATTTCTTTCGGTCAGCAGGGGGCAGGCCATCCCTCAACTTTCACCTCTGTCCCATCCTTCCCTGTGTTTCTTTTGTTTTGTGTTTTTAAGTGTAAGCCCGCTGGACAAATCCAACTGAAACACAGCACAAACGTACGGAAACGGCGGGGAGGCGGAGAGGGGAAAAACAGAACAATAATAATGTACAAAAAAGACCGCAAGAGAATTTGAAGTATAGTATTACAGATTAATTTTGTATTGTATTTATTGTGTATAAGGATACTTTTTAAAAAGAAATGTACATTTACTAAAACTGTAAATTAAACCTTGCTTCTTTTATTAATCATGTTCCTTGTTTGTGGAGGCATTAAATGTTTCGGGAAATGACGGTAAGGCATTTCATGGTCAGACTAAATAGTTTTGTATCACAAGTAGCAAGATGTCATGTGAAGTCCTCGTGTCAGTTCATCAAAAGATAAAAAGGCTGTTCCGCTCCGCCCAAATACTTTAATCATACTCTCCGCCCTCTGTCGGAGTGTTTTGTGCTGCCCACAGCGTTGCCAGGCATCCCCGCTTACATGCAGAAAATGGGAGGAGGAGGAGGAGGAGGAGCATCCAAGTAGGAGCGAGGAAGAGAGAGAAAAAAGAAAAGCTGACAACGACATCAAACCTTGCAGGAGAAGCAAGCAACCTTTTACCTCCACCTACGGCCTGTTTTCTTCTACCAGGGGTACACCCATACATGTAAGTGCTTTCACATACTTTGAAATCCTTACCCCCTTTTTTTTTAATTTAATATAAATGAATGCATGAAGCTTTTAAAGTATGACGAAACGCACAATTGGGCTTAAAAGTCAGTTTTACAAATGTTGTTTTTTTTTCGAAAAATGTCATACTAGTTGTGTTTCATATACGACAGTAACGAAAAGATTACCTGCCGTGTAAACGTTTTGGGTAAATTGTAAGTCTTGCTTCACTGTCATTAAAAAAAATAATAATGTTACTTTGTACTTGTAAATATTAATAGGGTGCCCCCCTCTAG